>NC_134419.1:11231279-11865496 GCF_030867145.1 Opisthocomus hoazin
AAGTAAAAAGGGAAACTTTGAAGTCTAATCATAGAGAAGCATTTATGTAAAATGCCATGTATTATGTGTTTACACTATAGTATACAATAACTGAATTCAAACTGAAATTAGCTTTCTAATATGGAATATGTAAGACTAGCAAATTCAGATGAATAGATTAATAACCTACCACAGTCGTCCTTTTAGGGTCTGAATCACAAAACTACAATATGTGATTTGTAATTAATTTTCTAAGAAGACATGATGATTTCAAAGCTCACAAGTCAAGTTTAAGGAACTCTGCACTGCATTACTTACACTATGCATACAATGTTTTCACAAGATACAAGTAACATGAAAATGCGTATTTCTAAAGCGTACTTGGCTACCTTAAACCTAGACTAATAAATCATTTCCATACCACTTGAATTTCCTGTATTTTTGGTGGCTTTTTTTTTTGTGTAGTGATTTCTTTCAAATGTGCCACTGATAGCCAGGCCAGAAGTCACACTTAACCTACATAATAATTAAGAAAAACCTTTAACAAATAGAAACACAAACATTTAGATACTAAAATTTTGTATGTCCACCAAAGCCAACCCCATTGCTTCAATTCCTGAAAGAGTATGTAAACTTTAAACAGTTTGTTCCTATAAGGAAAAAGGCTGCCAAAGTGTACTCACAGATTTGAAAATTCAGAGTGTATCCACACAGCTGAACACAAACTACAGAGAATACCAAAACTGTCTTGGATGCTAAGAGAAAAACAGTCGCATTTGCACACTGCTTTGGTGGGCAAAAAGACCTTGCTGCTCACGAAGCTGCTGAATAAAGTAATCGAGATAACTGCATCTCACTGTTGTGCCAAGTATGCGTATCAAAAAAAGTCTAGGGTGTGCAACTCTTAAAAATAAACCCCATTTGAAGATTTAATCTCATATCCTTCAGAGAATCACACAAAAACACCACATAAATTTTGCACAGACACACTTTGATGTCTGCAAATTACTCCATATTTTTTAGTAACAGCTTCTAGAAATTCAAGAACAACCAACCTTGAAAAGCCTATTCTGTCTTGATTCCAGAAATGGTGAAATCCTGTACCTTTTACAAGTCCCATAAATACTAATGGCTTGGGTAAAGCGATTTAATACAAAGTAAAATAGGAACAACTGCTAACTCGTATGAGAAATACTGCTACATCATATGGGAAATACTGCTACATATTTACAACTGACTTTGAACGTCTCGACATTTTAGAGAGCCTTTTCTAGGTGTAATTGAAATACTGCAACTCATAATATGCTATTGTCATTTATTTGGCTAGTAGCCAGAATTTACAAATACTCAGAACGCAAAGATGCATCCAAAGATGGGATATTTATCCCTTGAAAATATGAGGGGTTACCTGCCCCAATCAATACTGATAGCTTTTAAAAATTACATTCTGACTTGGCATGTTTTAACTAGGTTTCCTTTCACAAAACCCACTATCTTTCAATGTATTAGAGAAACTGAAAAGCCAACCATAATCAGCAGAACTGACAGGAAAATAAAAAAGTAGTCTAACCAATTTCAACTTCTAGGTTGATGACATAAGCCTAGAAGCAAAATACATGCTGCCTCACTGCAGGACATTTCTTCTCATTAAAGAGGTAAGTGGGTCTGTGTAAGCAGTGAAGACTATTAAAGATAAGCAGATTAAACACTAGTCTTGCAGCACAGTAGCAGCATGTTATGTTGCTAGGCTGGAGAACGAGTCTTTCTTTTAAGATCTGGGATTTCTAGCATTAAGCAAGTACAAAATGAAGTGATATTAACACAAGTGAAGCACTCCAAGTGGCTAATGGCGAGGAAAAGAAACAAAAGCCACTCTCTACACAACAACCCCTGCAACTACCAGCAGCAGCAAAATCTGTTCTTAGTGCCCTCCTAGCAACAAGCAAGTCAATCAAGCAGACACTTTCAAGCCAATGAAATGTAGGAAAAAGTTATTGCTGTTTATCTTTGGGAAGAACCACTTTGTCCAACATCTACTTAGACTCAGATGCACACACAGACAACCATTCTTTCACGCAGTCATCTGCCAACAAAACCTTTCTTCCTGGAGTAGCAGAATTAATTACTGGCATTTTTATCTTTTCTCACAGGCTGAAAATAAAGTTTAGTTCAGCTATGCAAGCATTCACAAAGTCGTTACTGACAAACTGAAAGCACTTATTTAAGCATAACTATAGCAAATTATCAGACCAATTTAACAATACCCCGAAGACAGCAGCTAAATGCTATCTTTTCTGCCTGAGCAAACCATTTAACCTTTTATCCTTGTCCATATTTCAAGGACTTTTTATTCTAACAAGGTTTCACATTTTTCCCTTGGTATATTTACTAATGTCTTCAAAGCAAATGCCAGAAGCATATGCTCCCCAAACTCAGTTCCATTTCCTGCTCCATTACAAAGTGGACCACAAGCATCAATCCTGAAAAATCAGTGTGAAAGCTCACGTGCCAGGCAGATATCCACCAAAAATCAACGATGCTCCACACCTCTCTGAGCATGAACCCTCAGTCCTACAATGAGATATAGTATATCATAAACATCATAACAATCCATTTTCCTATGTTATAACATATGGCACCCAAGCACTAGATTATAATGGACTTGCATAATAAAACTTCACAATTTGTTTCCACAGACTGAGTGTAGTCAAAACAAATTGTTTATGACTGATCTAGTTAATGAATTCTAGTAACCTTTAGCCTGTAGTCAGTGTTCCCCAATCCTTCTCCTCACTCACGTCCCTTCAGACACTCCACCTGAGCAAATCACTATCCAGTTAGCTATAGACCATCCAACCTATGTATAACATCAAGTTCGTCTGGCTTTCACCACTGTGCTAACACTAATGTGGATCCCTCTGCTCCTCTCAGTTGCTAATTTCCACAGAAGCTGAAGAACTTGGACTCTTTTGGACATCATCTCCAGACCAAATTTTAATTAATTTCAGGTGTTGAAAATTTACTGGGAGAATAGGAATAAGCCTGAGCATAAAATCTTCTTTCTTTTGAAGTTAGCCTGAAAATATGACTCTTTTTAAACTAATATTTTCAAAAGAAAAACAGTATGCAATGTTTTGTATCCTAACATAAGTCTACAATTTCAGTATCTGCATCAATCATTTTTATTAATCTTCTTGTACTACCACCTCTTCTTCAGAGGTCAATATAACTGGTGACTGCCTACATCATTACTGCTGGAAGCCCTACAGCGGACAGCTGATCTGTGGATTCAGTTAATGATCCTGGTAAGTCTGTAAGCAGTATAAAATAAGTCTTGTTAATGCAAAGAATCTAAATTTGAAATAAAATGTGATTATATTCCGTGATAAATTTTATTTTTCTTTTGGAGTTTTGAATTCTTCAAGTAACTATAATGACAAGTAACTACAGAAAACCACTGTAAATTATTCCAGACTTCAAATGTGAAACTTTACCCCCAAGTTTCTAAGCTTATCTTCCACAGGTAACTTTCATAACTCAAATACCCACATTTTTTTCCAAATATAATTTCAATAAAATTGTGTCTTTTCTCTCTAAAGAACACTTAAGCTTGAGCTTTCAAATCAGACCAGCCAGCTTTGCTATACACATAACATTGTCATTCTTCTGTTGTCTTAAGAACAGAGCAAAGCCATTACTCCATGTATACATGAGAACACTACTGGTAATTACGGGAAGCCAGCATATGCACCAGTGCTTAGCTTGATTAAGAGAAATATTACCCAATTTATATTGTTTATGATTCAAAGATTTTGGAATAATCCTATTTAAAACAATCCCCTCAAAGATTATGAGGAAATATGCTCAAACTTTTTTATCTCAACTTGTGAGGGCTTTTTTCCTTTGTTCCTCTTAAACACATCATAGATATCCCAAAGGATATAAACCTCTACTATGGGAGAGAAACCAGTCTCCTTCAAAACCTGAATGTTTTCTTTCAGCATATTTTCCATTGTCTCCCACCAAGCCTCAAGCACAAAGAAAATTATATAGTCCAGGCCAGACCAAGGTGTGTTTGGTCAGAACTGAAGTGAGGATCTGGAGGAGTGGAGGGAGTAGAGTAACTGGAAGTTATCAGAGAGTTTGCACCGCTCAGCATAGCACTAGAAGACATGTAACTCAATAAAAATGCACCACAAGAATCAAAGGTGTAAAGATGAGAGTAATCTATATAATTTTAAAAAACCACTCAAAGTCATATTTCTTCTAAAGGCTGTAAAAGCAAAGCTAGATTTCTCCCCGGAGCAGGTGCCAATATTTCCCATAGCAGGACACCTTGTAGCAGGCAGTTTCAAAACTCAGATCCAACAGACTGGTAACATCTGAAGATCTTCACATGAGTACATATGCATGCATTTTCATGCTAAAGTTAAACTTTAAAGTTATTTTAAAATTTACCTATTAACCTTTCAGTTAATACATATTTCAAAACTTTTGAAAGTGCAGAACAAAAACATAATCAAATTTTGAGTCCCAATTCACAGCCTCCCCTCACTATAAACCACTTCTTTTCCTTTATAGAACACAATTTCTACTTTTAACTTTTTATAAAAATAGTGTAGAAAGCAACATTCTTAATAACGGCATGCTTTCTTAGATCTTGCAACCAGATCTGCAGCCAGCAAAAAATATCTGTAGTAATTATTAAAGACACTCTTAAGGAAACAAAACTGAAGCACATGTCAATTTTCTGGGTCTCTATGTGCAAAGATGTCCCAGACAAGGTTTAAACTGTACAGAAAACTGAACAGTATAGTAAGCCTTCTCTTGTTAAATACCTTGAAGCTTAGAGTTTCTGTAACCACTGATACCCTCTCTCCATACAACAAAACAAAAAGTACTCAGTCCCTTGAGTAAAATAAGTAAGCTCAAAAACAAGTTCACCAAATATTCTCCATGCCCTACTTCCCCACCGCCCCAGGAGGAAAACGTAAGATTTACCTTTAGCATGAAAAAAAAAATCATTCTACTGGGGTTTTTTTTATACATTTTATATTTTTTAGCCAAATGCTGTGTAGTAAAAGGCACTAGCCAAGATAAACATATTCAAGCACTGCAATGCAGTTTGTGTTTCTCATCTGCACTGAAACCCGCACAGAAAAGGTCCAACAAAGTAAATTAACTAGTCGAACTTAGCCCGAATTTCAGCAGAAAAGGAAAGGAGGCACTCTGTATGAAGATGTGGATGCAGATAACTGTGGTGATGATAATGTCCAACCACATCTGAATACTGCTCAAGCACCACAAATGCAGAATATAAACACCCTGACAAGTATCTGAAACTTGTAATATCACACTCTCCACTACTTTTCTTACTTGCACTTTCTGGTAAGGATTTTGGGGATAGAAACTAATTTTTTGCACCTGCAAGAAGAGTAAAAGCATACATGCAGCAGCTACCACAATGCAAAAAAAAAAAAAACCACACACAAATTTCTAGTACATTATTATGTTCAAAATACTAGCTCATCTTCGCATGGACTCACTGGGTGCTACTACTTTCATCTGTACAAAAATGCCAACAACAAATGATACACATGTACAGGGAACAATAACAAACCTAGGTAGCCTCATAACACTTGTAACTAGCATCACGATATATTTTGCATCACGACAAGTAACTAAAAGAATACAGATCGCTGCCCAATGCAGCAGAAGCAGCTCCACTACCTGCATTAGCACTTGTCCCTAGGCAGTACCTTACATCAATAGTCCAAGTTCATTACCTAAAATGAAAGCCTAGAAATTAAAAGAATATTCCATTATTAGAACCACTTTCTCAGCCTTCCGTCAATACTATTGCACAGCTACATCAGACTGTGAGCATGCTATGTGTGTATATTTATATCTATATATATTTATACATACACAGAAAATCTGATTTGCCATCCTGGATCTTCATTTCCACATATTTCACTATAACAAATCTGTGGGCCAAATTTGTGACACCAAACAGGATGCAACAAAAACAGACTGAAAGAATGAGGAAGGCGATATAGATAGGTCGTGTGCCAATATACTGACTTTGCCTGCAGGAACAAGTCCTGTTCCTTTAGGTTATCTGCTTACACTACCACATGACTATTTACCGCAGGGATCACAGCAGAAGAGTGTTCCCAGAGAAGACAGAAAGTAGCACAGTAGTGATATCAAGTGTGTTTCAAGTAAGGGAGGTAACAAGAAGCACAAGCAAAACTTGTACACGCATTTTTTAGAGAACAGGAAGAGCTGCTGGTGGTGAATGCTTTATTTAACAGGGAAAAAAAGAATTGGTTTTGAAAGAGTAAGCCACCTGTGAGAGACAAGCACAAGGAAACCTGAAAGTCATGCAACCCAGGTCCTTGAACAGGTGACCATTGAAAATAAGAAAGGGATAGACCAACAATACTTGCAAAATAAACAGAGAAAGCAAAGTGAAAGAAACTTCAGAAAGGTTAGAGAAAAAGAGTTTGATCCAGTAACAGTTAGATTAAAAACTTCTGTTCATATGAACAAAGAGTGGGGAGACTGGAAAAGCACCTGGAAATTGAGACTATTGCCTTATAGATAGTGCTCTCCATAGCGACAGAAAAAAGGAAAACAAAAAAACCCTATTGCTTTTGTTAGTCAGCAGGAATAACACACAAAAGGAAAGAGGTATGTTCGTTGTCTTTATACTGAGAACTCAGTTACAAGCAGCAACAGGGGGAAGGCAGAAGAGAAGGAAGACTGAAACATCACCAAAAAATAAAAAGAATTCCATCATATAACATGCCAAACGAGCAGGAAGATATGCAAACAAAAAAAGACAAAACCCCTAAAACACGGCAGTCTCAGACTTGTACTGATGTGGCTTTGCTAAATCAACTGTGTTAAAAACAGCCCCCCCCCCAAAATCAGAGGTTATCAAGATAAAACAGGAACATCGACCACTGGGGGCGGGCGGGGAACGGGACAACACTAAGATAATCAATTTGTTCATCTCAATCAATCTTCAGTGGTCAATTTGTAAATATTACATGAAATAGTACTAACAGGTTGTTGAAAGTGTTGTTCTATACCAAAATATAATGGAAACAGTATTTTCACAGTGCAAGTGATTAAGTACCAGAACAGGTGCCAAGAAAGGCTGCAAAATCTCCAACCCTAGAAATACTCAGGACTAGCCTGGACAAGACCTTCAATAAGCTGACATAACTTTGGAATTAGCATAGCTTTGAGCTGAGAGGTTAGATTAGAGGACCTAATTTAGGCTGTGATGTTCATTTTAAAAGCCACCAACATCCAGTTTGAACTACGAAAGTAATTTTTTTCATCAGTGGCTTTCCAAAATATTATCACCCAGCTACTCCAAAAAAAGTAATTAAAACATATTGCTTTGTGGCAGTGCCAACATGAACCAACAGCTTTTTAATTTCTTCTAACTTTTAAATTTGAAGTTATCTATAAAATGGTCACTTTTCTGAGCCACAGTTTCTTCTACAAAGTCTACTCCAAGATGCGGGGGGGGGGGAAGCCCAACGTAACTCCTTTTAGACTGACACATCTGCCCTGCTTCCTGATGCCCTTTTAGCACATCGCCTCAGTTCCTGAAGCATTTTTAATGTAGATATCAATTACATCTCTATATATGCCTGAGTATTTATACATACCTACCAAGTGTGTACGGACATAACACCACATATAGACAGTAAATACTCAAGACTGCTAAAATTATCAAATTCCACCAGACTATACAGTTAAACCAGGGAAATGCATTCTCACTTCCAGCATGTCTTTTGCTGCCACTGGTAGGCATCTGGGCTCCTCCAAGCTCTCTTCCTTTTCCAGTACTCCCCTGAACCATCATCATGAAAACCACTCCTGAACACATCAAACAAACAGCATCCCAGAGAAATTCTAGGCTCAGGAAAGGTCTAAACCATCAGCATACAGGGCTTGAAAAATGTTGATTATCTGTGCTCAGAAACAATTTTCTTGGTTATGAACAGCTGACCAGTTAAATACATAGAAAATAAGTATCTTATTCCTATATACTCAGTTATACAAAAATTAAATACAGTTAATTTTATGATGAGCAAATGCACTACCATGACACACTGTCACCATGTTATATGCAGCCCACTGTGTCAAACTACTTCAGTAATATTAATAAGCTGGCACAAAGAAAAATCAAAATATACACAAAATATAAAAAGGTGAGACATAGAACATCTTCAGATCATGAAACAATCATTCTGTAATTGCCTTAAAGCGTAGGACATGAATGGTAGTATGTTAAAATGGTAAATTTATTTTCCTCAAAGGAAGTTAAATTAACCATGCCTGCCCTATTGTGTAATAGGCAAGGTCCACGGTCTATAAACAATTATTTATGCTAGCAAGTACGTAATAGGCTTTATTGCATTATAATGCAAAAAAAAAAGAACATGGTGTGTTCAAGCAAAAACCTATTCCATGCCCAGCTTACACAAGATTTTGGAGCTTGCTTACTTCCAGCTGCTTTACTCCATAAGAATCAGTTCAGTCGTCATATGCCATTGACACTACCACAGATTACCATATTTGTCATACTATTGCAATTGACTAAAACTTCCACAGCACCACTATGAACTAAAACTTCACTAGTATGTTAAAGTTCAAAACAAACTGCAGTAGTATTTATTTCAACTTAATGATAGTTGTTGAAAATAAAATATAAATATTATTTGCTTTGTAGAATTGCATTCTGGTTTTGGATCACTGTGCATTTGAAGTAATAGAGAAGCATGGTTCTAAATTAAAAACATTCACTCTGCTTTGGCATTTAATTTCTAAGTAATGCTTAACTAAAACGGCTACTCTAAGGCAAGCCTGAAAAGTCACTTAATTTTTGTAAGTATTTGTAAAATTGAAGTTTCAAAAATAAGGTAAGCCTTATAGTTTAGACTTCACTTCTTTCCATAAGAATATTCACAAGACTACTGGATATAAACCAGGAAATTAACAAACTATATTTTATTACTTTATACAAAAGCCTATTTTGAATTAATATACAGTAGGAGAAAATAGAAAAACTCAAATACTAGCATCACTGTTATGTACTCAGTCAATCTGATTTACTTCAAAAGATTGTCATCATTTTTGA
This sequence comes from Opisthocomus hoazin, assembly GCF_030867145.1. Taxonomy (NCBI): domain Eukaryota; kingdom Metazoa; phylum Chordata; class Aves; order Opisthocomiformes; family Opisthocomidae; genus Opisthocomus; species Opisthocomus hoazin. The sequence continues at coordinate 11,240,425 of NC_134419.1, forward strand.
GACTGTCGACATTGCAAGCAGGAGAAAAAAAAGCAAACTGAACACTACACTTACCTGTAGCCCTCTTCTTCGAAGAATACTTGAATCATCCATATTTCGTCTCTGCTGATCACAAATTCCTGCTAAAGCTCGCTTGCTTCTGGCTAGCTTTGCTCTCTAACTGTTAAAGAAGTCCATTATTTTCAAACTTTTCTCCACCTCGTTCCCCCCCCTCCGTCCACTCGCTAAAAATAGGACATGGTCTTTCACTTGCCTGTCATGAAGAACTGCAGCCACAGTCTCTGACTATCTGTACTTAATTTTGTCTGTCTCTTTTGTGGCAGATATAGCAGGTCACATTGGGAAAAATCTGTTCGACTTTCCTAAATCTTTTCAAGGTTGCATGTCTCATTCCCGTCATATACACAACTGTCTAGAAACATATAATAATCCACAACTCCATGTAAGGCCAAAGAGTGGAATTTAATTCAGATCCCACATACACATATTTTTGCTTCATTTCAATTTACTTGAGCTGCTATAAGGGATCAGTAAACTACAACAGCTGCCTTAATTTACTGTTCATGACAAGCTCACAAAATCCAGGTCACATTTCCTTTAAAAAACACAGGGTCACACTTACTAAAAATTCAATTCCGTGGACACATAGGATACAGTACTATTTAAAATATGGAAAAACATCACTATGAAAAAATAGAAATTTTATTTTTCCAAATTTTGAAATCTTCCTTTACTCCTTTGTACGACAAAGCGAATGTCAGATTCTTCAGATACTGTCGCACATTCTTTTGTTTCTGCTATCTCTGAGGTATGCTGGTCTCCTCCTCGTATGCAGCAGACACGGCACATTCTTTAGTTCATTGCTGAGATCTTGCAACTCTCACGTGCTGAAGGGTCTCTAACACACGTTGCAAGTTCTGAACATTTAAGAATTCATTCATCTATTCATCACTGACAGAGCTGTCTTAAGAAGCCCTTCCCTCTTCGTCATCCATGGCAAAAAGGCAAAAAAGAGAAAAAGCACAGTTCAGCTGAGGCTTTTTCACTCTGTCCTGCAGTTTCTGTTTTCCAGCTACCTTCACACAGACAACTCCAGCAAGGTCAAAAAAGGCTTTGCCCTTTTATGTACAGTATGCCAATCACATTTTAAAATGAGCTGTTAGTCTGTGTTGAAAAATAAACAACGATAACACTTCTAGCTATAACAAACACCATTTCAAGAAAAATAAAAATCTAGATATGTTCATCCCAGTATTATTTAAATTACTGAGCACATCAAGGAGCCTTTGTCCTACACATGCCCTTTCTATATTAGAAAGGAAAAAAGGAAATACTGCAAATATAATGAACAACCTACTGCCGCAACGACCTTCAATTTTTTTAGCAGAAAGCTAAAGCAACAGATATCATCTCCTGATAAAAGCTTAGGAAAAGCCTATTTATAACTTCAGAATATAAATACCATATTTAAAAAGAACCTAATTTCAGCCTCTGAAGGATTTCATGAGATAAATAAAAGAAATCCAACTTCATCAAGAGCTGTGTTTATGAGGGGATTTCAGCCAGACGTCCTGAAGTGTGCAAATGCAACAACGAGAGCTCAGACCGTAGGCTGCCTACCACAGCTTGATGAAGTGTTCCTGTTCCCACAGTTATGACAGCTGCAAACCAAAAAAAGTCTCAATACAAGCACACAGGTTGATGGTGCTTAAAGGAATATATATTTACATGGAAATCTTTAGCTGATCTTCATGCTAAGTGACCGAGTCACACGAGCTAAACACATCATTGTAAAGTCAGCTGAAAGCAGATACAACTCAATCCCATTCACCAGGCTTTTTCTGATCCGCTGCAGAGCGAGTGTGGTCTTTTATTGTGAGTAGCTAATAAATCCTCATCTTGCCGATACCTCCTTCCATCTGCCGTTTTAAACAACTGAATGCTGAATTAGGTCTGCCGAGTCTTTGTGAGCTCCCCAACAGGGCAAGCAGCCGCACAGAGGCTGAGCAGGCAGCTCATTTGCATGGAGTATACTGTACCATATAAAAAGCATCGCGCTAGTAAAAACAACTCAATGAGCCACTTGATTTTAAAGGAACAGTATCATCATTTGCAAATACAACTGGAAAACATCAAGCCATGCACAGAACTCTGCATGAGAACTTCAGAATACATCACCAGGGAGACTGCAACATAAAAATACAGATACAGCTCTGTTTAAAAGCAGACTGAAAGATACGATGATCACATTTCTTCACTGTGATACTATTTATGATGGATTTCAGTATGACTTCCTGGATTCTGCTATCACATAAGCTTCCTCGGAAAAAATATAACAACAACTATAACTTCACTTACCAGACATTAGCATCCAACAATTTCTATTTTTACTTTAAAAATCCCATAGAAACAAAACATTTTGGCATGCACAGATACATGTAATTACATGCATTTTGCAGTTTATTTTGGTTTATAATAGATTTTAGGAATATTTATATTACACCATACACTAACAGCATCATTGATCTTACCAGGATTAAACAACATACACTGAGAGGAATCAACAAGTCTTAACAATTATGCAATACCATTCACATTGTATTTGTGTCCTAAATCAACCACTAAATGAAAAGGTTTAAGCCTGATAACAATAGCATATAACCCCTCTTATTTCTATAACATAACTGAAAACATTCTCATTAGCATATATATATATATCTCTCTCTCTCTCTCTCTAATCCTTCCTGGATTATTTACCTTAATATTCAGATATTGCCAATTCTTGAAATGTCTTCACAAGTGACTTACAATTGATTGAGGCTGGCACGAGTCTTAAAATACCATGAGAATCATCTGTTCTCTTCCAAATTTCAAGCTTTCCTGGGGAGAGTGCTTTCAAATTGGCTGCCTGCCACACTTACACAGCTTCTGGGGTAGAGAAGCCAATCAGGGCTGCTGGAAAAAAGCAGGCATGGTTTTTCCTCTAGCTTCCCTCTCCCCTTCCCTTCTTCAGAGCAAACAATTTAAATGTCAGATCAAAAACCACCACCAAAAAGATCCCAAACGTGGTGACCACCTTTTCTTCCCTCCTATTTAACTGTTAACACTCATCCACTCTCCCTTTTTCTTCCTTCAACAAAATCTACCACAGAAAAGCAATGGTGAAAGAGGGTGTGAGAGAATACTTAGTACCAAAGTGAATCAAGCAAAGGACAAATGGAATTTAAAAGCAACTCTCTGCATGGAAAATTTTGCTTACAAAATACTACCTTTAGAAATCTATCTGTCATTTCATCAAGATATTACACCATCCTTAGACATTCATTTTAACATCCTAAAAGGTCTGCACATAGGTCTGCAATGAAAGATGAGAATGTATTTGTGTAAGACATTTCACTAAGAGATATATTACTGAAAGATATTAAAGAAACTGAAGTACACAAAATCTAACTTTATCAATTATATAAAAAGGTAATCAGAAAACATTTGTCCAACAGTTTTCAGATGCAGGCAGCATTTAGAAAGGGTCTAATAAAATATCTGTTTATCAGAAGAAAAACTGAAAATAAGGAGGTCATGTAATATCAGAATCCTTCTATGAATTACAGTATCTAACTTAGCACTCAACTTCACTAAAAAAAAATTAGGAAGGAGGATAAGAAGAGGGAATTCAAAGTTTGTTCACCAATAACTTCAGTAAGCTCCTAATTCTTTCTTCCTCCATCAAATTAACAATTCAGGGAAAACTTTGCTTTGCTCCGCAAAGAAAGAAAAAGGGTGGTGTGGTATTGGGATCATTTGGACATAATCCAACAACTCCTGTTTGGCTGCAGCTCCCTCTCTGAAAAAGCTATTCAATCTTGATCTGAAGACATCAAGAAATGGAAGGAGCCGTTGACTTCCGGTAAGCATGTTCCTGCAATGGTTCATCTGAGAAGCAGGGGAGGACAGCTTATCAGCTTGCCATTACCGGGATGAATTAAATGAGGCTAATAGCAATTTCCAAAGAAACAAAAGAAGGTACTGCTTTACACAATAGTCACATTGGGCTATTTTCTGCTGTGAAAGGCGAGGGGGATCACAAGCATGGCTAAAAGCCTTTGGACAAATTCATTGAAGAATCTGCCAAGAACTCTTAAAAGAGGAAAATACACTGAAGACAATCCAGAGGCACAAAGAGCTGTAAGTATTCTGGGAAGAGACTCTGCCTTAGACACCTGCTATCAGAGATAAGCTAATGGGCTCACCCAGTATAATCACTCTATGTTTTTATTTAAGTAGAATGCACAAAGGTAGTGCTTGCTGAAGACAACAATATCTTGCATCCTAAAAGGCATCAACTCCACAAAGAAACTAGGAGTAACAGTGAAAATGCGAACTGAAGAATGATTCTAAAAATAGTGTGATAGCTATGACAGGTCATGTAAGCCCTGAACAGACCAAAAGAACTTACATCTCATAAACAAGTGGTATAGTCTCTGTATATGATATTGATGAGATCATTATGGAAAATTATATCTGTTATGTATATTTCAAGATAAGTACTGACAAAATGGAAAGATACAAAAAAAATGTTTTCAGGGTAGAAAAAGATCAGAGTTAAAAGACTTCAGGAACTCAGTCTCCTTTACTTATCACAGGAAAGACCACAAGTATGACAAAATATTCAAGAATATTAAGATGACCTAGAATTTTACTCCCTAAATGCTAGACAGCAACCAACCCTATGTCTCAGAGCAAAACTCTAGGGAGGGTCTGCACTTAGATTTTGGTCAGCTTTTCATTTCTGTTGATAAGAAGAAATCTCTTCTCACCCATGCTGATTCAGACCTAATTCCACTGCCTACTACCAAAATCTATTACTCCTGTCTTGTAAAAGAAAAATCTGAGAACAGTTCCAATAACCATTCGAAGATGACTGGAGTTTTCCATGCATTAACTTCAGTATAATCAAAGCAACAATTCTTTCAGTTATTCTGTAGCCCACGGGTTTTCAAATAGCATCAGCAGATGATGACCAAAGGCATACCAATTTCACAGTTAGGAAAGCAATGACCACAGGAAGTCGCTATGAAGTAGTGTGATTGTTCCTATGTACAATACATCTTACAAAAAAATAATTGAGAACTTGTGAATAAGCTGTTATCCTATTAGTCACATTTTCTGATGACCAAACCAACCGCAAAGGGGGATAAATAAGAAAGGAGTCTGTATCTACTACATCAGAGTGCATGTATATATATGCACAAAGATGTATCTGTGTAAAATCACCCGATCTAAAACACTGAGATTCAAAATTCACATTTTTCATGACTCAATTATATTTCTTATTCTAGCCAAAACTAAAAGCAACAGAAGATCAAGCTGTGGCAAACCTTAAAGATATAACATTTCCTTACATATTGTCTGCTGGGAAAAAAGATCACTTTCTGAAAGATTATCAGCTGACACTTTCAGTGGATTTTTTTTTTTTTTTAAGTCTTTGGTAACATTTGTCTGTGCAACCAAAATGAGCCAAATGTTTCACTGTCAATCTGAAACTTCATTGTGTGGTTTTTTGGGTTTGGTTTTTTTTTTTTTTTTTTAAATTTATTTTGATCAAGCTATGTTTATCTGGAGATTTTAAAATGTGTCCCTTTGAGATAAACTGACAGACTAGTGTAACAAGGAAGGTTGATGAGGTAACTTGTTTTAAAAAAAAAAAAAATCAAACTTGGCAGTCAACCTACGGAAACTCGCCTGACAGCTTGTCTGAATTCTTCTGGATTTCTTGCCTATTTACAAGATTCAGTTTGATAAACTAAGACCTTTGGAGCAAAGCTGCACATTAACAATGAACCATAACGGGAACTCATTCTGAACCACAACAAACTCCGCTTATGAGGCTTGGTCCAGAGAGAAGAAATGCTGAAAAAAAAAAAATGTCTAAAATCCTCATGGTTTACATAATCAGGCTTTCACAGTGCATTTTCTGTTTCCAGTTTGTTAGGTTTAGATTCCTGGGCAAGACGGCCCCATCCCCCACATTCAATAGATTATGAAAGGCGGCACACCCACTAATCTTCCATAGAAATGTAAATTTGCCGTCAACAAGGGTAGAGGAAAGAGTTCATTCATCTACAGACCAACTGTTTTCATACTGTACCATAGAAGGGATATTGAGAAGCGACATCAGCTTCCACGCAGAAACAAGTTCCTTGTCTCAAGCCCCTTTGACAGCTAACTATCTTTGGAAAAAATTCTTCAATTAAACTTTAATACTTACAGATAATTTTGAATTCACTATGCAAACAGTCTTGGTCTGAAGTTAAACCACCATTAGAACACAACAGAAACTAGCTGGTCTGATGCTACATTTCAAATACAATACCATTTTTAAACGAAACACTTTCTTCAATAGTCAGATAAGCCATTTTCAAGATACGCTGCAAAATTAAACCTGAAGAAGTGTAATTTCTGTTTAGCAAACATTTAGATGACATTACCAAAATCAGGATTCTCTTAATTTAAAACAACCCTCACGCTTTAAAGACATTCAGACTGAAACATCAGCTATGAATACCTCTATTCACAATGGCAACAAACCCAAAGCTCAAGGACCCAATACCAATTCTTACATGTTTCCCTAATGAAACATATTGATATTTACTGAACAGTTTATAGAAACAACAAAACCTGTAGTTTTAAGAATCCCACAGGAAAGACACCATAGAATCATAGAATAATTAAGGTTCGAAAAGACCTCTAAGACCATCAAGTCCAACTGTCAACCCATCACCATCACGCCTGCTAAGCCATGTCCTGAAGTGCCACATCTACATGTTTTTTGAACACCTCCAGGGATGGTGACTCCACCACCTCCCTGGGCAGCCTGTTCCAATGCCTGACCACTCTTTCAGTAAAGAAATTTTTCCTAATATCCAACCTAAACCTCACCCGGCACAGCTTTAGGCCATTTCTCCTTGTCTTATTGCTTGTTTCTTGGGAGAAGAGACCAACACCCACCTTTCAGGGTGGAGAGCAATAAGGTCCCCCCCTCAGCCTCCTCTTCTCCAGACTAAACAACCCCAGTTCCCTCAGCCACTCCTCATCAGACTTGTTCTCCAGACCCCTCACCAGCCTCACTGCCCTTCTCTGGACACACCCCAGCACCTCAATGTCCTTCTGGTAGTGAGGGGCCCAAAACTGCACACAGTACTCGAGGTGCGGCCTCACCAGTGCCGAGTACAGGGGCACGATCACCTCCCTGCTCCTGCTGGCCACACCATTCCTGATACAAGCCAGGATGCCGTTGGCCTTGGCTGCCTGGACACACGTCATGAACCCAGTTAGCCCAGGAGTTATTTTGCCATAGAAACCGGTTCCATAAAAGCTACAAATTACAGATGGATCTCATATCTCATGAAAGCACACGCTGAGAAATACCCCAAAAATTTTACTATACATAAGATTTCCTCCACACTCTTGGCTAGCAGCACTCTTCTTGCAGCCTCACCACAGCACCAGTGGTTCGCATGTACATACTTGCCTTTTCTGTAAACTCTTCCCAAACTTTTCTGCTTCCGATTATTACTTCATCAATAAAGCTATATTTGACTTTGAAGTACAAGCTAGACAATTGTTACATAAAGATAGCACTTCCTTTACAGAATTAAAGGGTTTTCAGAACAAGAAATTGCAGAGGTATGAGACTAAACCAAGATGTATTTCACTGTATTTTCTGTATTTGTATCTCTCACTTCTATCTATAGGATCTGTGTAATTTTGGACACTCAGTTCTTCAGAACAAATGCTGAATGCTTCGCAAAACAAGGAACCTCTTCTATTACACTAGCGTAACATTTACAAAAAATGAATTAGACTGTCACACATACTCATTACGAAAAAAGCCATGAAAGTTAACAACTGATTTTTCTTTAATTATTCTGCTCAGAACAGAGTCTACAACACTGAATATATTTTTTCAACTTAATCCACATGCAATTCATTTCAATATACCTTGAATTTTACCTTGGTTTCCAGCTGACATTAAAGTGCTTGGACAAGCCTCCAAAGATTGTACTATTTTGCCTGCTGAAGACCAACATGATATATACTCAAACACTGCTTTTGAAATAAGCACTTGAAGTTGATAAGCCAAAATATGTGGAGTTAGAGGGTTTTACCCTGCTCTACTCTCCTTGCCTATACCAGACCAAGTTTACATTGATATCCAGGGAGACATCATCTCACAGCAGTTTTTTTGCTGATGGATTCAACAGATTTTTATTCTTCCTTTTCTGGTCCCAGACAAAATTTTGCTATTCATTTCTCATGATTTTGCCATCCCCTTAAAATTCTAGACAAGTTAAAAGCTGTTGATTTTTTATAGATATCCCTTTTCCCAACATTTATCCACTAAACTAGAACAAAAACTGAAAGAAAAAGGATAAATTCTTTCAGGATTTCAAAGATATACAGCACAACACCAAATATTTTTTCTGATTCTTCCTCTCCTTCTGGATCTGTGTCACACCTCCCAGTTTTATGAGTTCTCCTGTTTTTTATTTTTCTTTGAGAGCTGTTTTTCCTCAAAAAAAGCAGATGCATAATAATAATTTGGCAATCTGTAAAACCTTTTTGGTTTTATTTAACAGAACCTATTACATTTAGTCAGGAGAACAGAAACAAAAGACAGTAAGAGATGTTGACTTAGAGCCTCAAAGAATATTTCTCAGAGGAAAAGTGTGACATTCATTATTTTAAAAGGCATGTGAAGACAACCTCTTTCCACAAAGCTAGCAGGTAAAAAAATGCTTGGATTTCAAATTAAAATGCAAAAAATTATATATTTTACATTTCTTGATAGTTATATTAGTTATATAGTTATATTTTACTCCAAATTCAATTCAAACACACAATTCTTATGCATGACACTACAATACTGCCATGTTCAGTAACAATAATTTCATAAAAATAAATGTGCTTCATTGCAGCAGCAATACATTTACAACATATGGTCTTTAAAGTGTTCGGACATCTTATTGAATTACTAATCTAACACTGAACTTAACAGTTCAAATCTTTTTTTCTTTATTTAAAAAGAAAAAATCTAAGCTTACCAGAAAAAATTGAAACATTATTTTCATGCATCATTTGAATTGTCACCTGATCTTTTGTCTCAAGAACTAACAGAGAACATCAATGTGTTAACTGAAACAAGCAGTATGTAATCCACAGGACATCTTTGGCATATGTTTCCTTCCAAGGGCTGACAAGAGCTTTCCTGGATTTTTCAGCACTAGAGTCTAACATTTCCATTTTCAAACTAAAAATACAAACAAAAAAAAAATCTTACTTGTTTGCATAAATATGTATTTTCCCAGTAGTATCTTTCCACAGGAATTGGAGAACACTATATCTGTTCTGAGACCTCAAAAAATAATATGGGAGTATGGTAACATTGGCACAAGAGTGTTGAAAACCCCATTTTTAAAGCTGTATTTCTCTTCATAATTCAAAAGGCCCAGGAAAATAAATCCAATCAGAAACCTAGCTCCATGATGGAACATTCTTACTGATGAAGGAGAATGAGCTAGTGGATGTAACAAGGCAAAGCTCAATACTCAGAGCTATCATAATTTAAAATTAGACATAATTATCCTTAACAAAACCAGGCACTGTGGAAAGGGGCTTTGGAACAGCTGCTCCTCTTCAATTTAAATGCTCATTTGTTTTACATTGACCTAGAAATCAGTATCTTCCTAACCAAAAGCCAATTAGATAATAGTCTCTCTTTCAAGCTTGTAGAATACTAATTTTTCTAATGTCTTTAGTAATGAAAAGCAAAGAAATAAACTGCAGATGATGCCACAAGTATGCTCTGCTCCAATATGCACAACCAAAATGTGAGGGTTCCCTCCCCACCTTTCTGAAAGGTCAGATGTACAGTCCAGGAAAGACACCCATCACACCTTGTGCTAACCTTGCACTGCAGTCTCAGCGTAGGACAACCACAGAAGGCAGCACATGGAAAGATCTTCAGTTTGCTGGAATAGCATTCCGCCATTCCTTCCACAGTAAAGGTAATATGCCAAACTGGCAAGGAAGCATTACAAGAAGCATTTCAAAAGCTGTCCTTCCAACCTTGCCTAGGAGTTAGGTCACTAACATCAATGTTTTTGGAAACAGAAAGATGTCAGATTCTTTCAGTACTGCAATATAAACAAGCTGCTTCTCAAGCAACAGAATCAAAGACACCCGGTTTCCTAGAGACTCAAGTTTGTCTTTTTGTCATCGTGCTCCCTCCCATAGTCCTTACACAGGTAACTCTGGCTTTCCTATTTTACCTTCACCAAATTGGAGAAAGCATCTCCCCCAGCTAATAGAGCGCCATCATATCTGAGTGTCAACCAGTGCTGCCAAACCACAATAAATAATGAACTGTCTCTCAGAGAACATGAGGGGGTGTCTCCTACTCAGTTCCAATTCTTATGAAATTGCAATTACAATTATTTTTGACATTTCTTCTTTTCAAGCCTGGATGAAATTGGCCAGCACCTCGAAAGTTACCAGGAAAGAAGGAACAATTGCAGAAACCTAGATTCCCTACCACTGCTCAATGTTTCTGACAACCATGATCATTTACACCGTTACTTTCAACTTTGGTTTAAGCCAATGCCAAAAATATGTATTCATTTACAGATCTGTTCCAGCTTTAAAAGAGACAAAATGATGATGAGTGCCAGTTTGATTACACCCAAATACAAAGCCGTAAGTTTTCTTGGTCTTCTGAGTCTTGGCAGTATCCCTAGAGAAAATTTTTTCTGTGAAAGAAGTAGAGCCTTTTCTAAATGTGTCAACAAAAGAAGCTTCTCAGAAGACTGGCATCATACTGAGCCTGACAGATTCCAGAAAGCAACAAATTAATGCAGGAAACTACATTAGAAAACAGCAAATGCAATTCTACCAAAACATTAGGTCTTCATAGAAGAAAAACACTGGCAATCACCAGCAGCAATCCACAGTTCTATGCTGAAAAATAATCTGCGAATGCAAAAGGTGGGTGGTTTAAAATTGAAAGGAGCCTTCCGAAATTGCCAAAGTTGTGAAGTAAACAAGCCTGTATTGACAGAATGATCTCATAGCAGGACACATATCTGTACAGTCAAGGTGGAATTCAAGGGAAGGAGAAGCTCTTTCCAGAATAGGTAATGAAGCTGAAGAAACCCCTGTCTCCTAAGGTTTCCTTCTAAAGTCACTGATGTAGGAAACAACTAGATGAAAGTGTGAGCTGCAATGGACAAAACACAAACATGACAACAGCAGCACAATTTTAAATATACCTCAAATTCATGAGGCATCAGCATCATCAGTTTATTGTAGCAGTTTGTTCTCTGTCCCGTCCTCCTGCATTACTACCTCTGCTGATAAAGTAAAGGTGTAGACATCAGAATTGTTCAGAGCTTTTAACTTGCCTGCAGACTACATTTCTAAAAAGATGTATCTCTAGGAAACAGCAAAACTTTCTGGGTTAAGAACCTGCCAGTCAATTCAATTCTTAAAAATAGCTGTCAGAAGAGTTGCTACTGAATATGACCATTCTGTGTCAACAGAACAGTCATGCATATAACATTATTCAGCATTTTTGACTTACATTTTGAACCAGAACGGAACACTGCCAAGGATAAAAGCAATGTTACCTCTCCTCCCATGGGCTCTTCGCTAGAGCTTGACCTCTCTTATGAAACAGTCACTGAACATGTGAAGTCTACTCTCATCATGTCCCAGTGTGGCATATGTCCAGTCTACATGTAGGTAACAGAAGTCTCCCACTAACATTTCATTTTACAGTGTCCGATCCTCCTCGGCACACTGCAGTCAGCATCACCTATCCTCATCAGACAATGGGTAATGCAGACCCCAGATTACTACTTCTTAATTAGATGCAAGTTTCAACGCTTAGGTGGTCTGTGCTACTTGCTGATGTCGGTTTCAAACACCGGTGGGGAGGACGGTCTCTAAACATGCAGCACCACCCAGCCACAACCTCAACCTCTTTGACCTTTCCCATATACTTTGAGGACACCATATTGGGGCACAGAACTGCGTGTAAATAAGACAGCCAGTCCTCAGCATAGCCATGTCAGAATCTGAGCATCTCATGGGATTAAAGTAATTATCTGTAAAACACATACTACAAAATGTAATACGTATACTTAAGGGTAGTGACCATTATTAAACTCTTCCCACTACCCTGAGCTGAGGGATTCAACACAGAACAGAAGCTTATAACAAAAAGAGTAAGCTCAGTTACGTAGCTTAGGTGAAATGGAGTTAAAATCAACTTCATTCATTTTACTTAACACAAAATGGAGTTTAACCAACCTTTCACTGCTTGCTCCAGAATGTGAAGTTGTGATTATCTACTTTTGAACCCCCAAACTACTGGAGAAATTTCCTGATGTGCAAGGAAAAATGGAGCCAACAATTACTAACGGTCATCCATGACTATTCTCAGATGGAGATTTCATACAACAAAGCTTGATGATAAAAGCCTTGTTAATAATGGGACAAAAAAGAAATCATACAGCAGATGGAAGGGCATGCATCATTAATGTACTTCACTGAAGAAGTCAGGCACGACAATACCTTTCCCTTGAAATTACTGCAATTTATAGTAAGCCGGGGGAAGAGCAGCAGTTTACCCTTTGCTTATGGAAAGAGGAATTCAGCAATTAGAACAGTAAGGGATATCTATCACATTGTTGCAAAGCCTAAAGCCAAGTTTAATGGCCAAGCATGCCTCCAGTTAAATGGGTTTTAATCCATTCTTGACACTTTCCCAGGGAAGTTGATACCACAGATTTGTCTAACAATAATCCACATGGAACAAGGTCCCCCAAGGTTTTCAAAACCTCCATACAAAGATGTGCTGCCATTTTCTTTTTAAATCTAATCTATATATAACTGATTTCTAAACAACTTTTCACATAAAAAAGATAAACAATGCATTCAATTTGTTGGAATTGTAAGTACATAAATCAACTGTTTTGTTTGTAGATATTACCTGATATTCATACATGTTCATATGAGCCATAAGGAGGTCTGATTTTCTTTCTACTTTATGTCTAAGTATTTCTCAGTCAGCAACATTCTAAACCCAATGCATAAATTACATCGAGAAAATAAACATGTCAGCAGGCAAGTAAGCATATAGAAAATAAAAATATGTCATTGTCAAATATACCACTTTAAACAGCTGCCTGTTTAATCAGGATTGATGCCGATGCCTGATCAATAGAATTTTACAGTGTTAACATGGTCCTTTTCCTCTCAATTCAGATAGTTCTGCATGTATGCGATATTACAAGTTGTTCCTCTTTTCTTTCAGAAGGTTAATTTTAAGACAAAACAACAAAAACTTACCTAAAACTAAACAAACAGTTATCAATAGATTTAACAATACCCACAAACTTAATTTTATATTGCATACTGTCATTTGAGCAAAGTCAAAGAGCTTGTGGATCAAAAGCCCATGATTGAGAACACCATTCATTTAGCAAGGAGATACTACAGTGAAGGTTGTACCAGAACTAGTAACTGTATGGTAAGAGACATGCAAATATTGAGCAACAGTTGAACTGTAATACAAAACACAACTCTATAGCTTTCACACTAAGATTCCCAAACCAGTAGTCCACAGCACAAAGAATTTAGAGTGGGGAAGGACTGAGAAGATCACAGTAGAAGTATACTTGTGCACAAACCAGTCCAAATTCACAACTTTTCTGGCTAGCATCAAATATTAAGAACTAATTTTTACTGTGAGGATGGTTTTTTTCCTGCTTTTTGGGGGGTAGAGGAAGCCACAGAGAAAAATAAACACTTCTGGGAGAACACAGGAGGGAAAGGAGAGCTTAGGAACATCAGAGCAGGCAGGAGGGATCTTAAAAAGGATCTAGCTCACGCTAAAGACAGCACAGCATGCAAAGCTGCAAACAGGCAACCAAGGTTAGCAGCACTGATGAAACGTAAGCAGTAATGAACATTCTGACCTTTGTCTTCAACCCTTGGATTCTTGACACTATGATAAACACACTATGTATTTTCCATGGCAACAGCTCAGCCATTAAATTAGTTCAATTACCTATATTTAGAAAATTGGAGATGCAGATTTGCCAAAAGTACCTCTGCAGACTTAACTATTTGAAACAAGTATGTAACAAAGTATCTAACTAGAAGCCTTTGTGTGAAAAATTTAGTGAATGCACTGAAACTTTGTGTTAAAACAAATAACATAGCAGTATTCTCTATATTAAAGGTATGCACATACTTATTTCCAATTTTGAGTGAAGACAAATACAGAAATCATGTTATACCTGAAGTTTTGTGTTTTTATTTAAACTTCAAGGCAGAAAATTTTAATTCCAAGTTTCACATAATAATTTGTTTTCATGGGCAAATTATGAACCTTGCCATAGGAGTTCATCATATAACTACTTTTACTGTCACTATACCATATGACCACATTAAAATAATGAGGTTTGCGCATTCATATCTTCAATTAGAGCTTTGTGGCTTCAAGCACTTAAAGAACAAATGCTGCCATTAACCTAGACCTTACCCCTCAAATATGCACCAAATATATTAACAATGTTACTGAATCATGAGGTCATTGTGAAAATGTCTCAGCGAATTCCACCACAAAGCAAAATCTTGAGGATTTTAATAGGATATTATTTAAGGCACAAAATTAAAATCTCTCATTAAGTTATCTCAACAGCTCGTTTAATTTATCAGGCTCAAAAAAAATATTTTAAAGGTTATTTTAGGTTAATTACATTTCACATCCTTTTATGACAGATCTGAAACCCTGCACAACTTTCAATCCTCTATTATAAACATTTCCCTCTTGCCAATAACTTAGAGTTCACATTGACACACATTTTTGCATACTCACACTATAGTCACAACATGACAGTATTTTATATTCGTCATGTATACAGAATTTTTTTTTTTTAATAGCAATCTGGTCATTGCAATAAATAACAAAAGCAATAAGCACCTCAGTCAGTTGCTCCACAGTCTTTACTCGTAAAACTGCTTAGGTAAGCAGGTTTGGGTTTAACACATTAGGTACTCTCTCATCAAGTATTGCACTATACGTACTTAGCTGGCCACAACTGCTTTTCAGTGAAAGAAATTCTGATCAATCCAAAGCGGCACTATACAAGAATTCTCCTCATCTATTCCTATAATAAACAAAGCTTTGCAAAAACAGCCTGGCTATTATTTATCCTAGTCTCTGTTCACAAAGGGAAGAACTACAGATACTTAGTCTAAATCAAGCTTGCTAATGTAATGGTTATTCTGACTTCATACCTCATGTTCTCACAGTACAAGGACTCTGCAGTTCCCACCAGGGAAGAGTTTAAAACCTGTAATTCCTGCAGAAATGCTCGGGTTAGCATTAATAACATATCAAAGCCAGGTAAGAGATCAAAGTATTCCCTAGCTTTTAAACAATTGACTTTAACATCTAAATATCTTCAACACAATCAGATATAAGAGAAAGACACAGGCACACTATATACAGCGACTGCAGGAGTAAGTTACTTCATAGCACCATCCATGTGAGCTTCAAGTATTTTCCAAGCATTAATAAACCAAGCTTTACAGAAACTCTGCTAGGCAGACTAGCAGTAGACTAGTAGAACTCCCAGTTCCACTGATGGCCAAATGACTTAACTTCTCTGTATCTTAGTTTATCAAAGTTCAGATACCAGGATTGTTGCATAAGTCTCAGGCTTTAGTACTGTGTTTCACTTACAAGGCTATACTTATCTCTGCCAAGAGATTTTACCTCTGCCCCTCTAGTAATCTCCAGGTGACGAGGACTTTAGATTAACTCTTAGGAAAGAGTTTGAGCTGCAGCTATTCAGAGGTGAAGCATATAAACCACTGTACTGCAATTTTCCTCCAAGTGGTAAAACAAGCAATGACCGAGTCTCAAGCTGAAACTGTCTGGATGGCTGAAGAGACACACTGCGTGGCTTGGATAAACCAGAATGACACAGTACAGGAAAACATACCAAACAAAAAACAGCAGCCAAACATGGAGGGTTATGCTACTAATTTCTAGAACATCTCCAAAGCTTAGTGGAAGAGTTACAGGAGATCTTTTTAGATGTCCTAAAGCTCAAAACAGTTTGCATTACTGGAATAAAGTAGCTAGACGCTTAGGCAAACAAACTATTTCATGTTTAAAGACTGATCCTCCTATTATCATATCCTAGACAACAGTACCCAGAAGTGTTACCAGACACAGAAGGCAGCCATATTATAACACTAAATGTGGGCATCTCACACTGCGTTTCTACAGAAATACCTGCCAAAAATCACCAAAATAAACCAGCCAGCTTTCGACTATTTTAAATTAAAAAACAGAATTTTTACTGTCTACATCAGTATGTTTTTATATAGAGGTCAGTCAGAACCACAGAACACCACTCTTCTGGAACAAAGCCTCACTCAGCGACAATGTGTGTTCAAGACAGTCTGAATAATTCTTCATATTTTATCTGAAGTTCCCCACAGCTCCCCAAGCAAAAAAGCTAATTTTCCATGCACACTACAGCAGTTTCTCACTTTACACCTACAATAGTGCTGCTGTCAGGAACAAAACTGACTGCATGTGCCAAAAATCAATTCAACATATTCATAGACAAAAAAATAACACACAGCATCTGAAGATAATGAGAACTGCAATCATTCAAACTGACAGTCTAGTGCCTAACAATTATCACAAGGCAAGTTTATGAATTCGTATTTGCTACGATGACAAGCATCAGGTTACACAGAAGGGTGTTCAAATTTTCTTTCAAGTATGAAAATCTCCTTTGAGCCAATGAGTCCACTCCAAAATGGAATTCACTTAACTGAAGCGAGTAAAAAGATGCTGACTGTGTTCAAGTAATACGCTGAAGTTTCTTCAGAGCAAGATGCTGACTGTGTTTAAGTAATATGCACGATATATTAATATTACTTCAGTACAGAATTTATCACAATTATTTGCTGTCTTTTACACGGTTACACATGAATTATTCAGAATGAAGTTTACTGGTGAAAAAACTACCAGGACTATCAGTTTTGAATGCCACTGTAAAGCACATGTCCTGAATCTATCATGAAAACACACAGAATTACAGCACGCGCATTTTAGTTTTCCTACCAGAGATACCTTAAAGCTGTGACAAAGATAAGTCTCTGCAAGCACTCTAAACACTGCCCAGTGCTCAGAATTTTACTCAGAATACTTCAAGAATATTCAGAGAAGCTCTTCTGCAGTTTACTTACAATATCGTTTACTTCTTTGCAAAGGCCTTATTCTCCGTTGTTCCGCATTATCAGATTCCAATTCCTTGTTCTTACTTTCAAGTTTTAACATTCAGCTCATGCCAAAACATTCAACCCTCTGTCTAGAACTTGCTCCCTACCTCTTCCTCAAACCCAGTCGCTTCAAACAAACGCAAGCCTGGACACTGCTTTAGTTCTTCAAGCAACACTCATTCTCTATCTCCTTCTATCTCCACATCTTCCAAAACTGATACCGTGCCCAAACTCTCAAAGATTCGCCCATAGACTTTGCAGTGTCAGTAAATGTAAATTTTTAATTAGTATAGCATAAACTTCGACTTTACATGGTTTTAATTTCAAAATCACTTACTTCCCATCCCAGGTTCTCACAGTTACAACTGCTATTTTAAAATGCAATTTCCATGACTTCATACAGTAATAAAATCCATTCATTCATACAACCATAGTTTCTGCTATCTTCTGCTTTTCTAACAATATAAAAATATTAAATTCTACTTGTACAGTCAAGTATTGAAAGTTCTGTACTCCCTAAAACTATTCATGGTCTTAATCAGCATATTCTCAGACAAAAGTATTTTCAGCTGTATTAGCAACACAAAAATACTCAACAGGATACCACCTAAAATACAAACTAAAAGTAAGGTTATCTATGACAAAACATTTTGGGAAAAAGAGCAGCTGCATGTTTCAGAGCGCACAAATGTAAATGAAGTTTTCTCCTCAGATTCAAATGTCTGCTTCTGTGACAAGTACCCAGTCAATCAGCAGGAGGTAGCTCGATGCACAACTGGCATTAATGACTTGTCCCCCCAACTAGTATTGTGTTTTTCAATAAAAAGACATAGATTACATCTAATTCTTTTGTGAGGAGGCAGAAGTGTAAGATCTATGCACTCACCTCACCGCCAGCATACATATCAAGCAGGAAGATGGAGAGTACAGTGGAAGATCAGCTATTGTGCTTTGCAAACTAATGTTTAATTTACAAGGCAGATACCTGCTAGTCACTACAAACTCTATTCCTTCCAAGATCTCATCACTGTGAGATTAACAGCCACTACCCAGATGCCTGCATAAAGCGGAGATCCTAAATAA
The DNA here is from genome assembly GCF_030867145.1 of Opisthocomus hoazin. Classification (NCBI taxonomy): domain Eukaryota; kingdom Metazoa; phylum Chordata; class Aves; order Opisthocomiformes; family Opisthocomidae; genus Opisthocomus; species Opisthocomus hoazin. The sequence continues at coordinate 11,258,878 of NC_134419.1, forward strand.
TAAACCACAAATCCATTAAAGCTCTAGGGACTAAGTAGGAGACCCAGAGGCAGAATTCTCTTTTGTGACCAGGAGGGGTTTTGAAGCAGAGTATAAAGAAGCTCGAAGTTCTAGTTCCACCGCACCTCCTCGAGTCTTCCGAATCGTTGGTTTCCGCACCGAGCTGACAGCCGCCACCGAACGCGGGTCTCCCGCAGGACACCGCCAGCCCCGCAGCTCGGCCCCGCAGCCACCGCCCGGCCTGGCGCTGGAGCGGCACGCGCCGCGCGCAGCCCGCAGGTGCTGCAGCGCCACCTGGCGGGGCACGGCCCGCGGCACCGCCAGGCCGCACCCCTCCGCGCCCGCAAACGGCGAGCAAAAGTGATTTACGCAGTTAGCTCCCAATAACAATTTCTAAAAAATCTTTTATTCATAACTACCTCATCATCTCTCTGTTACCAGAAAGAGAACGTTGCAAGCCCCAGTACGGTATTAAAACAGGAAGCCAACCCATACTCCAGCTTTAAGCAAAGGCGCGGCTACCCGCGGGCAGCGACCGCGACACACGCCGCCCCACGCAACTCCCCGGGGCCGAGGAAGCGCCCACAGTCCCGGGGGCCGCGCACGGCGCCAGCCGCCCCCCGCCGCCGGCAGATGGCAGCGCCGCGCCGCGCGCGCCCCGCCTCGGCCCGGGGAGGGGCAGCGGGAGGCCCCGACGCCGCCGGGCCCGAGGACGCGGCTGGGAGCTGCCCCGCCCGAGCCAACAGCCGCCCGCCCCGGGGGCACACGCCGTTACGGGAGGCTTGCATACCGGGTACAATCGAGTCTATTCCCAGCAGAACTGAAACGAAATAAAAAAGCAAAGGAGTAAACATTCAGAAAACAAACAGCAAATACTCCCTCCGACACCTAAAAAGCATCCCCCAGCTTGGAGATCACAGATAACGTGCCGCCGTGTGAAGCCTGCCTCGGCTCCAGGTTTCCAACACACGGGTCCTAGGAGAGCCGAGGACCCCCCCATCACCAGGACAAGGACCGCTGTCCCCGCTCCAGTTGGCACTGCCCGACCCGCACTGCTCTGGGGACTAAAGGTCCAGAATCTGTCCGGCTGAGCAGGCAGCGTCACTGCCTCGGCGTTCTCCAGCTCAGGAAGTTCTCCCGCTTGTCAGTAGTTTCCAGTCATCACATTTGAGCCTTTCTGTCCTCCGGATCATTACTCGAATCCAAGGCGCTTTTTTTTTTTTAGCCACTTCTAGAACCAGACCAGGGAAAAGTGAACTATCTGGCACTCTGTACAACAGTTAAAAATACGCAATCGTCTCATTTTGTTTTAACCGTTACCTTACAAAGCGAATGTAAAATCCTAAGTCATTTGAAATTATTCTCTGAAGTGGAGACAGGCCCTACAAGGAAATCTTGCAAGTCGCATCAGAGGATTAACAAAGCACCAACTGCTTAGTCAGCAGACTTCATCTCTGCAGATGAAGCAATGGCTCCAACCATGTACCATGTGGTCCAGAATATAAGGAAGAAAGTTTACACCGAAGAGAGAACTACAACCACCCGGCTAGAATCCTGAAACTCATTTTCAGAAATTATGTTGAGTTTTTCAGCTCAAGGAGTACAGTAAGCTTCGGGTCAGTACTGGGAGCAGTTCAGAAGTTTGCAAGTATAAAAAAAAAAAAAATCACAAATAAGCATTCAAAATCTCTTTCACAAAAGTATCTAATTTTCCACTGGCAGGCTTCTTCAAATGTTTTCCCATCACCATGGCTGGCAGAAGGAACATGGATGGTTTCTTATTCATGGAATATCTCAAACTTTTCCAGGCACTAGACAGTGAGCAATGCATACAAGATGTGGTCCTAATTAACGGGTAGCACACCATCAGAGGCTTCCTTTGCAAAACGCTGGAGACAGTGCTTGAGATGCTCTCTGTGGTGAGTGAGGGGTGGGACACACACACAAAAAAACCCTCATCTCTCTCCACAAATGTAAATACATATTCAGCATTAGTGTAGTGCTCCAGCTGAGCAAGCTGTCCTTAACAATAGACATGAGGGGAAAATCACCCCTTGCTCACCCATAAATGCTCCAGCCCTGCAGAATTAACACCTTACAGCATTGCTTCTGGCAATCAATTTCATTCACATTGAGTTTTGTCAAAATAATTGCAAGAAGGACATTGCCAATCTACCTTCCCTACAATCACAATATTCTCTTCACAAGCTCTTTTTCCTTTCTAAAATTAACAAACTCTGATGCTCTTCATGCCTTTCTTCAGAAGAGAACGCATCCATATTCCTGGTCATTCACATCAGCTGCCTTCAAAACATACTCTAAGTTCTAACCTTTTTTACAACAGGGTGCCTGCAGGTCTAGATTTCAGGTAAAGCAACCCCCAAACTAAGTCATAAGAGATTTTCCACATGATTATCCTTCTGTTCCTTATACACACACTTTACACACACTCCCTGTACCCCCAGTTTTTACTGTATTTGGGTCCTGAGAGCAGAAAACACCGCTGAGATGCCCACAATGATGCTTTATGTCTTTTTTCTCTGATTATTTCCTTGGCTATCTTTGGGATTTAGAAGTCTTAAATAGGACACTCCCCATCAGAATTCAATCACTAGGATCAGAGACATCCATCTTAAGAGTAGATGATCAACTGAAGGTCATCCTCACACGTATTTAGAAGGCACACAGATCAGATCAACATCTATCATTCCACAGTGACAGCACTGAGCATTCAGTCTGCCCTGGTTTCTTTCTCAAGTCAAGGATCTAGTGGCAACTGCTATGCAGATACATTAATCCAGACTATCACACATGTACCAGCTGAAAGTTTCTAACAATAAATTGTGCTTATATAGTTTAGCATGTTAAGATTTGATGTATTTCCAGGTCTTGAGTAGTTGCTGATAAGTAGCCTGGCTATCAATCTTGTTTCAGAAGCTACAAACTAATTTCTATAGATTTGCTGTTGTTAATTTATCTTTTTGCTTTGCAGATACTTTCAAAGTTGAAAAGAATGCAATTTAAGCACAACAAACAATCTGTAGGATTAGTGGTGGTTAGAAAGTAAAAACACACATTACTGAAGGCCATCAAAGCAGTTTAGCAAAGGGAAATTCACCGATACCTACAGTGGCAAAAAGAGGGAGCAGAAACAATGCACATAGCTTTGAGTATTCTGGCTTTCCTGTACCACGCTCCCACTTCTCTCTAGCTATCTGCCTATGGTATTATAACAGATAATAAAAGAATTAAATGCTCTGGCAATCAAGGCTGGCATATTAAAATGACACTCTGCATTACTGAATCTATTCATCTCTTAATAGAGCTATTCTTCAAAGGAGATTAATTATACTGGCAAGAGACCTTTTGCTATTCTAATTTGTGAAACGTATTTCAATACCACAAGCACATTACAACAGCTGCAAACATGTAACTAGCTCCAAGATCCCAGGACTCACTGCATTTAATAAGGTGTTCATCTTGTGGCCAGCTCACAAGTCACTGCTTTCGAAGCCCACTTCATACAAAAATTCTTCATTTCTAAACTTAATTAACTGCAACGGTGATTAACATACAACCCACCATAAAGTATACAGAGATAGGAAAGGGACCATATACTTCAGTACCTAGCACCATCACAGAGGGACAAATACTGGATATATAGCTGAACTTCTCTGCTTTAATTCAAAAGCAGAGAATTTAAAATTATTTTAAAAGAAGTTATTGGCACTGCATTTCTTATCAGTACATTTGATAGACAGCAAAACACTGCCATGACAAACTGAAAATACATCTTAGTAATATGCAGCATTGTAACACTCAAACACATCTGCAACTCACTGAATTGTACACAGCTGTTAACCAACAAACTAGTATTCCAAATTAAATATCTGAGAACTAATGCTTTTTTTTAAAGCACAGTTATTTTCATTACATTAAGCTATGAAGCTTCGAGGCATTTGCGTGCCTCAAGAGAACACGCCTATATTTTAACATACTACTTTTTTCATCCCCATCAGATAAATACTTAGATGCCAAGTTCACATGAGCATTTTCCCTTTCTGTTGATATAGTCAAACTACCATCACTGCTAAGAATAGCAATTTAAGGCAGTTACTGAACAGGCACCAAACTAAGACACAATACAATTAAATCAGAAGAATTTCAATATGATAGCATGTCTGAAAACGCTAAGACTACAAATACTTCATTGTGAAATCAAAACTAGTGGTAACAAAAATGCATGGCTTTTTGAACTTTACAGAGTTAAGTTTCTTTTCATAGCCTGGTGGTGCCAAACTGTCTAGGACCCCAAAAAAAATTCTAAGGACTATATCCAATGTACATCCTTTTATTTACAGGGTTGTTGCTTCTAAACCGTCTTACAATGGAATATAAAGTCACCCAGTTACTTGCAGCTCTACAAAGTAGTGCACACCAAAATTTCCTCATTCGAGTAAAACTTGTTATACAGGCAACTCTACGGAAGTTCGGCAAAAAAAGCTTCTAGCTTTGATTTTAGTCTACTATTTAGCAACAATTTCTGTTGCATATATGACTACTCACAAATAACTGTCTTTTCCTACTCTTGTATTTCTCTTCTCCTTGTGCTTCAGTGATTTTAGGTATTTAGAGGTAATAACGAACATATGTTCCTTTTGGTTTGCGATTCAGTCTTGACTATAGCCATTTGAGTTCCTCCCTCCATACAGAATACTCTCTCAGAAAATGCTGATTTAACAGATGCAATATTCTTCAAAAATACGTTCACTTTACCAAAACCTTTTGATAGAGACCACACAGAAGAGCAGATGTCAGTTCCAGCTCTTCAATTCCTTGGACAGTTATACCTTTCAGCTTCTCCCCCCAGCTATTCTCTACAGAAACAGACAGAGGTAACTACTCAGAAAGCTGTTTCCCAATGAAACTTGTTTTAAATGGCCAAGTTCCCATGCTCACATCTCCCTAGACTTCCAGTGATATTTTCTTTCAGCTATCAGGCAGCTTAAGTAGCATTGAGAAGGACCTTCCCCAAAAGAAATTAATTATTCTTCATGCATGCGTTTTTTCCCTGCTTTTTGTCAAAAGCAGGATGAACATACCCTCCTCCTAATTCACTCTCTACCCTAAAAAGAGCCCACAGGAACAAAATGCTGCATTCACTCAGCAGCAGCAGGGAAAGCAAGGTAAAAACTAAAGCACAGGATCACACCACTTTTTATTTACAGCACAAAGTCATCATGAGGATTCCCAGGCTCACTCACCAAACCAGCAGTAAGTGAAGGAGCAGATTGTCCTAGGGACTGATTTCTCATGCGGACCAGGTTTGACGTATCTCCGGGTGGCTGCCATATCGTCTGTCCCACTCCACTGTGGACACTATTTGATAAGGGAAGTAGCTGTTTTCCTTTGAAAACAAAACCAAAATACTATCAGCTTGTTTTTAAACAAGTTTGCCAGTTCAAAATACAATGCTGAAAACAAATATTGGCTGTGGAGAAAAAGCATTTAATAAAAAAAGCAATTTATAGGTTTTGGTAGGTCAGAACTTGTAAGAGCACGCTACCTGTGAAACCATTATGTTTAATAGCTAAATATTTCCAAAAAATCTAGTTTACATTATGAGGTAATGGGTAAATCCAAAACCAGGTAGACTTCTGTCACTTTATACCTTTCTATATTTCACACAGCTTAAAAAGGAAACAATATTTGCTGCCAATTCAACAATTTATTGCCCTATAGAGAGGAAATGTTAATGTTGCAAAATCTCTTGGGTATAATTTTTAAAATTCTTATGAAAATACATTCATAATTGTAAAGTATTGCTTATTCTAAAACACTTAGCCATCTAGACATCCACACTTTCCCCTACCATTGGAACATTCAGCAGCAGATTTCATGGATCTGCTCAATGCATTTTTTTCTAGTCAATATAACACTCCTCTTTGAAAAATGTCAAGCAGTAAATTTCCACAATGAGGACGAATCAAAGTAGGTCATATTTTGACTCCATCCAGTTTGACAGTTTCCTTTTATGTACAATGTCATTCACAAAAAAATAAAGAGGAGACAGACAGTCTTGTGGTTAAAAACACGTAAGTGAAAAAGTCTGTAAATCTGGGTTCCATTATTAGCTTCCAGATGACTTCCTCTCACTTTGGTCAGTCAACCTCTGTACTTCAGTTTCAACATCTGCAAAATGGGAGTGAACAATACCTCATTTCCTTAAAATTAGGACTGTGAGACTAAATTACACACATCCCTCCCTTTCAAGCATGGTCGAGATGGTTGCATTCAACAGATTCTTACATGCTCAGATACCACAACAGGAATCACATGGACGAAGACATTTGTTGCAATAAGTAGCAGGAAGAAGTCCACATCTTTAATCACATATACTGCAGGAAAATATTTTTTTACTCAGAGGCAGCAAGCTATTTTGCAAATTCAACTTCACCTTAGAATTAATGTGAAATAGTATATTCATTACATAAGAGCGGCTACAATATTTGGAAGACTGTCACATAATGTGATTAGCTTTGATGCCGAGGGGGTGGGGGAGTGGTGTCGTCTTTGGTCCTTTTTTTTTTTTTTTTTTTTTTTTTTTAAAGTTGCTCATGTTCATTTTCTGTTGAAGTTACAAGCAATGGGCCACGTACACCTGAATAGAACAACTCAAAGTATGCAAGAGATGAGAAGGCTCAGCTCTGGCCAGCAGAGACACAGCATATTAGTACCTTTTTCCCACTTCCACTCAAGCAGCTTACAGCTGTGGACATGATTTTCATGGTTTGCTCATTTTCAAGATTATGTGTAAATACAATGATTCCTCTTGCCTGCAGACATTTAAAACTACTACTAAAATTATTTTTTAAAAAGAAACAGAACTACTCCAGTTTTTCTGCTTCCTCCTATTTACTTTTCTTTGCTTACTTCTACTCAAGGAAAAAAAAATAAAGAAAAAAACCCACACCAACAAATTGCAGTACTATCTGTGGCCACTGTAATCAGCAAACAGCTGTGGAGTTAATAAGCTTCTGGTTTCCTCTAGCAACATTATGAATGTTTCATTTTTCAGAAACAAGCCACTTATTACCAATAAAACATTAAGACAACACCTCAAACATTAAAATATTTATCTTCCCCTGATAAAGGATGGAGTGACCAGGACTGGATGTATTTTCACAATGATGTAAGTCAAGCCCATGCTGCTGCCAAAAGGGGTGGTTTCACCTTCTTCCTCTTTCCCTCCCACCTGAGACTTTTCAACCCTTCTTGTTCTTGCACTGACATGCAAATAGCCGAACAGTCAATCTAATTAGGGAGGAAACGGGCTGCAAGTTAACCCTACAGAACAGCAGTGGTATTCAGGCAAATCAGCTATTTCATTCTAGACTGATCATGCAGCTCTGTGTTTTAACACCAGCATCGCAGACTTTGATACCAGCTATAAACAACTATGAAAGCATCCCTTAGCCACATACAAAGTCTTTGAAAAAAGAAGACTACTGAGCTTGGTCCTCCATTTTTTGGCTAATTACTAGATTGTGCTCACTCCATGGTTCTACAGTTGACAAATGAAATTCTCTGACACAGCTGAAGACTGTGCTCACAAGAAAAAAATACAAAACTTTACACAAACTGAAAAAACATCCAGTTAGTAAGCAGGATTTTTACTTCGAATCACAAATGCCTACAGTGCTTTTTAAACCAAAAAGCAACTAAATAATAACTCGAACCTGATATAAAAGTCAGCTTCCCAGTAAGAAATAACATGGCAAAGTAGGCAAGCTTACAGTAAGTGCTGACCTTAAAAGAGGTAAAAATGCATCACTGTATTGCATAAAGTTCCAACGCTCCATTCTTTTAACTTTGCACATCAAGTCTTAGCTCCTAACTTTTCACTCTAGGCAATATACAGAATTTCACTCCAAATCCAGCCTTTTTTTCACTCTTTTCTACTAATATCTCTTTCTGCATCTTTCCCTTACAGAAAATTTTGTACACCCTCCCAACAAGAGGTGACCTATAGTTCTAAAGGAATGACTTATCAGTGTCTTTTATTACAACTGTTACGCCAACAATACTGTATCTTTAATACTAATGAATTATCATATGGTCCTCACAAAATGGCATACCTGACAAAGAACTTGCCAAACTACCTCTTCGTAGCTTGCAGTCATCTTGACTTAGCTGACGATGGAGCTTGGTTTTCCCAGCAGATGAAAAGATGTCAGGATTGCTGAGCTTCCTGCAACGTAATGGAGCAGACTCTGTTACCATCTCCTGTACAAAGAAAAACAAGCAGAAGTTTATTAATGACAGCTAAGTATCTGTTTTCTGAAACATACAATCTCCAAAGCAAAACAAGACCATTAAAAAAAAAAAAACCAAACAAAACACAACAAACAACCCCCCCCCAAAAAAACCACTTAAAATTGTAAATCCCCCTCTTTTGTGCTACATCTCTACACAGAAAGCACATCTCAAGATCCCAGACAAATATGGTCCTTGAACACTACTGCTGTAAGGAATATCATTAATAACAGTCAGAAAAAGGTAATTCTGCTACAGCAGTTATTTGCCCTTACAGAATGTAGGAAGAGAGGCTACTGAAAAAATCAGGCTCAGCTTTTATCCCAGCTATTTCCTGCTAAAGCATAGAGTATTTTCTCCAAATTTCTTGAATATTTATTCCATCCAGTCTATGAGTAATACACCTATAAAGAAATTGTTGCAATGTCTAATTGCAACCCAAAACTCCTATTATAAGTTACAGCTCTACTACAAGACCGTATGTATCACTAAATAATAATTAGGATAGAGATCACTCTGTGTCATGTCTTTGTTATTACTATAAACAAAATTAGACGTGTGTTTGTCAGAAACACTCCCACACATGTAAATTCCTTTCACAGCATACAGAAAACTTTCAATCAAAGTAGCAGTAGGCAGAACAGTGGCGAGCACAACCACAGTGCTTTCCTCATGCATTTAATTGTTCTGGAGGTGTCAAGCTCCCATTTCACATCCAAGGAAGAATTATGAGCATAGCTATCATACATGGATTTGAAGATAATGCAACACTCTCCATTACACCCTATACAGATGAAATTCGTCACGTTTTCCCTTCTCTGCAGTAGTGCAACATATCCCACGTGTCTTAACATATTCCTCTATTTTATTTCAAATATTTCTCATTAGCTATACCATACTTCAAGCCATGCTTATCCTCAAAAGCTAATCTGAGACACAAAATAAACTGGAAGGAACACTTTCGCTACATGATACATCACCACATTGTTTAACATTGTATTAAATCATGTTTAAATCAAAAATTAGTCTACCAGTAGAGGGTTTTAATTAAAATTCGTAGATTCCAGTCAAAATCTATTTCTGAAGTCATTAATTCAAATCTATTCCGTCTACAGTGCTATGCCTCAAACTGTCAAATCCAGACCAGAACTACACACTCTAAAAACTTCAAGACTGGGGGGGGGGAAGGAAGAGACAAGGGGCCAGGAGGAAGGAAGGAAGGACATGAATACAGTGGGTTTACGTGGGGGGAAAAAAAAAAAAACAAACAAACACAAACCACAACTGAATTTGGATTTGAAATATAATCTCACTTAGATGCGAGTCACTCATTCTTGACCTTTCGTAGACCCCATCTCCTTTTAATCATGAAATCTTTCGGCACCTCATAATAGTAAATAACTTTGTTGTTTGAGGGACAGGAATGCTTTCCTCCACATCTGCTTTGGTGGTGCACCTTTCACAGGTTGAGAGGCACTGCTCTGATACAATTTCTTCCTCTGGTTACAGTTAGACATTCAGTCCCCACACTGTCTAAATCAGATCAAGAGAGAGACATGGGCAACTTAAAGTAGGGTCAGTTCACTTCTCCAGTTCATCACACAGCTGCAAACAGTTGTGTTGGCACAAGAGTGGGGAGAGGCATGAAAACAAGTGACCTGAGGTAGAGAAAACTGCTTGAACTGAAAACTACTTCAATCTTAAGGTTCCTCATATACATCTTGGAGCAAAGAACCTCACATTTTCATTTGCCTCTGACCTTTTCCACAAAGGTACTGAAGACATTCATTTCCAGCAGCCTATACTTCTGTTTTTCTGCCATTTGGAGAACTGAATAGACAACAAACCTGGTGAAGGGTCTAGAGAACAAGTCTTACGATGACTGGCTGAGGGAACTGGGCTGGTTTAGTCTGGAGAAGAGGAGGGTCATGAGAGACCTTATCGCTCTCTACAACTCCCTGAAAGGAGGTTGTAGTGAGGCAGGTGTCTGTCTCTTCTCTCAGGTAACAGGCAATATGACAAGGGTAAACGGCCTCAAGTTGCGCCCGGGGAGGTGTAGATTGGTTATTAGGAAAAATTTCTTCACTGAAAAGGTTGTCAAGAGCTGGAATAGGCTGCCCAGGGAAGTGGTGGAGTCACCACCGCTGGAGGCGTTCAAAAAGTTTGTAGATATGGCACTTCAGGACATGGTTTAGTGGTGGACTTGACAGTGTCATGTTAACTATTGGACTCTATGATCTTAAAGGCCTTTTCCAGCCTAAAGGATTCTACCATCTATCACACTTTGTAGTAGGAGTAAGCAAAGTCATTTTAAACTGTGGCATTAGCAGTCCCCCAGCATGCCTCTGAAAGCTGCAGAGGCCAAGGGCAGAAAGCCTTTGCTGTTTCTATTTGAGATGGCAGAAATTGATTACATGTGTATACATACAGAAATACACACACACACTTTTAATATGGCCTCTTCTGAACGCCTCTAGCGTCTAAAATCTGTCATGTGTTTCCCAGTTGTGACAGTCAAATTATCACACCTCAAAAAAAAAACCAATGGGCACTCCAGGTCACAAGCAAATTAGTTAAAAATCTCATCCAGCCTACCCTCTCGCACTCTGTATGCTTCAATTGCAACAAATGTTCCCACCATCGTTCAACATCCAGCTACTTCCCTGAAACTAGTTGTAACCCTGTTGAAAGGCCCTATGCACAAGATGGTACTGGTCATCCTCACAGTCCATGTACAGCCTGGTTACAAACACAGATCCCTAGAAAAGCCAGCTTCTTCCCACCCTCAGCCTGCACAGGCCATTGCCATGATTGTCTTGCCTTCACCAGTGCGTTTAGATTCCTTTAGGAAGGGGAAGCATAGTCCTGGTCGTCAGGCTGATGCAGCAACCACAGTTGCTCTTCCACCACATTGAGCTGAGCTGGGGCAGGGGGAGGAGGAGGGCAGGCAGAAGCTGCCCCCTCCCTGGCAGTGTTCAAGGCCAGGCTAGACGGGGCTTTGAGCAACCTGGTCTGGTGGAAGGTGTCCCTGTCCATGGCAGGGGGGTTGGAACGAGATGATCTTTAAGGTCCCTTCCAACTCAAACCAGTCTATGGTTCTATGATTCTATGAAATGGCAGCCTGCCCACCTGACTGCTGCCCATCCCTGCCCAAATACATCTGCACCCAAGGCAGAAACAATACACCCGTTGCTTAACTGGCTGCTCTGGGGCACCCCCTTTATGCTCTGTTCCTCTCACCCAGCACAAATGCCAGAAAAGAGAATCTGGGGAAGGGAGCGCAGGAAAGAGCACCAGAGAACAGGGATCAGGCTACGAATTTTCTTGGCTGCTTCTTTGCTGCTACTTCCCTTTCACAAACATCTCGAAGGTGGTTTAGTGTGATGTACCTTTCAAGCTAAGGACACCTTACCTACTAACCAATGTACAATAAGTCTGGCAATTTTACTCCAAGTCAACAACTAATTTAACATCCAGATCAACAAAAGGAAGAAAAATCAGCATGTGGAAGAAAATAAGACTTTCTCTTTGAGGGAGAAAAACAAGGTATTCTTTTGCCTGCAAAAAACTTCAGCAGAACAATACTGTACAAAAACAATTCTGATATTATTGTATTAATAAGAATACCCATCAGCAGTTAAAATTAAAATGTCAATATTAACATGAAGAAAAGAGTTATATCTGGGACTTCTTTGTTTGTTCAAGGTTTTGGGGTTGTTTGTCAGTGGGTTTGGTTTTGGGGGATTTTTGTTTGGTTTGGTTTTCTTCCCCTCAGGTGCACATTCACCTCTCCTCCTTCACCCCCACCATGTGTCACCCGTCTTTCTCAGTGAACTGCAACTAAAAAAGAACATTCATTCATTTGGGGCACCAAAGGAAAGGCGCTGACGTCAGAAACAAAAGTACTCTAAATTGTGTTACAAGCAACTTCTGTATTTTACATCTCTATTTTTTTCCACCCAATATATAGACATTCACACACTTCTACCAACTAAGGAATGTGCCCACTTTCCCACCCTTTCCCCTCTATGCAAAGTCTCATCAGTAAAAATAATTACAAATTCTTAGTATTTTTTCTTGAGTTACAGTACACAAGCTTTTTAGATCTGACAATGCCTAAATCAGAAGTACCCCAAGTGAAGGAGCACATGGAGCACCAGCCCTGAAGGGCACACCTACTTCAACCACAACATCCGCTCAGCTGGGGCATCCTGCCTGCACACACCCTGCAGGTCAGCCCAAAGGTATCTGCTACTTCTCAAACTATCTTTCCATACGCATTTCTCCAGTGGCCATCCCAACTTGAGCAACTCCTCCCCACCAGGACTTGTACCATAAATATATGAAAGGAAAAGTGGAAAGGTAACAGCTTCCCACACTCAACAAAGAATCTAGGCTGGCTTCTACAGAGACAGGCTTAGTACGTATTACATATGGAAAATTCTTCATAAGCCCTTTTTCTGTTAAGCACATTAAACACCTTAGCAACATTCAGAAGACTGCATAGCTGTTGAATATTTTGAAGAAAGGGACCCTAATCACATTCTGCAGGTTTATATACTGTTAAACTCGCTTTTTCAAATATTAAAAAAAAAATATCAGTGCACTGTTCTGAGACAGCCTATTATGTTTTTAAAAATGCTAAGTACAACACGGCCAGTTTAAAATTTCATTTTCTAAGAGCTAGGCCTATATTGTGTCAGCAAAACAATGAAGAGGGAAAGTTTTAATTTGACAACAATAGAGTTGTCTTTCATAAGACTGAAATTTCACTCATCCATCAAAACCCAGCTTTATTACTGTAGTTCATAGGCTAACTACACGGAAATAGCAGTGGTTTATATTACCATTCCTAAACAAGGGAGGAAAAAAACCCCACAGGAAGACATCTTTCCTTGTTCTTGCCCCAAAGCAACATGCAATACATACAAAGGACAGAAAGATCTTACACAACATTCCAAATCAATAGATAAAGAAACTCTTCACAGCGATAGAGCAAAATTTTGCTCACGTGTGTTCAAATTACTAAATTAGACTACCAGAGCAAGTGGTTGAAGAACAGATTGTGTAGCACAGACTGCCATAATTTTAAAGACTCAACTTGCACTTTTGTAAAGAAAAAAATCTTGCAGCTTCAGAAATGAAAGCATTAGTAAGCACGTAACAGAAACGCTTTGCTCACATAGCGTGAAAAGGACTTTGAGCCTCTCTCCTTCAATTTCTTTTCAAAGGTGATAGAACTTTATTCACTTTGGCCTTGTGTCTTTTGTCACAAGGTAAAAATCTGGTTCAAACAGCAAGCTGAAATCCGCAAAGTCTAGGGCTGAAGATAAAAGCATCACACAAACAATCTTGATTTGCTCGGCAAAGATTATTCCTATCGACCCCTTCAAAAAATTTGCTCACATAACTTTAAACAGTAGGATATGAAGAACAATGGCCAAAGCTTTTCACGAATAGCAAGAGGCCCTGCATTTTTCAGCTCGGTCACTTACCACACTTGCACAGAAGAACAATTCAAATAGTTGTGGCACTAGAAATACGTACAAGTCTGTTTCTCTTGCCTGAAATCTCACATAGGGGTTATTACACTCAGCAAGACGCAGAATCAGACAAATTGCAACAATAGCTGCAGACAAAAGACAAGAAGCCAAACGTGCTTCCTGATGTGTAAGATTACACTAACATCCCACGTCAAAATCCTCATCTGGTAATTTCAGAATACCGCTACAAGGAACCTTCTCAGTCATATTTCCAATCTATTGCACGGAGAAATTCTCCCAAGCAATTCAAGCAAGAAATAAAAGAACAAGCACATATACTACTGCAATGATTTTCAGCAGCTTTTTTTTTTTTTTAATGTTCATTTAATGGTGCTGCAAAAGAGTAACACGGCACCAATCCTCAGCCTACAAATGGCAGGTGAATATTGAAAGTGTGGGTGTATGTCAAAGTACTTCCTTGAATTGTCAGATGAAGCACCACACAGTTGGCGAGACTGATACATCAGCAACAGATGAACGCTAGGAAAAAAAAAAACTTAAGACCTGTCGTTATGGCCTACATTTAAGATGTATAAGATCATATAAAAAGAGCACTTCCTTACACATAGCTGCGTTATAAGTAACTCAAAAATCTGTATTTCCTAGAGATCTCTACAACAAGCACAAATACTCAGCTTTGACTAATATTGACATCTGCAGGTCAATACATGTTCAACTATTAGCTGTGGAGGTGCAGGGGGGGAAAAGTTCTACAAAAAAGCTTTATATGAACAGATAATCCATGAACAAGAAAAATGAGATTTTTGTTTTTTAAAGCCTAATGAGCACAACAACCTGAGGCCATCTGGAAGCGAATTCTAGTAAACTGTTGTAAAGAAGAAAAGAATGAAAATTTAAATACAATAAAGTGGCAAAGAATACACTAATATTACCCTGTTTTGTAAGGAAGATAACCAACGAGCAATGCAACTCAAGGATAATTTGACGCTTTCTGAATTCTTTTCCAAGCCCTAAATAATCAACCTTGAAAACTGCATTTTCTATTTGTTAATACAATACTGTTTGTCCTTTAAAAGATACAAGCCTGTTGTGTCAGGACTGTGTGCACATATCCGAGAAGCATTCTTTTCCTTCTCAGCCTTTCCTCATCACTTTATATAACATGTCTACATACCCTTAACAAAAGATAAATATGATCCTGTCATTAGGTCTGCTCTAGTATACTTTAAAATACACTGAAAAAGAAAATTAAAGGCCTAGAGAACAGATCGCAAAGCAAATATCTATCTATATAAGTAGCAATTAGCACCATGGAACCACAGTATTTACGCTTTGGTATTTCACACTGAAATTTGCCTTAACTTTCTAGCTTGGACATGACATATCGAGGGAAGAGTGCCAGCAGTTTACCAGGAAGCTGAGGTGAGACCAAATGTGACCAAAATTGTAGGCTGAGCAAGAAATTGCATCTAAGACTTCTTAACTGTATCTGTTTATGCTTAACTCATATACTTGCCAGCAGCATCCTGAAAAATGTCAGAGACAGCAGAATCAAGGAAAATTACATCAAATCAAAATAGCCTCTTAGAGGCTATAATATATTGGTTTACTACATCAACAAGAGAGAAAAGCTTTATAGAATGTATTACACTATATAAAAGTGTCAGTATTTTAAAGATAGAGAAGAGTTTTATAACATCTTTCTCTTCAACAGATTTATTTGAAGACCTTTACAATAAATCCCAACATTCACACAAAGGTAAATATATAAAATTAATTCAGTGTCAATAGTGAGTATTCAAAGCAACTGGAAAGCTAAGCATTATTGCTACAGTGACGTTTTCAATAGTTACACAGTGTAAGACACACACATTTAACAATCTGAACACCTATAGCTTCCTCTGTGCACTCATCCACAATTAGAACACACATAACAGAAAAGTTACAAAACAAATTTAAACCCTTCTGTAAAAAAAAAAAAGATAAAAAGTACAAACCAAGAAAAAAATTATGTTCTTCCAATAGTAAGGGTTTTTTTTCTTGTTAACTCTTCAAGAAAACAACTCCAAAGCATGTTTGATTACAACTAATGAATTAGAATCTTTAATGTTGTTTCACCAGGGAAATTCTAGTTGTTAACTTTGTTGCCAAGTGTTCCCAGCTGCAGGAATGCATTAAAAAGCTTGTTAAAAAGCAAACAAATATTTTCAACTATGTACATCATTACCCCCTTTCTGAGGGCCACTGATAGGCAGAATCGTTTTATCCCTAATGGAACCACAACCTAGAAGACAAGGTAATTGTGATTAAATGACAGCAGCTCAAATGTTTGGTCCTTGTATGAAAATACAAATAACGCCACAATGGTTTCCACAAGCCAAGTATTTGATCCTACTTCAGGATATCCCAACTAAGAGACAAACAGGTAGTGCAATTCCTGAATTCAGCTAGTAAATGCCTAAAGCCAAAAGAATTCCATCTAGGGAAGAGAGAGCAAAAGAGCCTCTACTGAAGTCTGTATCAAACTTTACAGAAGCTCAAAGAAACCACTATCAATATACCAAGACTCAAAACCCCACTACACACTCACTAGTTACACTGAAAACAAAACCAGTCTGAACAAAGACACTGCACATTAAAGGCTGCATCATTCCTTTATCATTGGTATTCTAGTATGAGCATTTCAAGCATAAAAAGGTTGTATAGCACAGGGTAAATTAACTCCTGGCCAGATTAAAAAAAAAAAAAAAACAAAACAAACAACATGAAGAACTCTGTAATTCATCATCTGTACATCAGAATCCTGTCTGCCCTAAAGATTAAAAGAATTATGACAAAAAAAATGTGATTTGTAATAAAATTTGGTGTTACATCAGTAACACCTTCTCTGAAGATTTTCTTCCGTTAAACTCAGAAGATATGCCACGCATGTGATGTGCCCCAACTTCATTGACTAGTATTACTGCAAGTTCTCTTTAGCATCCTACGCATTATCAAACACTCATTTATCTTTTGTATTCTTGTCTATTAGATTTTATAGTCATGTGCTTTTAGATTTGCTAAAGGCCATAATCCACAGTACCAACAAGCCAAAACTTGCCAGTTTCTTACAGATTTATTCATATATTTAATATTTATTACACAGAAAACACTGAATTTAACACATTTTATTACAATTATGCTGTAAGAGAGACTATAATCAGAACTGCTTAAGGAACCAGACAAGCAGCAAAAACACAGCTGTATCTTAAGCTGTGCATGTAAAAAGACCTATGATTTCATATTGGCTATAAAAAGGAGGAGAACTATCAGAACATTCTGCAGGGTGCCTTGATCCCCTGCAACACTGATGCTTTTTTTTTTTCCTTCAATGAGTGAGCCTTCAGATCTCCAACTACATTTATTTTTGTTCACATCACAAACATTATCTCACTGTCTCATTCACAGGGAAAGAGCAAAACAACATGAAATGCTTACTTATACCTGTGTAAATTCTTTTTAATTCCTATAAACAAAGTTACAATCAAGCCATTTTCATTGGGAATGTAAACTCCCACTCTGTTTTCGTAGGGAAATGACCAAGACCTAGTGATAGGTTAAAGGTTCATTCAATTTACACAAACAAACAATGGCTTCATAGCAGTAGGACCTGGAAGACAGTTTCACCTAATTTTATACATTACAGACAGGAAGCTCTGAGTCACATTTCAAAAACTGAGAACTTATCTGTGTTAATATTTGATTCTCAGCCCAAAACAATAGAGAATTATCTATGTCTAAGGCACAAATAAAATATATTTAAAATTAAAATACTAGCTGAAAATACAAAGTTTGGCAGGCGAACAACAATAATATAGTATATTAAAATGTGCATACTGCGTAAAAATAACTTCTTTAACTAATAGCGCAGAGTTCCAATCAACTTATGAAAAAGGCACTTTCCAAAGAAAAATCTTAAGAGTCATTAGGTTTGTAGTACAGTCTCAAACAAGCCTCAGTTGGTGCAGTATGAGATAGAGCTCTTACAAAACTGTCCCAAGGCTAAGGGGGCTAGAAGAGAGAAATCCATGCTCAACTGCTGTTCCAAAGCTTGTTTCAAAAGAAGCTGCCTACAAAGAAAAGAAAAAGGTAACTCACGAACTGAACTTTGGCAGGAACCACTCAGGTGAGTTAAACGGGCTTTTCTAATTAGACATTCAATGACTACTTACAGATGTGCAATACAATTTTAAGACTTGATACTAATTTATAAGGCTCACTTGAATAGCACACGCTGCACAGCAAGAAAAGTATGAAACCAGGAAATACTACAGGAATCCTCTTTAACCGTGCTACTTTTTTGCCCAGGATGCTTTTATACACATCACAGCTATGACCTCAATAGTAGCAGTAGTAGTGGAACCACCCATAGTTAGACAGAGCTTAGTAGTAAGCTAAAAATCTAACACAGCACAACAGTCTGCTAAGAGTCAGAACACTATTTGATCATATACACGATGAAGAAAGACCAAGATACAGTTTAATCTGGTGTTATCACCACTGAGGAAGATCATTACTTGCAGCAGGCAAAAAAACTAAATACTTTTTCTTGTTTGTGACAGTGAAAGTTAAAGTCCTTTGTCATCAATATTTTTATCTCCGTGAACCATCTGGAATCTTCTCACTTCCTACCACAAATGAGATAAGCACATCAATATACAGCAAAAATAAGAAGCAGTTATGTGAAGTTTTCCTGACAACAAATTTTCCCTCAAACTCAACAGTAGATCTGTATATATGAAATGGGAAAAAAATTATCATTTGATTATAAGACTGCAAATAAAATTATCAATGGCTTTAGACCTAAAGTAAATTAAGTTAACCTTTGGAAACACAACAAACTCTTAAACCTTAGCTTTTCTTAACAGAAATCACATAAAATGGCAGACAGAAAGATCAACTAATTCACAATTCTTATCAATGTCTGCACAAAGAAATAGAGTCTCTGTAGTCCGGCACAAAAGCTTCTCCTCACCAAGCAGCATAGCCCAGTTCCATCCCAAAGAAACAACAGACAAAATTTTTTCAAGGACAAGCCATGTATTTCTTCCCTTCTGCTTGAGAACAAAAACAATGCCCAACTGTTAGGTTTATGAACATCACTGCGCCTCAAGCTCAAACTGAAAGACTACAGTCAGCAGACACTTCTGCTAAAGTGTCTGCTAAACTAGCAACACACTGTTGTAAACAGATTCTCCTCTGTCCTAAAAACAGGGATCAATGCAAAGGTCAAAGAACATTCAAATAACTAACTGAATGCATAATTTAACTTTCAGGGTCATGTATTTTCCACCATCTTCACACTGCACATGTCCAATGCAAGTCATTTGATAAAACAGAGAAAGATGTATTTGCTACTAATACGTCACCGCATCCATCTATGCCTAAATTTTTAAATAACTAAATGCCTACAGTCACTACATTAACTATACAACTCATTTATATGCTTTAGTCTAAAATGATAACTATAAATTATTTATTTGTACTCTCTGGTCTTCTAGTGCTATCCAGAACACTTAACATCAGTCATGGTCACTTGATTTCTTTTTAAAGGTCTTCTCTAAGGCTCCATATTAAAATGTGATTTTTATGATAATAAAGAGCTTGTAAATACACTAAAGAGTAAATGGTGTGATTTTAGTGACTAATAAACCTGTTTTACATTATTAAGCATTCATCTTTTGAGATGACAGTTCCTTGCTCTGGGGGCTTATATTGGCTTCTTTAAAATAAAACTGTGGTCTCTTTCCATTTTAAATGGCAACAAATACAGTCATAAGAGGAGCTGCTGCTAGCCCTCTCAACTAGTCTTCAGTGAACAGAGGACACACATTTACCAGGAGATTAACAGAACAAACATCAAGAAGCCAATGCAAGACATTCAATTCTCTCACTGCCTACTGGTGCATTTTTTTACCTAAGTAGCTCCACAAGTCCCCATTACACTCTCTTTCCCAGTTATGTCTTTCCCAGAGTTTAACACTTTCCTTGCACCAATGAAGTTGGATTTTTTGAGTCTTCTACAAGGTTCCTCAGAAAGGTCTGAAAGCCACATAAAGGACAAAGGTATCTATGCAGTTTTTCCAATTTGTGTACGTGCTTTGTAACAGCAAATTGTATTTTAAGAAAGTGCAGAGAAAAGCAATTTCATTATTTTAAGCTGTATGCTCTTCATACAACAAGAAGCAAAGCTGGGATAACTAGAAATCAACATGTACAGGAAGACAGCCTTGCTGGAAACACGGAACCATGCTTGAACCATTTGTAGAGTACAACTCAGGTGTTTATGCAGTCCTTCTGCACGTGTATTACTCAGTGTCACGAAAAAAGCACACATAGGCAGCAGTATCAAGTTCCGCTTATTATAGAGAGTACCAGGAAGGCGTATTAGAAAACTATTTTTTTTTTTTAATCATTCTTATTGAGCTCAAAGCATGACAGCTGTGTATTTGAAGGATAAAAGAAGAACAGGCTTGAGCATCAATTAATCAATCTGACAAGTACTACATTTCATAAAAATCTTCAAGCTTCCTGAAATGCAGCTACAATGTTTTCACAAGTTTTCATCCTACAGACAGCACTGAATTCCCCTCACTCCTTAGTTGATGTACCTTTTGCACTTAGTTTTTGTTCGGCTAGATTAAGGAAAGTAGACAAAGCGTCTCCAGTTTGGGTCCAACTGTACACATAATTCAGTCTTTAGCTGCTTTCTATATGCTGCAGGCCAGCATTTGTTTACCATTGTAACCATTCTGTGTTTTCTCTTCTGTCCTGAAAGACGAACTGGTCTGTGAACTCTCCCATCAAACCCAATAGGGAAAAATCAACAAGGGATGGCAGGACCTACAAAATCTTTAAAAAAAAAAAACCATGATGTGCTAGCAGCTAACATATCAAAGTGATAAACACACATACTGTATACTGAACAGATTTCCATAACACAGCACACAGTCACTGCAAGAGACTAGGGCTAGCAGAATGTAGCCTCGTATAAGCAACAAATTTAAGTGTTACTGGACAGCTCGCTTGAATGGATGGCTGGATGTTTGGACAGTGTGCAGATAATGGAAGTGCACTGAAATTCGGCTTGTTATAACTATTGTTTAGAATTTTTACTATTAGCAGAATTAGCTGAGATGTCAAACACCTACATGAGTTTCAGAAATACCAGCAGGACACACTAAATGACAAAAAAAAAAGTTATCCAAGTGTCATTCAGTTAAGTAGTTAAATCACTTCTTTTGGCATTGTACTGTTGAAAATGTTTATGGTGCATTATTTGTCACACTATGTAGTAAAAAACATTAGACAAAATCTTCATATATAGACAGTTCATGAAGATATGTGTGGACTGAAACTGAATCAGAAATTACATTTTAAAATTTTTTATATTCCCCACAGCCCAACCTTAACAGTGCTGTCTGCTTCTGGAAATTTAAACAGGTATGTGGAATGTCTTAAAGCACTGTCTTGCTTTTCCACTCATGAAAATCCAGACCAATTAAAAGGTTTTAGAAAGTATTTTACTGTTAAATTGTTTACTATATGTATAACAAAAAGTGAAAATATTTATGATGCAGTTCTAATAGCAAAGGCATGATTTTTTCCTGGAAAGAAACAGAGCAGCATCCTATTTTCCATGTAAATAATGGACCTCCATTAATGCTCGAGCAATCCCAAATAGCAAAAAAATTACAAGCTAGACAGCTAGATTTTTTTCATTATTGATGGATTTTTCAGCCTTGAACCCTCTTCCCTCACCGCACTGCAATGTGTATTTATAACAACAGAACATTCAAAAATAATTTCTGACAGACTACTAAATTTACGGTTCATGGGACATAAGCTGTAAGTCAGATAATATACTATCACAAAAAACAGCTTAGAGGAACAAGTGAAATAAAAACCTTTAAAACATGTTTTAAAGGTAACAACAGAGCCACTTCATTACAAACCAAACAAGGCCTTCAGATCTTTCTACTACAGTGAGATATCGCAGAGCATCAATTTCCTACAGCCAAGGGTGACATCTACCAAGACATCACAAAATCAAGTGCATATTCCTCACCTGAAACAGATTTTTGTACTCCCTTACAAAAATCTAGAAGTTGTTTTGAGTGACCACAGATTCAGCTTCTTCCTCCAAAGAGCAGCATTTTCACCAGGCTTCAAATAGCACTACATAGTACAGAAAGACACTAACTACAGCACAGCACCATTTGATGTGGAAATGAAATTGCCAAGACTCTACATGACCTATTTAGCTACTGTGGTTCTTGAGAAACGAGGTCTTGATGGGTGACATTTGTTTTAGTTTCAAACAGTTCACTAACCTGGTGGTCTTCACTGCTTCCTTAGCTTCAGCTACTCAACTTCCACGAATAAGAATTAAATGAGAGAAAAAGAAAAATCTTTTATTGTAAATATATGCCTATCATCTTATCTATAATAATCCACTGTATTTCTTACAAGCACCAAAGCTACATTGGCTCATGGAGCACAACAGGCAGTTCTGGCAATGACAATAACCTATCAGAGAAAAACAAAGAATTGCCTCTTTCAGAGACTCTAAGAAGTACCTTGACAGGCACAGGAAAACATTCGCGTTCCTTGCACTGCAAGCAGGCACAAAAAGTCAGTCAACTTCCAGGCGTAAAGTCAGTAACGGATACCCATTCCTCCAACACAACATACACGGCTATTACTTCATTTCCCAAAGCCTAGTCATGAATATATCCAGAGTCTTTCTGAGTGCTTTGTAGATGCCTAATCCTAGCCTTGGACAGTATCCCACTGTTATCCTCAAGTGCTCTGTAACAAATACTAAGTAGCAGCAGCTTTTCCCTTCAAGCTAATAACTGATTATGATTATAAAGACAAGTAGTTCCACAACAAATCCAGCCACTTCTGGTAGAAGACTTCTTTGGGCTCCTTCTATACCCCTTTTGGACAAGAAATACAGGGCACACTGCTGAACTCAGACGCAAATCATCAGCAACATGAACACCTATATATTTAATCTCTCCACTGCCTGCTCAGCTATTTTAATACACAAGATATTAAATCAATTTGGCTAATGCACAATATTCGCTCTTACTCTTCACTTGTGACAGAAAACTGAAATCTCACACGGGCGAGCTGAATCATCTGAGCTGCTGATGTAATGCCTACCTACTTACTGATTTACACAAATCAATTGAAACAAATTAGGTTTGTCCATTAATATTCGACTTTGAGAGAGGTGATGTTTTTATTGTACCAGGCCAGAGAAGTGCCATACACCCTTTGGCTCTATTTTGCTATTATCTAACAAGCCCATGGCAGAACTGGTCACTTGACTCTACGTCCCTTTTGTCTGCTTCTAGATGAATCTTTTGGCTCAATTCTGTTATTATCTAACAAGCACATTGCAGAATTGATCACTTGACTCTATTTGCCTTTGCCTGCTTTTAGATGAGTCTTTTCTTCAGTCGCTCCCCCCTCACTTCTAGACTTTAGTATGAACACACAAGTCTACTCAGAGCGACATGTTGCCAGCAGCTGCTGTTGCTGCCCGATCAAAACACAGAAAGGTAAAACTATGGCTAATGAAGAGGTGAAGCAGGAATAGCTCTGGCATCAACAAGAATCAGCGTATGGAAGGCAGCGAGACATACCTATAGGACATGGAGAGCTTTGTTCTTTCTGGCTTCTTTTCTTGCCTCCTCAGGAAAAGGACAGAGAAGAAAACAGACACAGAACCATACACATCATAGGCAACAGCTCCTTCGTCCGCAGCTATGCTCTGGCTTCTTCACTACCCTTATTTCTCCACAGAGCAGGGCATAAACATAACAAATTAAACTGTGAGCCAACAACAAAGAAAGGGAGATGGGAAAAGGAAGACTGAGGTCTACAAACAGTAACCAAGTCTTCAATGGCAAGTCACATCCACAGCTCCTACTTTAAGAGTCCTTACCAATGTCTTCCCTAAGACTTTCTTTAGGTCCTTTTATGCAACAGACACAGGGCAGAATTGCCCTAAAATCAGCCCTAAACTGCTACAATATCCTAAAGCAGGTAGCTAGAACTATTTACGTAAGTACACGGTTCCTAATCCTCTAGAACTCGGCAGCACTCCATCCCTCCTTTGATAAGAAGGGGTAATGATGCTTATCACAGAATCACAGAATAGTAGGGGTTGGAAGGGACCTCTGTGGGTCATCTAGAACATATTTGGCTATGATTAATCTCTATTGGCTTTTATGGAATTTGTAATGTGAATATTAAAACTACACTTTATTGCACATGCAATCTGCATTGCTATTGATATGTCCATTTGATTCTATTTGCTTGAATTTTAGAAATAAACTTCCATCATCTTCAGATTAAGTTTGATCCCAGCTTGTAGGTTTTGACATGAAGTTAGAAGAAATATCTTTGAGTGTTGTGAGCTGTTAACCATAGGGTCCATGGCCGGGGGAGCAGAAGAGGAGCTGTGACAGAGCTCTGATTAGCAGCCTGTGAGACAGAGGTATAGAGAAAGTTCAGCAGCAAAATGCCAACGGAACTCCAAAACATGCTTCTTCACCCATCAAACAAAAGGGAAGACTCACGGTAGAAATAACCAAAGAAAACCCAACTCTTATGCAGCCTACGTATAGGGCTCACCACAACAGAGGGGCTGCCTTTAATAGCACTGATGGCACCTAAAGGGGAAAAGAAAAAAAAAAAAAAAGATAAAATGCTTATTATATTTCAAGCATAAAAGTTCTGATCAGGAGAAAAAGAAAGATCTCTTTAATTTCCAAGCTTGCCAAGCAGCAAAGAAAGCACGGTAACAGCTTTGCAGCTGTGGGGGCAAAACAAATCTGACTAGCACGTTGGAGTTTGGCCAGTTTCTCCCTGCCGGTCACTGACTGCTTTCCAAAGAAATGAACAGGGTGAGAAGACAGTGGAAAAGATCCTTTGCCATTCCTTCAAAAAAAAAAAAAAAAAAAAATATATATATATATATATATATATATATAAAGACAGCATGAAAGAGGGGGATAAGCTTTCTAATCTAACGTTTATAAGTAGTCTTGGCCCAATTTGCATGATGTCCTGAATACATGAAGTAGAAATATCCACATAGGCATAATGTTACAAAACTCCCTCTCATAAGACACACCCAGCTGCAGTAATACAATCCTCAAAATCATAAAAAGACAGGCATCAAACAGCAGTGGAGAATTAACCTTGTCTGTGATCACACCATTCCACGCTGCTGCCAGAATACTACCTATTTTTCGTGCACACACTCCAAGAACAATCAGGTGGGAAAGTACAAAGTACAAATGAACTCAGCCAGATGAAGCAAAAGAACTGTCTTCTGTTCCAGCTCAAGCTAGATTTTACATTTCAAATACTTATACATGGAAAAGATATCAGATAGTAGAGAATTTTTACCGTCTGTGCTAGCACAGGCATATTCCACTGCTGAAATTTGGACACTAGACAAAACAAGCCTTGAAACAAGATGTGGCTTAAGTTTCCTAACTGCAGGAATAATTAAACATTGGCAGAGCTCTCCAGAAGAGATGACAGACACACCATGATCTCGGGCTAAGATAAATTTTTAAGAGAAATGTTTTAATTTATCTTTCAGGAAAGCTCCACAGCCTGTACATGCATGGGAATCACATTGGATGACCACAGTAATCTGTATCGGTTTAGGGACATACAGATCTACAACGCTTCAAAGACAGGTGAAGAGAAAGCAATACTTTTGCTACTCTCAGAAAGTTTGTAGCACCACAGCTCCAAACGACTATAACAAAATTATTCAATTGTTAAGTCAGTTACCTTGTTCAAAGCTCAGGAAATACTTTCTATCCAATGCAGCAATGACAAAATGCACTGTCTGCGGAACCCGCGAGATCTTCCTTCCTCAGTCACACCAAAATTGACAGCTGGAGATAGTCTACTGCACTGACTGCCCTATGGAAAGGGCTCCCCCAACACAGAACTAACCAGGACTAAGGAGATTTTTCATCTTTCTTGATATTATGTATGCACCCTGCCCGTTGGCATCAGCTGAACATTTCCCATACAATGAACATACATGCAGCAGGGGAGCCTCCAGGTTTAGCAATATTTCAGTCCAACTCTTCGTCAGCAGCAGCCAAGTTAAACTTTATACAAGACAAAGGGTCCATCTAACCTAAAATCCTGCCTCCACAACTTGCAGTCCCTCTACCAGCCCCTTGAATTGCTTGTTGAGATTCTGCTACTGTCTTCCCTTTCATCTCTTTATTATCCTACAAAACCACAAAGTCATGGAATCTGCTCATGAAACCTCTCCTGGTCCTGCCCATCCATAGCAAGAGGAGAGGGAAGCTTGATAGAAGTGAGGGTAAAATGCTGATAAGGGTGGGGTCTGTTTCTGTTCCCTCACCCCGTCACCTCTCCGAGACAAAGCACCACTGGGCAGCACCCACTAGATCCCTGGATGCCTTTAGAGCAGAGAACGCTGTTCAACGGTACTTGGTGCTCAGTGTCCTCTACCGTTGCTCTTTTGACTCTCAACCTCCATCCCCCTAAATCTACCACAATACTTCAGCTTTCCTCATATTTGTGTAATGTCCCCCTGCTTTCAGAGGAAGACAGGATTTAGATCTGTTAGGGACAGGTTAATACCCACTCCTCATGGGAAAACCCTATAAAAATAGCAAAGACATTGCTTACAGACAAGTAAAGGGAAGAATCACACATTTGCCGCATTCTAATGTTCTCCTAGATGGTAGTTAATTTCAGCTGGTTTCCTCAGGTGGATGCAGTCTGCCTATTTAATAATCTTCACTAGATCCCTTCTCCAGTACTTCAATTCTGAATGCTTTTTGCATCCATTACATCCTTTGGCAAAAAAAAAAAAAAATTCATACACGCATTACCTTTTGTGTGAAGATCCACCTCTTTTTAAGCCTGACTTCTAGCTTAATACTACAGGAAAGTGTCAGCTGCTGTTTGCTATCTACTCTCTATATACCAACCATGGTCTTTCATACATCCACCATAGCACCCTTAACTGATATCTTCCAGACACTGAAGAGGCCTTTACATGATAACTTTGACCTTTGACTTCTACCTGAAGTAGAAAATGCTAATAAAAGCACCTCTGACAAATACTGGCTATGATCTATGTGAAATCTTTCACAATAAATATCACAATGTCTCAAACTAATTATGTAAGCGTGTCATGGAAACAATCTAATGCTTATAATATGCCTCTGGATGAGGGTGACTGTCACTACTAAGCAACAGTAACTTTCATCTCAACTTTCATTTTTCTCCTTCAATGCAGTCAATGAACATACGAAGATTAAGCTGATACTTAAAGGAAATCCAAGTGGGCTGTGTTTGACAAAGATGCCCTCACTCAATGAAACTAAACTGTCATGGGATAAGAAAGACAATTCAACTACGAATTAATGACCGATTAACAGACAGAAAATAAAAAGTTGGAACAAATGGCCTTTTTCCCAAAAAATGGAGGATCACCAGTAGAATCCCACAAAGATCTGTTCTGCGGTCAATACCTTCAACGTTTTAAAGCAAAATCTAGCAAAGGAGCTGAACACTTACATGACAAGAGTTTGCTGACAATGCTTAAAGCTATTGAAGGTTGCAAAAGCAACAGCCAAAGATCTGAAGACGACCTTAATGATACTGTTTAAGTGGGCTGTAAAATAGCAGAT
This sequence comes from Opisthocomus hoazin, assembly GCF_030867145.1. NCBI lineage: Eukaryota > Metazoa > Chordata > Aves > Opisthocomiformes > Opisthocomidae > Opisthocomus > Opisthocomus hoazin. Next base: position 11,286,455 of record NC_134419.1, read on the forward strand.
AAGATTAAATGTAGATAAATGTAAAGTGATGCATAGTGTAAATAAAAAAAATGCTAAATTCATATACACAATGACAAATTCTGAACTAGCTACTACCACTTAAAAGAGTAACTGGGGAGTTATAATAGACAGTTCCATGGAAGTGCCAACCTAATGCTTAAAGGCTGTCAAGAAAACACAGGTAGAAGATTAAATAATAAAACCTAATATGCCATACAAGTTTACAGGGTGTCATATGCTTAAATACTGTAGCCAGTCCTGGTTATCGTTCGCCAAGCCTGTTCCTCTGATCCCTGCATCACTATCTCCAGTCGGGGACAGACCTGCAAAACGGGCAAAACAGCAAAGACAATGAAAAGGCTGGAGTCACTTATTTCTAAAACTCCTCTGAAAAAGTCAAGAAAAAGTCACAAACAAGGGATGGTAAATAAAAAAAGTTATCAACCCATAAGCCTCACAGAAAAACATGGATTCTCTTCTTCCCCACCTCCTCCAGTACAAGAATTAATAAACAAGGTATGAAACAAGCAGGTAGAAAGTTCAAAAACAAACAAAAAGAAGTGTTTCTTCCACACAAAATGCGTTTAGGGCTTACAACACTCAGCCACAGGATGTTGTGGATGCTACAGGCATACATGGCTTCAAATACTGATTGGACAAATTCACAGGAGAAAAAACCCACTGGGGGCACTAAAAACAAATATCACCTCTAGTTCCGGAAACCTGCGAGCCACAAATTACTGGAGGCTGGGAGAGGCATTTCCTTAATATACACTATACTCTTCCCCAAGCATCTGCTTTTGGCAGCTCAGAGAGGCAGGATACTGGGCTAGAGGGATCTTTAATGTGACCAAGTACAGTCATTTTTATGTTCTTGGGTAACTCACAAAAAAGTGAAATTAATTGTACGTACATGTCAGAACTATAAGCACAGCACATTAAAGGTCAATACAGTGATTAACTACTACAGTCACATTTTGATAAGTACTTTTTCCAACCTTAGAGTAGCTTAGTCTCCCCCAACCACAAACTTGTGCAAACGTATGGCAAACAAACTGTGAAATCTGAATTTAACTCAGAACGGTTCCCTGCAGCTGTGCACACTGTTGCATTGGTACAGCTGAGAGCATACCACAGGCTTGGAAACAACAGGACTACTTAAATCAGAAGTGGCCCCAAAGGAAATATTTGTCAAGCTACAAGCTTTATCAGTGGAAATGGAGTATCACACTGTCCTTTGCATCTCAGAAGGCCCTTTCTATCACATCCACACTATCAGCTCCTGACATTTAAAGAAATACTGAATTATTGATATTAAAGACAGAATTGCCGTGAGTAGACTTGTCCTGTACATTAGATTTGTCCAACATAGCTATTTAATTCCAGTTGCTCTCCACATTTACAAAACTCCCACCACTTCAAATGGAAGACAAAAGGGGAGAGGGGACGAGAGGTTCTCCTTTGAACTTTGGGGGGTCATCTCGCACAGGTTGAGTAGAAGCCTTCTTAACTTTAGCTGCAAAACTCCTCAAAGACTCCATCACACTGAATACCTGCCTGCACGTAAAGATCTGCTCCTACATGTCACATCAGGTCTCAGTCAGAGCACCCAAGCTAAAAACAAACTGGCCGTATATCCCATTAAAAAGCCTTGTGCATATCAAAAACTGGCATTTCTGAATTTGCAGCCTTTCCTGTTTTGCAAGGTTAATGTTGTTTTGGTGAAGCTTCCTGAGTGTTTGATACATTATACAGTACGTAGCATGTTCTGTAGGCATGATTTACAAAAAGTTTAGTTCACAGCTACCAAGAATGGAAATAATTTCCTCTAATTTCCATGTCAATATCATATACAATATGTCAAAACAGTAAAACAGACACCATGCTATTGCATTGGATAGCTCTGCCAACCACTATTTTAACAGACAGTTGGGAAGAAACTATGTCACCTCTCTGCTTTTAGATTTTTTTTTCATGAATAAGGACATTAGTGTTCTCCAGTTGTTTTAAGAAGTGACAAGCATCAGAAGCAGCAACCTCTTAACCACCTGGCTTCACAAGGCACTTGAGAATAAAAGAAAAAAATTTAAAAAAATAGAGTTTTCTTCTTCCACAGCCCAGTCTGAGAAATCTATATTCAAGAGATATCCATTAGTCAAAGCCAAAATACAAGTCTGCCATAACGGAAGGCAATATAATGCAGCTTTTCTAGAAAAACCTAAGGAACTGTAGAAAAAAAAAAAAAAAGAAATAGAGTAAACCTGTGCATCTGCAACAATGACGTAAACTTAAGGCACCTTTTTGACAAGAAAAGTCAAAGAGCCCAGGTTTTCATACTTTGGCAAAACAAAAAGCAATGAATTACTGCAGCCTGGGAGTCTTCATGCTTGTGATACTTTCTCCTCTCCAAAAAAAGAAAAAAAAAAAAAAGCATTAGTTGCCATCTACTTTTTTAAACTGCTGAGTCTCATCCCCCATTTTTCTCTCCTGTAAAACCAGGAATATCAAAACACATCGAAACAAAGTTTAAGATCTCTAGGGTCTCTCACCCCTGCAACCCTAAGCAGCAACCAACAGATCCATTTTTCGTGGGGGTGAAAGACATAAAAGCGGACACCCTGGACATCGCCACTCTTGCCTTTCACAAGCCTATGCATTTCCAAATATCTGCCAAGGTATGTTTCCTAAATAAACCACTTCCAGCATTAAGAATTAAGACCTAAAAAAGGCTGGCAAACGCATGGTAATTAACGTCACCGTCAGGAGGGAACTATGGAAGGTTACCAGAGAGAAGTATTCTGTGATTATTAATACCAGTAAGCACATAAGACGAAACTAGATTCCACCGCATCCTCCCTCGCTCCTCCACCGACATGCAGGCACGGCTTCTGGCACCACGATGGATCTCCCCCCCACGCCCCCCCACTCCCTCAGAACCGGGGGCATCTGCCTGAGGAACCGGTTGGAGCGGGAGAGGATGCTCGCAGGACGCAGCCTCCTCGCAGGCCGAGCCCTCCCTTCCGCGGCACCGCACCTCGCCACGACCCTCGGCCTCCAGGCAGCCTCCCCCCGCCCCGGTCGCCCTCGCCGGAGCCGGGGGGCTGCCGAGGCTCCGGCGAGGGGAGGGCGACCGGGGGGGGGGGGGCACCGCCGCGGTCCCCCGCCACGCCGGGCGTGCGTCTCCATGCCAACAGCCCCCCCCGGCTTTACCCTCTCCAGCGCCTCCCGGCCAAGCGTCCCCGCCGCCCTGGCGTCCTCCGGCTCCTTCCTGCCGCCGCCCCCCAGCAGGGTGGCTCTCCGCTCCGCCGCGCTGGCGGCTACCGCCCGCCCGGGCTCCCTCCGCGGTGGCGGCGGCGGCGCTTTGTCCCCCCGGGAGCGGCCCTTCCTCATCGCGGCGGCTTGCTCTTCAGCGGCGGCTGAGGTACGATTCGGGCCCCCGCGGCGCGGAGCCGGCCATGGCCGGCGGGAGTCAGGGAGAGCCGGGGCGGCACCGCCGGCTCCGCCACCACCGCCGGCTCCGCCACCACCACCCGGGCGCGGGGCGGACGGACATACCCGCCCGCCGCCGCCGCTCCCGCAGCCCGCCTGTCAGGGAGCGCGGGCGCAGCGGCTGCCGCGGTACCGCCCCCCCCTCCCGCGCCGGCCCCTGCCTATCGCGAGAGCACCGGCCTGGAGACTTGAGAGGAGGGAAGGAGGGGCGTGCGGGAGGTGCGAGGCGGGAAAGGGCGCGGGGCAGTCTGGGAAGGGAGCGGCCGCCGCTGAGGGGACGAGGGCGTGGCAGCGGGGACCCGCACAGCTCCCGCACCGCTGCCGGTGAGAACACCCGCAGAAAGGAGGAATAAACTGAGGGGGGAAACCGCGTCTGTCCCACTCCCGCAGGGGTGGCTGCTGGAGAGGAGGAACAGGGCCGCCTCACTGCGGGGGCAGGAGGCCCAGAGGCGCAGACTGAGGACGCGCAGTGCGGTGTTGTCTCCCAGGGGTGAGGGCAGTGTTTCTGCCCACGCCACCAGATCAGCTCAGGTGTCCAGCAGCAGCCAGCTTCCATGTCAATAAACTCGCGGTTGCCCATGAAAATGGCAGGTGAGCGCAGGACCGTTCCTGTGGTGGGCAGCGTCTGGGAAAATACCACATTGCTTTCTTCCAAGAGGCCCCCCACCCCTTCCCAGGTGAGGGAGCCGAGCCCAGGTCCCCGCAGCACTGGGCTGGCTGGAGCCCCTCTGCAGGAGCACTGACCTGCAGGACGGCGTTTACCCGCTGTGCCACCACGTGCTGCAGCCCACTTTTTCATGGAGAGCGAGATCACGTCAGGGAGCGGGTTAAGATGTAGTTCACTGTCTCCTCCGTAGAAAAGACAAACCTACAGAGATTCATTACCTCAAGGAGTAATCAGAGCATATATCACCATCTTGTGTTTCATCACAATAATTCACACCCTCTCAGCATTTTTGTCTTTGCAAATTATTTCCTGAGGGTATAAGTTACCAGTTTCTGCATTCATTTTTCACAAAAGCGACTTCAAAGTTGTCCTTTCTTTTTCCACCATTACATAGTCAGGAGCCTTGCTACTGCTGCATGAAAACCAAACGTTTCTCCCTTTTGCCAAGCTGAAAAGGCTCATACATCTTCAACCAGAAGTCTGATTTTATAAATTTTTTATGCATTTTGTACAAAGACAACAAAAACACACTTTCAAACAATTTATTGATGTAGATGAACAGAAGCATTTTTACATAGTAATTAAAGATATTTAAATTCTTGCTGAAAACTATTTCAGGATGCTGGATTAGTCACAGAGATCTTTTTCTATCGTAATTGTATATGATAGAGATGGACAACCATGTGGCATTTCCCAGCTGGGAATCCTGCCCTAAATGAATGTAAATAATACAAATTTGTGGAATCTTGGCACCCATGATAATGTGAGTCTATTAGGATGGCACGGTGCCTCGTCATAATTTGGCTGGATCTTTGCCCTGTTCCAACATAGATGCCAATTAGTTATTTGTTGGTTATGGCCTGTGGGCCACCTTGCACTGGCTCACACCTGTTCACTTCATGTGCCAAAAAAGAGCTTATGAATACAGGAAGAAAAGTCACAGTGAGAACCTGAATAACACTACATGCCTTTGAAACATACGAAAAACAAATCTTCAGTTGTTAGTTTTAGACAGAAGTGCAAATAATTGCCTTCTGATCCAGTATTTTACTCAAAACAATTTTAAAATCTTTTTCCTCACTCTGAATCAAAAAGCCAGCTGGGGGTTAATAGGACATTTTGGTTGTGAAGAGATTGTGTTCGGTTTGCTCCTGGATTATTTCCTTCTCTGTTTAATCCCTGTTTAGTATTTTGGACTCAACGTCTTTCCAATATTTTTGAAACAAAAGAACAGTGAAGTTTCATGTTGAAGGAATAGGAAAAATACTCATTTTACTGATTCTCCCATATTTTTTCCATTTAAACTCGTCACTGAATATGACCTGAATCTGCAGACCAATCTGAGTGACCTGATTTTTCTTTTCCATATGAGCTAGTTTTCTGAACTGTTTTTTTTCCCAGCTTTAAATAAAAGTGAACAAATCATGAGAGGCTTGGCAGGGAAAAGGGGTAGAAATGAATGAGGCAGAGCGTGGTGTGAAGCCATGCCTATGCTCACCATGTTTGTCTCCAGAAGTATTCTGTCACATCCCAAAAAGACAGAAAAGTAATAAAGGCTTATAAAGGAGCTGATCCTTATGTTATTCAGACTGACTAACACGGAGCAAAAGCAGGGGATCAGAGAGCCCGTGTAGCTCACTTACTGATATTCAGCTAATACTCAGTTAATTCTTCTTTGCAGTTCCAGATACTTCCTTTCCATGGCTTCCACCTTCCATTTGCTCCATATAGAGAACGTCTCCGCATGCCCTTCTGATTCAGAAGGTGGCTGGTACGATGCTATCCAGGAGTTCCCTTCCATACTTCTGTAGCTGGTTTAAAGGGACTTTGGTTAGGCAGAACACAGAGCCTAGTCCAGCTTATTCCATAATGTTTTCTGAAGTGACATAAATCCATCTGCAGTGTTTTTATGACTGCTGAGCACAGAGCTACAGCAATAATTGCTGGAGCTGAAATAGAAATATACAGCTTGAAGCTGTGAGGTTAAAACCTCTTTATTCCAAACAGAATAGAAAATGCTAAATAGTAGATGTTATTAGGATGCTGCCGAGCAAGAGAATTTCCTCTACAAAATTAAATACTTCACTTGATCATCTGAATTCATATTAAATTTGAACATTTAGCAAAACCAGTGCAGCACAAAACCCAGCTAATCACCTGTTTTCACTGTTTCCAAGGCAGAACTGCATCACTAATACCACCAAGCAAGTATATCGCTAAGGCTTGTCATTTGTCATTCTGCTCACACTATACACATAATCTTCACTCTCAGTATTTCTGCTCTGTATGAGACGCAGGAAATGGCTTTAGTTGTTCTGCATGTTAACCTGTCACACACCTTCTGTTTGTGACCCAGTTCTAATGGTATTCACACATAAGTTTTGGTCGTTATACTGGAATGCTAATGTTTGGCAACTGGCAATATGCAGTCAGCCCTGAAGACAGCACGGTACTTTGGGATGTTGTACTATACCTGCGTAGAATGTGTATGATGGCAAGTAATTATACAGGCTGCGCATCATCGCCATGACTCCTGGCTATTTCCCTAACTTCACGCCTGTGACAGTGTTCTTTTTTCAAGACTCACACAAAAACCCAGCGTGACACAACTAAACAATACTAGTCATGAGCAAAATAAAAAATAAGGGTAAAAAAGTAGTTACATGAACTGCAGGAAGAGTGAGATTTGCTAGCAAAAGCTTTGACTAAGACTGATCAATTACTCTTTACAGAACGATGCATCATTTTGTTTAGCAATAAACAAGACACCAACCGCAGCTCTGCCAGGCTAGCCAAGCAATGCATGCTGCCTGCACAGCTGAGAACTGCAGCCACAGAGTACAGCTCCCACCACCACCCCTAAGCTCCAGGGAAATGGTAAGAAATACAGGCTTTTCCAAAAGAATGCAGGAGAATAGTAAGTCTGGGACCTTGACACAATCTAGGCAAAATTTACTCAGGATCTGAATCTAGTAAGGTCTGCTGTTTGAGAAATTCTACATTAGACATTTGTGTAATTAACAAAAATACTCCTAGTTACACGAGGACTTTTTATAGGAAGGATATAAACACTCATGTTTCAGGGCACAAGCTACTCATTGAATTAAGGAGGATTAGGAAGAAATTTCTTACAGGCAGGTTATTCCATAGAAGTATATTACAGAGTATATTATTCCAGTGCATTTTCACTGGAAACTACTACTATTAGTCAGTCTCAGGGACAGAATAACAAAGTACACCAACTGACAGCCTGGTCCAGGATGGCAATTAGTAGATCCATATATAACAAAAGTCCCATCCTAACTGGACAAGATTTGCTTTCCAAATGTTATTTTCCTTCTTTATATACCATGAAGGACATTCATCCTTGTTTGCAGTGCTGCAGTATGTCAAAGTGACAGCATTGCACGGCTGTAACCTTGTTCTAGGTATCATATTTACATCTGATAAGGAAGTAGAGGATGTAAATATGCAAGTATATATCAGGAGTTAAAAGTATAGCTGTGAGGTTTGGGGAGAGCTTAGCACAATACCTAAATTAACAGCACTTCTTAGCAACAAAAGCTCATCAAATACATTATAGCTTTAAAGAGACAGAGACCAGTGAATATGCAGCTTTCACTGCCAGCTTGGACTTGATTGTACAGCAATTGCCACAGTTGAGCTGTTACCCCTAGTTGTTCACAGAGTACAAATTACATATGCATATAAGTACATACATTTGTGTGTGTTTCTGAATGATCCAGAAAGGGAAGCACATGGGGAATGGAAAGATGCTGGCCAGCAGGAGTAGCATCAGATCCTAACTGTTGTCACCCTCTCTTTGGGCACTCAAACAAAGATAAGTTTTAAGGAGGGCTAGGGCAAAGATTACACGCAGTTTTACTGCTACTTATAGAAATGCCTCCCAAATATGAGATGACAAATACAGGCAAGCAAGCAAGCCATGGAAATCCAACAGATGTGCAGTGGAGGCTGGCATCAGGACACATCAAGAGACTTAACATGTCTATATTGAAAGAGAACAGACAGAATGGGCATAGATAAGCTGAGAAAGGAGTTAGAAGTGAAAGCAGGTTTTGACTGATATAGCAGAGAGGGGAGCCATTTGAGGGATGCAGAGAGAGGGGACAATGTAAAGAAAGGTATTGGGAAAAAATACCTTTTCCATGAGTGTTGTGGTCAATTTTCTAACCACAGATTCATCACAGGGCAATGAGTCAAGCTAGCTAGAACTAATATGACATGTACCGGAGTCATTCCTCAGAGATGTCTGCAGAGACACTAGATGGACCTCAGCTGTGTCCTCCTTAACATTCATGCCTGCTGTGATACAAACAGGAAAAGCTCAGTGATGATTAATCTGGTGGTTTCCAGTCACTGCCTTTTAATATGTTGACCAGTATGATCTCACTGTTACCTTGTGCTTGCATTATTCCTTTTCTTTATAGACCTGTCAGCTCTTCATTTTGATTACAAGGTGTTCAACATAACAATAAAAAAAAAAACAAAACCAAACACCAGAATGCAAACACAATGGGACTTAGAGGCTGGCAGTTCTGACTTAAGGTACTGCCAGTCCTACCCTCCCCTATTTGTTTCTTTCATTGTGATACACCACTCTTTTCCTCACAGCAACACAACTCTTCTCCAGCTGTGCTATAAACTGAAATTTGAAATTGATTTTGCTAGAAACACTGGAGGCAGGGGGAATTGCTGGGTTTCTTTTTGCTGGATCAGTTCTCCCACCTGGTTGTGTGTACAAGCCCATCTTGGTTGTGCCAGCACAGTGGAGGGAAAGGGGCAGTACAGTATCGGGGCAGAAAAGGGGGCTGTGGGACATGGCCAGCCATAATCCAGTACTGGCACCAAGTACTTTTTAACACTACATCACGACTTCACCCAGGGACATCTAGGCATTACCTCTACACAAATAATAAATGCACATAATAAAAGTGTAAATTAAAAAGTATTCATACTCCCCCAAGAAGAAATTCATCATTCATTAGTGACTGTAGAATATGCAATATTAATAGTCTAAATTAGAAACAAGACTGCTGCAGTTGGTTAAATCTGGGGTATAGGTCAAGCTGGACCCAGATTTTCCTTGTCACTTGTGAGAGCCCACATCACACCACACAGTCAGTAGCTATCCAAACCGCAGCCCATTCTTTGTAGAAAAAATGACAATAATTGTTAGTGGTTCAAGCAACCTCACAGTAACAGACTAGCAGAATGAGAAAGGCAAATGAAAGACCAGGGCAAAGGAAGAGCATTCAGTTATGCTTTCAAGAGGTGCTTTCAACTCAGTAGCAAGCTGAAATAAGTAGGTTTTTGTCCCCTTTAATTTTGAAAAAAACCTAACATGGGGCTTAAAATAACATTTTTACAATGATAATTTTTTTGTTTGGGTTGTGATGGTTTTTAAACCTACTATTCATTCAAATATCTGCTTTTTTTCCCCCCCACTGACTCACTTTCTTAGTTATATAAGATTACTGGTGCTTTTGTCATTCCTGTGCCTGGTTGGAGAAGTAGATTAGCAACACTTGTGTACTCAAATACTCAATTACTTCATCTTCCTTACATGGACAAAAAAAAAAAAAAGGAGAAATCCCAGCCCCACCAAAGTGAACAGAAACAAATCACACCTTAAATTCAGTAGCATTAAGATTTGACCTCAGCTTTTTTTTTCCAGAGTCAGGAGTGCCAGACTGAGTCCATCTGGAGTGTCTCCTTTGGCATTCAGCTTGACTTGTGACATGATACACTCAGCGGAGAGACTTGTGAATACAAACTCTTGATTCTGAAGTCTAACATCATGGAAGTCAAGAATATATACTTAACTGATCATCAAATAATGTGCCCCTGTTGCAACTTGAAATGCAGTTCTGCAGAAGAGCTTCAGGAATGACGCTAAATCAGATAACAACCTGTGCTCCTAATTACATTTCTTGTTAAAGTTAACGAGAAAAACGCTTCCAACTTCTGAGCATGCAGGCTCACACTGAGATACAAGGAACAAACAGATTAATTTCATTAGCACACATTGCCATCTATAATGAAGCTATAACAGGCCAAATGCTCTAATTTACGCTCCTGAAACTCCGTCTCTCTCTGGTCACACTGTTGTCACACTTTCAGGATGCCAAAAAGGGAACTGGATCTGGCAATTGTCACTGGTTGGAAGTGCAAACAATTTTTCCCTTAACCACATTGGCTTTGCAGATTTAACAAGAACATAAAACCATAAAAGCTTACTTCAGTCATTAAAGAGATCTGACTCACAAAAAAGGAATTGCTGTGTTGAGTTAGGAGATGTCCGTTGACATAGCTGCTAAACTGATTGCCAGAAGCTGGGAAGCTGGGAACTAGCTTTATTTTTTAAACATTTTTTTCCCCTCATTTTCTGCTAATGGCTATTGCCAGAAGGAAGTTGCTCGGGTAGATGGGTCTTGAGACCTTGTATAGTAGTGGCTGTAGTTTTGGAATAGATGGATACTTTTGCTAGCATCATAAGCCACTATCAATTAGATCATCAGATTATAATAATAATTTAATGTTGTAGTGCCTGCACTGCTGTCTGTGGCGATGTCTTAACATCATGCATGCTTTAACTCTAGCTCTTTAAAAGAAGTTACAGGGCACTGGTATTAAAGTTAAAATTAAATGGTAGTAGGAGTCTTAAAAGTAAAAGAACATTACTGAGTACTTGAAAATAAGTTCAATTTTGACAAATAAAGAGAAATGGCCCATTCAAGTATGGGAAGAAGTAAGAAACTTCCTTTAACGAATTTTTCAGTATAAGACATCACACAGCATAACTAGTCAGAGAGTACTTTAAGAAAAAAGAATCAAGATTCACTTCTCAGGTCATGAAGACGTATAGCTGCAGTCTCTAAAAGCTCCTTAGCCTGAGCCTGCTTACATGTATTGCTAACCGAAGCCAAGTCTGAGAAATCACAAACATATGACAATTTTCCTTCCTGCTGCTAGAAACTCTGCCTAATCTCCCAGCAAGTGGTCCCCTTTGGCTCATACTTCAGGCCTGAAAGAGATCCCAGTTTCCTATAGCTTAATATAATTTGTATGTCAATTCAGTGAACAGAGGCATTACAAGAAACCTCCTGGCATACTTACACCTTTACAAACGTGCATATATTTTATGCAAACCAAGCAGTAAGGCACAGAGCATGTACTATTTCTGTGCTTTTTACCAGGCTGGCTGGCCCATGCACTGATCATGTTGAAAGTGAGTGCTCATATTTTGTATGGATACACAGATCCAGGTGCTGAGCAGTGTGCACGAATCCTGTACGTTACAAATCTGCAAGGAGCTCCATCAATTTCAGCCAACACTGGATCAAGCCACATGAGGTGAAGGTGTGAGTAATAAGCCATTAGATTTACTTCAGTTTCTCCTATAGTTATTTTATGCCTTTTTAAACTCGCCTTCATCAAATTCATTCTTTAAACTTGCCTTCATTAAATTCTCTTTGGAACACAAAAATTGCTCAGCTTCCACTGATCTGGAAATGGCTCTTTTCAGGCCAGCAACACTTTTGCCTTGAGGCCTATAGTAGAGCTAGGGTAGGAATCAGTGCTTATAGCTTATACAGATTGCTTTATTATCATGCTCAGTGCGTTTGCTCAATGAGATTCATACCACACTTCCACTGTGCCAATGTTTGTTTTTTCAAGCAAGAAGGGTTTGTAAATAATGGCCCCAGAGTATTATCTGACAAACCAGTGTTCTGCTTTAAACACAAAAACAACAGATGCTACTTTCCTTATGCATCTAAATAATCACAAGGTAGTGAGTGGTACTGCTCTTTACAGTACTCAACGAGATTTGATCTATGAAAGTGCAACTATTTGTAATCACCGTGTTTACCTTAAGAGATGGTTTATGTTCAGATGCAGAATCCTCTTTGCAGAATGCAGATCTCACAATGAAATCCAGTCAGGAATCACTATCAATGGTACGAGCAGCAGTTCCTTGTAGTGCTTGTGACACTGGTTGGAGAGTACATATGAGGCAGGCAAAGCAACCAAAGCAAACAGAAGGACGTTTTAAAGGGATCTTGTGAACAAAGAGTAAAGACCTGGGAATTGGGAGACGTGGATTCTCTCCCAGGGGCTGCAGTAGAATTACTGTGTAAGCCAAGGAAGCCATCATATCTATAATCAAAATTAAGCCAGTCAGGCTGAAATATGAAGCATTGTTTTTAACGTCTCTAATTCAGTGAAGCCCTCATCTGTGACTAAAGCCCCATGAAACTGTTGTAGAAAATAATCTAATAATTAATAATAACAGGAATCATTGAAAAATCAGACAGGAGGGTTAGTTGTATTTGTTATATAGGAGAGCTGTTGTTTTTCTAATTCTAACCTATGTTTGTACTTTCCTCTTTATCATGCCGACGTTTGCAAGCAATAAAAGGGCATTATGTGCTGGTCATTGCATCTGCTTTTGAGATAAATTTATGTTAGCATTCCAAAAGGTCAAGGAACTCTTCCAGGGCAAACAAATTCTGGAGCACTGATGCCAGATGGTGCATATATAAAGTGGAAAATGAGAAAAGCAATTTACTGTGTTCCTGTTCCAGAGAGAAGTATCACCCAGAAGGACAGCAAAAGAGGTGAGAAACTACTGAGAAATTGGAAAGACGGTTTTCTTCTTCTGTAACGTGCTGTTTTCTTTATATCCGAAAAGTCTAGGTACACAGAGGAGCTGCAGTCCTTATTCAGGCAAAATTATTCCAAAAACATAACAGGAATTAACTAAAGGATGAAGGCTTAAATTAATAACATGTTTAAAGAATTATGCATTGATTTATGTAACAGGTTCTAGATTTATCTATATAGTTTACTAATATGTAGTCTGTGTTTAGAGATATTTTAGTCTCACAGAGAAAATATTTTTATCTTGAGTTTTTGACCAAACTCTGCAAAAGAGGCAGAAAATAATGGATCAGATTCTTAAGTATACACTAGCATAGCCTCAGCAAAGGCAAGTTATCAATGTAATTTATCCAGCTTAGGTGCTGACCACTCTTAGCTCACTTGCAGCTGTATTAAATGTGCAATTTCCAAGTGCACAAACAACTCTTCAAGTTTTAGAACTAATCAATCTTTTCTTCAAATCTAGTGAAGCAGAGGAATGTCTCTTGAAAAGGTTCAAAGGTAAATCCAGGTTAGTGTAAGAATACACTAAATCATTAGATTTAAAATCATTTTCTGAAATACTGAAAATTATAACATTTTCATAAATAGCCTTAACTATTGGTGGCTTTTATTACTCATCTCCAAACCGCACAAATATGTAGCAGAAGCATAAATATTGAGATATAAGGAAAGAGAAAGGGAGAATGTGTGTCTTAGTAATTATGTGTGCATCTTTGCTGAGCGTATTTTATTTGGTTATATATACAGCTTTTTTAAAGCAGTCATTCCTTTTAATGTCATGGCTTCTCCTACATATAAATGATATAAATAAAGACTTCTCTCCATGCAGGAAGAAGAACTGAACAACAATGCTGAGGTTTGCTGTCATCCTCTTTGCTATCATAACATCATCCACCTGCCAAAAATACAGATGTCTGGAAGGGGACACCCACAAACTGAAGCCAAGTCCTGAGCCAAATATGCATGAATGCACTCTGTACTCTGAATGTAAGAGTAGTTTAATTTTTGCCTACATAGCCTAGAAGTTGCACTTTGTGTACACTAATTGTTCTGGCAGTTCCCTTAATTTCTCAAAAATATCTAAGATGCAGTATTAAGTTGCATTTCAAAAGCTTCCTTCATTGGCATTTTGCTGCATGCAAATCAAGAGTAAGATTCTGGTTCTTAACAAAGTCAACTGCAAAACTCTCATTGGCTTCATTTATTATCTTTAAAAAATTCTCATGCGGTTTAATTCTCTTGTAGCTCCATCTGCTTAAAACAGTTTCCAGCAAAGATGAATTTGGCTTATTGTGATTAAGTATAAAAATTAATTAATTGCAGCAGACACCAATTAGGAAAGGTTAAAATCAAAATTCTATAGTAAGCAAAGTATAGTATTTATAACATTTCTTCAACTCTTTTTTTTTATGTTGGGTAGCTTTCAAAGTTAGTATCCCTCAGGATATAACACCTGGCAGAACACTAGTAAAATTCTTGGGGTTCTCTGGGCACACTTTGACAAAGCACTGTTGATGCCAGTCCATCTCACTTAGCATTTACACTGCTACTTCCAAAACCGAAAATGTTAGAACTTGAGTACACCTTATGGTTAGTACTAAGAGAGTTTATCATGTTATGGACCAAACCAGATTTATCTTACATTTTGAATCATCCAAATATAGTATTAAAGAAAATGCTTATTGCAAGACCTCTTGTTTCATTCCTAACAGCTTCCTGCTGTGATGCAAACTTCGCAGAGCAATTGGCTCATTCCCCAGTAATTAAAGTAAACAACAGCTACTGGAACAGATGTGGGCAGCTCAGTAAATCGTAAGTCAGCTTTGATGTTCTCTGTGTCCTGGTTCAATGGATCTGTGCTGTAGGAGCCATGCAGCTAATGGTAACCCCCTCTGGAGTTGCTGATGGATGGTCCCCAGGTTGCCCTAGAGATGATGCCATCCAGCCTAGTTCCCATCAGCTTGTCTCTATACCTGACCAATGTCCGGCTCTTCTTCTTCTCCTCCCACAACAGCCCATGAACCCCTAGGTATATACTATCTGTGCAGAACGATTTATTCCATTTTATCAAGAAAGGGTTATTTTTTTTCAAGTTTGTTTTCTGTGTAGAACTAGATTGAGCAATGCAAAGAAGTCACAAACCCGGTAGGTGACAACCACACCGCACCTCTGTAGCTCTCCGAAGCAGCCATCACGTACCAGTGAGTGTGACCCCTAGTCAATACAGACTAAACTTCTTCTGTTGTTTAGAAAGCAGATCAACTAGATTATTAAATCTTGCAAATAAAATGCACAAGATGCTAGAATTGAAACTTCTGAATATTTAGAATAAAAATTCTTGTAGTCCTGTGGGTTTTGTAACCATGAAGAATGTCTTCATAATTAAGATTTTTAGTACCCCGTTAGATGTTAGAGCTGTGAAACATGGCAAGTTATAGAAATAAAAGAATGGAAGTACAAAACAATTAAGCAAAAACAGATGTGCGAAAGTAACAGCTATTGCCTGCTGCTCCCAGAAGAGCAGCAACAGTATGTGCTTTTAAGTAACTTCAGCTGGGCTGTGGGAAAATCTAAAGATTAGTGAAACCGTGAGGCTACAGCACAGAAGAAGTTTTGTACTACAGTTTTAAACTACATTTTATTATTGCCTGGAATCATTCTTGCCAGGAAAACTCAAGGCCTCAAAAGTTTACAGAAAGCTTACACAAATAGGGCTGAAATATGCATGGAAACATTTGTGCACTCTAGCTGGCTACGGTAATTGCACGGTCAGAGCCCGTACACAATGCCAAAGGAATGAGTCTGGAACCTAGACATTAACAGGGCGAAAGGATGCTTTGCTATGTTTTTCTCCTAATCTGTAGTATTGCATCCACATCAAAGTAGGTCTAGAAAACTGAGGCTATAGCCTGGATGCTAAGAAACAGGCTTATTTGTGGCTTTTCTCACACACCACAGCTGTGAAGATTTCACAAAGAAAATTGAGTGCTTCTACCGGTGCTCTCCACATGCTGCTCGCTGGATCCATCCCAACTATGCTGCTGCTATTCAGTTTGTTCCATTGTGTCAAAGCTTTTGTGATGACTGGTAGGTTCAGCTTTCTATCAAAGTATTTTTATTTAGCTTTTATATGCCGGCATTACTCAGGTGTCAAGGAGCATGTGTGGATGAAGCACAGATCTCCCAATCAAGCGGCAGGAAGATTCGATTGTGTTGTACCAGCTTTATGGCTTTTCTCTTGTGTTTTCCTGTTCATTTCTTGTTTGCCATCTCTACTTTTTTCCTTGCTAAGCTACTACCACCAAAATAATAGACGCTGGCTGAATGCAGGATGGCGTCACTAAACTCTGTCAGAGTTCAGTGACTCAGGAACAGCACAGCCCTGCTCTCCCGAGGAAGCAGTGCAGTGGCATCAGAACTGCCTGACGTGAGGGAGGAGCTCTCTCCATGTCGACGGGCAATAACACCAGTGGGGGCCTGCCCACCCTTTGAAAAGTCCATGCCTGTGAGTTAGCATTTGTACAGTTAGCATTCTAAATATAAATACTTGATCACTGTATGATATGATACACTTCTTTCATATGTATAACATGCACTATGAAATCACGAAAGCAGCCACTTCCCATATGTTTTCAATTAATTCATGTAACAAATTAGCTTAATTCCTTCATTTTTCACTCTTGGCCTCTTCTCTTCCTCTTCTCTTCCTCTTCTCTTCCATTGTCCCTCTCTAAAACCGCTTCTAAAAGCCTGAAACTCAGAGAAACTTGCAGCCAAGTAATGCTAAATTATTAATAGCAACGAGCAAGCATAATAGCATTTAATTTTGTTTCCCAAAATATAGCATCAGAGAATCACATTATTTTTTGAGTGCAAGTCATGTAGTGGGACAACGAAACACCCATCTGTCCTTACTCTTGGGGTAGGTGCGTTATATCTGGGTGGGGTACTGAGATTTTTTCAGTGGTCCATATCCAGCATATATCTCTCCCTCCCTGTTATGAGGTGTTGGATCCTAGATAACGTTATATAAATCTCATTCAGTAACACATTAATGTTGAGCCTAGTAACGACAGTAAATAGTCCACATGGTCAAACTGGTGTGAAGCATAGTAGAAACAGCACAGGCTGTGTTCATGCTATAGGATTATAACTGCTAGCATCCCTTGAAAGTAATGAACTGTGAATGTCTGAATCCCTTAGGCTGCTCTGAAAATCACAGAAAACTGTTTTAACACTTCTAAAAATGTTATAAAAGAGCTTTTCTTGGAAGCACAGAAAATACAGAACACATGGTAGCGTGTGGCACTGCTCTGTACAGTGCTTTCCCCAGTGGTTATGCAACTTGAATATTATTGACACATGGATCCATTTTCACTCTGATCTTCTCTCCAAGGGCAAAGTCATGTATGCAGTGCGGTATTTTGGTAGAATTTGTCTTTAAATATGTCTCTCTTGCTTTGTGCCAGACAAGGAAACAAGAAGCATAGCTTGCATTTGTAATGGAAGATAGTGAGAAGGGCTGATGTATTTCTTAGCTTCCCTAGAGTTTCCTCTAGTGATGAATTTTATTTCTGTGTTAGGAAACTACATGTGCCTCAGGAACAGATTTGTCATGTGGAGTCCTCCTCCCCAAATTTTTGGTAATCTTCTAAACTGAATCCAGATTATTGACCTCCTTGAAGATAAAGACTGAGACCTTGAATTTGCCTCAGTGCTCAGAATCTCAAAGCTCAGAACCAAATGTTACCAAAATTTGAAAGCATTTGGATACTAAATCACTGCAGTTGCCAGTGAGCTTTAGAATAGATCTAACAGGCAAAGCAATAGAATGCCAATACCTAAAAGAAATGTATCCCAAAATAAGTGGCACTCAAAGTCATTGCCAAACTGCTATATCCAGTGAAAGCGTAAGGATGAAAGAAAATATACTCTGTAAGTTTCGTTTGCATCTATGAGCTGGTTTAAGCCAATATATATGAGATTTACCGAAGTGTATATGGTGGGTCAATATTACATAGCAAAACCGTCAGTGTCCCCTGGGTATTACCAGAACCTCCAGGTAAATAGCATTTTTAACTGTCATTGCTGGAAAGTATGGGGGGGTGTGACTGAGAGCTGCTGCACAGGAAAAACTGACCGTTTTCCGGTATAGGGTCTCCTGGCAGAGAGTAAGCTCTACTCTAAACAAATACTGAATGATGATCTATTGCCCCTGTTGGCATCACAGATGCCTGGCCTGAATCAAAGAAGTAATGATGACCCATTACCGTGCATGCTAGTCTGTGTGCCTGCCTAATGCCAACGTCGAACCTATTCCCTCACCCTGCTTCAGGCCTGAGGCTAGAAAAGAGCTTGGACAGAATTCCCACTCTTTCTGGTGATTTAAAGTAACATTTTTTCACGTTCTATTCACTGGAGTCCCTTTAGCGTGCTGTAGCACTTCTAGTGATGTGACCTACTTTCTCTACATGCCCTGAGTGTGCCTGCTGCATACTGTATGTCTTTGTGGCCAGACATGTGCAGAGGATTCTGAATGAGCAGTGACTTCATTTAAAAGAAATCCATCTGACTAGCTTGCGGCCTTCCTTTTCTTCCTATTGTCTTAGGATTTCTTGCTCCCACTAGTCCTAAAACTATTGCTTTTGAAAGAGCCCAATGTACAAGCCACTCTGTGATTCACCTGTGAAAGGGCCCTGTGCCCTTTAAAGAGAAATTATTAAAAATTGGGAGGAAAAAGCTTTAAAATAAAAATATCCTGCCCATTGTGCATAGGGAACTAGTATGCTCAGGGATCTTTTACGTATTTATGTTTGTGTTTCTCACAGGTTTTAATTAATGTTTGAAGAAATCACTTATGGGTTTCTGGACAGCAGAAATCAGACTTTTCATAAGTCATGATTTTTCACAAATTTAGCTTCAAAATTACTTCCATTGGGATAAAGAAAAACTCATAACAATAGAGTTATGCCTTGCTACCTGCTTGTATAATAAACAAAAGAGCCAGGCAATAATCATAATTAGGAAACATTTCATCTGACAATTCAATAGATAATAGTGAACAAAAATATAAATGCTTTAATAAGTATATTTAATTCAGATTCCTGAGGAAATCAGATGTATAGCATGAATGCCCCAGTTCAGTAAAACTCTGAAATACATATTCATAATTTGAAAAGTATAACTGAAGGTGACGCTAATTTTAAAAGAAGCAGTTCTGCCCTCTCCTAAGCCCCAAGGGCTGCTCGTTCTTTCCCCTACACTGTCCGCACCCAAGTGCCAGCGGCACCGCCTGAGAGACTGCGAAGCAGCCCTGGTCTGGGAACCCATCAGGCTGAAAAATACTTAGCCAAATAAAAAACGAAACAAAAGAAGACAACTGTGGAAAGTGCACAACTGTTTTAAGTGGAAATGCTAGTATTAGGCAGCTCACAGTAGGTATTGATTGACTTTGCTGGAAAGCAATGAATTTAAGTGCATGCATTAAAGGACATGCCTACATGGCTTGAAGAACCAAGGGCTAATTGTTGAATCTGATGCTAGTATGTGGAGAGTTCATAGATGGTGATTAACCTAAAGTTTGCACTGAGGTTCCTAACTGGCATGCCTTTAAGGAGGCCAAGTGACTGGCACTAGAGAAACAGCTGTCGCTGGGGAGTTATCTCTGTGTGTCTTTCTCAGTCGGGGTACAGGCAGCAGCTAACAAACAACAAACCCATTATTCTTACAGTCCTAGTTCCAAATCCAGTCATGGCACAAACTGGTAGAATTAGTGTCACATTATATTAATTTATCAAATTGCAGCCTATATTTCCAGCAGAGCCCCCACCTCTGACAGCAGATTCAGAGATGAACACATTTAAGAATACGCGTCTCCTGCCCTCAACCTGTTTAGTTCAGGCCCTGGTTACCCTCAATCTGTTACTACTCATTCTCCCTCCAAAAAGCCCAGAAAGACTATGTGAAGGTTCTGCAGATGTGCATGTTCTTACCTTTCTGCATGTGCAAATGTACTGCAATGTTCTTACAGTTCTGTGACCACATGACAACCTCATATTTCATTTAAAAATATGTCTGCAGCCCTTGTGACATCAAAATAGTTTTTGAAACGTGTCCCTGAAGATTAAAAATTACAAACAGAAAATATAGCCAAAGGCATTAATTATATATATCATGCTGAACTATGCTAACCTTCTGAAAGCTGTGCCTCATGGTTTTGGCACTCAGTTACTGGTGTGAATAGTCCGCCTGAAGTCATTGCGACTCAATTTAAGTAGAAGTTAACTGATTTGCAGAAAGTGATCCCTAAGAAAGGTAAAAGCCAAAAAGTAGAACATAAAAAGAAGTGGAAGGAAGGAAATTATGTAGGATAATTGTAAGTCATAAGATCTCTCATCACATAGACCAGCCATATCGTTGCATATAG
Source organism: Opisthocomus hoazin (assembly GCF_030867145.1). Lineage (NCBI taxonomy): Eukaryota > Metazoa > Chordata > Aves > Opisthocomiformes > Opisthocomidae > Opisthocomus > Opisthocomus hoazin. Next base: position 11,306,725 of record NC_134419.1, read on the forward strand.
TCCTCGTTCCAGGCCATTTACAGGCTTTTTTTTACCTTACCGCTTACAAGTTAAAAATAACTTAAAATTTAAAATTTTAGACCTATACCCTACAAGACTCTTTTCTTTCCTCCTTCACTTTAACTTTGAAAACGTTCTTCTGAGGCTGACAGCCTATTAGTTTATAGGATTTTGTTGTTTGTGGATCTTCCTTATTTCAGTGCACATTCCTCATAGCAACCCCCTGCCCAGGAAACACCATTCTTCTTTTCCCATATTAATTCATAAATACAAACTTTCCCCACATCTCCCTCAAGTGACAGTTCACTCAGCGTACCTGTGCTCTGTCGCAATATTGAACATCAGCATTCATGAAACTCCCTCCCACACAGTATTTCCTCCACTCTAGCATCAGCAAACATAACCAAGCAGAAAACATTGCATGACTGACTGTTGCCCCTCAGAATGTGAGCCCTTTACTTAAGTCTGTGAGTATAAAATACAGTGGGTGAGCTGTTTAGTTTTCATTGGGATTTAGGTCTTCCTGGCCAGCTCAGAGTTTATGTACATGTCAAGCTAAGATAATGTGCACATTTCTTGAAGATCTGTTGCTAAGCTGCACTGTGCAACCACACCACGTTACCAGCATAGCCCGCATAGACTTCCTGAGTTGAATCCGAGTCCACTGAAAAAAAAGTGAGAGAAATAACTGTATCTTCCACACTAATCTCCATGAAGGTACGAAGCCTGCAAAGATGATTCCATATGTGCTCGTAACTGGCTGACGGACTGGGAATGGGATGAAAGTGGAGAAAACCACTGTAAGAATAAATGTGTTCCGTACAGTGAGGTAAGAAAACCCAGTCAACTGAAGCAGAAAAAATGACATTGAGTTCTTTTTTTTTACCTGAATGTATGGGTGTAAAATGCAACAGGTGAATTATTTTTACTCCAGCAGTTTCAAGCCATACCTACATCAGACTTTTTAAGTACATAAATTTTAAAACATTTCTGTTTTAGATCACTTACTCTAAGTACATATACATTTAATTCATCACTATTCATACCACTTGTGAAACAAAAGTAAGGGTTCAAGTAGCACTGGTATTTTAACAACAGTGGGGTTTAGAAAGTAAAAGATGAGACACTGAGATGCATTTTATAAGGTTCCTTACATAATGTGGGGCTTTACACAGCTATGCCTTTTTAAATGGAGACGTAAGTTCCCAAATCACTAAGGAATTTTTAAGGTTTTCTTGCCTATTAGGCATCTTTGTCCTTTTCTCTATTTTACCTATTTTACCTTGTTACACTCAAGTCCTTCTACATCCCCCAAATCCCTAAGTCCCGACATTCTTCTAATTGTCTCCCCTGTTGTTCTCCATAGACTTATCATACCTCTGATGTGCGTTCTCCATTGGGTCTGCCAGTGGCCAGGCAGAGCTAACTTTGTTCTATATAACTCTGATGGTCAAAGAGCAGCACTGACAAGCTTTCTGAGAAGGTCTAGTGGTTGGGATAACTAATTTTATGAGCAAAAGTGTGTAAAAAGAAAACTGACAAGACTTACAGGAGCAAAGCTACCTGGAACCTGATCTACAGACCTTTGAAGTGTCAGGTAGGATTTCTTCTAGTGACTCAAGTAAGTTTAGCATCAGGGCAATATAATACAGCTCAAAACTGCTACACTTATTTGAATATTTTTAACAGTTGAACTTCACTGAGTCCGTGAAAACTGTCCAAATTGCAGAAGTAAACTAAATTTAAGTGCAGTGTTTAGGGACTGGTAGTAAGGCTTGCAGACTTCCCAGATTTATTGTTTTGAATTCAATTCAAGTGTGTGTACTTTCAGAAGTCAGTTCAGCAACTGATATAAGTGGAAGTCACAGTCCAGTTCGTGCAGGATTGCTGTCTGCCTTGCAAAAGTGACACTAATCAGCAGGCTCAGGAAGGTGGCCAAAAAACAAATGGACTGCGGAAACTTACAGCTTAGTTTCCCAGATGTGCTAAATCATCAGTAGTTCCAGATGAAGTGAAAAACTAAATTATAATCTCACTAAATGATCTCCAGTCCCTGTTCGAACTGTCCCTGGTCCAGAGATAGGAGTTTTTAACCTTGAATTCTCTTGTACTTATTTCTTAAATAAAATATACCATCTGCAGGGAAAAACATGCAGCAAATCCAGAGGTCTTATCACTTGAAGCCAGGCGCAGCTATTCCTAAACTAAATGCAACCACACCCTAAATTGCCCATGTTTTTCACCAAAAATAGGCTTGTATGTAAGTAAGTATAAAGATGAAGTTTCTTCAGAGAAATTAAAAAAGCACATTTCCCATATGAAAATTACATAATGTACAAACACTAGACTCGCTTGGTTTGGACTCAACTCATGGAAAAGAAAGTTACTGTTACACAGAAGCACAAAGGGTTCTCCCATGTCAGAGCACTGTGGACAGATGCTTCCTTTCTTTTGAGGCCCTAAGCTCATATGGAGCAGCAATTAGCAGCCCTACATTTGACATATGCAAGTGGTTGTAAGGACTATTTGGAACACACGCTGAATACGGAACAAATGCTGAATACTAAGAATGCATAATGGATCATAGCCAGCTTTAGCCTGGCTAAAATGAGGCACATTTTGTCATTGTTCTCCCAGCTGAGTGCTCCCCAAGTAATGTTAATGCACGGACTAGAACATTTTCCAAGAAGCTGAAGAATCGGAATCCTTTGCAGTAATTTAGGGACATGTTTGGTAAATGGGCTGTGTACACGGTTTATTTGCTGCAGCATGCTGGCTATGCTCTGATCTTTAAGCAGAGTTAGGAGGAAGGTCAAAATAAAGCTACCAATTTATCAGTAGAAGAGCATGAATACATATAACAGAATCTGTGGGACTTAAGAATAGGATGTAGCCATGTCTCTTGCATACAGACCTAAGAAAACCCGCATGACAGCTTTTAATACTTTCTGAAATTATTAGCTAAAAGCAGGTAGAAATCCAGCAACTGTACAGGAACTGGAAGAAAATGTCTAATTCTGCTTAAAAGCACAGGAATAGTGGGAAAGAAACAGCTAAGATCTGCCTGCCCTGAGAACACAAGAGAAAACTAGATGCAGCAACCTTTCCATTTCTGACTCTGCATTGCTCTCAGTGCACTAGCCAACCTCCAACTCCTCCTCCAGCAACTGCAGCATCCATGGAGCGAGCCCACACTAGAGGTGGTGCAAACAGAAAAGCTCTTTTACAGACTACAAAGTCTTTGGGGCTATTTGGAATAGACTCTGTATTATTCACAAAGGATAGATTTCTAAGGCAAAAGCGATGATTATGATTTCTTCTTATCTGCCTTTCTGCACAGTATAGGCTAACATAGTTTTGCATGTGGGGAGACAGGGAGACATCTCAGAAGAACTTGTGGAAAATAGGTGGAGCAGGAGCTGCAGGACTACAGATCCCCAGTCCCACTTCCACATAATAGACTTAAATCTGTAATCATTAATTCTTTGCACACAGAGCAGCCTCCATGCAGAAATCTCCCAACCACAAAGACAAAGCACCTTCTCCGAGATTCAGTGTCTTACCTTTATATGAGCTGGCAACAACAGTAAACCACCACACCATCCAGAAATTACAACACTGAGAGAAACACGGTAGGATTAAAGAACCAGCGTCATGTGCAAGGACTACTTGTACTGCCACAGATGAAACGCAGCTTCCTTCAGAGAGATGCTGGTGACATGGTCAAGGTGAATCAGTCCGTAACGGAACTCAGCCGTCCTGCTGCCTGGTCCGCTGTTTCAGTCACCAACACTCCCACTCCTTAATTCCCAAGGCTTCTACTCCTGCCATCACTCCCAGCCCCAACTTCATTCACCGTTTCGCTTCTGGGAGTACCTAAAGCTTCCTTTACAGAAACAGAGAAGATTGAACTTCAGCCACAAACACATGGGATAAAGGCAGGCAAGATAAAATGTATATCCTGTCCTCTCTGTGGCTGGACATGATAACTCCTAAGCTAATATTCTTTAGGCAAGCTCAAGCTAGGTGGACAGAAGGGTATCACAATGTTAGCTTGGCAAGCAAGAAATATCTTTGTTGTTTGATTGTACAGGTCCTATGACAGAGAGGCCTTACAAAATGATGTAGTATCAAGAATAGGACAGATTCGCTCACAGAGAGTGCAAGAAGCTGCAGTTTACAATTTCTTGAGCCAGAAAGGACACGGCACCACTGGACACAGCAGTTCAGAAGCCTGAAGAAAACTTCTTCAAGCAGTTTCTATGTTACGTCCCTTCTCTTTGTCTGTGAGGTCCTGCCTGGTCATGATGTACATTGCAGCAGGCACAGTGAGATCCCAGGGAGCTGTGCCTTCCCTGGTCTGTCTCTAGCCTGTAGATATAAAGATTCCTGTATTCAAAACATTCGGCCTGGTGCTTTCAGCACTACTCAGATCCCAAGACATGTCAGGGTGTCCTGACATGCTACAAGTTGTACAGCCTCTCATACACAGCTTTGGTCTGTCACACCCAGAAAGTTAGCTGGGCTGTCAGCCCCAGGGTGGAAAGAAAGGACTGGCTGTTGATCACTCCGCACTTTGTGTAATCACTTGCTCTCACAACTGGCAAATCTCTTTTGCCAGTGGTGGGACTGGATAACATTTCAAGAGACCTCAGAAGTGATGAAGCATGGCACACAGCAAGACAGTGAATGACTGCAGACTGGTTTTTTTCCTAATCTAGTACCAATTTTTAAAAAGTGATAAATGTTTATCAAATTGATACTAATTGATTTTAATTCAGTTATTTTTAAATGTAACTTATACATTTCTTATTTGACACACAGATGTATGCAGATGGGACTGACATGTGCCAGAATATGTGGGGGGAGTCATTTAAGGTGAGCGAATCCTCCTGCCTCTGCTTGCAAATGAACAAGAAGGACATGCTGGCAATGAAGTATCTCATCTCCGAAAGCTCAGAGGAAAGCTCCAGCATCAGCAGCAGTGAGGAGCATTCCTGCCAAAAGAAACTCCTGAAGTTTGAGAAACTAGAGGGAGAGGAAGGGGAACAGACAAGATAAATGCTAGTGGATGTGTGTCAGGACAAGAGAAATCCTCGTGGAGGCTGGGCTCAGGGCATTGCGCCAGCCTGCTTTATCCCTCACTTCCTAGAACATAATAAATCAATGGCTGGTTATATTAATCTTTCTCTGATGTTTTTGCATCTGCATCACAAAGCTCCCAGACAGGTTAGCACAGGTGTAATCTTGTGACTTGAACTGATCAGCTCCAAGCCTGAAGGTAACATCTAGGGGTTGACTTTCAAAGATGAGAGGCACAGGCAGCTCCTGCTGACTTAAGGTGGAACAGTGAGAACTAGAGACCTCTGGCCATGCCAGTTATGCACCAAATCTTCAGCACAAACCCTTCATTAGCATAGGCACACAGCACTCCTGTCACGAGTTCCTGTGTGCCAGGCTCCGCTCAGATAAAGAAGAAACACTGCAGGCAGAAATAGGTCAGTGAGCCTGGGTACTGACCACTGAAAATGTACTTACTTTGTATCTCAAAAACATACTTGCAACACAGGGGTTTGTGATGTACTAAATAAATCCCTGGATCCATATATTGCCAGTATATAGTATGCACAGTCCGTTGCACTGGGCTTTTACCTTGAACAGCAGCAGTACCAAAGTCTCCTACAATATAAACTTGAAGCATAATTTTGAGTGCAATTAAGCCCACTGAATGATTCCACCCAGAATGATCTCTGACAAACAGAAGTGTCAGGGAGGACCTCAGTTAGGTTTGTCCCATCAGTATTTCTGCTTCCCAGAATCACTATTACGGTCAAAGTAAAACCAAAACCTGCACCAGTCCCAGAGGGACTCGTCAGGTAACGATGAATTAAATCTTTCTTTCACTTAGACATGCATACTCCCTCTGATACTGCAGTAGAGCAGACAGGTCTGTGCCAATTTGTACAGCCTCTCATAGTGGTACCACCAGGGTAACCATAAGAAGGATTTAACTTGGAGGGTCAGATTATCGAATTGTGAAAATCATCATCTCGGTGCCTGCTGTGGCGCTAGGCACCTTACAGCACTTAAGGATCTGATGCACAGTTAAAACAATGACTTGGCACATCCTGTTAAACTAGGAGAATCTTAAAAATCCAGCACACTTTCTTCACTGGGCTGTTTATTTATTTGAATGGTTTCACCCAGCTGCAATAGTAATGCTAGACCCATTAGGTCATGTTCTGCTTCCAACCAGCTTCTCAGTGTGTTTAACAATGGACTAATTCCTACCAGCACTGAACTGTTTTTAGAACAATACTTTGCCACATCTGTATGTTGTGCTAATTCAATTTGTCAGTTCTACTGTTTGAAAAGAAAGAACAAGAATGTGATCCCTGTAAAGCTCTGTCAGGCCTTTTCCCCCTATTTCACGAACTCTATTCTGGCCTGTCCTTCTTTATTGCACCTGAATCAGAGCAGAAATGTTCCTGCTCTTTATTTTGCTGTGCTCAAAATCAAATAATTCATTATCCCCTCTCACCGCTATAACACCAACTTTTTCTGTGTCACAATGGCCAAAAATTTCCTTCATGTTCTTTGTTAAGCATAGCACAATTGTCTCTGTCTGTGTCTCTGCTCTTTTTCTTCCCATTCCACTTTATTCTATTTGCTCTCGCTAAGTTACTCTTGAAACCACACTCAACAAACAATTCTTCCATGCTTAGATTCAGGATGACCCACCAGACTGGTTATGCATGCTCTTGAACAGCACTGGATCCTACAGCAGCTCAGGGACCAAGACCATTTAGCTTCCATTCGTAACTTTCCCACTGACTCATGACGTACCCTAAGCAAACCATTTAACTCTTTTGTGACCCCAACAATTTTTCAGGGCTACCATATTTCCTCTAGGTCATCTCTTTTCTAAGCCAAAAAGTCAAGAACTACTCAGTTGTCCCTAGCACAGAAATTGTCCCATACCTATTTGTCATTCTTTCATTGATCCAGGTATGTTTTATTCAGATACAAGCTATCATCCAGAAAGACTTTCAGTCTTGATTTAAAACTCCAAATAATGGAGAATTGTCCAATGCACCTGATAATTTGTTTCCTCAGTGTTAGAGATTATCCCTAATTTAACATCTGTTGTTTCAGCTTTCAGCCACTGTTTTTTGCTAAAGCCTGTTGTATTAAAGAGTATTTCCGGATTCCACATTGCTTTTCTGCTCAGCAGCATACACACTGGATCGAATTGCTTCTTAGCAACTATCTCTATCTTCGCGCTATTTACTTTACATATGTCATTATAAGATATTCCCTCTGTCTTTAAACCATACTTCAGGTTCTTCTCTGTACCCTCTCCAGTCATGAATATCCTTCCTAAATTGTACCAATCAAATCCATACTCCATGGCAGTGTTAAGGGTGACCTACAGAGAGAGCACGATGTCCCTGCCGCTCTCCACGCTTCTCCCTAATCGCACTGCCCGTGGCTACAAGAGCATCGCTCTGATTATTTGCATGGCTCCAGTATCCACGTGTTACAATTCCTCGTCTTTTCTTGGTGTTACTCTTTTCCACTATACAGCTCCCTGGTCCCACAGGTGTGAACTGTGATCTTAGCTCTTAGGCTTATTGCTTTGAACTTGGTTGTATTACAAAACCTTCACATGAACAGACCAACCTTCCTAAGCCACGGTCTGCTCTGTCCAGCTGCTTTACACTCACAGTAGTTTACATCTTAGACAATCTCTGTGTCACTCAGAAATGCTGTCAGCGGTGATTTTACATTTACAAAAAGGCTAGGATAATTCAGATAAAACAAAATTAAAAATAACACAAATCACTAAAAATGAGACCACAACACTACACCCGTGAAGGTGAACCAGGGAAAAGAAAGATCCTAGTTACTGATGACTGCAGACATCCCCAGCTATTGCTGACCTCATTTGGTAAATGCCTGCTGTGCATCACAGCGCAAGAGCACGTGCCTTGCTTCTGGACCCACGCTGGCCCAGACAACTGAAATGTCTCTGTATTTAGTGACACTAGACTCGACTAAGATCTTTATCAAAATGTCACAATGATAGATCAAATGCTTTGTGAAACAAGTTGTGAAATATGTTCCTACACTAATCTGCAGGAAACAGACTCACAACCTTTATCAATAAATTAAATTTGATTTATCAACAAGACAATGGTGATAACAATAAGATTTATTGCCAATTATTGACTTATTTACTACCTGACTAAGTATCAGCTTTTGTACTGTGCTACTTGGGACTGGTGTCACGTTAACCGTAACGCAGCTAGCTGGGTCATCCTGCTTGCTCTGTTTGTTTAATTTTCTTTCCTTAAACATTGGCACAATACTATGAGTCTTCTGAAATTTCACCAAAATGCCAGGAGCTGTAACAAATGAGATCCCTCTTGACAGTTCTGTTAGAGCTCTTTAATATAAGTTATCTCAGCCTGCTGCTTTAAAATTAGCAATGTTAGTTATGATGAGGAACCTCATCTTTAACTACTCGCAGACTGACAAGGATTTCATCATCCTTCTGTAATACAAATACTTTATCCTGCATATATTTCAATACTAAGCATTATTAACAGAACTTGCCCACTGTATCTTGTGCCATTGCAAGTCAGGTTACTCAGTTGTTTTCACCTTCAGTTTAGTCGTGTCAGCCACATTTTCCTGCTGTAGCTTTAGAGTCCTCACTCTGCTTTTACAGTTCATAATTCTCCATGGATATTGATTGCAGTATAGCTTCTTTTTACAAAAATAAAAAGCATCAGTGATGATGACACTTTCAATGTCTGTTGCATTTTTCATATGCAGGTTTCACTCAGGTCATTTTATAAATATTCATTAATCTTCAAAATATACCTCAGAGGAAAATAAGCAGTGAGAAGCGAACTGAGTCAGTGGGAGAGAGTCAGTAAGAGACTTATCTGATCATTACAAGTATTGCAGAGCTACGACTAGCACGGACAAGTTCTGTTTCAGAGCCTTATTTCACACTGCAAATGAAGTTGCACTTTGTAAGGTGATCCTTGGACAAAAGTTATTATGCAAAAATTATAAAAGAGAATTTATCAAATAAAATATTCCAAAAACCTAAGCATCCAAAAAATAGAACAAGTTATTAAACAATGCATTTCCATGCACCTTGAAGGATAATGAAATTATAAAAATAATAATTGTTAGATTATTTAAGACAAATAATGTCAAAACAGGCTAATTTGCCTTGCTGAGAGACAATGAGCCTGCTGAAAAGGGGAGAGCTGTAGATGAGATATAGCTTTTTAGGGGTTTTGATAACATTTGATGTAACATTCTAACAGGCAAACTCAGAAAACCAAAGTGCAAACGAAATCACCATAACATGGATGCACAACTGGTTAAGAAATACATGAAAATATTACTATGAGGATGTTGTCATTAATCTCAGACAGGTCTTCTGTACGGAATCCCATAGGGTCTGTTCTGATTCTAATCAACACTTCTGTTTATTCAGGCAATGAAGCAGAGATTTTGCAAGCACTTTGAAGGACAAGATTAGAATAAAAACGATTTTTCTAACCACAGAACAAATCCAAGCCCCAAAGGTGAAATTCTGAAAAGGCATATGAAAAATGCTTGCACTGAGGAAAGGTAAATCAAGGAAAAAATTAGTTCAGGGAAATACCGGTCAAGGGAACAGCAGAGCAGCCAAGGAGCTGTAATGCATGGTAGCAACCTATGCCATTTACAGTTGAAATGTTACACGGTGGAAGTTTTAAGGCTTCAGCGTATGCAGGGCCCTGGATGTCCTGACTCACAGAGCAGGCAGATGCAGGACCTGCAGACTTCCTACTAACAGTCACTCACAGAGTTTGTGATGTATCTCACATTCCACGGAGGCGCTGCTTCTGGAATGACCCCACTGCACACAATGTGGTGGGTATCAGGCAGAGTTTAACTCTGTCCATCTTCTCAATGAAATCAGCTCACAAGATCTGTCAATGCAAGTGCAATACCTTTCAGCAGAGCAGACATGCTCCTGGTATATATCTAATGACTATATAAAATAAAGTGAATAAAATTAGCTGAATTTATGTGCCTTTTCTGGTTATTTTCCTTCCTTTTTTCTGTTCAAAAGGTTTACACACCTTGGAGTTATTTTAAAAAATGCCACATGCTCTAGACAGCTCATGGGTTTGTTATATGTTTGCTCTACTTTATTATCCAAGGGAGCACGATGATTTAGACAAGAAGAGTTAAGTAAAGAGACCAAATGCATTAGGATTTGGATTACAATTTGAAATATTGCCAAACTTTACTAACAGCAAGACTAAAAGTCCTACGTGCCTGAAGACTGATAATTCTCAGGCACAACTCATTTTTCCTTTTGGCAAAAAAAAGACCTGCACCTTCGATGAAGTCACCTTAGGGAGCTGGTCTAATTCCATTGAAGCTGCAGGACAACTCTAGTCAAGAGTGAAAAAAGAGCCAAGCTATGAAATCAATCATCTGCTTCAGGTAAATGTGAGCACACAGTGAGGATCAGACCCCAACAATCTGGCAGCTTTTGACGTCTGCAAGAAAAAGTTGCAGTGATCCCCTACTACTGATATTTAACTTCTCAGAGAAGTGAGGCGAGAAACTCTTTCTGCTGCACAGTTTTGCTTCCCTTTAGCTACTAAAAGCCTATCTTTCCTGCCTCTGTTTTGATCAACTGCTATCCGAGTCTGAGTATTCTTTTGGCCTCCTTCCTTGGAAATGCAGTGAGCTCTCTGTGGAGTTTGCCTTGCTTCCCCTCTCAGACAGCTGTGATTAATTCAATGTTGGAGCTCTTGAGTTAATTCTCTCGTTAGATCACTTTCCTTCTTCATGGAATGATTATTCCCACAGGAGAAATGAGAAAGACTAAAACAATATTGTGCTAGTATCTGACACACTGCATCCAGGATGTTTACTTTAAATCAAATTGCCTGGAATTGCTCCAGATCTATTGCTTAAATACAAAAATCTTCTAACCAGTGGGGAACTGTAGCCACGCACGTTGCACAACATTCCCAGTTTCACTCGAATTCCTGCGAACTTCCTGCTAGGTAAATGTACCCGGAACACGAACTTCTCCACACAAGGAGGTCAGATGACACAATCTTTTCATTGCTAGGGCATACTTTAAGGCTGAAAAAGTTTTTCTCCTTTTTTTATTACTTTTTATCGTACACCAATTGCCCTTCTACCCAACATTATTATGAAGGTGAAGCCTGGAGCACGCAGCAGTGAAATATTGCCAGTGCTCCTGAAATCACAAGCCATTATCTGAGCATTACTCACTGAGGATGTCACACTCCCTCTGGAGACTCTCGCAGCTCAGACATGCTCCCCACTGTCACTGCCTGCCAAATGGCTTCCAGGGTACAGCTGGTCATTGGAGGGCATCACCCCGCTCAGCTGGACTCCAGCACAGCCTGCTTCTCAGTACCTTCGGTGCAATGTGGATACTCGGGAGAGTTTCTCAATACCCAGTTCAAGAATGCTAAACCTGTCTGGACTGACAACTCTGACATCATGCAGTTACCTTGATGTCACCTTTACCTGAAGCCATATTACAGTGAAAGTAATAAAAATACTTCATTACAAATTCCAAAATAGACAAAAGAGTTCACAAAGTCGTCTAAAGATGAGGAGAGGAGGGGAAGGGAAGGGAGGGGAGTGGAGCGGAGGGAACAGACGCATTCAGCATGGCACTGCAATGAGTTTTACATTCCCTAGCCATTAACAGTTCAGCTGAGAAACGAACAGAGCCATCATCACCTTGCTGGTAGTGTGAAAACTTAAAAGTTTACACACGCGAGCGCACACACACACATACACATCCCATCAAGATTCATTAACCCTCACAGGAATGAAGGCAATAGCTCTTGGGCCTAGCCCAAACCTGCCGAGAGAGCATTCTCATGCTTGGCTTCAGTCTGGAAAATGTGTTATCTCACTGTGAAGCACAATGCCTTTATCCACTGAGATGGGAAACATTCAGACACTGAAGGGAAGCTCCTTTATCCACTCAAGCTTATGTATCACATAAAAACGTAAGCTGACAACATGTTTATGTAGGTATCTAATTAGAACCTAGTGCCTGTAGCTCATTAGAGGATTTTGACTGTGTAGACAACATGATAACCAGTCCCATTGGGGTGATACTGGGTTAACCACCATTGTCTTTGAGAAATACCTTGAAAGTACCCAGGGAGCCTCTTCTCTCCTTCATGTTGCATGAGTGTGAACTCCAGCAGCCTCCCTCATCTTACCCCTTTTAGGGGCTGCAAATTCATCACGCAACACATAACACCACCGCTCCACTGAACTGTGGAGACTGCTGATCCGCATCATTGCTTGTGCATGCAATGGCATCCAGGGTAAATGGGACACCTGGGCAAACGTAGGCCTTAACAGAAAGCAGGTGTTGTGGAAGTCCAAGAGATGTAGCTTAGTGCACTAGAGATATTTCTAGCCCTCATAAACTCTTGGTGGCTCTGTACTTCTGCAATTTTGGCTTTTCTGGGAGAAGTTTGAGTTCAAGTCCTCATGAAACTTAGGGAAGTGGAGCAAAAATGGTTGTAGCCTGTGAAGGTTTTGTGACCTGAACACCAAAACACAAAGTAAACTCCTTTCTGTTTTGGTGAAGCTGTCCAACACCTCTCATCTGATAGGTCAAATGCATTAAAATACAAGTAGTAACTACAGTGTGTAATTAGGAATTAAAACGGGAACTGACTGTACCACTGAAAGATTATAGCAGATGCCTTAGCACAGAGGACAAAGTGCAGAGATGCACTGCAGTTTGGAACGTGAAGATTTCCTACCCAGTGAAACTAGGGGAAGGATTTGACCTGGCACCTTCTGCTTGACTTTCATGGAAACCGGCTCCCTATCACAAAACATCCCACACAGTTTATCGCACCTACAGTCAAGGCCTGAGTTTCATGTCTCCTCTGCAAAGGAGAATTTTAGCAGCCAAGTACGGTAAGGATACTGCTTGAGTATGAAGTCAGAATGATCCCCACAGCTATAGGTATAATGGACAGGCTTCTGACTAGAGGAAGACAGGCAAAACTGCAACTTCAAATCAATTATTTTTCTCTTTTTTTTTTTTTTTTAAGACTAAAAGCCCTCCATCTTTATGGCGCTCAGGGAGGGAAAAAAAAAAAAAAAAAAGAAAGAAAAAAATAGCTCGGAGAAAGAGCTTCCTGTAGCAGAGGAGAACTACAACACATGCAACACCTTGTAGCCACCCATTTTTGTTGCACGTTCAAATGTATCGTCCTGTAGAAACAGCACCATCTGCAGGACTTGAGAGAGGGAGCACAGACACCTTAGCTCGGCAGAGCACCCTCCAGGCATCTGGAAAGGTTTTCTTGAGCAGCCTTCAGCCAGGGAAATGTGCGCAGCCATGGGCTTCTGTGGGATAAGGCAGGGAGGACTGCAATGCTTCACGGTGCTCTGGCACAGCACAGGGGGGGTTCAAGAGAAAGCCTGAATAGTTTGTTCGTGAGATTCTTCTCACTGGGAGAGTTTGATATTGTGACAGCAGCACCTCTGGGCAGATGTGAGCAGTGGGACACGTTGAGGAGCACAGGGCATGCCTTTTTTGTCACCTGTCCTATATTTTAGTCAGCACTCAGCTGGCTTATTGGCAAATGTCCTGTTAGGAGCCTATTAAATTAAAATTGAAGACATTTTTAATTCCTTCACTGCAATGACTTTTCATTTTTCTTCTTAGCTAATCAAAGGCTCCTCATTACACAGTGCAGTTTCACACTGTCAAATGTACTTTCAGACTTGTTCCTGAAAATCTACAGCTTGTTTTGGAAGATGCACGATAGTATATACGAGCATTAGCTCCATCTGGTACAGCTTCCACGTGGTTACAAAAGAAACGTGCTGAAGCAGTGCCCCCTTCTGGAAGCAGAACCATTCAACCACATTAATACAGGACAGGACAGGCCTTCAGGGCAAAATTAGCAGTCTCAGCAACACTATTTTGTGTCTGTAAATTTGACGCTATGGTGTGAAATCCTAGTACTGGCCAAGTGTCTAACAGCTGACATCAGCCAGCGACTGAGCCACTGGCATTTAGGAGAATTCTAAGCCTTTTACTCACAGGCCACTTCCGATGAATAAAATGTCAGCGCGAGAGGGGTCTGGTTTCTTTTACTGATTCATCAATGAAAGAAAAATCTCAATACATTTATTAGCCTAGCTTAAAATTTACACTGAGTTATAGCAGCATGCATCCAACCATGTGTGCTTGCAGAAACCTTATTTTTCTACCTAGATCTATATTTCCTATGGGTATTTTTCCAAGACCAGCTTGAACGGTGATTTTACCCCTCTACTGTCAAGAATGTAATGCTGATGAATGGAGAAACCAACAGTCCCCAGAGAGTATCACAATTCAGATTCCTTCCAGAAACACATTTAAAAGTTATTACAATGAAACACGGAATCATGAGAAAAGCCTGAGGGGCCGTGACCATTGTAACTGTAAGCAGACTTGTTTTTCTTTCCCAGTCTCACAGTAAATAGATATGGCAGCGTTCCAAGAGGCTCTCTGACTGCTTTTTGCTTTGGCTGCATGTCATGTCACTGGAACAGTTGTGGAAAAGTCAGGAGGGATGCTTTTCTGTCAGAATCAGCACCAGCTCTGCCAGACCCAGTGACTGTGTGTGGGTAAGTCAGTATGCGATGCTCATCCCTCGGTCGGTGCTTGAGCACGCAGCGACTCAGTGAATCACACAGACCAAGACGGAAGCATGCTCTGCCTCAGGGTCACTGCTGACCACAGCGGCCCACACCGCACTGCTGCAGGGCACTGCGATGAAACATCCACGCCGGGATGAAGAGGAAGGCCCAAGCATGGCACTACACTGTAGAGGAAGGGCGTGCGTGGGCTGGCTCTGATGCCACAGTCCTGAGCTATCGACAGGCAGCTCCCCGCACTGCCTGCCTCTGGGGTTCCCCGGGGCGGACGGTAGCTGTGGTTTCTCCCCTACACCGCCATGTTTCTCTCTCACAAGTGCAGACTAAGGTAGCTAGGAATCCAGTTTGCATGAGCACGCCTGAGGGAAATACGGCTGAGGGACGAAGATTGTGAAGGAGGTGGATAAGGCGACGGCACACCTGCCATTCACCGGTTACCTGGGCAGCAGGCATGGTGAGTGAACCCAGCAGGGCACCAGCTTTAACCACAGAGCAGAAACTCCTCACAGAGCAGGCAGCGAGCCCTCGGGGTGGTGGCCAGCGGTGCCCGTGGGGGTGAGCAGGCTCCACAAGGCCCAGTGACCAGGCAAGCACATAGACAAAGGCTCAGACAGACATACAGCGGTCAGGGCAGACCCACCTCCACACCCTCGGAGGGAGCAGGGTGCTGCGCCCACAGCACACTACAGCAGGCCCGCTCTAGCAACGCCCGCCGCCAGCCATCCCCGCCTCAGCGGGGAGAGCGCGCCCGCCCGCTAACAGCCCCCGCGCACGCGCCGCGGGCGGGCAGAGCGGGGCGCCGCGCGTGCCGCTGCGCATGCGCCAGCGCCGTCCCTCAGGCGGCCGGTGCCGAGCCCTAGGGACGCCATGGCGTGCGCCGCGGTGGCGAAGGGCGGCGGGAGCTCCTTCTCCGACCGGCACGCCCGGCTCCTCCTGGCCCAGATCAACCGGCTGCGGGCCGGGCAGAGCTTCTGCGACGTGCGGCTGGAGGTGGGCCCGGAGGCGTTCGCCGTGCACCGCCTGGTGCTGGCCGCCAGCAGCCCCTACTTCGCGGCGCTCTTCGCGGGCGGCATGAAGGAATCCGGGCGGGACGTGGTGCGGATCGCGGGCGTCGAGGCGGGCACCTTCCACACGCTCCTCGACTTCATCTACACCGGTAACGGCTGGCGCGGGGGCGGCGCGGGCCGGGCCGCGCCGGGCCGGGGGGGGGCGGCGGTTGCCCGGCGGCCGCAGGCTGGAGCGGGGTCCCCGCCGCGGTGTTTGCCTGCCCGCAGGGGTGGTGAGCGTCGGGGAGCACAACGTGCAGGAGCTGATCGTCGCCGCCGACATGCTGCAGCTCACCGAGGTGGTGGAGCTCTGCTGCGAGTTCCTCAAGGGGCAGATCGACCCGCTGAACTGCGTCGGCCTCTTCCAGTTCTCCGAGCAGATCGCCTGTCACGACCTGATGGAGTTCACCGAGGGCTACATCCACGCGCACTTCCTGGAGGTGCAGGGTGGCGAGGAGTTCCTGGCCCTCACCAAGGAGCAGCTCGTCAAGATCTTGCGAAGCGAGGACCTGAGCATCGAGGACGAGTACCAGGTGTTCGCAGCGGCGATGCAATGGGTTCTGAAGGATGTGGGGAAAAGAAAGAAGTACGTCGTCGAAGTGCTGGAGCCTGTTCGATTCCCTCTGCTACCAGCACAAAGGCTACTAAAATACATAGAAAGTAAGTGAAAGAAGGGAAGAAACAGTATCGGGTGGCTGGATTTGAGCAGATGATCCATCCTTCAGAGTTACTGGATTTTGATGGACTTTTCAAAATTAATAGCAAGATGATTGAAAAAGATTTACTCTGTACAAACAAATTCTACTTTTTAATGAATGAGCACAGCTTACCTTAAAAACACGCGCTTTTGAAAAAGTCCTACAAAAGTAGGCAATCTTGATTAGTCTGCTGTTTTAGGAGAAGCTAGTAACTTTTCTACAACTGCTTTACTTATTGTCTGTAACTTTTCGCTGTGCCTTTTTTATTCTGCTTATTTCATCAAGGTGTTCCAGACTTCAGCCTTCGGGTGGCCCTGCAAACCCTGTTGAAAGAATATTGTGAAGTCTGTAAATCTCCCAAAGAGAACAAGGTCAGCAGTTTTCTGCAAGCTTCTAAAGGTCGTCCCCGGAGGAAAGCCAGGAAGTACCTTTATGCAGTAGGTTAGAACGTGGCTGTTTGAACCTTGTAAAACAAATGATGAAGTGGTGTCTCATACTACAGTACTGAAGGAGATAGTGGATTTTTTTGTTTTTAATCAAAAGATATAAAAATAGCAAAACGTTTGATCTGACTGAGTTACCATGTTAGCTGCTTTCTGCTTAGAACTGCAGAGAAGTCCAGCATTCACATTTCTTGTCATTATGTCATGGCATTCAAAGCCTAGATTTGCCTTTTAGAAACAGGGTGGAAAGCTGCAAGTCAGCAGAAGATTTGCCCAGAGTTCACTGCTGGAATGGTGTATGCAAATTCACTGCGCTCCTTGTTCTACTGAAGGTTGAAGTTTTCTCTGCTCAGGATACTTTGGTTGATGTGATGGGATACTTTGAAATTGCAAGTTTTCAGCAAAGCTGCAGCTTTGTATTGGAAGGGAGTGCTCTTGTTTCACCCTGTGGGAAGTAACGCTGGCTTAAGATAGCAAAGGCTGTTGGCTGGTCTTTGTGTTTTACTAAGAACACAAATGGTAATATTTGTAGCATTGTGCTGAAGTGGTCAGCTCGGGCATAAGTTACAGGACCCTTAAGGTGACCGTTCTGCCTTGTGTCATGGAGAAACAATGCTACTTGGAAAGGCCGATTCCGTCTAAAAGTGGCTAATGGCTGTTACTGTAATTTTTTAGATTATTTAGGTACAGGAATGTGGGCATGAGCAAGAAGCTCTTAGTCAGCTGTGATCTTTCCACTTACTTTCTAGGTGGGTACACCCGACTGCAAGGAGGACGCTGGAGTGACAGTAGAGCCCTCAGCTGTGTGGAGCGATTTGACACCTTCAGCCACTACTGGACCACAGTGTCCTCTCTCCACCAGGCCCGGAGTGGGCTGGGTGTGGCTGTGGTGGGAGGAATGATCTATGCTATTGGAGGTAACAGCTGAAACATGCTTTCTTTGTTACATGGATACTCACGGATGGAGATTTTAAAATTTTTTTCTTCCTGCAAGTGGTTCTGAGGAACCCAACAGTAGCTGACAACTTTTAGATCTAATAACAATTGAATTAGGATTCCTTGGTTCTCTCCGATCACTGCTCTGTGAATGCCCATTTGGGCTCCTATGTTGGCCATTTCTTACTGAGCTGCTCTCCCCTCATGCTATAGCGACTCACAGGTAAGCATATGGACATGTGCAGATGTCCTAACAGATGTTGGATATTCTGTGGACTTTGTGTACCACAACTAACAGCATTTTGTTTCTCCCTTGTAGTCTAGCAGAAGTCCATGGCATAAAAGGCAGTAGTACAGGACAGGCCACTTGTGGTCTGCCTACCTGGAAAGGCTTATTACGTGTGTTTGCACAAGGATATGACGAGTAGCTCTACCTGCCCAGCATTAAAAAATGCATGTGTATACTGTTTTTGTCACTGCAGAGCACATTCTTTGGTCTTGAAAACCCTGTCAGTTGTGCTGCACAGTAAAAACTGTGTAGCACTGTGGTTGTTCACCGCTCTGATGTTTTCAGTAATGTGTCAGGGAATTGTTGATGAAAGCTGTTCCTAGTGATGATTCAGTTCTGGGTATGAACGAAGCTTTTGCTACGTTGGCTGTTTGGCTAGCTAAAGGAGAGATCTTTTATTAAAATGATGTCTGTCCTGGAAGGAGTTGAAGAATGCTTCTGTGTCTCCCCGTCTCAGTTCCACTGTCTCTTATTATGCAGGTGAGAAGGACTCGATGATTTTTGACTGTACTGAATGTTACGATCCTGTTACTAAGCAGTGGACCACTGTGGCTTCCATGAACCATCCCCGTTGTGGACTGGGAGTGTGCACATGCTATGGGGCTATCTATGCTTTGGGTAAGTTCTGGGGTTTTTTCTAGGTAAAGTTAATTTAAAAGGTGTTAATTCATGGAACTTGTAAATTGATTTGATCTTAAATATTACATCTTGATGTTGCAAATTTGCAAACTTAAGTGTTGAAAACCAGCTGTTTACATGAGCATTAGTATACTAAATCTTTGTGGATTAGTTGTTGTTCAGTTGTAACTTATTTCCATTGTGGATTGCTTGCTGGTTTCAGAATTAGCCTGTCCTGGAACAGTGCACCATATGTCTGAAAATGCAGCTAACACACAGCTTCATGCCATTAAATTCTTCCCTGTGTTTGCTGTTATTTGCAGGAGGTTGGGTTGGAGCAGAGATTGGCAACACAATTGAAAGATTTGATCCTGAAGAAAATAGTTGGGATGTGGTGGGAAGCATGGCTGTGCCCCGTTACTGCTTTGGGTGTTGTGAAATGCAAGGTGAGTATTGTTGAGTTTATATCCATAAACAGTTCCGGGACCCACTGGATTTTGAAGCTTTATGTTTCAGTCATAATTTTTACTTTTCTCTTGTACTGTGCTGTCAGTTGCACATGCTTGTGCCTCACTTATTTGTTGTTCTAGTACTATATTTTTAATTGTGCAGAACTCAAAGACTATGAAGTTTTCTCTGTCTTCTGCCTTTTATCTCATGAAAAGAGTCTTTACATGGCTGCCAGTAAGGTTATCCAGCTAGTCTTTAACAGTTGGTTGTCCTTCCTGATACTGCTTTTCTTTACCTCCCATATTTGGGTTTATGTGTGTTTCTTTGTGACAGTATGAAGAGTTGCTATGGGTTATTTTAAGACAGACATGTCTAAAGACTTGATCTATAAATGTGCTTGTTAAGTATTTGATCCAGGCCTGGTTAGCAGTTGCAGCCTTCTGAATCCTCCCTCCTGCACTCGATTCATTATTGCTTTCATCAGAGCTTCTAGCGCTTGAGCCTCAAGTTGCTCATTTGAAAGCTTTATGTATACTACTACTGGACAAATGGAGGATTTTTATCTGGCGTTCTTAAGCCATCATAATGTTAGGCTGAAACCTGTATTGTGACAAACATTTTATATCTTTCAAACCTTTGTATTACGAAACCTGACAGAGGAGAAACTCTGTTTCTACAGGTTTGATTTATGTTGTTGGTGGTATCAGCAGTGAAGGAGTAGATCTACGTTCTGTTGAAGTCTACGACCCAATATCTAAACGTTGGTCTGAGCTTGCTCCAATGGGCACCCAAAGAGCGTATCTTGGTGTGGCTGCTCTCAACGACTGTATCTATGCTGTGGGAGGCTGCAATGAATCTCAAGATGCACTTGCTACTGTAGAAAGATACTCCTTTGAAGAGGTATGGTAGACTCCCTTCCTTTCATAAATGTAGATTGCATCAGCTTTGTGTAAGATGCTTTACACAGCAGGTAAGCATGTAACCTGCTTCCTTTCTTTGAAAAGAAATAAGTTAGAAATTCCGTTTCCTTTTAGCTACTGGCTGGTAATCTGAGTGAAACAAAGCTTTGTTGATCTCGGGGTCTGTCTGTCCTAACCAGTCTGTAGAGTCTTGCTGTTGACTTAGTGGAGTGTTTACAAAGATTGTATGCATGCTTTTGGGGAACTGAAAGCTAACCAATACTGATGATGCATAGATATACTCTAGTTTGGTAAATACTTGTTAGGGTTAAGATGGGGGGATGGCTTCCCCCTCTGCAATACAATGGTCAATCATCTGAATCTGACTAGAGAGAAAAAACTCTCTGGAAAAAGTAAGAGTTGCCTTTTGTTGTTTTGTTTTGGAGACAGATGGCATCTTGCAGCGAGTGAAGGAAGGGAGGGTTGTTGTGTACAGACAGTACGTGATCCACTCTTTGGTGACTAGCGTGATTTCGACTACTTGTGAAAGTGGTGTCATTTCAGTCTTGACACTGTACACCTACCATATTCGAGCCTGTGAAGTGTATGTGTAGTGTTCTTTGTATATGTTTCAGTCCTTAAGCTTTAAAAGTTATTTTTATCTGAATTGGGGCTTACCCTAAAACTACTTGTTGACTCTTTCACCTTCTCATTAGGAAAAGTGGACTGAAGTTGCATCAATGAAGATACCAAGAGCTGGTGTCTGTGTTGTGGCTGTGAACGGATTTCTTTATGCCTCGGGAGGCCGAGCTCCCAGTCATGATTTTGCTGCTCCAGTAACCTCTGACTCTGTTGAAGTTTATAACCCTCATATGGACAGCTGGACTGAAATTGCCAACATGATCACCAGCCGCTGTGAAGGAGGTGTAGCTGTGCTGTAAAACACAAAGAAAACTCATTCAAGGAATGAATCAATCTGGCTCCTCAGATTTTCGGTTTTATTTGCCAGAAAACTCTTCTGACACAGGAGCTTCAGTAGAAACAGTGGAGAATTAGATCAGAGGGCTTTTACTGAGCAAAAGGAAATATTAAAACTCTTGCCCTTCAGAGTAAATTGGCTTATCCAATGTCTGTCTCAGTGCCAGTACTCTGTTAGGAGTAGGAATGCCTCTTATGACTGGACTAAACTCACTGCAATACATGGCGAATTTCCCCTGTAAAAATCTGAAGAAATCATTCCAGTAGATTAGAGACATTAATCAGGTTTTTAACTTTTCTACGGTGCACCGAAGCTAGCATCTTTAGCTGGCCTTACAATCTGGAAGGAGGCTACTATAGACAGCTAGGAGTTACCTGTAGATAAGAGCAGATGGGCTACTTGGTTAGCATTAGTTGTCCTTTTCTGTTGGAAATCAAGGAAGAGAAGATAACAGATGGGGAAGACTTGGTACCTCTACTTATGACCTTGATTCACTTGAGCCTCTTTTCTGCTGCTGGGCATGACAGGCATGAAATATGAATTGGATGTTTACTTTCTGACCACCCCATTATCTTGGATGGTAAGTGGCTGAGAATTTCCTGTTCTGGAAGGTTATTCTCACAGTTCTAATAATTTCGTTCCACTTCAGGACAAGCTTTTCTTCTCAGTGGTATCAGTGATGACAATACAGCTGCTTTTACTGTAAGCTCTGATGAATTTCAAATTGATTCATTCATTAGATTAGCTGTTCTGTTTAGGACTGCTCTTAGTATAAAAATACTGGGAAAGCCTTCCCCTCCCCCCCTTGGTTAAATGTGGTTTTTACCCTGTGTGACACATGCTGAGACTTGGCATTGGAATACATATTCTACAAGGTACACACGTTCATCCTTGCTACATCTTGTGTCTTCCCTCTTCCAAATTTGAGCGGAGTGTTTTGTGAGAAAATTAGCTGCATTCGGCATTAAAGTGATGCTGTTAGTTTGTTTTGTCTTAAGGAGTTTGTATTTAGCTTGGACACGCTTAGTATAACAGTACTACTAGGAGCTTGGAGTTACTTCTAGATTTATTTAATTAACATACTTGAAGTTGTTTTTTGCACAATATGATTGCATTTTCTGCACAGCTGTGGATGATTTGGATGAAGTCTGAAATAAGGCTGCTTGAACCTTGATAGTGTTATTCTAGCCCACAAAATCACAACTGGGATGTCACGAAACAGAAAGCCTGCACTGTGTAGACAAAGGAGCATTCATGCTGTCTAGGTCAATATCCCCTGTGTAAAATTAACAAATTAATACATGAATAAAAGCCTCCAAGGTGAGTGTGGCCGGTACCTTAAGAATCTAGGTCTTGCATTCTAACTTAAGGCTGGGAGATTGCCAGGCTAAAACATGCTAGACGACACAGCATTTGTTTCTCTGGTCGTTCTATAATCTTATGTGTGTTTTTACTTCAAAAGGATTTCTTACGTGTGTGCACTAATGTCTATTCTGTCTTTCCCCCCCCCGCCATGTTTAAGCTTATTTTAAACAGTTTTTCATAATAAAATGCATTTTCAGAACTGACTGTCAAATGCTCTTAAATAGGTTACTTTCCTATCATAATGAGTTGTATTACTGCCACTTTTTTTTTCTTCCTTTTTTTACTGGAAATCCCAATTCCCAGTAGGACATTATGAATGATTGGTTATAAATGTTGACTATTTGAGAGGTGCAAGTAACATGCTTCTGTAGTAAAATACGTATTTCTCTTCTCTCTGTGAAATCACTCGGACGTCTTGAAAGTCTGGCTGCCTTGCCAGCTCTCTCCATCCCTCTCTGGGATCAAATGATAGTTAATATTTCTTAGGCTTTCCTCTTTACGTTTCAGGATCCCTTGTGAACCATTTAAGAAACATTACCTTAGATGTATTTTATTAGTTTGGGAACTACGAGCTCAATTCCAATCCCTACCTGTAAACTTTCTGGTTTAGTGGAGCTTGAGGGAGTCTGCTGTTGTATGACTTTACCTTCTCCAGTTTTTGTAGTTGATGCTATCGTGTTTAAAGTTCAAGTTGGTTGGTTATGGTCTCTCATACTCAGCACCTCTTTTCATGAATTAAGTCAAAGGCAGTACTCTTCTCTGGACCCGTTTTAAAAAACGCCATGTCTGAGTAAGAAAGAATAAAAGAACTGTTGTCATTCACAAACTCAAATTTTACTTCCTTCACTGAAATACATCACTGTTTCAGAGCTATGATGCTGCTAATGTGTAAAGGTTAACAGGTTAGGAAAGCTGGAGGCTCATGTACATAGTTGCTATTTCAGCAATACCATATAAGACGATAGCAGGATAGGCAGGTTTCTTAAATGTCTGTTCTTTGCAGAATGAACAGAGAACAGAATTTTAAGTGACAGTATGTGCTTTTATACTGTGAACAACAATGAAGAGAACTGCTTTAAGAGAACTATGACGATGATCTAAATTGGTCCTAAGACTGTGTGTGGATGTCACTTTTCAGTTTTCTTCTTGCATCTTATACTGTACTTAAAGAATACTTAAGATAAAAAACTCACAGTAAATATGCCCACATACAATTTCATAGGTTTCTTGATGTAGCTGAGTCTAGGAAAAAAAAAAAATCCATGTGACTTGGGATGTATCTTCTTCCCCTAAATGATGTGTTATGAAGACAAGTACGAACAGTGTATGCTCCTGCAGTGTTTTCGATCATTGGCCCATCATGGAGGGTTTGCAGCCTACAAGTCCTTTTGTGCCTAGCCCAGGTGCTCAAATAAAACAAGTTTTGAGGAAGGAGAAGTCACAAACTATTTTAAATCCCATTGTTTGATCCCTGAGTGCCAGTGATTGAGTCCTTGTGTCATATCATCAGTTTATAGTACTTTAATTTAGGCACACAACAGATCTTTATGGCTATGTTGCATGCAGCTTCCTTGGCTAGGCAGCCCTAAGTCCAAAGAAAACCTAGGAACAGATGGCCCAGGTATCCTTTTTTATTTAAGTAAGCCTGAGCAGGAAGCTAACCTGTCTCTTGTGATACAAATCTTCCCCTTCTATCTTGCCCTACTCCATCACAGCAGCGGGATGCTGTAGTTTAGGTGAGTGCTAACCTTGGGCTGCCACTGCAAACAAACCTTGCCTGTCCTTTCTTACCTGACTAGCACTTAATCACATGGCATTTTCAGCACCTTCTCAGCTGAAATAAGACAGAAAAGGGTTTTGTTCCACAACACGCGAATTGAACGTGTATGTGCTTTTGCATAATTCTGTGCTGCTGCTGCTTTAAACACTAAGAACTGCTTTCACCTTGTAGTTTCTGACTACACAGTTGTTCTCCCCACCACAGAACATTATCACACATTATAGTCAAACCATACTTTAATAATCCAGCATAGAGCAATTCATAGCCACGTCATTTGAATCTCCATTTTTTAAATTAGTACGACAGTAACATCTCATTCAAAAGTGTTGCTTTGTTCAATGGATAATACAGACTCATGGCTGCCATGGAAGTCACTGCTATTCACAATCCCTCCCTCCTAAACTAGCTAAGTTATTTGCGTCAAGAATAAGCATTTTGATCACTGCCATCTTATGACTTCTAAGCACAAATAAGTCTTTATTTCCCTTGGAACTCAATACAAATATCTTATTGGCAGATAAATAGCTTTTTCTTATTGATTGATTATTTTGTGTTCTGCCATTTATATCTGCTGTTACTTAGCTGCTCCTCTGACATAGTCTTCAACATGGCAGTAGCTAATAGGGATAATACCATCACCACTGTTCCTACTACCCTCAGTACTTTAAACCACCCAGGGTAAGTAGGAAGAAGGGAAATGTCATAATGTAGTGCTATCCCTAAGGCCATTACTAGCATTACTGCACCACGAGTGGTATCTTGAAAAAGTAAGGCTTGCCAGG
Source organism: Opisthocomus hoazin (assembly GCF_030867145.1). NCBI lineage: Eukaryota > Metazoa > Chordata > Aves > Opisthocomiformes > Opisthocomidae > Opisthocomus > Opisthocomus hoazin. Next base: position 11,331,767 of record NC_134419.1, read on the forward strand.
CAAATAGAGGAGGAACTGTACTGTTAGCCAAGTTCAGCCAGTCTGGCTTGGCTGGGCTGGCTTCTGGGAGAGCAAACCCCCACCTCATTCCTCCTAGGAAAGAGACTGTTACGGCACCATACGTAATCTGAGCAAACGCCAGCTCTGGGTAGTAGGTCCCTTGGATGGCCATGGACAGGGGCACCGCAACAAACGGAATTAGCCCCGCGAGGCTTAAGTAAAGAGCTGGCTTGGGAGAATCCTTCAGTGATTTCATACTTCGTTGCAAGATGCCAGAGTCTTTGGTCTCAGATTCCTTGGGGGTTTTCTTCTTGAAGAAGGGGAGAGAGGTGTGAAAAGCCTGGAGCTGCGTTGCATATACTGAAGCTGGGTTGAGGCCTGGAGATCTTGAGAGAGGACACACATCTCTATGAAGCCGGAGGCCAAGAGAAGACCAAGTTGTCTTATTCCTTCCATACTGTAGTAGTCTGGGACCGGTTAACTTCTGCAGCTGCAAGTACAAAACTTGTTCTGAACACCTTACAATGTAGGCTTACGGATCTACAGTTACCTGGACTACCTACAAAATATTTTCCAAGTCAGGTCACATCACAGCTGCCCTTCCTCTCAGTTTTCAAGTGTTTTTAACTTCACTGATTAAGCTGACACAGCTCTCACAAGCTAGCTAACGGAAAAGCAACTAGGCTCTTCATAGTAAGCAAACCTTACTCATTACAAAAGGTTTGTATATCCACCTGTCCTTCCACTCACACATCCATTCTTTAGGCATTTTTAAGTTACGAAATATCGGTCCTTTTCAGAGTAGAATATAAAATGATTACAGAAGTAGGACAAGGTCACCCCAGAAACCAGCCACTATCCCCTCACTACCACAAAGATACAGGAAAAAAAGACCTATAGACAATAAAATTTGATTTTATAAAAGAAATATTTTAGCTTTGGCTAAAAGCTGCTGTAGAAACTAGAATTCTCTCAGAAAAGCTGAGTGATAACCATGGCTACTCCAACTTGTAAGATGCCTTTGTTTTCAATGCTCCAGTCATACATTTTGCTATTTTACATCTAAAGAAAAACAGAGAGCAAAGAAGGCTTCAGAAACTTACTTTGAAAGGTGTGTGGAAGCAGCATCGTTGTATGAGAGGAAACATTTTTGCTTTTATCAGGGCCCTAAGACAGAAAAATTCAGGAGAAGGTCTGAAACTGATGAACAGCTGAGTTTTCCTCATGTCCAAAGTGAAGTCGCTGTCTAGGCTTGCTTATCAGAGGTGAGGCCCTTATAGTTGTGCATTGAAAGATAAATATTATATGTACTCGATCCTTATTTACCCACTGCAGGATATTTTGTTTCAGGCAGCTCTATGAACTGAAGCCCTAAAGTTGCGGTAATTGTTACACAGACAATTTCTAGCTAGAGAACTGAGCGTCAGACCGCGGCTGGCGGATCATCTCCCTTTCACGGGATCAATGGCGGCACAAGGCTGACGGAGGACCAGCTCCCTGCACGGGGAAAGCCCGGTCCCTAACCACCGAGAAGCGGGAACTGCACCGCACCCCGAGCCGCGGGTAAGCGGCCTACTGGTGGGGGGCAAAACTAACGGGGTAGGGCGAGCAGCTCGCCGGCGGGCTTCGCTCCCCGTTCACGGTCCCGCTGCTCCGCGCCCAAAGCCCCAGCCCGCAGGCGCGGTCAGGAGGGATGCGGGTCCCTCCGGGCCGAGGCCCTCACTGGGGGCTGGCAGGGAGGGGCCGCGCTGGTCCCCGACCACGGCGGTACCCACCGGCTCCAGCCCGCGGCCTCCTCGCTGGGACGGCTTCCGGTGCCCCGGGAAGCGCTCCGGCGGGGACTGGCGCTCAGCGGTGCAAGTCCGGGCGGGAACAGGCGCGGCCGATATCGTTCCGCGGGGTCGGGGAAGCGCCCAGGTGTGCGTGGCGCCCACCGGAGCCGGAGGTCCCGGTCCCCGGCGTGCCTGAGACCGGGGACAGCGGAGCCGAAAGGGCGCGTTCCTTCCTCTGCCGCTGCGGCAGCCTCACTTGCTCCCAGCCCGAGGGCTGCGGCCGGTGCGCTCGGGCCGGCAGAGCGGCGACACGGGCCGCTGCTGCCCGCGGAGCTGCCGTGCGGGGCCGCTCCTCCTGCCCGAGCTCCGAGATCTCCGCGGCGGGCCAGCCTCGCTCAGACGGGAAGGAGCGGCGGACTACAACTCCCAGGCTGCCCCGCGGCGCGGCGCCCGGCCGATCGGCGGGACGGGAGGGCGCACGGCCTTCTGGGACGCGTAGTCTCCGCCAGCGTACGGCAGGCGATGAGGGCGGTGTGTGCTACCGCTCTGATTGGTGGGGCGGGGGCGCGCGCGCGCGCGCCCCTCTCCCGGGGCGGGGGTGGGGAGCGCTCCGCGTGGCCGCCGGGAGAGCTGGGGGGGCGTGTCCCTTCCGCTTCCTCGGCCCCGCCCCGCGCGCTAGCAGGCCACGCCCCCTCCGGCCCCCGGCCGGGCAGGGCCGGGCAGCCATTTTGGGCAGAGCTTTGTTATGGTTCTGGGGCCGCAGGAGGCAGCGAGAGGGGCCTGGCCGGTGAGTGCGGCTCCCGCTCCCCTCCTCCCGGCGCTCCGCCGCGCCTCCCCGCACGGCCCTGTCGGCCGCCGCCCCGGGACCCGGCCCGCCGCCCTCCCGCCGGCTCCGCGGCCTCGCAGCGGCCCGGGATCGGCCTCCCGCCAGGCCGGGACCCCGCTGGCGGCGGCGGCGGGGGGCGGTGCGGCCGCCGGGGCTCCCCCCCGCCCTCGGGCCCGCGGCTCCCCCCCCCCCCCTTGTCCCTCAGCCGCGGCGGGCCCGCGGGAAACCCGCTCCCGAAGGCGGCAGTGAGGGGCTCCCTGCGGGGCTGGGCCGGGCCGGGCCGGGGGAGGGCGGTTGGGGCCGAGGCGCCTCGCTTATTGTTTCCTGCTTAGCCGGAAAGTTCCCAGCGCCTGACGCTGCCCGGGCGCAGCCGCGGCCGTGCGGGCTCTGGCCCGGAGTTCGGCCGGCTCCTGTCACCGAGCTGGGCCGGTCGGCTGCGGGGCGGCGGGGGAGGAAGGACGGGCCGGAACGCCGCGTTCCGCCGGGGTGAAGGCCCCGGGGGACCGGGCCGGGCGCGGGGCTTCCTGCGCGGCGGGGGGGGGGAGCGCCCGCGGCGGGGGCGACTCCGCCGCCGTCTGTTTTGATTTGCGAGTTGGAAACGAAACTGGGCGAGCCGCGCTGGCTCGGGCCGCTTCCCTCCGCCTCCGCGGGCGTCCGGGCCGCGCTTTCCGGCGGTCGGCGCCGGGCCGTGACACGTGTGCCGCGGGCGGGCCCCCCCCCCGGCAGCCCCTCGGCCGGCTCCGTGGGACCGGGAGAGCCTCGGCGGGTGCCAGGCGTGATCTGATCCCCCGAAAGGCGCCTGGAGACAGCGTGAGGCGGCTTTTTGCGTCGTGGAAGTTATTCCTGCGGGGCCGGTGGTGCGTGCCCCGCTGGCCCGAGGCCTTGCGTGGCTCAGCGTGAGCGGCTGTGGCGGGGCTGGATCAGCAGAACGGCGCTCGCACCGAGCGTCTCAGGACTCCGGATTCGAGTCAGCTTAGTAACGAGTCAGTTTGGGACGATTTTAGAGCAGTTAAGGGGTGTCTGCACAAGTTGCGAGTTTTTAAGCAGCTTTAGAGGAGCAGTCGCTATTTAAATCCTTGTAAGTAATGGTAGAGTCCTTTAAGAGCATTGCTGAAAAATCTTTTTTTAATATTACCATGACCAGGTAAGTCAGCCCTTCTTTCCCCGCCCTTGAGGTCTGCGTGACACAAGCGTTAGTAATGTTGATAATACTTTGAAGCGAATGACGGAGCGAAGTATGGAAGCAGCAAAGGAGGGGTGCGGAGATGGGAACGCAGCTGACATAATTGAAGAGCCATGAAAGCTGAGTTTACTGTAGAGTTGACATTGCTTCTATAAAAATCTTAGGTGGCTATGAAAAAAGCTTACGCAAATGTTGCTTTGTGAATGAATATGGCTGATATTTCAGTGGAAGGTTCCCCGTGCTCATCCATTTGGAGACCAGTATTTCGAACTTCCAGTCTCTGACTTGGAAAGGAAACAGGTGTAGGGTGGTGGCAGGAAGAAATAAAATCACCAGGTTTAAGAGGAGCAGTTTTTCCTCTCACATTCTTCCTGATCATTTCTAGAGAAAGGTACCGTAAGAAAAACTCCTTGAAGTTTGGTATTTAGAATAGAAAAGCTTCAGGTGATACTTGCCTTTTTTTTTTTTTTACAGTTATTTGTAGGGAAGTGCAGCCTCTACATTTTATATTCATCTGGTTTGTAGTCTTAATCCTATATGACACAGAGGTTTCCATTGCAAATATCATACTAAGACTTAAAGCAAAAATATGCAGGAACAGATGACATTAAAGAAGAAAAGTCCTGTTTTTTCTGCAGATGCCTCAGACATAAGAGGAGCAGAATGCAGATGTGATATATAACAAATTAAGTGGAAGTACACACTTTCTGAATTGTTAGGAAAAATACTTTGAGAACATTTTACAGGATATTGTCACCTTGTCTCACAGATGTGACTGCTTTGTATGTGGTGTTACTGCCTCTTGAAATTCCTGTTCTAAATTAGGAAATTAAGTCACTACAGAAAATAATTTCCATTAACATTTTCATGTAAAAAATACTTCAAGAGCTGTGGGATACTTTTTTTTTTTAATACAAAAAAATACTGTGGTAGGATCTGTGAATTTCTTCAGGAGTGTGGGGTGTCAGATAATGTAGTTCTTGTCTTTACTAAGTGAACAAAAATTACTGACTGAAGAGTTAAAGGGTTTTTTTTAATTTCAGTGTTACAAGATGTTTGAGGTTAGTTGTGTAGCTGCTGAGTTGATTTAGTTGTGAAGCGTGCTCAGTGTGTGCTGTATTCGTTTTTGTGTATGAACAGGTTGGAAAAGGGCTGGCTATGTTCCGTAGAGCAAAAACGTAAAGCATCTCTTCAGTAAAGTGCGGGCTGCTCTTGCGTGGATGCAGCTTTTTCTTGTGGCTTTGTAAAAACACAACCATGGGATGATAGTTGCTATAACTTTTACAGAGAAAGGTCATAGTTACTGAATTTTGCAGCTGGTGAGGTAGCGTGTATACCAGGAAGCTTGTTTGGGATTTTTAAGTTTTATGTTAATTTATTTGTACAGACAGGAGTGTTTTAGATTTTGTTCTGCTAACACAGCAATGTAAGTAGACATTTCACTGTCCCTTCCGTAGTGACCAGGATACCAACTAAATCGAGTGTGGCTTTAGTTTCAGTAAGAGTAATTGAAGTGCACGTTCTCATTACTTGTCAGATTTGATGAAAAGCAGGGAAGTTGGCAGAAACTTGATCCTGCCTAGAATACTTCTCGAATGCCAGGATGTTGTTTAACTTGTATTCTGTAAGTTAATACGTTCCTGTGAAAACGTGCCAAACTTTAATGAGTTACTGTATGGTCAGAAGATGAACTTATGTCTTTGGGAGTGGATTTAGGTAGAGCTCAATAGTGGCAAAGCATCCACTGCCCCATATGTGTATGTGCAAACGCTGTGCAGACCTAAAAATTCTAGGTTAGATGAGGCCATTAGCGTGACAGTAAGTGGGAATGGAAGCATATTGGTTAAATTAAATCGTCCATATTGGCGATCAGGTTGTATCAATGCAATTTCTTGATTAAAGTGTGCTTAACTATTTCAGTTCCTGCCTTCTCTAGCTGGCCTTCAAAAAGTCAGAAGAAGAATTTTAACACTTTATGCATCTTAGACCTTTCTGTAATTAAACAGAGAAAGACTTTGCAAAGCGTTGGTGTATGCAGTTCTATAAAATGACTGATCTGGAATAGTTTGCATTTCCAACATCTGGCTTAACAAAAATGCTTTGAATTAGTGCATCCAAACATAACTGAGGTTTTCTGCAATAAATGATGCTCAGAAACTATTTTGCAGTGTATGACCTTGTGCTTCAGAGACTGTTGTACACTAGAGAGAGCTTCAGTAGCTCCTGGTGAACTAGGATTTGCAGTCATTCTAGCAAAAATGCCAATGTCTCTTCTCTCTTCCCGCCCCCCCCCCACCTTGAATCTTGTGATCGCTTCCAGTTCAGTGTTTTCATGGTTTTATTCTCCACTCTGGAAGGAGCATCATGGCTTCATGGTGTGATGTTGGTAGCTCTTAATAAGCAGAGAGGGGTGTGTATATAGTGTTGACTAAATGCATGTGCCTGGTTTTAGGAGTCCCATTGTTTCAATAAAGGAAGAAATGAAGAATTTTAATTTCCCTTGGAGCAGTTTTCAGTGTCTGTTCTAGGTTCAAGTAGATAGTAAGTGTTGGGGTGGGTGGTGGTGTGGCCAAGAATGACTGACAGTGGGGCCAGAGGTTTAGTGCAGCTGGGTCTGCTTTCCTGGATATCTGTGTGACCCTCAGCATAGTTGCAACATACAGAGCATGTGGCAATAATCATCACTCTCCGCAAATTCTGTCATCTTCAGTTTGTGATGAACAATTAACTTGAAAGTAAAGGACTGAGTTTGCCATGGAGGTGTGTGGTATTATTCTGGGCATAGAAATTACTGGTATTCACAAAGTTGCTGGTGAATTTCTGTGGTAAAGATTACAACAGGTCTCCAGCCTTGCAGCAGAAAGGAGTGTTTTGCCATTGTGTTCCAATGCGTCATCCATCATCAAGAGATTAATCAGGATTCACGTGAGGTGGTCTGAAAAGACCTTTGATGCTAATCTTAAAGAACTCAGCAAGGGAACTCTCTCACGCTGAAAATGTTGGATGTTATGATCTTGAATGTTAGTTTGGGAAAATGGTCTTTCCTCTACTTTGAACTCAAGTTAAAGTAGAGAAACAGGTTAGTGATGACTTTAATGTCTTCAGGTTGGCTGGGCCGTTATGGAATGTATCCTGCAGTATTTAGCAAACTGAGAGCCTGCAGGCTTGGGATAAGTTCCAGAATACTGAAGAGTGAGGAGCGCTTCCCCTCACAAGATCCTGAAAAAGGCAGGACTTGGGTATGTTCAAGGGAAGTGTTCACATCAAGGAGTCTGTCCTGGGTCATGTATTGTTTGGTGTTTTCACTTCTCTGTGTTGAGATAATATTCTTACTGAACACACGGATGATATGATCTTGACAAATTCAAGAAATGGTCTGAAACCAATAGCATTGGTTTCAGCCATTTTGGTGTAGCTGGGTTTGAATTACTCTAACAACGTTACCTTACACAGACAAGTAACAGCTGGCTAGGTAGCAGTTCTGTGGGAGGGTATCTAGGGGTTGTGGTGGTTCCTAAATTATTGTGAGTCAGCAGCATCACTGTCATGAAAATTCTCTTGTCATACTGGAACATATGAAAGAGCATTGTAAATAAGGTAATGAAGCAGTGTTTCCATTCTGCTGAGGAGTGGTAGGTCTTTGGCTAAAAGTATCGTGTTCAGTTTGTGATACTGTCATACTTTGGGAAGGTTATGCTGGGTAACAAGATCTGTAAAGAAGATAACAAGGTCTGTAAAAGAGAGAACCCCTGAGTGAGGATTAAAAAAAATGATTGTTTATATCTAGAATGGTTTTATACAACTTATGTTTCATCAGACATCAGCAAGTGATCTGTAAAGCGGCTTTAAAAAGTTACATGCAGGTATAACTGGGAACCAGCTCTGACATCCTGTCACTGCCTGCAAGCTGTCATGCTTGGTAGGTGGGTCACATCAGTTTTTTCATCATCAGTGCTTTGAACTTAAAAGCTCATAGCTTCAACAGTAAAATTGGACTGGTTGGGCGGGGTTTGTTTGTTTTTTAAAAACATGACTATATTTGATCCCAGAATATGTTATTACATCCTTTTTCTGCTGCCAAACGGTGCTGTGATACAGGGTGGTCTATGGGACTTCCCTCGACCCCTCCAAAAAAAGCTCCCACCACCTGCTACAGTTGCCTTTCAGTGAGGGAACACTGAAGTACTGGTCTGGAGGAAAGATGTCTTAAAAGATACCTGCAAAGAGAGGTTAGTCAGCTTGCCATATCTATCATGAATAAAACAAGTACTTATGAGTTGAAATTGCAGCAGAATATATTTAGATTAGGCAGTAGGTGTGGGGACAGGCTTTCAAGCCATAAGAATAACCAAAACGGATCATAGAGTGTACCTGCAGAGTAACAGCACAGTAATACTCTGCAAGATCTAAAGACAAAGTTCAAATGGGCTGGACAACATCTTGTCCATTACTCCTTGCTTTATTTTATCTCTAAGAGTTTCACAGATGAGATCATAGAGAGAGAAACCAACAGCAAAACACTGTGAACATCCAAAGAGGATATATCTGCCAGCTGCAGCAAATCGTCAGATCACAGGGTTGGGGATCACTTGTTCCTCTTTTTTTTTTTTTAGCCAAGACTAAACAAATGGAATATTTGTTATTTGTGCAATTTATTTTATGTGCATAGGACTTGTTTGAAACTGAATCGTCTTCAGTGACTTTTCTGCATTGATATTTGATAATACTTTCTTAATCAGAGAAAGTGCTGAAAATGTTGAGCCAGTGGAATGACAAACAACAGAGTGTAAACTTTACAAACTATAATGCAGGTGTTGTACACATGCTGAAAAGTGCTGAGTGAACATGTCTTTGTCATGTCCTAGTCACAGACAAATAAATGTGGAGTTTGTTCATACTGTTCTGGTCTTGAGGTAAAATGGTTTGGAAATAATCCAAGTGGAGGGAGGGGCAGAGAGGGTATGATCAGTCTCCCAGTCTTGGCCTGGTGTCTTGGGCAGGAGGTACCTATAACTGGAATGTACCACCCCTTCCCAGTTTGTAGTACTGGTCTTGTAGGGCTAGGGTAATGGTATTGAGGGGAAGGATTACTGTAACGTTTAGGAGAATGGTCTCTTATTTCTGAATGCCTTTCTCTGTTTATTTTGTTGCCTCTCAATTCTCTTTCCTCTTTGCAAGTGACATGCCTTCTACTCTCTTATCCTTCATCTGGAATGCAGATCTGTGCTTCCCTGTACTTGTTTTGTAGTCTCTCCTGCCTTGACACAAATATTTGATAAATAGTCTGGTTTCTTTTGATGCTCTTTTCCAAAGGAAATATGTTTTTCTCGGCTCCAGACAGAATATATTCAAATGTAAATGTGCTATAGTAGCAATAGTAACTCTGGTAAAATACTGGGTTATGAAATACCCTTGGTGGGAAACACCCATCCTTTTTTTTTCTTTTTTTTAAACATGGTGGAGAACTACGTACTTCCCTTCTGCTTAGGCTCTGCCTACATCTCTGGAAGACAGGTAGGCAGGAGCTATGTAGTATGCAACAAGGATAAGCCAGTAATTACATATTTGCAATTCTTTCCTGATGATGGGGAACATTATCCTGGTGTGTGCTACTGAGCAGTGGAAGTGACTTGGTTCGTTAAGGCTTTGGGCAGACCATACAGATAGGCTTTCCATTGTCGTTTCACTCCTGTCATGAGGTTTTGGGGAGGGTAGTGGTACCTTTCCAGGCAGCCGTGACGAGGTGTTGCGCTTTGTAAGGTTCAGGGCAGAACAGAACCTGATCTTGACCTCAGATACTTTCAAAATGTCTGTAGATCAAAGTGCACTACAAAATAGATGTTTGATTTTGTTCCCTTCAAGAGCTAAAAAGACCTTTGGATTTGATTAAAATTAGCAGAATACCTCCTCCAGATTTAAAATACCTTATTTAATAAAATGTTAAAGCTAGTTGAAAGTTCAGAACATTGTTCACATTTAAAGCCTAATACTATTTAAAATACGTTTCTTTGTTTTGTATCAGTAGTGTCAATAGATACAGTTGTTTTAATAGAGGTGTATACTATCCCTGGAACCTTCCTCCCTGCAGTAGGGCAGAGCGATGAGCGGGTTTTAATATTTCAGGTAAATACCACAGTTCTCTAACATAAACAGTACTAAAGACTGTTAAAGGGAAATTGAAGGGAAGTGGAGTCTTGAGAGGCATAAGGGGTGACAGTATTGCTGGTGGCTGTAGAGGATAAAACATTCAGGAATAATTGTTGGTTGGCCTAATATACCCCAGAGAGGTAGTGGAGGCCCCATCCCTGGAAACATTCAAGACCAGGTTGGACAGGGCTCTGAGCAACCTGATCTAGTTAGCGGTGTCCCTGCTCGCTGCGGGGGGTTGTACTAGATGACCTCTAGGGGTCCCTTCCAACCCAAAACTTTCTATGATTCTATAATATCTAAAAAGTCTGTGCTGCCCCCGTTCTGTGCTTCTAAGGAGTTGAGCCTTCTAGATTTTAAAATGGTCCTATGTTGGTACTCGGTGTATGTCCTTGTATCTTTGATTGCTGTTGCGAGAAAAAAATCATCTCCTTACCCAGACCTTGCTGCATTCTGGATGTCAGTAAGTATTCACAAGACCAGGCTGTTAAGGCTTTGCAAGGTATGTGGTTGGGTGGGTGTATATATTTGTTCCAGAAATGTTGAAGGAGGTAGGACTCAGGTCAGTGTGACATTGGAGAAATAGAAAGTAAGTAGGTAAATGGGCAGGTTGTTTGTGGAGCAGTACTGTGCGAGATGCCAGTGGTAGGACTGTCAGTAGAGAGAAGGGGGTAAGTGTATAGGTGTGTCCGTATGGACCTTTCTTAACCTATTTTCAGTTCATTGAAGTTAGTCATCTGGTTTGCAAAAGTGATCAGATACATAACGGTTAATATGATTTTTCACGACCCCGGCCTGTTACTCTGGAAGAACTTTTGTATGGACAAGCTTCTGGCATGTTGTCATCTTGGAAGATACAGATTTGCAGTCTTGTTTCTAGAACACAGAACATTTTTGATGATTCTGCAAGGTAGATTCATTTGCTTTAAACTTGAAAAACAAGGTGTTAATCTTTCAATAATAGCTGGTTTTTGCAAGAACTTTTAGTATCTGTCTGTATTTGGGAAGATTTTGGTTTGGTACATGATTAACATTTTAATCCATCATTTAGTGTTTTAATGGGTTCATGTTTCCATAATTCCTTAAAGTCCTACATGAGTGCTGCTTTGCATTTTTAGGTGCTAGATTTCTTAGCAGTCAGAATTTAAACAGTGTTTTCCACATATTGGAGTAATTGCTTTGGGAGGCTAGTTGTGATGGAAAGAAACAAAGAACAATGGCAGATGTGTTATAGTTATTCTGGTGTATAATACCTCAGGTGTGTGAGCACCACTAGTTGTACGTGCTGTTCAGGAACATCTATGTTTGTCCTCTCGAGAGGTAGCTGCATTTCAGTCGTGTAGACAGACTGCAGGTGTGTCTAGACAATTGTATTAATGGAACCTGAAAGCAAAATGAAAGCAAGTTTGTTTTGTAAATACTTTATGTAGGTGAACGTGCCATTAAGTGCAAATAAATGATCTCAACTCAAGAAGACATAGCTCACCATTTGTTATGACAGTTCTTGAAGTAGTAACGCTGCACTCGCGTCTTGTATAGTAAGGCCTAATAATGCATGCGAGGTTGAAGCAAGATTTGTAATTACGTTATTTTAAAAGGGCTGTGTGCCCAAACATTATTATCTTACTCAATAAAATGTTTCTAATAATAGTAAGACCAAGCCGTGTTCTGCTTTTTTTGGAAAAGAGGATAATGACATTTCATGTGTGGTGTTTCGATACCCTTAAGGAAATCAGTAGCATGCTTTGGACTCCTCTAGGTTAGGCTCCATGTTGCGACTTGGTTTCTGTGCCTGTGTTGGATGAATCAAAAGTTGTTAGAAAGAGGTCATATTTTAGTGACTGCATGTGGAATTAATTCTTTATCGTAAACTAACATACACCTGTTAAATGACACTGCTCTGAAGAGTGGCTAAGTAGAAAGGCCTGTTGTGTGTGTTTAGGCTATCTGCTTGATTAAATAACTTTAAGAGCTGCACAGAAAGAAAACTGATGAGGAAAGTAAATTCTGTTCTGCCTTATGCATCCATTAAATTGTTCACTGCTTTTTCTGAATGCTTTTGCAACCCACCTGACGTCTGATCTTTAGGAATATTACTGAAATCACAAATTTGAGTTGGCCAGTTAGAAAAACAAATCTTTACTTATTTTAAGTAAACATGTTGCATTTAAAGAAATGCATAGAAATGCAGTGAAGTGAACTGAAGTTGTGGCAGGGATAGACAGATGTTGTCCTTGTGACCTTTTGCAGCTGCTGTTAGCTGGATTGATAAATGTGTAAGGAAGGGTTAAGGTTTACTTTTATGCTTTTTTTTGCTAGAGGCTCCATGTCTTTGTGATTTGCTGTTGCAGGAGAGGAGAAATGGAATTAGGGGCTGTAATTAATAGGGTTCTAGGTAGATAGCAGGGTTGAAGGGACCTGAGGAGGTTTGCAAGGTACAATGAAGCAGAAAAAGCAGCCAGTAAAACATGTCTGTCTGAGAAATGTACACTGCAGTGTGTCAGGTGAGCGAAGGTTAGAAGCCCTGGTTCCAGGTGTTGCCAGAGAGGCGGTGCGCTAGCACGGCGCGGCAGGCGATCCTCTAACGCAGGTTGTTCTTCCTGCTGGGCTTTTGGAGTTTTGTAGGCCAAGGTAGGAGACAGGAGAGGAAGTAATAGGAAAAATGCACTGCTGATAAGGCTAATGTATGGGGTTACTTAGGAATTTAAAACATCTTGATCCATTCACAGTGAGTGATTGCCTATTGTGGCTTAGGGGCCTCGATTGTCTGTAGCTTGTCTCTGTAGTCCTATGTTCTGGTCAGTGTAGATCTTTGCGTGTTGAATACCTCCGTGGTTCCTACTGTCAGGTATGTGGAAAGCTCAGCTTGTGAACCAATGCTCGAGAAGCTGTCTGGTATAGAGGTTAACTCTGGTCAGGTCTGTTAGGAGTAGAAATGAAAGTTAACAGGAGGATTAAAACAACTGGCCAGCTATGTTCAGCTGTAACACAGCAGGAATGCTTTATGAATAGTGTAGTGGAGCATGGGGTTTTTGTCCTGGACAACATATGTTTCCTTAACTGTAGTCAGTGCCTCTTTAAATTGAATATGCTTATATGTTTCTTCTGTTTTCATGTCAAATTTTTAATATTTGTTTAGACAAATAAGCAATGGAATCTGGTAATATAAAAGAGCATCTGACAACTTTCACTTGTTTATTTGACCCAGTGATAAATATCACTTCTTCCACTTGCGCTGTTAACAAGTAGAACCTAAGTGCTAATACAGAATTTATTTTTTTATATACTTATATCACTTGTCAAAGACTTCTGCAATTTGATCAATGAAAGGGTATTTTGGAGTAGCTGACAGAAAACAATTTTTCTTCACCAGAGCTCATTAATGCAGATTTAATTGTTCTGAAAAGAGGTACTCCTTTATAGGAGTACCTATATATCACCTATTTAGTGATATTATTATTATTGTTTTCTTTTTTTATTTGTATTTCCAGAAATAATTCAAACTTGAACTCCTGCAAAAAGAGAGAGCAAATTAATTAAATTTGCATTGGCAAGCACTTTTGTTTACTTTTTTCCTGGAATTGGGAGTGGCTTCTGGGCTGATCTTTGTCCTCGCTGTTTTCCATAGGGAAGCAGAGACCAGTTCAGCTGAACTGTGAATGCAATATGGGAATAATTGGGAACTTTGCCTTCAGGGAATGCATGAGTGTTTGTTCCATACACATGTTCATGTGCACAACCAGAGAAGAGCAGACTCCACCTGTACTTTGACAAATATCTATTGATTATTGAGTAGCTGGCAGAGGTCATCTCACTTCTATGTAGTAGTTAAAAAAAAAAAAAAAAACCAACAAGGAAACAATGTTAAATATTAGGAAGAAAGGTTAAAGAATGCACAGTTTTGCCACTGTTTAGATTGGTCGTGCTTCCAAATCTTGAACACTTTCTGGAGTGCTGGTGATGTTGTATCTGAAAGATAGGGTGAAGGCTAGTAAGAGTGATTAGAGGTGTTCAGAAAGCTTCCACAAATAGTCTGACTTAGCCTGGAAGAGGGCTGACTTGATGAGTACGTATGTTGTTTATAAAATCACAAGTATTTTGAAAAACTGAATAGAATGTAGTTGGGCACTTTGGTAGCACAAGGAAACATCCAGACTGACTTTTTTATAGCCACAAATCAACTTTTACACAAAGTACAAGTAAACTGTGCCCCCTTTCGTTTGGGAGGCAAAAATGTATAAATGTGTCTAAACCCAAAACAATTCAAGAGATTTACGTAGAAGCACTGACTGGTAATAAACTGTAACACAGACTGGCTTAAAAGTCTGAGAAAGTATCCTGGGAGCCCTGATGCTATTTGCTCCTGTTCTTGCACTTTTTTCTTAAGAATATATTGTAGGTTGCTGTCAGAGGAAGTAATTGAGAGGCTTCAGGTCTTGCCCGTTACGGGTTTGTGATATTATGGTTGTCAGTAATATGGTAGGTTATGGAAGTGGGCTTAGGTAGGTTGAAGGTATAGTGTTGGACAGGATTCAGAGCGTGTGTGAGAGGAGGCGGTAAAATCTACCACATGGCTAATCCTGGAGTCTGAAGGGTTTCAGTAGTGGTATAATTTACAGCATTTCATCTAACAGCAAGTCTTTTGCTTTAGCAAAAAGTGTTGTATTTTAATACAGCATACCTTGTTCTTTTTGTGATACTACATGCGCAGGACGGCGATGACTGAAGAGCAGTATGTTTGCCTATTGAAATACGGAGCCAGCTGCCGGCTCTGTTGGCATATAGTGTATTGGCAAATGGCCTTCAGTACCTTGCTCATATAAGGAAACACAACTTTGGAAGGGCTCAGGACGTGACTTTGATATTACTGTCTGAAGTGTGCCTTCTGTACACTACCTGAAGAGAAGTGGGTGGTTGGTTTAAGCCTCTTGCTTTAATTTACTACAACCTCAGTGCAGGGCCTCCCAGTAACCGTGACACCCACAAGTGAGATTGTTTCAGGCAAAGGTTACAGAAGTACCAAAATACTTGATAGCAGGTTTGAGATGATGTGGAGGTCATTCCTTTGACAAGAGTGAAGTTTTCAGGTCAGCAGTGTCTGATTTATGCTAACTGTGCAAGCATGATGTTTGCAAGACTTGGACATCAGTCCAAAATGTCTTGTCTAGGAGTTGTGCTGTCTATGTGCATAACAATTATATCAAAATAGCAGGTTAGGAGACCTGAATCTTCTGCAAGATCTTTTCTAAATGGTTGGTTGGAATTTTGCAGAGTTTTACCTTGGTTTTGATTGTGCTGAAATATAAAAAGATGTCTTGGAGCAATGCAAGTTTTGCAAACCTTTGGTGTGCTTTCCTTTCCCATTTCCTTTCCGAAGGTGCTGGGAACCCTTTTTTGTGAAGTGGAACCCTGGGTATTTTACTTCTGTGGTGTTTTTATTTTTGTTGTATACTCAGACCTAGTTCCTACTTCAAAACTGTAATTCTGTGGCGTGCATTTACTTAGACACCCTTAAATTCAGAGAACAGTTCTGTGTGGGCTTTGCCCTGTTTAGGTCCATTTTTCATGTTGCTGTGAATCGTTCTCAAGGTTCATTAAATCAGCTTCTTAAATTATATGACTTCTGTCAATAGTATGATGCGGCTTAATTGCTATACAGTTTGTTCTGAAAAGCATGTTTATTCAGAAGGTAATGAATCTTGTTTAAATATATTCAACTGCAATGACTTTGTCCCTGTTTTATCTTCTACTTACTACTCCAGCGTTTGGTAGCAGCCTCAGAAGGTCACATCTAAAGGAGTTCTGTACTTGTGCTGAGTTCAGCGGGATGGCAGGACTGTTCTGTCTGCAGCAGATGTTCCAGCATGTCCCTATACACACTGAAAAATTACCCTTTAATATAAAAACAGGTCTTGATCAGTTAGCACTTTTGTTTACTGTGTGTGACACATACTAGGTGGTGGGGTGGGGTGGGATGCTCAGAAAGTTCCCAGGTCAGTATTGTGTATGGCCGTGTCCACTCTGGTTTTGCCTTATTCTTGGCTGGTAGTTTGTAGGGGTTGTGAGGCTGCTTGTTGTCATTCTGCCTCCAGAAATGCGATCATAGCTCACAGCTTAGGTGCAGAAACATTTCCCTCATTCCAAACTCCCCTATAAAACAATAACATCTAGTTCCAGAAAGAAAAAAGGGTATGAAAATGAGGGGGTTTATTAAAGGGAATTACCCAGAGGATAAAAAGTTGGTGATTCTCTTACTATTCCCTGTGTGTGTTTATTTCGAGCTTCTATCAAAACAGTTGTGAAAACTTAAAAAAAAAAAAAAATATCCACATGCTTAGCAGAGTAAAGAATAGCTTAATGAATACAACAAAACCCAAAACTTATCAAATAATGGAACTGTACCCAAACAGGGAAAACAAACTCTGATAAAGCAAACATAAAGGCATAATGAGGCACGCCTAAAGGGAGCTTGAAAAACAGCTGATGGCATCAAACCAGTAATAAAACTTTTCGGATGTTTCGGGAGCAGTAAACCTATTAATTTGCTTCTAGCTAGGTAAGATGGTTCAAGGAAAAAGAGGCCATAGCAGAAAAAGTTCCATTTTTTTTGTTGTTGGAATTTTCTGTGGAAGGGTTGATGGAATACTGGATATATTATAATCATGAGTCTCTTGAGAGGGGAGCCTGGCTGCATGGGAGCAGGCAAGCAGTGATGTGGGTGCACAGAGAAGAGGCACATGGAGTGGCCAAGCCTAACTGCGGCCTAGAGTCTTGTTATTATTTCAGCAGCAGGTTTTGAAATTGCTATGGAGTGTGGAATCCCTTTCATCAGCTGCATGCAGTTTCTCCACTCTTCCCTTTATTCTGATTCAGCTTGTTTTTATTGCCCTGTTGTAAACTAAATCTGGGAATTGATCATTTAAAAGCAAAAATACCCTTTTCAGGGACTCTTTTTTTTTTTTTTGTTAGATTTCAGTTTTTGTTTTGATCAGAGATTGAATAGCTTTTGGCACTTGCATTCTAGTTGCTCAGTTTCTCTTTCTGTTCTTCTTTCTAGTCATACTTTGTCGTGTTTATGCTGCTTGTATTGATAGGGTTTTCTTTGTTTTTTACAGTGACTACAGTTCCTGTCTCACCTCTTTGATGGAAGAGGACTATGACCCAGAAGTGAACTCTCCACTGTAGAACAAGAAGCTCTTGTGGAATAATTTGTGTCCCTTTAAAAGCAGCACCCAGTCTACAAAAAATAGAGTACAAGAGATTATTTTTGGACGTGGCATTTTTTTTGTTCATGTGACCTATGTTTCAGCATGTAAATGGTGAAAAACGGGGAGATAAACATTTGTGCCTGCTTTAGAGCTTTATATTAATTAGCGCGTAGCTGTGTGGAGCATTAACCAAGTTACGTGAAGACCAGAGTATATCCTAACATTCATTTTTTAAAATACTATACCTTTTTTTAGCAGATGTATGTGATAAAAATGAAGTTTATATTTTAGGAGCACTTGGGCAGATGCTTCTTGTTTAGATCTCAGCATTTGGGGCAAACGTTTTTATGTAGCATCGTCCTTTTTCCAGAGTGTTCAGGTTGGTCTGCTGCAGATCATGAATTATCCAGCAGACTTGAGTGTATCTGTTCAGTATTAACCATGGTGTTGCTCTGAATGTTGTCATGCAGACTTGACAAACTTTTTTGTAATGTAAAGGCTGACTTCTGTACTACCACGACCAGAGGAAATTTAATGAGGTGAATGTGGTTGTGGCTTTTTTTTTTAGATATAAATTACCTTCTTAGGGTTTTTTTTGTAGTGAGAGTGCAAAGAGAGGTTAAAATGAGCAGCTGAGGGGGTGAAGGGCACAGTTGGCACGAAGTGCGGCCTCTTGTGCTCAGCTTCGAGACGCACTGTTGCCTCAAGGCTGGGCTTATAGCATACTGGAGAAGGAAGGAACCTGACAGTCAGTGAAGCACTGAAACTGAGGACGTTGGACTGCAGAGGCCAAACTCAGGGTAAGAGATCATACTTACTTTGCCTATATAATGTTGACTTGTTCATAAAGTTGAAAAGTAAAGCAAAATGGTAAACTGCAGAACCTTCCACAGAAAGGCAAAATTTGGTTATACAGAGGAATAATGGAATGTTCATCATTTTGAGCACTAGAAATTACTATGACATGTTGGAAAGACCAATTCGGTTTCAGATTCCTCAGAGACACCTCAGCTGGTCTTCAGTTGAACTGCCGTTCAGATGCAGATCCTTCTGCCTGCTTGTGTTCTGTTCCTAACCATTTGGTTTCTTAGCTGTGAAAGCAGTTTCGGCAGAGGATGTTCGCTGGTGTATGGAAGTTGATGGATCTGGATACCGTTTTAAGTTGGCAGTGCAGGAGCTGGCATGTGGTTGCCTTTCAGGTCTCTGATCTGCTCTCAGTGTCTTTAACATCATCACCAGCTTGGTCATGTTAGATTTACAGCCTCTGGAATAAAACATGCAGTGATCACCTATTTGTAGACTATGAGACAATGAGCAATGGAGGAATGTACTCCCAAATTCTGTCGTCTTGATTTTACATGTCTGTGCATTGCGTGGCTTTTGTATGCTGTTTGTTCCATTTTCTTCACAGAATCATGGAATGGTTTGGGTTGGAAGGGACCTTAGAGGTCATCTAGTTCAACTCCCATGCTGTGGGCAGGGTCACCTTCCACCGGACCAGGCTACTCAAAGCCCTGTCCAACCTGGCCTTGAACACTGCCAGGGAGGGGGCATCCACAGCTTCTCTGGGCAACCTGTGCCAGGGCCTCACCACCCTCAGAGTGAAGAATTTATTTCTTTAATCTAAATCTAGCCTCTTCGAGTTTAAAGCCATTACCCCTTGTCCTGTCACCAGACGCCCTTGTAAAAAGTCCTTCTCCAGCTTTCTTGTAGATCCCTTCAGGTACTGGAAGGCTGCTATAAGGTCTCCCTGGAGCCTTCTCTTCTCCAGGCTGAACAGCCCCAGCTCTCGGCCTTCCCTCAAGGCAGAGGTGCTCCAGCGCTGGGATCGTTTTTGTGGCCGCCTCTGGCCCCGCACCAACAGCTCCATGTCCTTCCTGTGCTGAGGGCTTCTGAGCTGGACACGGGAGTCCAAAGCAGAGGGGCAGAATCCCCTCCCTCGCCCTGCTGGCCACACTTCTTGATGCAGCCCAGGATACGGTTGGCCGCCTGAGCTGCTAGCACAGATTGCTGGGTGGTGTTCTTCCCACCTCCACGCCCATCCTATCGTGAATTTCATGGGTGTGTTAATTGTAAACAGGAGGTAACTGGGAATGTTTAAGTTCTTACCTGTTTTGGTCAGAGGCACAAAGCCAGCAGGAAAAAAAAAAATGCTGAAGTGCAATACAAAAAACTACAACACTTTTCCTGTGCTATTCATATAGGCCAAGCTTTGGGAAATAAATTGTATTATGATTTCAGTTTGGAGATGATGACAGTTAGGGAATGTTGTTCTCGTTTACAGATCCTGGCCATGAGGTTTGATGCCTCATTTTGTTGAAGGGAGACACTGGACCTAAATGGCGCAGCATGACTTTGTTCCTGCCTGGCTTAACTTCTCAACACCACAGTCAACCAAGGTAACGTTAATGCAGATCACCTCCTTCTACAGCTATGACAAGAATAAAAAGCAAAAAATTGCCCCAATGTTTTGTTGAACTTAAAATGTTTAATTTTAATTTCTTTTCTGTTTTTAAAGAAGGCTTTTGGAAACTTACTAAGGTGAAAATAATTTTTTTTATCTTTGTTTCAACAAATGTATCCCTTTTATTTCAGAGAAGGAGCAATCTTAGTGTTCACACATGGAAGTAGTTCATTGTCTTTGCATTGAGACTTGAGTGGAAGCCCAGGTAGAAAATCATTAAAAAAACAGCCCTAGATCTGTGGGGATCAAGATGTGAGCTGCCATTTAGGATATTATTTCATAAATCCAAATTATATCCTGAGCTCAGGATATAATTTGGATTTGATTTATGAAATTAATCTGACTCTTGCTGAGTAGTAGATGGAGAAGCCCTTAGGCTTTAGCTCCAAACTCAGAAATACTAATTAGTTTTTGCAACCTTAAAATGAGGGCAGTTTGCTTGTCGCCTTCTCTCTAAAACTGGTTCCAGAAGAAGCTTAGGTTGACCCGGGAAGGCTGTTTTAGGACTTTAACAATTTGCATTACTTGTGCGTGGTGGTGGAGAAAAACATTTTAATGGCAAACCAGATCATGATGGACAACATTGATGAACAAGTAAAAATACAGCTTTCACATTCATGCTTAAATATGAGGAGACAAAAGTAATTTCAGGATATTCGATCCATTTAAACCAGACTTCTGAACTTTTTTATAAATGAGAGAAAGTGAAGAGTAAAAGATTCTTTGGAATCTTAATGCTAAAAACAGTAATGTTTTCTACAGCATCATAGTTGCTTCAGCCCAAAAGTGTGCTGTAACTTACTTGAGTATCTCTGAATTTTAGTCAGGCTGATTGGATCCTCCATTGCTGCCTGCTCTTTTGTCTTCAGAGGGAGTGAATGAGTGAGCAGCTGTGTATCATAGAATTTCTTAAATGAACTTTGCAGAAAGTATGTGTTTGCAAAGTCTGCTGGTAAGATTAGTGTGTTGAGGTTCTTTCTGATTCTGTGTGGGATACACTGATGTGTGTGCCGTTCTGATCGCATTCACGTGATTGTTGATGTCAGTGGCTAAGCAATGCAGATATGGGCGCTATATTGAAAACCAGTACAGGCAACGTGGAGTTTGGGGGGTTTTTTTAATTGACAAGATGGCACTGTTGGAGTGACAGGCTTCTGGAGTTCCCAAAGGAATGCTTCATTACATCACCTTTTTCTTTCTGCAGTCTCCTGCAGCTGCTTTTGAGAAACATGGAGAGCATCTTCCACGGGGTGAGGGCCGCTTTGGGGTGAGCCGCCGGAGGCACAACTCTTCTGATGGATTTTTCAATAATGGGCCCCTCCGAACTGCAGGAGGTGAGTAGGGGAGGGATCACAGTGCAGCCTAAGAGCAAATATCTTGGAATATTCTACAGAATTAAGAATTCTGCAGAATATAAACAGTATTTTACAAAACTGAACCTTTTCAAAACATCCTATAAGAAACTTCTGCTGTTCTCCCATGCCATGTGCTCAGGCCCTAAGGTGTTTCTATGGTAGCTGTATGTGCATTGTGTAGCTTGGTTTGTTTTCAGATATAGTCACACAGTAGCCTATTAAGTTTGGCCTAGTAGTTACCTAGTGAACACTGACTTATCAACAAGAAAAACAGCCTGGTGTTTCCAGTATTCTGCACGCTGTGTTGACTTTTTTATTTGCATACTTATCTCCTTTTGTTTAGACTGCTGGCATCAGCCGTCTCTTCTCCGCCATGACTCTGTAGATTCTGGTGTTTCTAAAGGAGCTCATGTTGGGCTTTCTGGCAGTCAGCCTGGCTGGCATGGTCCCTCACGGGGCCATGATTGTGGGAACCAGCGTGGTGGAGGAGGACCTGGAGTTCATCGCCACTGGAATGGCAACTTCCATTCTCGGAAAAGTTCCGCCTTTCAAGAAAAGCTGCCTGTTGAATCCAGGGAAGAGAAGAAGGAAGATAAAGAGCAGTTGCAGTTTGAGGAAGAAGACTTTGTAAGTTTGTAGCTTCTTGCTAGAAGTGGCAGCTGTGAGAAGTGGCTTTTCAGGTCTCATTTTAATTCGCATTGATAGGTGGTGAGGATCTAGAGTTGCATTCCATTCCATGTTTGAGATCACAACAGCTTTAACAAAATTATTCCAGTGCTGACAAGGTACTAACTGGTACTCAGAGTCCTCAGGATTTGGTGACCTGTTGGATTATGGGTTTCGGCACATTAGCATGTTTTGCCGAATGGTTATTGTGAACTGAAGACAGCGTTGTAACACATAAGCCAGACCTTCAGCAAAACGCAAAAGGTGACACTTTGGTCTGCCACAGGAAGAGTAATTGTGTTGACTTTGTGGCTTTGCTTAAAAAGCCTTTTTTTTCTCCTAAGTACACCTGTGCAGCTTATCTTCAGTCTGCCTGTTCCTGTCTCCTGCCTTCTGGTACGTCTTGGTGTTTGTGATCAGCTTCCCAAGCTTCCCCTGTTCATGATGCGCTCAGACCTTTGCAACTATCTGTCTTGAATCTTCTGGAATAGTATTTTGTTATCCGAGATGTTTTCATATCTCTCTGTTAATCTGTGGATCGGGGTTTATTGAGCCGTTTCTTCGATCAGTATCTCAAATTCATCCAGCTTTCTTCTTATCCAGATTCTGATTCACATGGTATTATCAGTACGATAGTCTCTTACATCCTGACTCTGTTTTTACTAGAATATCTTCAGTTTTCCAAATTTTACCAAATAGTACTTGAACTTACGGTTTTCGTCCTTACCATGTGCATTCCTTAATGCTATGCTTTGAGATATATGCATCTTTTCTTCTTTCTCTTTCCAATTTAATTTTTTTTCTCCTGTCCCCTGATGAGGATTTTATTGTTATCAGACCTTTTTTTTGCTTTTTGCATCTTGTTTCTTGCTCTCTCTCGGCTCTTCTTAACCAGTGTAATGAGGTCAGTATCGTCTGTAAGGTTCTGGTAGCTCAGTCCCTTCATGAAGTGCAGTTCCTCTGACTTCATCTTCAGTGGTAAAGCTATTGCTGCCTCCAGTGATGGGAATTTCTCGTGATAGTGGGTGCACTTGTGTGTATCATCATCTTGAGCTTTTTGCTCTATTATTCAGCTTTTCTCTCTGGCAGGCTGTTTATAGCTGAAATTGTTGTGGCAGTTTGATGGCACTGCTTCTATTCAGGGACTTAGGAGTTGGAGTGAAATATATGAATGCCACACAGCTGCTTCAGGCCAAAATCTAGAGTCTCTACTTAAACTGGCTTCTGTGGCGATTTGATGTAAGCTGCTGGGATTCTTCAGTGAAGTGCCCGAGGGGTGGTTACATGCTCTTGTTCAGCTGCTTCTGCTGGGAGTGGTACCCTGCATCACAGGGTGGTTAACACCTGGAGAGCAGTGATAGAGCTTGTGTGTAGATTTCTGTTAATCTGATTTCTCAAGAGTACTGTAATTCAGCCTATTCTTTAAACTGTCAGAAGCCTGTTGAAATGTGGAAAGCTAGTGCAACAAATGCAGTTGTGCACTGTTGTAGTCTGTATTGGTCTAAATCTTTCTTCGTGTACTACTTCATTCTCTTCTCCAGTGCCTTTCCCCAACTACATCACTGTTTCTTCTGTAATTACGTCCCACATTTTTCTTTATGATAATACCACACACTGTCTAGCAGCAAGCTTTGCTAAATAACTGCTGTATTGTCTTTGCCATAGTGGTGAAACTCAGGTATAGCGTGGTGAAGTATGTAGCTGCTAGGCCTGTGTGGCTGACAATGGCAACGCTTTTCCTGAAAGGTCTGCAAAACAGGCTGTTAGTCTAAACTCTCCTGTGGTGTGAGCACCCCTGCTATAAAACGACCTGTAAATATAAAATGAAGCACTGAAACAGGAATTTCTAGGGTCTGAGGCAGGAATTTATGCTATGGTATGACTTTTTTTCCTAACTTTTGTAGAACAGGAATGCCTACTATTTCAGAAGCTCATTATTAGAGGCTTATGCTGTCGCCATAGTAACTAACATATGAAGAATTGATTAAAAAGAGGAAAAAGATGGCTTTATTTTGAACTGAAGTTATTTGGGACGGGGGAAGAGGAGTAGCTAATCAGTAACACATGTCATTGAATGCTAAGATTTTCTGTACTCTGCTTTGAGCTTGGACATGTCCTTAGTTATTCCACAAAGCTGAATTCTGATAGTGAATCTGCATGCTGTATTGAACTGAAAAGTGGACTCTGACGTTCAGTGTAAATTTACAAGTAGCTTTTTTGTCAGTAAATGTATATATATTCATTATTCCATTACATTAGGAGCCTAGTATTGCTTTCAGTTTTATCTGGGAAATGCGATGATTCTTCATATGCTGATGATGTGGATTCTGTTTTATATTTTGAGCTGCTGATTAAATACCTAAATCTTTTATGTGTGCACTGGTTTGTGGGATCTACTTAGTCCTGTAGTAGAAGACTAAAGGGCCACTCCTGAACCCTCTGATAGTTCTGTTGGAAATACAGCAGAAGCCAAGGAGCATACAAACTTGATTTTCAGATGTCTTGTGACAAAAGCACTCTCTACTAATTCAGGTGCTGTGCAGAGAAGTCTACCTGTACTCTGGGTTCCTAGAAGTATAATGTTATGTTAATAATGGGTGGTATTTTTGTGATATGTGATATAATGATATACTCATTTGCATTGTATTTTTACAGCCATCTTTGAATCCAGAAGCTGGAAGACACAACAACCAGAACAAACCTTTAGGAACACCTTCTGGAGTATGGGGTAGGTAAAGGTAATTTACACAGCTGCACAAGATGCTGATACTAAAGCAGAAAACTGTAGACAGTGTTTAAATGCTAGTTTTTTCACTCAAAAAGATTTTAAAGACTTAAGTGAAGCAGTTTGCAGCTTTCTCTCCTTGGTTGTTTTCCTCCCCCAGTCTTCACTAATCTCTCGGCCTTTTTGTCTACTTGAAACTGTGCTTGTCTTGTCATAAAAAACTGGTGGTGGCAGTAGCGTGACTGTTCTGTTTGCTTCCTGCCTTACTGCAATGACAGTTTCATGCAGACATCACTTGAAGGGCAGAGCAGGTTTGAGTGAACTAGACATTAGTTCCTGACTTGTGATCTTCCTATTAGAAATGCAGCGAATCTGTCATAATTCTGTGGGTTTGATTTATTTGATTTATTTAAAAAAAAAAAAACACACAACTCGGAACAGGCTTGCTTTGGATGCTGATATGGTATGTCAATCTGTGCCTTGAAAAAAAGTGAAACAAGGTACCAGTTCTAGCAACTAAATACAGGTTTGTTAATCTCTGGTTAGAATGTAGCTGTATTAGTTGAGTTAAACACTGTAAATAGTGGAAATACAAAAAAAAAAAATAGTATAGTACCAGATTGTATTCTTTTTGCATGTTAGTTGGGTAGCTGTTGTTCTGCTCAAAAAATAATAACAATTATCATTTATGGGGCTTTTAGCTGTTTATACTATTACTGTTTTTAAATTGTTCTACTCCTGCAAATGTGTTGATTTGGCCTAAGAAATATTAATTGTGCTAGTTTGTATAAGCACCGTGTCTTTTGAGGTATAACTTATGCAAAGTATTTTTGCTGTGTTAGTGAATTAACAAAGCTGATCCACGGTTGCTCAAAAAAATACTAATACCTGTTCTGATTCATGTAACATGGTGGAAGGCTGTTAGCTGGTGTCACTATTAGTTTTTCCCTTCAGCGTCAAGGGAGTTGTGGTTAAATGAATAAAGATTGGACTTTGACATGCTTATCCAGTATCTTTGCTCAAAGCTGAAATGAAAGAACAGCTGATTGCAGTCTCAGAATCAGAAGTGTAGCATCTAAGATTGAGAGGGAGAAACTGGAGCAGTATACTGAAACTGTTATGAAACTGCACATTTGTATTTAGAATCTGTCTTGTTTTATTTTTACAGAAAACCCCCCTAGTGCCAAGCAACCTACCAAGATGCTGGTCATCAAAAAGGTTTCAAAAGAGGATCCTGCCGCCGCCTTCTCAGCTGCATTTACGTCACCTGTTTCTCACCTGGCAAATGGCAACAAAGCCACCACCATTGTCCCAAGCGTCTACAAAAATCTGGTTCCTAAACCTGCAGCTCCTCCTTCCAAGGTACGGGGGTTTCCAGCCAAATTAGTGAACTGCAGATCAAGGGAGAACTCTCTCCGTTGACAAGGGAATCAACCCCTAATAAATAGCAAGAGTTGGAATCCAGTAGTTTCTGGGGTAGTGGCCTGTTTACTACTAAAATTGTTTTTCCTGTTAAAATGCCATTTGATCTTGTCCATACAGAGAATTAACCTCTCTTTTGACTATACTAATGTCTGTTTGAATGGGTGTGTTCTCATGTGTTAGACAAATCCTTGTCTTAATTAGAGAAAACAAGCAATGCTAGGGACATGAAATGTGTGCTACCATGTGCTTGAAGTGTTCACATGACTGCCCTGAAAAATCTTTATTGGGTTACAATACTTTGAAGTGTTTAAAACACAGTTGAGGCTAAGATCAGATTAAATTGTAACATCCTGCAGTTTAGCTCTAATTTAGTTGAGCCTTAAAGACAACCTGGAAGAGTAATGGGTCTTGTGCTGCAGTTCTTTTACTGAAAGAAATACAGGAGTGTTGAAAAAACAAGTAGTCTTTTTCTTTTTAGTTCTAGGCTTTGTTTTGCCCATTTTTCCAGGTGATTTACATGTATAGATTTCCTGGAAACTTTGTAGGGTTGATAGTGAAAGTATTTAAGAAGCTAAAGAAAACTAGTAACTAGGTGGTTCTTTTAAAAAATGTCCAAATACTGTGAGTTCAAAATTTATTAATCGCTAATGCTGGCTGCGACATTCCAACAAGATCTTCCCTGTGATTAGAGTAGATTAGTCTTCCACATTTCAAAGACAGAAGCAAAATAAGAAAGATTAACAACTTTTTTGTGGAAAGCAAGTTTAGAGCTGCTTTCTCTTTTGTAAGTTTCTCTTAATTCAGGCCAAATTCTGCTGACTACAGGAAAAATCCTGATGGTTAAAATGATTACCAGATTGTCTGCTGGTGTCATCAGCAGCATTTTTGTTGATGAATGATGACCATTAGCAAAGCTAAACGGTGGGAGATCAGCATATCCTCACAGAAAACCTGTGTGCATAACGCCTTTTTTTAAAGGTACAGATGTAAAGCAGCTATGGTAGGATGTAATAGTCTGAAGAGTCTAGAAGGTGGTATAGAAATTGCAGTGCAGAAAGTAGTAGAGGAGTCAAAACATTCCTTCTGACAAAGTCAGCAGTATTGGAAAGCTGTCACAGGCAAACTGAATGAAAAATGTTTTTATTAAGTTGTACCCAGTAGTTTTGAGAGGAAGAGAACTGGTGGCAGTGAAATAAGTGCATTCTTTCGTGATAATTGAGATGGCTAGTTGCTCAATCAAGCAATTTATGGAGGTCATAATCTGCAACCGATTCCTTTTGATAGTCACCTCTAGTTGTTGTGCTTGAATCTAGTGGCCTCCGTAAGAAAGCTATAGGGGTCGGTCTTTGAATTTGTCTGAGCTGCCCCTCTGTGGAAGCCGAGAGAACAACAGGCAGCAGCCGAGAGCTGGGTATCTAAACAGTGCGGCCACCGCATCTGCGGAGAGAAACTTTTTGCCGTGGTAATAACACGCTCTAATTTCAGTACTAGGCAATATTGCACAGATCAGCGTATTTTATGGGTTTGAAAGGAATGTTTGGAATGTGTCCTGTGAATGCTAAATAATCCATTCAATAATGTGGACTGCTCTTGTTTTTGAGTTGGAGTGGAAGAATAATACCAATGGCAGCCTCTGCTGATTTATTTATTTATTTTAAAATTAATAAAATAACGCAGTGGAGAGTGAGAACATACTGAAATAATGGCCTCTGCTCTCGTTGCTTGCAGAGCGCAAGATCTGTTGCATCTCAGGTTTAACTGAATCTCACTTGTGCATGACTTAGTTTGCTAATGGCTAGAAGTTGCCTCAGAAGTCTAATGGGTCAAAGGAACCAGTAAAGACTGTCACTTTACAGTGTGTGTCCTTTGCTGATGAGAGGCTCAAGAATAACATTCCAAGTAACAAACTTAACTTCAAGTCTTTGCTTTTCAGCCAAATTGCCAGTGTGTTTGAAGGGATACTGCAGAGCGTATCCAGTGCAAAACAGCAAGCACTCATGCACTTCAAGACCCTGGCTTCTTTTTTTCTTTTGTTGTTGTTGCTAAATCAGTGCAATGATGGACACTTTTAGAGCCCTAGGAAACAAATAATTTGCATTCTCAGCCTGGACAGAAATATTGCTTGATGTGCTTCTTCTTTGCGCAGGGCAAGTTCCTGACAAGAGATGCAAACCCTTTCTTTGTGGCATACAGTGTTCCCATATGAAATGTGAATTTAATTGGGATTTTTTCACTTCCCGTCTGTGGGTAGCTGTAAGATGCATTGCATTACCTGGTGGTGATTCCAATTGATGAAGAACAAAGCTGGGTTTAGTCTTTGAGCTCTAATGGTGTTTTACTGAAGGGTGGTGCCCACGGAGTGGAATTGTGTGTGTTTTGGGGAAAATAATGGATGTCAAAGTAAACTTGTTGAGACTGTTCTTGGAGAGGGAGCAAAAAAAATTTGTACAACAGCAAACATAATGTTTGTTTATTTGTTTCACTACTTGCAAGCAACCCCTTCTTATGCCTTACCATTTACTGTCCAGTGTTTTGTGTTCTCTTCAATATAGCCAAGTCCATGGAAATCCAACAGAAGCGAACATAAACCAGGCTCACTTTCCTCCAGCCGTGACTCTGCCTTTACCAGTCCAGTGTCTGTAACCAAACCAGCGGTACTGGCGAGTGGCTCAGTCCTCACCTCTCCCAAAGAGGTAAGTGGTTGGGTTTGGGGATAGGGTGGGAACTTTTCTCACTATCACCTACTGTAGCTTGAACATGAGAAGGTCCTCTCTGTACATGGTATACCTACCTTTGCGCCCTTGAAGAATGACTCACTTGTACATTTTTAGCACATCCTGCCACATCTCTGATACGCTAAAAAATATAAAAATGTGATTTACCTGGATGTAAAGCCATTGATATTTGTCTGAATGTATTAGAATTTCCCTCCAATATATTAAAAAAAAAAGTACTAATGCTTTAAATAGTGTTGCATAACTAGACATGTGTAGACTTGGTGTTATCAGAGTGCAGATACCAAGAACTAATGTGAACAGATAGGTAAACTGATTCCCACGGTATTCTTTAATATGGGAAAAGAGGGGGAAGGAGGGTGATCTGCCTTGTTTCCTTTCTCTAGGAAAGCAACAGCAAAAGCAGTGAGCCCTGAGAGGGTTTAGTGTATGTGCATGTGTCTTCAGCTACCATATCTGGTTTTAGTTTTGGTGTTGGAAGGAGGTGAGGTGGAAACTGACTTACCTCTGCTTTTGATCTGAAGTATGGGGAGGAACCCTGCATATAAATCTGTTAACATTTCAGCAGTAACTGTGACAAAACACATTTTGGCCAACACTTCTGTGCATCACTGTCGCATATATACAAAACAATGTTTTGGAGCTTGAAATTCCACAAAGCTTCATAGAAAAGTGACACTGTTAACTTTTATTTTCTGCTCTTGGGAATCAAAACTCAACAGGTTTGTGATCATATGTAAAAAGAACAAAAATAAAACAGACAGTGATAAATGACCTGTTCACATAATTTTAAATTAATGTGTTTGCATTTCAGTTGTAAGAGTGTTTTTTTTTCTAGTTGTGCATTTGTCTTTTTCCTCTACAGATCGTACTTCTAAAATAAAACTTTGTCATGTTTATGATTCTGTGCTTTGCAGGCTTTGCTTTGCAACAGTCTGTACTTTTCTGCTTCAGCTACTGCTGAGTGTAAAAGCAGTCATTAAAAGCAGTAGTTAACAAGCGTGCACCTGTCATTTTGACACATAGATCTTACACTGCATCCCTTTCCCTTACCTTGACTTTTTTCTGTCCTCAGACTGAGTCCTTTGTGCTACTGACAGCCTTCCTTTTTGTCTAATGCACAGCGCAGTATGGACAGCTTTGCAGCATAAATATGTAAAATTTAATAGGCTTTCACCTCCAGGTAGATATGCCTTTTTATTTCTGAAATGAGGATAATGCCCCTCTTTCAGAAGTGTTGGAAATAGCACCTGTATTAATAAGAGACTACAGCTTGTTGAAAAGTAAAAGGGTGCCAAGCAGCACTGGCGCCATGTCCCCACAAGCCAGTCTAAGATAACCAAATTCTTAAAGTGATACAGGATGACTTTTCTGATAGAGGAGCTACCCCTGTTAAACAGGCTGGTATCTGAACAAGTCTGAGATGATGCACAGTGCTCTCATTTAAGAAGGAAAAATCTGAGAGATGCCTTGATGTTTCAGTCAGAGGGCTAAACCTAACCTTTAGAGAAGATGTCAAAAAAATGACTGCTTGTACCCCTGTACAGAACATTCTTTTACTACTATAAAACCTTCTACAGAAAGTTACGAATAAAATCAGAATTGAGGTGAAATTCAGTCCCCTTTCAGGACTCTGTTGTTTCTAAACCTTAGCTTTATCTGTTTTCATCTAATGTGTAGAAATTAAGTTTTAGTACCTCAGCAGTTCTGTACAGTGCTGTTAAAACAGCTGCTGCTAGCAAAGACCTCAAGTGCTTTACCAGAGTATTCCAAATTATCAGAAGGCATCTAATTTTCGGCCTCCTTTGTTCGTTTTTACCTTCTGTCACTGCAGTCAAGCTAATTACCGTGTTGAGAGCTTTAATTCCAGTGCTATGCTAGCTTTTTATCCTAACATTCACAGTCGCTCGTTATGTGTGTTACAATTGCTGATTTGTCCTTACTGTGTTGAATTACGCAAAATCTGAAAAGGCCACCTGAGAAATGTTTACTATAAGATATTACTTTCAAGCATGCACTTCCCTGAAAGGCATTACTGCGTGCCAGTGTTTCATGTGCAGCAGGCATTAGGAATACAAGCAGCAGTTGCTGCCTTCTTTCCGTTTTGCTAAATATTTTAGTTCCCTTGATCTTTGCTCAGAGCACTGTGAGTATGATAAAAATGCTGTGCAAAGGAGATTTATTTTGAAGAGCTTGAATTTGCAACCTTCCTACCCTAGTTTAAAAAAAGTGGGGAGAGGGGAGAAAAACACTACAGGCTTTAGGAAATTTCACTATGTTTTAATATTGAGAAAAAAATCCGAGTAAGTGAAGGAAAAGAATAGTTTTGCATGCAAGATTCTAGTGTCAGGTATCCATGTGAATGACTAAATTCCTTGTCGTCTTAGAGTAGCCAGACATGAACTCCGTATGTGAGCAGAAGGTTAAGATATTGGGAACTTCACATAACATGTACATAGATCTCCTTTGCATGTTCAGTCAAAATACTGAAAGAGATTAAATTGAAAGCTCATCTTGGTTAGCAGTGTTTTAGTTGCAGTGTCACAGCTGGGGTACTGCTGATGTGCAGACTGTTGTGCCTTGTGCCTGGTTCACAGATTCAAGATAATGAAGAAAGCTTAAACACTGTGGAAGAGCGTGGGAGGTTACCTTGAGTTCATTAATTGAGCTGAGTAGATTTCCCACAGGCTCCAGGGCTGTCTGTGTCTGGGTCCACGCTGAGCCATCTGGGCTGTGAGCGTACATAGCAAGGATTTGTCAGCGTGCTCTCCAGGGGAGGATGCCGAGGCTGTGGCTACCTGTTTCACATCCCGTTGTGGTTAGTGAAGGATGTGACCACTCCCTGAAAGGAGATTGCCACCCCATAGCTTAATGTCAGGGTAGAGTCCATCAAGGTGGCTTAAGATGCAAATCTGAACTGAGCCTAATCTCCTTAATTTTTTCGTTTTTGTCAGGTAAGAGTCCTGTGTGAAGTTCTCTGCCTTAATATTCTGTAATAGGCTCCAGCATGGCTATGAGAGAGTTACATTGCCAAGGAGCAAAACAAAGCTACTCCTGGCCATGTGAATGGACTCCTAGGGGAAGAAAAAAAAGTCAGTAACGATAGGTGGGAGAAAAGTGCGCTGGTAAGGGAAGAAGTGAATGTGCAGTGCCAGTCAGTATTTTGATGGGAATTCGTCACTAGGGGTTGTTTTCTGAGGGGGTAAGAGCCAACCAAAGAACTGATGGGTGTTTGAAAGGTGTAAGCACAGACCCTGAAGAGGGCCTGACCTTTGCAGCAATACAGTGTGAAAGTCTCTGTGTTCTACCTTCCTTGTCTAGAGTCCTTCCAGCACCACCCCTCCCATTGAGATCTGTTCTTCACGCTTGACGAAGCTGATGCGCCGTACCACTGATAAAAAGAGCGAATTCCTGAAGGCACTGAAAGACGATAGGAATGGGGAGATAACAGAGAACAGAGAATGTGACAAGCTGGATGATGTAAGATCGCTGTCCTTACTGTATATATGACTCTTGTGTATTTAAGGATTTGGGTACTGAAGAAAAAGCCAACCAGTGTATGTAATTCAGGCTTCCGTTGGTCTGGTGCACACACCGGCAGGAGTAGCGCACAGCACTGTGATGGAGGGAGATCCGTAACATGATGAAATGCAAATAGATAAATAACGAATGAGGCGGAAGGGAAGGTCACAGATGGTGATGTTAATCTAGATTTTTGCAAGGATTCGGGAAGGAGTGGAACAAGACTGTATTTTAACATCTTAATTTGCTTTCAAACTTTCTTGTCAAACTACATGCACAGGGAAGTAGAATTCAGTGCTTGTGAAAGGCGCGGGATAGTGGCTCAAGCCACAGAGGCTTGGACCAGACCCCTAAATGCATGAGTCTGTGGCTTAATGTGTATGTAAAGGGTGTCCTTAAGAGTATTTCATTCTCATGGTTTTCTCACTCTGAAGCCACTGGTGATGGCTTTGTAATGCCAGCGCTTACTCCCTAGACACACAAGTGCCATCCACCAAATGTCGTTTGTGTCGCGTTGTCTTGTCACAGCCAAGTAGAAGTTGCTTTCAACCTTTATCAGCCCAGGCTCTGTAAAAATCACCGGCTCAATGTGAAAGGCTTTGCTTTGCTTCCAAAAGGAGAAGCTTGAACTTGAAACTGTGCTACTGGCACGGTCTGTGCAAGCACACTTTGATGCTTTTATTTTTCTTTAGATGGAGAGCAACAGCACACCAGAACCAAAGGAAAACTGGGACGAGAATTGCCATCAGAATGGCCTTTCTCTCCCTTTGCCGGAGGAGGGGGAAAACCTCTCTCATTCATTGGAAGCAGAACACAGGTGAGTAAGTGGCAAAAGGAGTGTCTGGAGTAAAGGAGGGTGAGTCCTTGGACAGTGTGAGGAGAAGGAAACTGTTCCAAAGACAGCACTCTCTGGGAAGCAGCAGTAGCTTTGTGTGTGCTGAGCCAGAGGCGTGTGGGCTTCGTAACTTGTGCTGGACTGGGTGGAGTCTGACTGGAAGTAAGTCAAGGCACTGATGACAGGTGAGCCAAGCCTTTGCCATAGTCTAATTAAATTCCAGTGCTCCTCTAGCACCACATCCCTGTGTATTAAAGCTGCCTAGAGATTTACCTGCCCACGCTGGGAGTCGGCATGAACCTGGCGTGATTCTGGTTATTACAAGCAGGTGTCCTAAATGGAATGGTCTGAAGACTGAAGATACACCCTCACAAGCACACACCACTTTCTTTCTGCCTGTACTTGGAATATTCCTGTGCTGCTTTATAATGCTATAAAACTGGAGGAGAGTTGAGAAAATGTTTACCTAGTATCTCAGCTTGTATCTTCCTTCAGTGAGTAAGCAGTGTGTGAGCATCTGGTGTAAGTGGATGGTAAGTTTTAGGAGATTGTGAGCTGTGGTACTGATTTGATTGCCTCATGTCCTCCTTTCACTGGCCTTGGGTAGAATTTCAAATCTCTGCCTTGCTTTCCTTCTGCCAGACTAATCATTTACCCGTTGTACAGGACTGCTGATGATTAAATATTTGTAAAAGACGTTGAAAAATGTTCGGTAAACATGAAGCATTGTTCAAGTGGTCTCTAATGTAGAAGATTCACGGGTGAATTGGGGCTGAATTAATACAAAGTCTTGTGCTTCATGGACAAAATGTTTTCTCCTTTGCTGTTGTTCCTTTGCTGTAAATCCCATGCCCCTTTTATTTTCTTCACGAATCAGGTTGTTGAAAGAAATGGGATGGCAGGAATATCCTGAAAATGATGAGAACTACCTTCCCCTCACAGAGGATGAGCTCAAAGAGTTCCAAATTAAATCAGAGCAGGTATGTTTACAGCTCTTGCTGCTTGTGACTGCTCTTCTGCCTCTCCCTTCTCATGCACAGGTCTTCTGTGGTGTAATTCTGAAGGGTGTTTGAGAAGGCAAAGAATTGCGGTGGGATTGTAGTGCAGTTGATGACTTTGCACTATCTGTGCAGAGCGTCTGTATACAGTTAAATAGATAATTTGTGTCCACAGATGGTTAGTGACAGTTACTCTCCGCGCTTTGGCTTGTTTTAAAACTTACTTTTGTTTCTGCAGCGAAGAAGAAACGGATTTGGGAAGAATGGATTTCTTCAGGGCCGCGGCTCCAGCCTGTTGTTCCACTGGAGAAGCACTTTTAAGACAAAGATTGAGGACTCAGACACAGAAACTAGTAGCAGCGAAACGTCAGATGACGATGCCTGAAAGTGGGCACAAGAAAATTAAAATAAATAAAACCAACCCAATAAACTCAGTTCATAGTTCAACATGTGTTTGGGGTTGTATAAACTAAACAGAGTTTATTCTGTCTCCAGTCTGTTCAGTTTTTTCTTTTGTTGTTGATACTTCATGCACAAGGGAAATAATTGTATCCCAAAGAAGAGAGAAATTGGCTTCTTTAGCTTTTTCTTTTGGTTTTGCCCTAATGCTTAATAGAAGTTTGTGCAGCTAGCAAATTTTGACAAAAATCCCTTGTGGGGCAGTGCACAAGTTCAGTCTTGTAAGCAGGATACAAGTGGCTGACTGATCTTTGCAACAACAAGCTTCTAACAGTGCCGCCTGCATTACATGATGTCGTGCGGTAACAGTGTGCTTAAAACAATCATTGTCAATGACAAAATGGCTATTGAAGTTCTAATTATGTTAAATTAATGCTAATAACCTGAATTTTTTATTTTATTTTATTTTTTTTCGGCGGCTCGGGGAGCTTCATCACTTAACCAGGCGTTTGTGGTTTTCTTTTTTTGGGTACAGCTGTAAAATATTTGGATATAGGAATTGTTTGTGTTCTTCTTGCAGCCTTGATATTCAGGGTGGATTGTAAAATATAAATTTTTTGTGAGATTTCAAAGATTAAGATTATTTTGATAACATTATTTACAGATTTAAAAAAGTGACTATCACATTGAGTCTGTATGAGGGGGAAAAACTACTGCATCAAAAATAACTAACTTGGAATAAATATTTTGCATCAGTTTGCCAATTCTAATTGTCTTTCTTATGTAGGAAAAGCTTTCCTCTAAAGGGACCTGCCACTTTGGGGGTTTCATAGCGCTGGGGATAAACAGTTTCTTCTCCCACTGTATTTTTCCACTTGGCAAACATTGCTGTAGCGCTCAGACTGCAGAAGCTGAACTCTTCCTTTAAGAAGGGAGAGGGAGAACAATGGTGAGATGATAGCCCCTGTTTGTGGTTTGGTTTTGTTGTTGGTTTTTGGTTTTTTTTTTTTATAAAGAAATCATTCTAATTATCTTCCACTGAAGCAGTTTGCTTTTTTTTCCGCTTCATACAAAATCATGAAGCTCGACTGGTCGGTGTCACTTGTTCCTAGTGCAATGCTGCTGTTTATGTTCACAACGTGGCAAGGGAATGTCTGAATCCAAAGCTGTTTTCATTGAAATCTTTTTTAAAAATTCATGAAAACATTTCTATTAGATTAAAAAGGATTTTACAAACAACTCAGTTGTGGCCTAAGCTATTTCAGTGTCTGTTTTAAGTTTAGCTTGTACACCAGTGTTTTGGATTGGAAAGCAAACGCATGGCTGAGCGCTGGGTTGGATGGAATTGCACACCGAGCGCGACGCCCTGGCCTCGCTGACCGGCTGGGCCATGTCACCCCAGCGCGTGCCTGGGGCTTTTCCCTCCGCTCGCGTCCAGGCAGCCAGGACAGAGGTGTCACAGAATTAGTGTTCAGCCGTCCATCGCTGCATCTGGGCTCAGGGGAGCCCTCGGTGTTACTGTTCCACTGCTGCACTTAGTTCAGGCTGATCTGGGGACGCTGGCCTGGGCGCGGGGCTGGGGGCTTCTGCATCGCTGCTGCCTGGAAGCTGGGCTCCAGTTCCTGGGGGTTCCAGCTCCTGGAAGACATTTCACAGATCCTCTGGCTTCTTCTGAAGGTCCTGCTGCTTTGGTCCCATCAAAAACGGCTTCTGTCTGGAAAAGTTTATCCGTTGTTTAAAAACTTAAATTCCTCCATCCCCTTAAGTGAAAAATTACGCAAATGTATTTGCACTGGTGTCTGGAAATGGGGTAAGGTTACAGGAGTCCCTCAACTCAGCTCCATGCTGACCATCGCTTGCAGCGGGCAAGCTCCATGGCTGAGCGGGGACCCTGCCTGGCATGGGGACAGCGGCGTGGGACCGGGCTGCCCTCCACCTCCGAGGGGCTCCGTGCTTCGGACCTGGGTTGAAACCGCTTCAGGCCTTACTGACGGCCTCGGGCGGGACCCTCGGGACCAAACCCCTCCCCCCCCCCCCAGCCCCTGCCAGTGTCTGCGGGCGGGGACATGGGTGGGAGGGCGACCTGCGGCCCCGGGGCCCCGAACCGGGGCCGGGCAGGGGCGGGAGGGGGGCCTGCCCGTTAGCCGACGGCAGTGAGCTGCTGCCGGGGGGAGAAGGGGCAGCGCCCGAAGCCCCACGGGCCGGGCCGGGCCGGCAGCGAGCGCTGCTGCCCGGGGAGCGGAGCCGGTCGCCCAGGTGCCCCGGCGGCCTCCCCCCCCTCCCGGCCCGGGGAGCGGCCGCCCGCCCTCGCCCGTCCCCGCGTAGCAACGGCGGCCGCACACAGCGCCGGGGCCGAGCGGGTCCGTGCGCCGCCCCGCAGCCCCCCCGGCTCTGCTTTCCGGGCCGCTGCATGGCGGGCGCGGGGGGCTTCGCCTGCCCCCGCTGCCGCATGGCCTTCGGCTCCCGGGCGCTGCTGCGGGCCCACCGGGAGCGGCTGTGCCTGGGGACGGCGGCGGGCGGCGGGCCCGGCCGTCCCGGGGGGGACCCGCCGGCTGCGGAGGGGGCTGCGGGGAGGCAGCGGGACGCCTCGGGGGACGGGGGACGGGGGCAGCGGGGGGCTGCGCTGGGCGAGGCGCTCCCCCCCGCGCCCCCGGCCCCCCGGCCGCCGGGCCCCGGCCCCCCCCCGCCCGGAGCAGCCTCTTGCGGGGCGGGGGGAGCCGGGCCGCGGGCTGCTGGAGGCCCACGAGAGACGCGTGGCCGAAATCCGAGGCAGGACCCGGCAGCTGGAGCGGCGGAGAGAGGGTGGGCGCCGGGTGCGGGGCTGGGGGCTGCGACCCCCGGAGCGGGGCCGCGCTGAGACACCCCCCCACCCCACCCCCCCCCGCCGCCCCTCACTGTCCCGCAGGGCTCTGCCGGCGCCTGGCGGCTCTGCGGGCCGGGGCGGCCACGGACCCGCACCCCGGGCAGGAGGGGCTGGAGCCTGACCGGGTGGGACGGCTGCGTGCGGCACCCGGCGGGTGAGCCCGGGCCGGGGGTGGGGGCCGGGGACCGGCGCACCTCCGGGGGAGCGGGCAGGGAGCAGGGTGCTCTCCGTCAAGGGGCCATTGGCCCCCTCACCCCCCCCACCCCGTCTGCCCGCTTCGTCCCCAGGGCCGCCCTCCTCCTCAACGCCCTCCCGCCAGCCGCCGGGCCGCTCGCCGCCGAGGCCAGGTGAGCGTGGGTGGGCGACGGCCGAGCCCGGCAGCCTGCCGAGCCCAGCAGCGGTGACACCGGGGCTGCGGCAGGGCCCTGCGGCTGTCCTACCTCGGCAGCGGAGGGCACGACCCGGCCGTCCTGGCCCAGCTCCTCCACCTCCAGGCAGAGGCCACGGCGCTGGAGACACAGTCTGTGGAGCCGCGCAGGGGCAGGAGGGGAGGTAAGCCCCTCGCCCAGACCCCAGACCCTTGTCCCCACAGCTGGTGGCTGAGGCAGCCCTGGCTGTGCCAGCAGAACCCCCCGGTGCCGGTGCGCAGGGCCTGGATGCAGCACTGCTGGCTGTGGAGCTGGAGAACCGGCGGCTGGAAGACCAGCTCCTGGCGCTGAAGGTCAGGAGGGAGCGGAGAGCCGATGCTGGTAGGTGACGGGACCCAGGGAGTGGAGCAGCCTCCACCTGCACCTGCAGCCCCTGGTTGCCTCTGGGGTTGAGCCCCTGAGCTGCCAGCGACCAATGTAAGAGTGTGGTGGGGGTTTGACCCAACACTGCAGCTGCTCAGCCCAGGATGGGGGGTCTCCACGCTGTGGCGGGGGCCTGGCACAGCAACAGCACTGAGGACAATGTTCCTTGAGGCACTGGGGAGAACCCCTTCTTCACTCTGAGGGTGACGGAGCACTGGAACAGGCTGCCCAGGGAGGTTGTGGAGTCTCCTCCTCTGGAGATATTCAAGACCTGCCTGAACAAGGTCCTCTGCAGCCTGCTGTAGGCGACCTTGCTTCGGCGGGGGGGGGGGGGGGCTGGACTAGATGACCCACAGAGGTCCCTTCCAACCCCTACCATTCTGTGATTCTGTGAGCCCAGGGGGAGTCACCGCAGCAGCAGGAATGGGAGCCCCCAGCAGCCCTGACCCCCCCCCGCCCACTGGGATGCCGGGGAAGGGTCTGCTGGGGGTGGTGGTGTAAACCCCACGGTGACAGGCTCCTGTCCCTCAGGCTCGCAGGCAGAGCTGGCCCAGCTCCAGGCAGAGGTGGGGATGCTGCGATGCCGCACAGAGCCACGGCTGCCCCCCGCCATCCTCCCACCGCCCGTGGCCCCCCCGCTCCCACCAGCCCTTGCTGCACCAGAGCTTTTCGCGGTAAGAGCTTCGTCCCAAGGCTGTGCCCAGGTCTCCAGAGGTGAGGGGAGATGGGGTCGGGCTGCTGACCTGGACGGGATGATGGGTGTGGGGGTGTGGGCTTGGGGAGATGATTTGGGATCTGCTGCCTTGGCCACAGCTGGGGACATGGGAGCCCCATGGAACTGGGCCATCAGCGCGGAAGGTCCATCCCGCCCCGGGGTGCCACACCACGGGCGTCATTTGTTCCGCATGCTCAGTGCCATGGTGGTGTGGGGCGGCCGGCAGGGCCAGGCTGGGCCCCTCCTCCTGCTAACACCACTTTTCTCCTTTCCCAGGAGCCCCCCGGGCCAGCGCTGAGGTCAGGCGGCCCCGCAGCCCCCAGCTGCCCCCACGTCCCCCCTGGCCTCCCCCTCGCCCCCTTCGCAGCTCTGGAGGACCCTCCTCCCGCTCAGGAGCCCCCGGCGCAGCACAAACCTCCCCGGAGGTGAGCTGGGGGTGGGCTGTGCCCCCCAGCACCCCCTGGTACCCCTGCCCCGAGCTGGAGCGGGAAATCGGGGCTTTATTAACCATCAGCGTGATGAAGGGGTGGGAAAACGGGTGTTAGAGCTGCAGGGCTGGGGCAGGGGGAGGCACGCAGGGCGCCTCCTAAGGCCAGAGATGCTCTGAGCACTGCAGCAGCAGCAAGAGCAGGCAGGGAGGGGACAGGCAGGGGACTTCTAGTGCCAGGCAGAGCCCAAAGCCTGCAGCTGCCAAGCCCCACGGCTCAGCCTCCAGCTCAGGCTGCTCTGAGCGCCAACACCGTGCCCACACACTGAGGAGTTGTTTTGCCCAGTCTGGGGACCAGGGGAGAGCACAGAGGGGCACAGACACTTTTTTTCTCTTTTCCCAACCTTCCCCCACCTTCATGGCTCAGCCCCAGGAAACAGCAAAACCCTTGAGGATATTTCCTTTGCCCTATTGGAGGCCATGCTGTTTAATAAATGGCTTCAGCCTGTTGCTCTTCGCTTCTTGACTTTCTTTTTAGATATGTAACACATAGGCATTTGTCCCAGAGCAGCCTCCCAGCCCCACCTGGGCACACACGAG
Source organism: Opisthocomus hoazin (assembly GCF_030867145.1). Classification (NCBI taxonomy): domain Eukaryota; kingdom Metazoa; phylum Chordata; class Aves; order Opisthocomiformes; family Opisthocomidae; genus Opisthocomus; species Opisthocomus hoazin. The sequence continues at coordinate 11,371,423 of NC_134419.1, forward strand.
CTCAGGGGCCAGCCTGTAAGGCTCTATCAGCCCCTGCTCCCACGCCCACTCCAGCTCCACAAGCTCCTCCTGCACAGACACAGGGACAGAAGGGAGTGGAGGTTTAGCAGAGCCAGGGATGCACCCCAACAGTGTTCTGGCTGTTGTGAAGGCAGCAGAGGCCAGACCAGCTCTTATCAGCCCTCCCCAGCACAGAGTTCTATGTTTAGGAACATTCACCAGGCTCAGCCTCAAGAGAACCAAACAGCCAGAGCCACGAGCACAGAGCCTCTGCCCTGAGCTGCAGGCACGACTGCAGTGACCATCATCCATCACTGCTCCTCCGGCAGCAGCCACTCTCCTCCTGCCTCGTCAGGCAGACCTGGAGGGAAGCATCGAGGGCAGCAGGGAGCCAGGGCTGAGACCAGCACCCCAGGGGCTGCAAGGAGCAGAGATCAGAGCTTGCAACAGCAAGAGGGCCAAGACAACAACCACTTGCTTACAATCTTTATTGAAGTCATACAAAAGTTGCCAAAAAGTGAAAAAATACACTATATACAAAACCATTTTCCTTGTAAGGAGAGGAGTGTCCAAGGTTAAAGAATTATCATACTGTGCTTTCAACTGCAGCCCCTGATTCTGCTTGTGGCCTTTTCTCTGTCTAAAAGAAAAGAAAAGGTTTTGTTTTTAAAAAACAAGACACTGCCTTACAGCACCAGTTCATGCAGCAGTTCAGGGTTTCTGTGATTTGAAGACTCAGCTGACTGCTCGTGCTTCGCTGGTCCTCAGAGCCCAACGCTATCCTAAAGCGCTGACAGCAACAGTGGTAGCCCAGGGGAGCAGTGCTAAAACCCAGGAGCAGTAACACCCCTTTGGGGAACGGCCCTGCGCTGTAGTCCAGCCCAACTCCAACACCCAGACCGTTTTTCTGTCCCACCCCAGGGGCTGTGAGTCCCCACAGCTGGCACCTTCCAGCCCACAGTGTCAGCCACCACAGCACAACATGCACCCTGCCAGCAGGGAATATTCCCCATCTCATCCAGAAAGCTTTACACAGACCAGCAGGCAATAAAACCAACACATCTACCGGGCACAAACCTGTGCCTGAACAGAGGGAAAAACAAAAGCATGGCACAGACTCCCGACTCAGCTGCCCACCTCCTCTTCCATTTTCTCTGCAACCTCGTCTGCACTGGGGGCAGCGTCACCACCACCACCACCATTGACAGCCGGCTCTGGTTTAGATTTCTTCGCTTCATTGTCCCCCTGCTGAGTCTCCTCCTCTGGTTTCCTCTGAAGACAAAATTGTTTAGTCATCACTATGTACAAATTAAAGTTAAAATATTTAATTTTTTTTTAGAAAGTTAGCATCTAGATGTCATTGCACATTCTCTATTCAACCTCTGCTTGCCAGGTTCAAGACAGACACTCCAGTGGTAAGACGTAGCCAAAGCTCTGAAGCTTTGGTATAGAGGTCTCAACCACAAAGCCTTCCAGTCAGGCGTTATTTAGGTGCTCATACCTATAGGGCTGAATTATCCTTAGTGATAGTTCGGCAAGGAAACGGGTGACTGCTGAGCCAGGTAACAGTTAAGGGGGTAGATTTAGGGTGCCTGTGACACTGACACCTGCATAAAGCAGACAGAAGTTGCTCCAGGCAAACCTGAACTGAAAGCAGCTGATACAGCACAGGCCAGGCTGCCCCAGCAGCACACAAAAACTCAGATCCCATAGGGGATGATTATAGTTATATTTGCAAACAGATCTGGAAAAAATGGAAACCTTTAAAGGAACCTAGTGCTCAGTACATTTTATCATCCCAGTGAGAGGCAGTTTATCATTACTACCATTAGACTGGCTTTGCTATCAAGTCCAATTCTCCTTTTCCACTTGGAAAGACTGGAACCCAGCTCAGCCTGGTTGCTTGCCCTCTTCTTCAGACCTGCAGGCCACCCTGCTCTTCCTGCAGGTCCTCCGAGGAGGGCACTTGTTCAGACAACACCCACAGAAGCCACACAGCTCGGTGGGGAAGTTAAACTGGTGTGGGTCAGGCAGGGTGCCGAGCCCTCCAGAGCTAGTCTCCTGGGGGCTGGATGGTTCCCAGACCGATTAGCTCCCAGCAGAAAAGTTTCACACGCTATTTCTGTTTTTACTTTTAGAGTACTTTTTCCATTACAGAACTCAGTGAAGAAAAAAACTTCAAGCCAAGAAATCCAATTCTACAGAGCAAGCCAGTGCTACTTTAACAAACTGCTTGTTCAACCAGTCTCTTCTGGACTCACCTTTTTCCTGACTAAATGAGAGATGTCTGTAACACACTGAGACGCACCATCAGCTGCTTTTCTTACTGGAATCTATTACAAAACAGACATTGACACATGATTAACAGCAAACAGCAACCCTCAGAGCACACAGGAATTATCAACATCCATCTTAAATTAACTTACTGTGGAAACAGAACCACTGCCTTCACTTTGTGCAAAGCCAGATGTAGTTCCAACCTTAAGAGAAGCAGAAGAAACAGTGAACAAACTCCAGCAAGACCACCTACGCTAGTTTAGAAAGGGACAGAAAACCCAGCTCCTCCATGCCTCAGCACCGCATTCTACATTTACACACAGGACAGATGCAACCCTCAGTCCATTCTCACCGTTGGCTGACCTGTCATTTCCAGCCCTGACACATTAAATTGTTTTAGAAGCCTACCACAGTCCAGTTTGGAACAATTAATGTCAGTGTATTTACTAAATATCCTCTCTTTACACGTCAGTTACCTCAGCCTCCTTCTCCCAATCACAGCCCATCACATCTGTGAGCAACCACCAGCCCCCAGTCTGTACCATCAAGCCTGAGCTCCTCCCATTACCGTTTACTCCAAGTTTCATTGGAAGACTGTTTGGTTAAAAGGAAGCCACAGGACGCACTAACCAGCGTTGCTTTCAGTGCCAGCTCAGCTACTCTTGCACTCTTTTGAGACTCCTTTGAATCTTCTATCTTTTCTTTTATTTCGGGAAGCAGTCCCTTCAGCTCTTCAATCTCCTTCTCATCTTCAGGGGACCCACTTTCTGCCGCCTTTATTCGCTCAGTAAGCATTGCTAGGAGGAAAACGGTTATCAGGGCAGAAAACCTCAAGGCAAAGTAGCTGCCCAGTTACCAACATCCTAGGGCAATTATCTGCTAACACAGAGAGTTTCATTCTGTACTCTGGTGTCAGTACAGCCCGTTACCCCCCTCAGACCAGAAAACATTTGCACAGCAAGGTAATACACGTACCTAGCTACTTTTAGCACAGTGAAAGCCTGCTTTGACTTGTGAAAGCTCTCCCAGTCACTAGGCAGTTTTAGAAATCCACTCACCCATTCTCTTGTCAATGACTTCTACGGATTTACCGAACTGCAAAACGGCCTCGTCGAACTGGCTGTTGTAGTGGTAGGCCAGCGCCAGCTGGTAGTGACTCTCAGCAAGCAGGCGGTCATGAGCCTCCAGGTACTTCTGCTGCAGGGCCAGGCAGGCCTGGAACTCTTCTATGGCCTGCGTGTAGTTCTCTTTGGAGACAGGTGTAGGGTCTTTACAAACCACACTCGTCTATACCCAAACAAGCAAGACCTGAACCCTTCTTCAGTTACTCTGTATTTTACCGCACTTCATAGTCTGAAAACAGAACCACCGTTGAATAGAGCAGCTGAGCTCAGTGGCAGGCTGCTTTCAGACTATCAAGTGACACCGCTCGCAGCCCAACACTATCACACCCCCCCCCCAACACCTCAGAAGGTGTTTGTTTGGAGTGCAGTTCCTCTGGTTCTCTCAAAAGCCTTTCATCCCTTTACAGCACCACAGCAAACTGAGCAGCCAAGCCAGAACCCAGCACACAAATCCTGCTCTTTGACCCACCACCATCAACCAAGTGCGGCTTGAATCTAGAGCTAAGGACAGTCCCCTGCTCCCTCCCAGCCAAACGCGCCATTCAATGCGCTCTAGTGACAGAAAACACAACCCTCATTTTGCAACTCTTGTCCAGAAACCTGTCACATTATTTCCAATGCTTGCCATAGAGGAAGATTACCTTCTACTTGGATTTAACAAGATTAAAACCACATTTTTTTAAATGAAGGGCAGATAAGACACATCAGAAGAAGCGAACCTGAGTCTTGCTTCATAATCCCTTTTTTCTTGTGCATAACCCACCAGGGTCTTTCCTGACCATACCCTAGTATTTTGGAAAGTCTAAGAGAGTCAACCGTTCTTTATTTGCAGTCTTTACGTTCTGGAACTGGCACGGTACCAACACCTCCCACTGAGCTCAGTGACTCACTGCTTCACTAAGGAAAGAGTCCTTCCTGGTTTCTGAAGCCAACCAAACCTTGCCTATGAAGCAGAACACAAGGCTGGTTTTGATGTGGTAACACCATTACTTCCTACTCAAAAGTTTTCTTTCACTGTTCTGGAAAAGCACGGACTACCCCATTTAAGGCACCAACTGGTGCAGCCATTGATTCTAAAGCTTCTTACACAGCTGCACTATCATAATTAAACAAAGTGCAATTTGTTTTCATCTTAACAGCCTTAACTCACCTCTCATTTTAAAGTCAGAAATAGAGAAGGACAGAATGTGGAATTGTACACGAGAACTTGCATTACTTACCAGATTCAATGCTAACTTCTCCTAACTTTAGATGAGCTTGAGCTGCATGGAGCTGGGCTTCTTTTGTTTCTTGTCTAAATCACAGAAAAAAATTAGTTTTCAAATCCTGATCAGAATATGCCACATTCACCAATTGCTCCCACCACCCCCTGACTTCCAGTGAGTTTCTCTAGCAGATACCCAGATGAGGACTGAAGCCTTTACCTCTTGTAGATGACTTTCGCTAACTCCAGCATGTCCCAGGCCAGCTCAAGATTTCCAATTTCATCCTCCTCACTTTCCTGTAGAGACTAGAGATGCATTAAAGATTAAGTGACTTGCTTACACATCGCATCAAACACTAAGTTTCTAAGCAGCATTATCAAGGAACAAGTTTCTTAAAGAGGTAAACAGTTTACCACTAGAAGGAAAAAAGAATATGCAGAAGAGGTTATTACATCAGCTGAGACTTTGCCTCCAGTGAAGGTGTTTCAAGTGGAACATAAGCTTACATTGTTAGTTGCTATGGCCTTAATTTTCTTCCAGAATAACAGGGCACCAAGCACCAACATTAGCCTAAGAATAAGACTGTTTAAGGTGCTATTTAGATGAATCAAAAGCTAAATAAAGGAGTTCCACTTTTTTTTTTAAATGAGTTTTTGAGCTTCATTAGAATCATCCGAGGCAGAGACAGATATTCCCTCCAAGACAGTTGTATGGCATGCTTAGTACCACACTAACAGGTTCCACATGTTTCCAAGTGTTTTGATTGCTGTATCAAGGTAACGCCTCAGATTTAAGCAGCACTATACTTTCCAGTAAATTTCCCTCCTCACCATGGCTTACTGACCTGGGTGCACTGCACATGCATAGCCAGAGAACAGCAAAACAAGCAGAGAAAAAACTGTTACAAGTAACTAACTTCAGCGACCAACTAAAGCAACCCTCCTGCCTGCCTCTGCATTGACCAGGCTGCGCTATTCATCAGCAGACTGCCCAAGTTCACACACAGAGCTGAGCAAGGTACCACAACACAGACTAGGCATAACACTGCCCCTTCCTCAGGCAATATTGGCTTTCAAAAGTAATTTCCTACACAGGACTAAATGAAATACAAGTGAGATTCTACAGCTACATTAACATGACATTTAGACAAATGCTGCACTATTCCAGAATGTCAGCATCAGAGCTCAGCAATCTCACCTTGTCTTCGACTGTCAATTCATTCTCCTTATCATCTTCAGCTTTATCATTTTCTTTATCTTCCTCTTCAGACTCTTCTGTTTCTACAAGCAAAGTAGATGAATGAGACACTTCTTGTTACTACGCTTGCTTCACACAGAGTCAGGTAGAATCTATTATATCCAGCCCTTCTCCTTCCAGTGACAGGTTAGATATGTGATGCAAGAAGAGCAGAGATACATTCAGTTCTCAGCAGCAGCAGCAGCCATCTTGCTGAAAGTATTAGGCACTATGGACTAAAGCAGTTTCAGGCTACCTTAGTCCTTTGTTTAAGTTTGCTTTCTAGAGAGTATGAAGTTAAACTTGCCTAAATTCAGTTCTCACAAATGCATTGTGAAGTCCCACTGAAGCCTGGGGATCCTGAACAGCCCTGGAGGTACTGCCCAGCTGCTGGACTTCAGGCCACAGATAACAAGCGTTTTCAGCAAGATAGCTGCCAAGCTGTGTACAAAGAAGCCTGTTTCTGAATTCATGTTCCTCATGTCAGACATTGAAGTGGCAATGTTATTAATGAACCTGCTATTGCATAGCACTGATTTGACTTCTGGTAGTGTGTAGGAGCACTGTACGATCTATTCTAGCAGTGGAAAATGTTTTGGGAAAACGTGCAGTGAAGGAGTATGGCTAATAACTTTAGAGTATTGGTGGACTTGCATGCTGAAGTCACACACTTAATCCCTATGTCATGACCAATGACTAATTCCAGAATAACAGGAGCTTGATGAGGTGGAGACTAGAGAACCTGTGAGCTCATCAGACTAACTCCCCAAAAGCAAACGCCTACTGCTGAGAGGGCCAAACCTGTTAGGCACAAGGACAGCCCGGTCACAGGTCAAACAGAAGAGGGGTTAGGAAGGGCAAGTCAATTTTAAGCATTGGAAAGAGCCTGGAATGACCAGGCACCAGACCAGGATGTTCAAGCATGTCCTCACACCAACAGAGCTGGAACTAAAAGAAGCGGTTATGCGTACACAACCAGCCTTTCACAGGATGCTGAGGAGTGGATAACTACTCAGTTTATGTTCAGTCATACTCTGTCCAGACAGACACTTTGTTAGGCAGCTGCTTCACCACTGAGTGCCATTGGACACTGATGGGAGTTGTACTGCCGAGTACAGAACTATTTACTCTGAATACTTGCCACTCCTGAAATAAGGTTCTTCCTGTGCAGTAAAGTTTCAACTATCAGCTCATCAATTAACTTGTGTGATGGAAAGCACTGGCCCACTAAGACTACGCAAGTACTACCTCAAAGTGTCCAAGTTTTACCAGGTTACTTTAACATAATCATGAAAACAGGTGCAACTGGGCAGGGAAGCAGAATGGCAGAAAAAGCTAGATAGCTGGAAGGCTGTACTAGGCAACAGCAATAAGCCTTCAGGTTCCAAGGCAAATTAAGTTCAGATTTGCCAGCCAAATTCTCACTTGTAATTACCACCAGAAAGACTTAAATGTAGAGTTTCTTCCCCTCACCAAAAGCAAATTTACTATTTTGTGATGTATTCAGCTGTTCTTACTTTTCTGCTCTGCTGTTTTAAAATAAAATACGGTTATAACCAGAAGCAACTTGTGCTTCAAGTTATTTGAAGGTTAGTGCAATAAACCCAGACACATGCAAGTGAACATCCATTCAGTATTCTCCACCAGCCTAGCCCTTACTTACACATTTCACAGGGCTGTAAGTTTGCTTTCAAGTAAGATCTGCTTTGCAGTTAGTTAAGCGTTAGTCTAGAGAAACTGAGACTATACACTATTCCTTGAAACTTTACTCGGATGTAAAATCCTTCAAGAGCCCCTTTACTGTGCCTTTTCCTTATTCTAAGGCAACAGAAAATTCTGAATGGAACACTTTTTACCCATTGTTAGCCAAATCCATCAAGTCATCCACCCACAAGTACGTTCCTCCTCTCACTGTTACCTTCTCCCTCTTCCATCAGGTCATCTTTCTCTTCTTTTTCTACCTTAGCACCTTCACCCTCTTCCACCAGGTCATCCTTCATTTCCTCTTTCTCTACCTTAGCAGCTACTTCAGCCTTCTCTTCCACGTCATTAGATGGCTCTTTGCCCTCTGTGGGCACGGGCTCCTTTGAGGACTCTGTCTCTTTAGATTCAGCCGGTTTCTCTTCCACAGCTGCCTCTGCTGGCTCTTGTTTCTCCTCCACCTTCTTCTGTTCAGCTGCCTCTGCCTCCCCTTCTGCAGCTTCTTTCTGTTCCACAGTAACCACTGCCTGCACTTCTGCTGTCCCTTCTTGTGCTACTGCCTTCTCTTCCACAGCTGCCTCTGCCTGCCCTTCTACAGCCTCTCCCTTTTCCGCAGCTGGCTCTTTTTCTGTTGCTTCTGCTGTCTGCTCTCCCTTCTCTTCCACAGCCGCTTCTCCAGCTTCAGCCTCTTCCACAGCTGTCTTTGCCTCCTTGCCCGACACTTCTGCCATTCTCCCCTTCTCCTCAGTTGCCTCTGCTACCTTGTCTTCAGGCACCATCTGCTGCTCCTCTCCTACTACCTTCTCTTCCACAGCTGCCTCTTCTTTCGTAACCTCCTTTTCCACAGCTGCCTGCTGCTTCTGCTCTTCTGAAGTTAATTCTTTTTCTACAGAAGCCTCTGTCTTCTCTCCAGCCTCTTCAAGCTTTACCTCCTTGCCAGCAATTGCTTCTTCTGCTGTTTTTTCTTCTGTGATCTCTTCCATTTTGACATTGTCTTCTTTGATTTCCTTCTCAGTTAGTACTTCAGGCTCTTCTGTGGACTTTTTGGCATCTTCTTTTTCCCCCATGGCGTTATATACCTGTTCTCTCAACTCCTCCCTTGCTTCTTCTACATGATTGAGGAAGCATAAACATTTCTTCGAGTTTAGTGATAAAGACATTAACGGGCACTGACAATACCACCCTCAGACCCTCCAGTGTGTTGGTTTGTCATCAAGTTAGATGATATTCCTAAAAGCTCCATTTTCAAAGTACAAAGAATTGGGACGCAACCAACATAGTAACTTGAACTAAGCAAATCCCTTCCCCTTCCCCAGACTGCATTATTGCAAGCGGCCGCTCAAGCAGTGTGCAGTTTTGCGCACTAGCGTTTTTAGTCACAGCTAAGCAAGAGGTGCCAGTGTTTTTATTGTCTGGATCAACAGGAATTCCTGTATTATCTCCAGCTGCAGCTAGTATAAAATAGTTACTGTTCTCCCACTGTTTACAGAGACTCTGTCCTGTCCTACTACACACACTGTACTGCTACAAGGTTACAAAGCAGTTAAAGTTGCTGTGAAGCTTAAGGAGGCAAGTTCAAATGCATTGCTTCAGGACACAGACACCTGGTGACCCTTTACACATGCTTTCAGTGACCTTCCTCACAGAAGTTCTAGAGGTTTTGTTCAAACTTTAAGCAAGATTAAAAAAAACAACAAAAAGTCTACTCAAGCTGTTAAGAATTTCAACAGAACGATTCAGGCTACCCAAGACACCGATAGACTGAGCTTGGATCATTTAGACAAGGAAACACAGCCTGGTGCCTCCACGCCACGGCAGACGGCTTTACATACCATCAACAGTTGGTAACACAGAATCATCTTCAGCTTTTTCTCCTTCCTCTTCAACCTGCACCCCTTCTAAGGCATTTCCCAGTACACCATTTTCCATTCTAAAGGGAACAAAAGATTGTTATCCCTTGGGTCTTGTAACAACACCATTTTTAACTGCAGAAGCTGCAATGCCACAGCCCTATGTATACAAAGTTCTAGTGTAACTCTGTCTATATGAGGGCGAAATCCTGTTACCCCAGGCAGACTCTTAATCAAATGAGAAACTGTTAGCATACCTTGCCAACTCCAAGAGAGATTTTCCATAGTAAAAAAAAGCTTCTGCACACTCATCCGCTGTCTCACCATACTTTTTACCCCTACGAAAGTAATGAAGAATTATTTGCATGTGCCTACCTGAAAGCTAAAAATTCCCAGACAGGATGAATCAGTTTCTTGGCTCAACTCCCATTGTTTCAAACAAGGAACAAGAGCTCCTCTCACTTAGCTAGAAGTGGCTCTCACAAGCATTCAGCAAAGCAAGTTAATCTAAAACCCAGAGAGGTATCACCCTCAGACACTGATGTAGTCTAGCAAAGAAGTTGCTAGCAAGTAACACTATCCCATTATTTTCATATTAACAGACCACATCAGAACCATACACTGCAAAATAAAATATCAAATCCCTTCTGCTTCACAGGGAGCTGCACTGGCAATCACTATCACAAAAGTTGTCTAAATTGCACACGAACTACAGTATTGTCCAACCCTTGAGTTAGTTTTAAGCAGTATATACTCTCCTCAGTTGTTTTGTAACTACACCAGCATACAAGGTAAAGAAAAATAATCTTTCTTGTATAGGTCACATCATCTCTATAGTCAAGCAGAAAACCAAGCCCTACAAAAATGCACAGAACATTCTACTACTCACAGTAAGCTCGCAGCTTCCTGGAAAGCATTAACAGCAGCCGGAATATTTCCCATTACCAAGTGCTTCTGTCCTAAACCCAATAGTTTCTTCGATTCACCATCCACATCCATGCTGGGGGAGGGGAAAAAAAAATAAATCAAATACAGGGTTCTGTTAAGTCTCCTTATGAATCAGGAAGTTTCACATCCAGCTTTCAAACCCTAGGTAGCTTTATCCAAGAGTGAGTTGCATAAGTTATGCTGGTTGGAACTACCAGGGTAGGGGAGTTTTGTGTTTAAATCTGGATCAGCTTTTGGTTTTAATGACTAAGGAAAGACAGGTGAATCTTAACCAACCGCTACAAGAAGTGGGTTTCAGAATCTGGTATGACAAAGGATGCTAAAGAATATACTTTAAGAGCTGCACACCAGTACAACACCGAGTACTGCACAACGTTTCACCAGACTCCTACACGAGCCAGGCCAAGAAGAATAAATCCAAATTGTGACTTCTCGGAGCACAGCATGACACATCTGAAAAGACCGACAGATGCAAGTCCTAGTTTCAGTTCAGCGCACCTCGCACAGCTCCCATTTCCACAAGGTCCATCCCAGTCCCCTGTCTTGGGCTGGGATAAGAGGAGCTGCCCACAGAGGAGTCCCCTGACATGCTAGTCACGTCCTTGTACCTCCACAGCACTTACTAACTCACAGATCAAGAGCTTGCTACAGGACAGCTACTATTTGTGCATTAATTAGCCCTCTAAAGAGTTCTGCTGCACTCGATTTGCGTGGACTGCCAGCGAGCACAAGCGTTCGACGCCTACAACATCCGCCTCTTCAGCATCAGGCTGCCGGGCTTGTCTGCAGGGCGACCTCCCGGTGTCTCACCAGACAGCCCCTGACAGCTCAGCCCACCGCCTCACCTGTCCGTCTTGTCTGCGGACGTGGAAGGAGCTGCCAGTTCCTCTTCCATCCTGCAAACAAAACACCGAAGAAGCGTTTCCAAAGGCCCGGAGCCGAGCTCCCAGAGGCAGGGTGCTGCCGGCTCGCATGCCTGCTCACTGTTTTTTAGAGAAACCCGTTAGTTTCGGTGTTATTTATTGTTTGAATTAAAGACCCTTACGAAAGCAGCCACCTTCGCGCTCAGGTCCCCCCGGCCAAGCCCGGCTGCAGGCCCGCTGCCCGAAGCCCAGCGCCGCCGGCCCGCCCGCCGCGGCCCGGGGCTCTCCTCACGCCGAGGGCGCGCGGCCCGGTTCCCGCCAGGTTTCCAGTCAGAGGAGCCGGGACGCGCCCCAGGCACCCGCCCGGGGGGAAATGGCAGCGGGGACCCGGCGGGCAGGGCAGCCCCTGGCCGGCAGCTGACAGCCGGGCCGCCGCGGCCGGCGGAGGGAGGCGGGGGGCGGCGTCGCGGAGCTCCCCGGGCGGAACAAAGGGCGGGCAAGGCGGGCAGCAGCCCCGGCCCCCCCAACTCCTCCCCTCACAGACAATGGGCGCCTTTCCCGCCTTCCCCCCGGCCCCGCCCCCCGCCATTGGCGCCAAACCCCGGCGGCGGCTCCTCACGGGCTGGCGGCCCGGCGTCACGTGACGCCGCAGGACCACCCACCCGCCGCTCCCCCTTCCCCCGCAGCCACCCGCGGGCGGGCTGCGCGGCGTCGGCTGCCCCCAACAAAGATGGCAGCAGCCGTGCAGGGGTCACGTGGTGGCTCCGCGCGAGCCGAGCGGGCCCAGCTGGCGCTGGAGGAGCAGGGGGGCAGCACGTACCACCCTAGGGGGGTGCGAGAGGGAAAGGGGGGCAGGCGCGCGAGCACGACCAGCGCCCCCAGCCCTCCCCTCTCAAAAGGAATCCTGCCCGCCACCCCCTGCCCCCCTCCCCCCCCCCGGTCACCCCGCGGCGCGAAGGCGCCCCCCTCTCCCCGCCACCCCCCACCCTCGACACGCACACACCGTGACCGGGGCCAGCCCGCGAGTCCCTACCTCGTCGGGGAGGCCGGCGCGGGCTCGACGCAGGGGGCAGTGGCGACGGCCGGAGATTGCATAGACTGTGCCGGAGAGAGGGGCGGCGGCGGCAGAGTGCAGACCCCGGCCCCTCCGGCCGCCTATATACCCCCCAGGACACGCCCCGGCCCGCCTGGCGGCGCGCGCACGCCGCGGGGGGACTACCGCTCCCGGCATGCCGCGCGCCCGCTCGCCCAGCCGGACACTCGGGGCGCCGCCGCGCGGGGCTTGCCGGGAAACGTAGTCCCGCGAGGGACGGGCCGCCGGGAAGTGTAGTGCGGTGGAACGGCACGCCGGGAAGCGTAGTCCGCCGGCGGGGCGGTGGGAGGGCCGCGGCCTCGTCGCCTCACCGCCCGCCCCGGGGAAGGAGGAGCGGGGCCAGCGCTCCTCAGGCTGCTGGGGGGGGCGTGGAGCACGGGCAGCGCGGCCCTCGACGCGGCCTGCTCGGGGAGAGCAGTCGGTCGGCGCCGGCTCCGCTCCCGGAGACGCGGGAACCCGCCCTCCGCGGCGGCCATGGCCGCGGAGACCTCCCACCTCAGCTGCGCGGAGGAACAGAGCGGGGCACCGCAGGTTGAACAGACACAGAACTCCCCTGCTGCCCTCGGGAACTCCCTGCCCACCTACTTGCTCTCGATTAAAGTTACCAGAAAAAGTTCATTAGAGGGGGTGAGAAAGTCCCGGAGTCACACACTGACCGAGTACAGCATTTATTGAAGACACGCAAGCATACAAGTGGAAATACAGGCAACAAAAGCCGCTTTTCTTGGCAGGGTGACTGCTGCTAACACTCTACCCAGCGCCTCCAAAGCAGCGCTGCTTCCCTACTGATCTGCAGTGAGAACTGGATTCAAAGTCACCCGTGTTTGATTACAGTAATAAAGAACCAACAGGGATTTCATTTCCCTTAGAAGAAAACATCCAGTCTGGTAAGGAATCCGAACTGGGCTGCAATGGCTGTCTCCAGTAGGTAAATTCAGCAGGAATTAGGAGATACTTTAGGAGGAACAGAAATTCTTCACATTTTAGGTAAGGATTACAAAGTGACAAACAGGTTTGTTCCAGTTCGGCTGCACGCTGTGGGGCCCGGGGCAGCAGATACTCCAGCAGGCATCACGCTTGAGATGAATGTATGTTTTACTACAGGCCTACTGTAAATCAGCTTACCAAAATGAAAACAACCTAATTCTTTAATTTTTGAACTATTTGAATAGACACTTATTTTTCTAATGCTATGTTTGTTATTGGTAGGGGAAAAATAAAAAATAAGCGTTCTTTATTTCACTTACACCGGTCAAGCTGTCTTTATCCAGCAGCAAACAGGGAGTTGTGCCTATGGCTGTCTCTGAATGGCATCAACAGATCTGAGAGAGTTCCTTCGTTTTAAATCTGAGAGGCCTTCAGAAACTCCACCATGCTACCCTGTCTGCCCCAAGGCAAATAAGAATTAATCCTCTTTTACAGGTAGAGAAAAATCAAGATACAGTGTTAACGCTGCTAAAGCCACAGAAGGTATCACCATCGGAGCACTGGTAGGTACTAACACCTTGCACTCTTTGTACTGGGATGGCTAGACGATTCATAAGGGACTGAAACAAAATCAAACTGTTGTTAGAGCTAGACCTCCAGTCCTGCTCAACAGTGTATCAGCGCTCAGTAAATTAGTCCCTGCCAGAGACATGGCAAGTGGGAAAACAGAGGCACAAGGAAGGCGAATGGCTTGCCCCGTGTGTTACCAGCAGGTCAGCAGCAGAAGAGGAGACAGGATCAGCTCTCCCAAGCATCAGCCCAGACAGCAGTCAAAAATGCAACATTAAAATGGAAGGGACCCTCTGACTGGTCTTTCCTCTTCTGGTATAGTCAGGAACTAATTTTGTGACCTTCCAGAACCCAAACTGGACATCTGTGGTAAAGAGACACTGGGCAACTTTACTGGAAAAGCAGGCTGTTTTCCTACAAGACTTGCAAAAAAGTTCTTGAGGCTTTTGTGACAGGACGATCAGAGTTATCATCAGAGCTGAAACCTAGCCATGCGACAAGCAACAGAGGATTGCCCTGAAGGCCTGCTCCAGGGTATGCATTTATTCTCCTCAAATTCACAGGCAAATTGAAATAAAAAGAAAACAGAGAATTCTAAGTCCTGCAAGTACTCTGAAGTAGATTAAAAGCACTGGGCAGGGCTGGTTACTTGGGTTTTAATGAATGGTTTATGGACATAGTGCAACTATAGCACATTTCACTTTATTCCCTTTAGTAAAGATATCAAAGTTGAAGGCTGAGCAGCTGTTTAGTCTGCAAATGCTTTCGTGCCTTCACCCCCCCCTCACGGTAATTACTAAAGATTTCAGAACTGTTTTGCAGGCAGTAAACCCAAAGTATTGCCCTAACCAGATAAGGACATATTTTGAACTTGAGTTAAGCTCCCCAACTCGTTATCTAAACTAGGAAAGATTCGATGCTTCCGGGAGCAAGCTTGCAGTCATTGTAATAAATCCACAAACTTTGACATGGAAGCTACAGTATCGAGAAGTCAGTTAGAAGCAGTACATTGTAAGTAAACCTATTAAGGAAGGAAGGTGTTACTTGGATAGATTTTTTGACAAATTGCGGCAACAATCATTTCGTGGAAAGGCATACAGAGGAGCATGTTATTCTATTTTCTAGCACTTAATAGGGGTCATTGAACGGGTAATATGGGTGTCCAGCATCTCTTGCTACTAGCTTTCCATTCACCTGTGAAATAAACAGACAGACTCAAGTCAGAAAGATAAAAATCCATTCTTTTTCTCAGTTTCAAACTCTGAATGGTTTAGATTTCTAAATCTTCATATCCCAAACATCTGAGAGTGTCTTCTTCAGCTTAAACAAGAGCTGTTCCCTCTACCCCTGAGCCCTCTTAGCACTTCTTGAAAGAAAAATAATTAAAAAAAAAATTAAAAAGACAGATTTCTGTAGCCTAGAGCAGGAGTCTTTCAAGCTGCTGAGACTTGAAGAATTAGGTTAAAAATAGTTAAAAGCCTTTTGCCTTGTAGCCTTTAGTGAGTAAGTGTTGTAACACGCACACTTCAAAACACTTGATTAAGGAGTCGGAGATTTGCCAGTGTTTCCATGGTAGAGAGTTGCCGGGCTGCTGCTTTTACAGATGGACAAGATGAAACACACTGAATAACTTGTTCAGGGTCATACACTGAAGCACTAATAGCGTCCCCGAACTCCTTCATAGCACTTTTTATTCAAGAACATTTCCATGGAAGACCAGACCGAAACAGCCAGGCTCAGGCTGGCCCAAAAGCAGATGTGGCCATGTAGAAGTCCCACTTCTTAGCATTCAGATGCACAAGCTGCATTTCTAGTTCCATTAAAGTCCATTGCAACACTCCCAACTTCTGAGGAGCTGAGGTAAAAACTTGCTCCTAATCTGTAATGTTTGGGGAAATTTAGGTGCAGCACTGGCAAAGAGATACACACCTCCCTGGGTGACAGACTAGCATCATTCAGCTAAAACTTACATTAAGTGACTAATGACTGAATAAAAGTTATGCTAGAGAAATAATTGATTTGTATACATATAAATGTGATTTTTATATTAATGTGATGTTAGAGATCATTCAAAATGTTACAGAGACAGAGAGAACTACAGAGACTTTCAAACCAAGTATCCACTAGCAAGTCCCTCTATTAGCTTTCAGTCTAAAATCTGCTTTTCAAAGCAACGACTGGCATCCCTAGCACTGAATCGTTTACTGTGAAGATTACTGAAGTGTGAAATTAGTCACTTGGGGGCACTACAGAGCAGAAAACTAAGATGTTAAGGTTCAGTATTTGACTGATGCTCAGATCAAAACAAAACAAAGCTGAAATTAAGCTGTCAACTGAAGGCAATCCTTAAAACCGTGGACAAAAGTGTCACAGCATCTTCAGGTTTCCTCATATTCTCTTCAGAGCCAACAACTTCCTCATGCTCCTAGAATTCTTATTCCTCTTTTTTTCCCCCCAGTTTCTTCCCCCTGCATATTTCGCTACACAGAACAGCTCTTCAGGTAAACATTCTCGTTCACGGCATGCCAAGACAGCAGCTGCCAGAAGCAATGTTTCACATAGCTGATTCCAGTCTACCCCAGGAATTTGAGAGAAGGGGTGGGGGGATGTAAAATCAGCAGTGAACACATTGCAGGTCAACGGTAGCTAACTATCAAAAATAGACAGATCATCCTGTGTACAACACCATCACTCCTCCTCTCCTGGCTTGCTAGTCATGCAAGTTTTGCTTCAGTGCCAATTATGTGTTTCCAAAAGTTTCGATTTCAGGCTGGTGTAAGGTATGGCTGAATAATTACCAACCTCTATCCACAAAATGAGCTGTTAAAAGTATAAAGCAACTTATATCGTCCTCATGCAACATAACAGCCTCTCCTCAGGCTTTAAACAAAAACACAATGTGGAGAAGAGTGGCCCAACGATAAGAACTTATGGTTATATATCAATGAGGTAAAGCAAGAAAAAACTGTCTCGCCAGTTATGACAGGAGCTCTGATATCACTGCCATATCACACTGAAATCCAGACACCATAAGTTAGATTCATAGAGGAGATAGGCATGAAAGGTTAGGCAGGAATTTTAATTCAAAGTTGATGAAAATTCTTTCTGATAAGCCCAGAACGAATGGGCAGGAGACAAAAGATTCCGCTACAGATCTTACAGCTACAGAGTCGTGTTTCAGTTCTCATCTTGCCTTTTCCTGTCTTGTTACCTGACAATAAGGCAGTATCTTTGAAGCCCAGCTGCATCACATTCGCCCTTTTTCTAGTTGGATGGGCTAGCACTTTGAACTGTATTTCATCTCTGCTTTGTGAATCACTGATCTGATCAGGTCGCCCAGGTAACAAAACCAAATGAATTCTCCCCGGCTCATCCAAGCCAGGCTACGTTCTAACATACTCTGCAGTTTCATTACCAAAAAACTTTGTTTTCAGCACAAGTAACAAAACACTTGAAAGGAACACACTGTCAGCAGCAGGTGTTGCTTGTCACTACCACAGTCACACAGACAAGCAGCTACGCTTGCAGTTGGGCATATGGACTCCTGATCTGTAAGCACCCAGATAATCTTGGTTGCAGGGATGCGGGGGTTTATATTTACACACACATACTGAAGCAAACCCACAGTTAAAAGCATGGCCTTGAAGCTCTCCTAAGCTCCAGCAGGACAACAAGTGAAAGCTGTAACAAGGATCTACCCTTGATAGGAGACAGTAACTCACCACGCATTCACAACTTCTCTTTTCTAACTCAGACTAGTCACTGATACGCTCTCAAGTACTCAGAAAATCTCAATAATAAATCCTGGACAAAAGCTTTCCCCAAAGAATTCTTATAGCCAGTAGCCACTGACTACTGAAGAATAATTTACAGGCAGGCAAACCGCTGGAGAGGCGAGGGTATGCTTGACAGCTTCCAAATTTGCAGAGAGATCTAGTGTATCTAAGCAGTGTACTGTATGACAGAGCAGGGATGAAGCACTTCAGACTCATTATAGCACAGCTGCCATATGTTGGTCAGTGACGCACCAGGGAATGGCAACAGCTCTCTGTTGTACAGTCAGAAGCAGGACAACAAAAATTAGGAACACTGCAAGAGCCAGGAGACAAGGCATTGACTTTTTTTTTTTTTTTTTTTTTTTTTTGCAGGAGGGGAAAGGAACAAGGTTAGGTCCTTTAATACAAGGAAAGAACGACCAAGTAGACTTCAACACTTACAAGGCATTGGTTTCTCTAAAAACAGACTGGCATCTGATCACATGTGAGGTAAGGTTTCACGTGACAGAATAAACTACTGATGCTATATGATGCTGCGGCTAATGGATTTGGGAACAAAAAGACAACAGCCTAAGCCTAACTCCTTACATGGGAGGAAGGTTATTACAACAGATGCTGAAAGGGGGGGATATCCAGTGGAGGGGAACAGACAAATTCCCTCATGTGACTTTCACGATGGATGTGGAGAACTGAGTGTTCACTGCTCTTAGAGGTTTATGGTATAAAGCAGACAGAAACAGTTGGAACAAGGAGTACTCCTGGAGGAATGGCATGGACCTTAGCCTGCTCGTACAGGAGAACACCAAATCAGCAGGAGTTTGGTTAGATTTGAAGTAAGATGGGACTTTGGCTTAAAGATCCATGTACATCTACAATAACAAGAACTTGAGAGAGCCAAGACAGAGGAGAAAAGTTTTCAGGAAGTTACCTTCCTTGTATCCAGCTTTTTAAAAATTCTCTCTTAGATACCCTAAGAAGATGTAGTGTTCTTATGCGTCAGTAGTTCTGACAGGGACAGTAAAAGAAAGAAAATGGCAAAACCCCCAAGTTGTGGCTACATGCACATAATAAAAATTACTAGAAACGAGAACTTTACCGTTATCATTGGCACAATGTAACGCCAGTTTTTATTCAGGCTTCGAACGTGGCTCATCTCCTCTTCCGTGAGGCTGAAATCAAACACCTGAGAACAAAACCAAGTGGCTTCATTCAATAACCATAGGTTCTTCATATTTAATTGATGTTGAGTTTTGCCTCTTGGTTTTGTTTCCTTTGTAAAGTCACAACCATCCCCTTGTGCTGTGAATTTTTCCAGAGATCCACAAGCAATAGAGCTGATTTAAAGGCAAAAAGGTTCCATTTCTCAATAACCCAGGACAGAATGGAACAGCAGCAGTGACCTGAGACATTGGTGACTATTTCAGTGTTTAGTTTCAGATGGCAATGCAACAACACAGTTGTAACTGAGGCACACACACACACGCACACACACGAGACTGGAAAAATTTATTAAGCTGTGGTTGCACAGTATTTCTTTTGCACCTTCAAAAAGAAAGCCTATGTGCTATATTAGAGTTGCAAGATTCTAGTGTTAAAACCCAAGTAAATTAAACATAATGGAACTTGTAATATTCAAAACACCTCCAGAAACGGCAATTTTGATAAATCTGAGCCTCAAATAGTGGGAATTTCCATGCAACTCTGATCAATAGAATTTATGTATCTGTGAAAATCTTGGTTTCGGACAGCATTAGTTTGTCTTCTGTTAATAAACATGAACCTGCAATTAAACTAATTTTATAACAGACACCAAAACACAGGCTTAAAGCCTGAGGTATTCATACACTTGCCAACTCTAAGCTTACACTGATACTGCATAGCACTCTTCCACAAAGATAAAAAGCAGCAGGACTGTTCCTCCAAGTAGATGCTGCCTATTCAATCAAATATTCTGTTCTCATGTAAATGTAAACCTCAAGTAACTGCAGAGTTTACTGGAGTTTCTTGACATTTCTAGCTGCATGGCCAAACTTGTTTCTGTTAACTGTTACTCTCATGAAACCAAGCCCTATCTTAACAACATGTAACCAACCCATTTGTATGATCAAGGGCTGGGGGAAAAAAAAAATATCATGGGGGGTGATTCAGAGACTTCCCTCCTAATTATTGGAAGTCGGTTTTTAAATAATTTTTAACATGAGCTGTTTCTACTTCAGAGCAGAAATGTATCACACTAATTCTATTCCTTCAGCACCATCAGAAGGACACTGCTGCAGAAACAGTCACCAGCCCTCACTTGCAGAGTAGAGCAACTGTTATTCATAAATAAGAACCATTGAGCATCATTAGAAGACTCCTGTGTTCAATAAATTTGTATCTCAGATAAATTTCAGTGAAGATTGCTTCATTTAACTTCTATAAAGCAAATTCTTTACCTTTTGATAACAAGACTGTGCATGTGCACATATGCACAGACTCACACACTTAGTTGCTTAAAATATATCAAGTTTGTTTTCCAAAAATCTTTACCCTCGCTTCTAAGCGTATGCGTACACTGATGAACAAGTATGAACCAAGTGCCCTAACCTGTTGTTCTGCAAGTGGTAGGACAGTACATTACTCATATGAAAGGGCACCGCTGAAACTCCTTCCCTCCATTTAAACTTACCTGGAGATTCTGCTGAATGCGAGCCGGAGTGACACTCTTGGGAATGGCAACCACTTTGCGCTGCACTTGCCATCTGTGAAGAGGAGGAGGAGAGAGATTTTCTGTGCATGCCGACCAAGAACCACGATATTTATTTTGGTTGAATAATAATCTGTCGCATCAGCGATACCGCTTATGTTTCTGTGTGAAAAATACCCAGAAGAGGGCTGCCACAGCACTGTATTGTATTAGGACCTAGTACGTCCAAGCTCAAGCAAGACAGTAGCCACTGGACTAATCAATGAGAGGAAGATGCTCATGCATTTGAACAACCAAGCAAGTTTCAGGTGCTTTAAGATAGAAACCCAAGAAACAGTCAGAAAAACGTACTTAAGCATTTAACGCAAGTTCTAACATGACAACCACTGAGACACTAGAAGAAAATCCAGATCCCTCAAGTGTCTGTCTAGTGGCTTGAGCACCAAGTCTTGAACATGTTCAGCTGACAGGGTAACTTGCTGCTGCCCAAGACTGTAGTACTAGGGATATTGACAGATACAGAGACAGACAAAAGAAAAAAAAGAGAGGATAGAAATCAAATTTTACTTTACAAGGTGCTGATCACATTCTGGATATCACTCAATCATCTTGTTTCCCAGCATCCAGTAGCTGGCTTTTGCTATATAAAACCAAAACAGCAAACAGTTCTTCAGTGAGAAGAAGGAAAATCCCTTCCTCAGCTCCTCTTCCTGGGAGCCCGTCTGAATGCAGCAGCAAGAGCTTAAGGGTTCAAGCAACTGGCCACAGGCAAAATCAGCACCCGGCACTCCAATGTGGCACACTGCTGCCTTAATTGTCCTACTGCTATTGCACAGCGAAAAAGGTAGTGAACTGTCCCAGGTATTGATCCAGGCTCTGAATGGACCCCCCTGATCTAGTCCATCCACCTGCCCTAAGGCAGGATCAACTCTATCAACCCTGTAAAACAAGCACCAAGTGGGGTTTGATTTTGGCACTCCCTGCAATTTTAACTCCCCACCGATGGGGAAGAACATGCACTTTAAGCAGATTCCTTCCAGCTTGCATGTTCTGCTTTAAGGCCGGGTCCCAAACGCCACCCCCTCTCACAATTGTCCTGTACCTGAGGATGATCTGTGCGGGTGACTTGCTGTATTTTTCTGCCAGTTTTTTGATCCCAGGTTCTTCTAGAAGCACAGGCTCATCTGGGTGTTTCCACATGCGATCTGGAGAACCAAGGGGACTGTAGGCAGTAACAACCAGTCCTCGTTTCTGGCAGTGAGCTATCAGCTCATTCTGAGCTAGGTAAGGATGGCATTCTACCTATTAAAATGATGCACAATGAGTGGCTAGAGAACAGATGTCAACACGAAACTCTAAACAAACAGTAAGTCAAAAACATAGCAGAACCAAACACATCACAGGAGGTCACTGTAGATTCTGCAAAACCTTATGAGGATAAGCTTTAAGGAAAGAATGAAAAAGTATCTGGTAGGCTAAGTTTCCAGGAAAAGAAGAATAGATCGCCAAAGTTCAGAGTGCTGGGTTTTCCCCATGTACCAAACAGATCATCCAACAAGCAAGGAAGCTCTCTACAGAATGAATTCAAGTTCCTCCCCCCGAGTCTGACTTTCTTATAGGCAAAATTGTTCCTCACAGGGAAGATGAACTCTTCCACAGACCTGTTCAAGTAAGCAGGCATAAAAGGCCACAGAACACTGATACAGGCCTCCTCCCCAACAAATTAGTACGCCTGGAAAGAGTACCTCTGTGTGCCTGCTGCTGCAGAGCTGGCTGTACTCTTCCCCGCACATCAGAAGCTGCGCTCCTTGTGCTAAACATGTAGCATTGGTTTGCAAATTCTTCGCTCTTATGGACACACAGGAAAGGTATTCGTCCTCTCCTTTATTCACCTTACCTGGAGCACAGCTGGTTTGACAGTAGCCACACTTAGTACATCATCGATCTGACGGCTGTTGAAGTTTGACAGCCCAATGGCTTTCACAAGACCTTTTTCTACCAGCTTCTCCATAGCCTTCCAGGTATCTTTGTAATCAGTGTAATCATAACGCATTGTGTTATCAGGATTCTTCGGGAAGAGATTGTCCCCTCGTCTATAGCATCAAAGGTAAAGTGTAAGTACGTATACTTATATGTATGTAAGTACACACATATACATTCTCTTATACGCAGGCATTATAGATAACCATGCATTAACACAGGTGAAGTAGAGCTAGTGGAAAACTTGAGAGTGAACAGTCTCCAGTGAGAAAGCATAAAATTGCTTTATTAGAACATCAGTTTCGTCAACAGTTTCCACAACATCAAGCAAATTTAAATATCAGTAATATCTAAATATACATCATTATTTGTGTTATATGTTATTATCAAAGCAATGTTTAATGGCTTACTGGAAAACAAACCTGTTTCACAACATGGGGAATTTTTAACAGTTCTTCCTCCAAACCAGTTCTAGTTGAAAACACTTCCTCATTCTGTTATGCTGAGGAATATATTTATACTTTGAGTGTCTTCCTCTCTTACTGTTAGTGTTGTATGCTTTGTAAAACTCAGTTCACATGACGGGGGGGGGGGGGGGGGGGGGGGGGGGAGGAGGACAGGGACGGTCTCAGATTTGCACAACAGACAGAAGCTCCTTAATCTGACAGGGTTTCCCCCTGTTGAGTGAAGTCGCCACGCAAATATCTGGTCAAGAGATTTACTCCCCCTCACCTTTTTACTGATTGTAGGGGGCAGGGCAGGAACTGCTTCCACATCTACAAGAAAATAAAGCAAGGAACTCTGCTTCTGATGGGGTTGTAGGATAAGAGCATTTAGCACTTAACTGGAAAAATTCCTCATCTCGTATTTCTTCAGATAGTAGAATTACTGCAATTGAAGTGTCATAAGGACCAATTTTCACTTCCTCCTCATACAGATACCACATGATACTGCAATGTGCTTGGCCACTCCAGTACAGTTAATAACTAGTTGTGAAAAGTGTCGTCGTCTTCACAAAGCACTTAATTCTCATTTTACAGACAAGTAAAACTAAGGCACAAAGCAGCTTTGGTATTTCCTCAAGATTATCATGTAGATCAACAGCAGAACCAAGAATAGCTGTGATGCTTCCCCAATGACTAGATGAAGACACTAGACTTTTACACTTCTAATATATTTTAAACTCAAAGATTTTCCTTCACAGCAAGCCAAATTTTCAGCTAGTATAAGATGGCAAGCTTCAATACAGAAACCTGTCCCATAAAGCTTTATTATTTTTCCCCAGTTAGGCTACTTTCAGCTACCTACCTAACTTTGGCACCCATGCCAAACTGTCAGAGGTATAGCGATCATAATTTCATTACCTAGTTGTTCTCATTATTAAAAAAAGTAATTCGTTAAAGATTTTAAATGAAGACTTAATACTCGTTTTTCCAGCCTCATCATTGCTAAATAATACGAATGATTATCCTTTTTCTGTTTACAACACTTTTACACAAAAACAGAAGTTTTGCCTCATCTAATGTATGTTTACAGACATGCCACAAATCTAACAGTAAACAAATTCCCACCCAACTGAAATTCAAAGAGTGACATTCAAACAGCTGTTTCTGTGAATGAATGGACCAAATACAAGTAAGTGTACAGGTTATGGGTAGAAAAGAGCACCTATACGACTGTAGGACTACACTATCAGCCACACTGAAAAACATCTTGCAGGCAGTATACACAGGAAAAAACTCACAGCCCGGAATGAAGCTCCTCAGGACATAACTTCAGCCACTTATTGTAAAACTGGTGTTTCTGCTTTTTGTGCCCTTTCCAGGTAGAACTTACTCAAAGGCATGAGGCCAATGCATGAGGTACAGGTCCAGGTAATCCAGTTTCAAATCTCCAAGTGTCTTCCTTAGCGCTGGTTCTACGTCTTCTGGGTGGTGCTTGGTATTCCACAGCTTTGATGTTACAAACAGGTCCTCTCTTTTAATAACCTTTAAGAAAGGGAGGAGAGCATAATTTACTGGAGGAAGTTCAGAAAGGGAATTGTAGCAATACCCCAACTAACTTTAAAACAAACGGAAAAATTTAATTAAAAAAAAAAAAAAAAAAGAGCACATGGAACCTATAAATTAAACCTTTCAAAAATATACTGGGTAGAGAAGAGCAAGATAAATACACACTTACGCTGACAAGTCCTAAATTAGACCAAATACTTCGCAATTTATTAGAAGATTTGAAATACAAAACAATCCCCTACACACACACACTCTTCTCCAAACTTTCCAATTCAAGGATTAAGGACACTGCTAAGTGCGATGTGGCCAAAAGAACGATTACTCACTTTATTCATATGTAAATTTTGTAATTTCTATTTAACAATTCACATATTCTAGGCACAACCAGCTAACTTACTAGACTCATCACATGTTATAAACCAAGAATGTTTCTCATGGAAAGAGTGTGGGAAAATAAACAGAAGCAGTTTCCTCAAACCTCTGCACTTCAGTTTTTAGGTTCTGGGAGGAACACACTAAGAATTGAGTGCCCTGTACCCTGTATTGGAAGGGTGAGACGCAGAAATGAAACAAATGGAAAGCTGGTTAACTAGGAAGTATAAAGCACAAAAGGGAGATCATATTTGGCAAGCACAGAACACCATCAGAGGGCACTTCTCACTGACTTACGCAGGCCTAAGTTTCACTCAAGTCTACACTTTGTAGAAGCTAGAATGATTGTTTAGTTTCTCTCTTCCAACCATTCAGTTATTTGTGTGTTTCACACACGACTGTTTCATTCAAATAGAGATATGTTTTAAAAATTCTAGTTTTAAGTTAGCTAGCTAATAGGAACTGAGTAAAAGTCCCATGTTAGTTACCACATCTAGTAGGAAGGAATCCCTGGGGCAAGCTGAAAACAGCCTCTCTCAAACTAATCGCATAACAAAGAGATTGCCCTAAAGACAAGGCAAGAGCAGCAGGAAAGCAGAACATAAGAACTTTCTTTCCAGGAGCTCCGAGGCTATATATGTAATCTTTCTGGCCCCTCAGGCCAACAAGAGCAAGGGGATGAATTTAAGATCCCATCTCAGGTCATCCATAGGAATGCCTGTCACGTTACTTTATATTTAGGCCATGGACTCTCACTGCAAGCCCTAGAGTCATAGTTACCAAACCTTCAAATGCAATCACTGTTTTGTTCTTTTTTTTTTTTTTTTCAAAGCACATATTTACTCACTCATATTTGTTCTATAACCAAACAAACCCACCGTCACTGAATTTGCTATGGCTTCTCACCATTGCATGCTATTCTAGACTGGCAAATTAGAGTAACTTTTCATATAAACCATGGCAAATATTTTCCATTTTAAGTAGTGATTCTGGGAACCTCCAATTTTTTGAACACCCAAATTGGGATACTTTGAGGAGGAGGCAGGGAAATTAAGAGGCATTTTCTGTAGTTTCCATAGAAATATTGCTGACAATCTTTTCTCCTCCTGACAGCCAGGATGGTTATAGAGGAGACAAAGCCCTCTTTCATACCTGCTCCTGATTAATAACAAACATCTGGGCTAGACCAGGAAGAAAAGCCGCAAATGTTAACTTTACAGTCTCCTGTCAGGTCACAGTTGTAAATTCTGACAGTCAGCATGGTGGTTCTTGTGGTTTTACCTTGTTGGGCCCAAGGCACTCCTGGAAAGCCTCACCAATCTCCACTTCATTGCTGTAAGCTGCTGCGCAATCGATGTGGCGATAACCCACACTCAGCGCATATTTCACTGCTTCTTTCACCTGTAATCAGAAACAGATTATCCAATGCAATCAGTGAAAAGGGATACGACTGGAAGGAAAAAAAAGTTAGGGCCTTAATGAGGAACACCCCCAAAGCACAGATGTCCGTAAGGTCAGAGGCTCCAACAGAGCAGGATACAGTCCTCTGTGGCACAGCCTTTAGGAGTGAAGAGCTAATTGCTAGCAGGCACTCCAAGAGTAACAAGAAAACAGACCACGCGCACACAGGCCAAGTATGCAAGAACTCACCAGACAGAATAGGGATTCATTCTTAACTATGGTTGTCACGCTTTTCTTAAATATAAAATGAGCTTTAAGACACAGTTTTCAAAGAAATCATGGCTTAGGAAGACAAGCTTTCTGGAACTAACAGACCGATCAATCAATGTCAGTCAAGCCTGGAAGACATCTCCTGTCTCCCAGTAAAGGAAGAGCCTGGTTTCTAATTCCAGAATTGCCGGACTTTAGGTTTGGTGCAACTGCTAACACTTAGTTTCTAAGATAGTGCTATTTTATGACACTTTTTCCTTCATGTCTCATTTTCACTGACTGCACAACAAGGAAAGTCACTACCCTGCTGAATATTAACCCATGGCCTCCGGGGGATCTCCTGATGAGGTATTTTGCTTTCCACATTACTGACAATTAAGGTGTTGCCAACGGCAACAAGTCCCTTGCAAGAATCAAGAATTGCTACAGATTTCAGTGTTGTCATCATCTTCCGTTAGGTTGATGAGCATTAAGTAAAATCTCTTTAACTTCCAGTGGACAGTAAGCACATGTTCTCTTTTTCATCTATCCATCTGAAGTGCTACAGTAAGGGTACATCTCATCTGTACAGGGATTACCAGACATTGCTCTTCACTGACTTGTCTCTCAAGACTGTGGGAGATTATAAATTATTTTGTGTATAAGGCTTGATGTAATAGGGCACTAATGTTTTTACAGGGATCTCTTGTCAAGAGATTAAAAAATGTGTCCACAAAGGCTAGAGAGGGTTTGATTTCTTTCAACTTAATCGAAGTATGACCATTTTCAATTTTAAAGCTGACAAAGTTATTAACAGCAATTAAAGATGTGTATAGTCCTGCTTTCAGACGCTACAGAAAAGGGGGAATCAAATGTGAAAAAGATCTCTCTTCTACTGGTGGATTTCATTTTTCTTGTCAAGAACTGCGGTAAAGGCAGACACAGGATATTCTGACAGCATTCTTTGGCATCTTGAGAGGGAAACTGGAATGTAGACCAGTTTCCCTTAGCCAGAATGACAAAGCACTTCTGTTAAAGCAGTGAAGTACGCTCTTCCCTTCTCTAGCAGGATGGTATTTACAGTCCTTGTTTCACTTTGACAAAGACATTCCTCAGAAGGTCACTACAAAGTCAAGGTCGTGGTAATCACTTGAGACATATTAAAGGCTATTAAGACTCAATATCCACCCTCCAAAAAGGTGAGAGTTGTCGAGCTGAAGCAGAAATGAAAGGAAAAACAGCAGTGTTCTTTGCTTGTACTAATTCCCCCATTTCCTCTGTCAGGATAACAACTTTTTTTAATCCAAGCAGGCATAAAATTTGCCATAAAATGAAAGTAGGCATCACTCGCAGAAAACTATGAATAAGGTACTTCAAACACGTTTCCATAAAGTGATAAATAGGAGGCCGTATTTCTGATCAGCACGTTTTGATAAATTTCTAGAACTGAAGAACTGGGACTGGTCATTTAAAGCAGGTTTAGATTTGGGCAAAATCCTTCTTTGTCTAAACTACTCTCAGCCTACTAAGACATTCCAATGTGAACTGAGAGTTCCTGTTCCACACAAAAGGCAAACAATCAAGAGAAGATGTGCAAAAAAAGCATTTATGGAGGGGGGAAAAAAACCCTAATAACAGATAAATGTAAATTTAAGAAGAGTACTTTGTTTTAACACAAAGTTTAGTATTTTTGAGATTATGTTCAGACAGGCACATGCATTTCCTAGGGGGTAGAGAAAAAAACAAAAAGACAACAGAAGCAGTTGGAGATTCATATGCCTCTAGATATCTGGTATTGCGAAGTACCACTAGCCAAAGGATCCTTCAAACTTTCCATATATTCTTTAATTTAGCCTGTCAGTACTGCTGTGGAAGGAACAATTACTGGGTTCATTTTGCATTAGGCAAGTCGAGTCACAGAGCTTAAGTGTGACTCACCAACCTAATATCATGTAACCACAGAAAGTAGGTCTGAAAGGATCTTGAGACACTACCTAGTCTTTCCTCATGCCCCACAGTAGGGCCAACCAAGTCTAAACCACTCCTACACACATTTATCAAAACCCTTCTTGTAAGTGACAGGCAGTCTATTCCAATGCTTAGACATCTCTAAGTTCTAAGCCTTTTAGATGTCTAATCAAGATGGCCCTGATGCCACATCCTACTCCTCCCAGACTGGAAATCCACAGCTTCCCCTTTGCGAGGGCTTTTCACGCATTTAGAAAGCACCAGCACGCCTCCTCTCAAACCTCTCTTGACCACGTAACTGTAGGTGCTTCCAGCTTTCATCACAACTCGCCTTTCCCAAACCTTGCATCACTGTTGCTGCTGTCTCGTCAGACGGTTCATGCTTTTCTTGAAGTGGTTTGCCCCAAAATAGACACAGTATTGCAGCTGAAGCCTTACTCTCCTTCATTGTACGGCAAAGTCCTAGGAACCACACTCCCATTTATACATCCTAGCCAGGGACTTGGCCTTCCTACCAACCCTCTTTTGGTTTTGATGATGGAGGAACATGATATTGCTAACAATCAGTGGCAGATTCAGAAACAGGATCTGTAACTCCCAATTCCCTATAATATCCACTATGAGTTTTCCCATTCTTCAATTTGCCCATCACAAGGTGAAAAACTAACTAGCCATCTTTATACTTCCAAGCAACACAGAGTTCAAGTGACTACGAGCCTCTTCCGCACAGCCCCAAGCCATTATGAACAGGTTTTCACTCTAACAGTTTCAGTCAAAAATACTTGGAAAGCAAAGGCTCCAACAGCCTCCCCTGCTCCCTGCAAAGCTGTCACATTTTAGCAGTCCAAGTACATTTGCTGATGGGAAATAGGAAAAAACCCTATCATCAGTCCACTCGATACTCAGATGCAATATGACCAGAACGCAAGTGTTGCTATATCACTGTTTGTACATAGCTGTGCTAAAAATTGCTGAAAAGGAACTCAGACCACCGCGTAAGTAATGTCGGCTTAGAGCTGGCATTCCCTAAAATAACAAGCTTTGCCCCCTGTCCTTCAGAAGTGGAATTCAACTTCCTCCCTTCATATATACCAGTAGTGGTGAATTTTTGTGCATCTAACAAGGATTCTCCAGATTATTTAGTTCTTGAAAAGTTTGTTAGTCTCCCTCACAGCTGCAATCTTGTCACAAGACACCCGGTCCGACTGGTTTTCTGAGGTACACATTTCCTCTTCAGCTTCCCTGAAGTTTCGCACAGACAAACACAACTCCTCTCAGCCCCACGTCTCCCTTCCCCCAGAATCAGCCTCTGCCACAGCAGGATAGACTGTTCATCTGGTGGGCATCAATCCTCCAAGTTGAAAGCATGGCTACTTGAGAGAAGAGAACAAAGCATTAAAGGATTATAGATAATGAAGCTCCAATATTTAAAAAACCCAAACATGCTACTGATATTCTTGATGCTCCTGTCTGAACGGACTTCTCTTTGAACTCATTCATGCTGCCATTTCATAAGCTTCTGTATCGTGTTCCCTTCTGTTCAACAGCCCTCCATCATGTTCCCATGGTTACAAGTAAAACAAATTTCTCTTCTAGCATTTGATCATGTAAGACAGAAAACATCCCATTATTTTAAGTTCATCTTCCAATGTGGATTTAGATTTGATAATTTCCCCCCTCTATTCTTACCGTCTAAGAAACTTAGGGCTGCAATGACACCTTTGTACCGGACTGCTAAGATCTGGTTACAAGGACAAGGCTTGTTTAGGATCAGGAATAGTAACAGCAATAATAAAGTAATTAATCAAGAGAGTAAGGTCAAGACTGAAAAACAGCTTGGTGAGGAAAATAATTACAATCTGCAGAATATTTACCTGAAATAATTTAGAAGCCACCCACTTCCACTCTTGCTTTTTAACACAGCCATTGCACAACACAGCTTTCAAGAAACAGCTTCTACTTGGGAAACAACTAGATTAAATACGATCAGTTATTATTCTTCTCCTTCTCTAGGTTCTTGGCCCTTTGTCTTTAACTCTCCCTGAAGTACATCATGTCCTTTTAAGGGTAAATCATTTGGACACTCTACCAAATTGTCGGTATGCTTCCGAATTTGACAAATCTCCATTTAAAAAATGAAAATGATGCAAACAATTTTGAAGAGTGATAAATATAAATTTCTTTATTCCATAGAAAAGGAACAGCAGCAACTTTGGTAACTCTCGTCATTTTCACGGCACTTTCTAGATGATGTCTTCAACACATTCTAGGAGCAGATCTTTGAAGACAGTAAATATTCCACAGAAGTGACTCCCGTTGACTTCCATGGTACCCCAGAGATCTCGGGATCCCATGTGGGGTTCAGCTGCCAGAAGTGCTGCTTACTATGGCAAAATTCATCTGAACTGGGTTTAAATTATGCACAAGCAGTATCTTTCCAGGCTGTTTCGTAAGACCACACTTTTCTCAAAAGAGTTCGTGCACAAAATAAACAATGCCTTCATATTTTGTTTGTTTAGTTTCAGGCATTTGTTCTAGCACAATGCACATTGAACTGTTTTAGGTGCACATAAATTCATCCATTAAGTTCCTGCACATTAATAAACTTCATTCAGCTGTCAGTCGATATTTTCAACGACAGAGCTGAACATTCATCCTTGTCCTCATTTAAGAGGCTGACTGAGTTCTCACATCAAACTCAGCTTCCACATTAGCACAGCTTCTGTTCCCAACAGACCCACTGTCCTGACAGCTGTTTGGACAGGAAGCCCAACGATAAAATGGCTCTGAATAGATTTAATTTTTATAGCTTGTTTCCCAACTTTTCCTTCAGCTGGCATGAGAGAATAGCACAGTATCTTGTGAAGGGTTTTAACTTTCCCTCTCAGTCACAAGCACAATGTCATCTGACATACTCCAAAAACCATCATGAAGCTAACGCAAGAGCAGCAGCAAGACATACAGCATTTACAGCACAGACGTGCAATGGTACACGTAATACAAAAGGCATTATAAACAATGACACGAGCTAAGAATTCCACCAAGCAGTGGACATTGCCTTTCTTGGCATGAAT
Organism: Opisthocomus hoazin; assembly: GCF_030867145.1. Taxonomy (NCBI): domain Eukaryota; kingdom Metazoa; phylum Chordata; class Aves; order Opisthocomiformes; family Opisthocomidae; genus Opisthocomus; species Opisthocomus hoazin. Next base: position 11,402,735 of record NC_134419.1, read on the forward strand.
GTTCAACCTCTTCCCCCAGGAATTTATCTTTTAACTAAATGAAACGGAAAGGAAAAGACGGACAAGTGGGGACAAGTACTACAATAGGAGGCACAGTCCACACCATGCCAACATTCCCACAGACAGTTTGTAGTAATACACAGAATCGTTTCCAAGTGTGATGCTTGCCAACTCATTGCATTTAGAAGCACAGTGAATGTCCAATGACACGTTAGTCTTCCTAGTCTAAAAGCAGGATGACCCAAGCAAGTTCTTTGTTTTTCTGCTAAACATAGGCTGACTGCTGGGACAGGACTTATTACAAGAACAACTAGAATTCTCGCCTCCCAGAATAATGCTTTCAGCTGAGCCATCAGACCAAGCCAGAGGGATGTCTGGTCAAACTGGCAGTCTGAGGATTTACCAGTGGAAGAGTCAGGCACCATATTATAGCTACAGCATTTTCCCTGTCTCACCACACTCATTGGTCTCTTTCTGGATTCCTCTCCCAGAGCACCACTGCCCGAGGCCTGGGTTAACAAGTCTTCAGGGAACTGCTGTTGCTTTTGTGCCTTCAGGCTGTAGTCATGCAAATACATACACACATTCCACTGACTTCACAGACCTAAGACTAAAACCACTCAAGCAAAGGATCCAGGCCTCTGATGTAGGAGGTGCACAAAACACAAATACTAGTTGAGAGCACAGTATTGTATTGTTCTGTGCTTACTTGGCCACGTTCACTTTTCCAAGTTCCCAGTCCTATGAGAGGCATCTTCTGTCCAGTGTGGAGCGCAACGAAGTCACATGCCGTAGACATTTTTGCCTAAAGAAGAACAAGAACAAACTGAGTTTTACAGTAATTCAGTAAGTTGCACCAACTTACGTTTTCTATGCAAAAATAAATAAGTAAAACCATAGAGGTCCTCATGATGCCTGAATAAAGATGAAGTAGGTTCTTTACAGTTTTTACTGGTATAAAGGAGATGAATAGCTACCCTGGACAGACTAGAAAAGGAGCACTTTTTCTCGTCTTACTTCTTCCTCTCTTTTCTCCTTTACAATGGACAGGTTTAAGATTTCTCAGAGTTGAGAAGTACAAAAAGAAGCATCCTGCAATAACATACAGTTAACAGAGAAGCTCAGATGAAAACACACTTTTTTTTTTTAATCAGCAGTAAGCATTGATGAGGCAGAAGGGAGCAAGAGACCTCTGTCTGCCCCTAGTGTATGATAACTCTATAGGACTTCTGCACTAAGTCTTTCTCTTTTACCAACTCACTATCAGCTGGCTCAGGAACCAAGCTCCGATTACCACTGCAGTTGGGGATAAACACATTTTGTCAGAAACAGCTGGTGCAGGTTACGGTTTGAAGACCTGATACAGGCAGGGTTTTGATTAGGAGTGAATGGTACAGGCATTTATGAAGGCACAGCCCAGAAAAAAACAAAAAATAAAAAAATAATGTTCTGAACAACATCACTGCTGGAGGATCAGTCCCATCTTTTTAAGCCTGGTATGTGCTTTGCCATCCTTGAGTCCCAATTTTCACCAACTCGGAGCTGAACTACAGCTCATTATCAAGGCTGTCTGGCCTTGTGAAGAAAAACACAAACATGCTGGCTTCCTTTGCAACAAGCATAATTGTTTATGAATTGTTATATACCTGCAACAGGCAAATGCTACCAAATGAGAAGACTACTTTTTTTTTAAGCACTGAAAACCCCCTCTCCGATGTGAAGTCAGGGCTAGCAGAGAGGCCAAAATGGAGGCACTTTCAAAAGTGGACACTAGGAAATAACTCCTCAGTACACAGATCACATAACGCTGGTACATATATATTCTTTTTTCATCATTTTGACATAGAACTAGAAATAACTGTGTGCCAAGTGAGCTAAAATGCAGTAGGTCCTTACCTATTTAGATGTTTTGAAACCCAAAATTTTGTCTTCCTGCTCTTTTCTGTCTACCTGCTCATTCAGAAACGGACACTTATCTTTTAAAGAGCTGAAAGATTCCTTGTTCCCATACGGTCAAATTCTGCATGTGGACTCTGATGGAAATTCGAGACCAAGAGCTCAACTCTTGCATAAGATGCAATTCAAGTACAAACAGAATGCAACAGATAGCATTGCTATTATAGAAAGTATCACACACCTGATTTAGCACAAATCACAGAGGAGTAGTGTTCGCCTGTTAATAAAGGGAGAAGAAAAAAAAGATTATACAAAGTCATTTGTCACTTTGAGCCTGGGCTTATCTCTCGTGCTTAGTACTGCAATACCCAAGCATTTTCTCTGTGAAATTCAACAGAACAAAGGTCCAGCAGAATCTTCCATTACTTGTTGCTGGCTTTACAGCTGTTGCAAACAGCAATCTGCTCACAGTGGCAAAGCATTTTATCAAAAATAAAAGTTTTACAGTGTGTCCCAACACCCTCACAATCTACATTTCTGGTCAAACTGTTAAAAAGAAACCACATTTAGGATGAGCTCCAAAGCTGGCTAGCTGCTTTCAGCAGAAGCTGAGGAAGTTACTTCCCAAGTTCAGCTGTGTCCAAACTCATTAATGTTATTTGTTTAAAAAAAAAAACAAACAACAAAACCACAGAAAACCAAGAGAGGAAGCATACAATGTTGGCTGAATAGCTGACTCTGTAGGAGGAATGAATGTTTGCAAAGCAGAGCATTCACACAGCATACTATCCCAAAATAGCTCTGCCTTCTCCAGGTTGTTATAATTTTCCTCAGATAATTAAGGCCCAGCTGATCGATGTGTTCACACAGAAAGTTTGTATTTTCAGTTTCTCACTTAGCTTCTCAAGCCATATTTTTGTAGATTCACAGCAGACACCAAACAGCCCACTTGTTTTACGGAGAGACATAACAGGATAGTTGGAGTGACCCTGACCTGAAGGCCATCACACCCCAAGGAGCTGGTGATCCATGTAACAGCTAACCCAAGTAGGTCCAGGCTCATCTTGTGGTGCACTTCACACACAGCGTGGCCTTCAGGCCTGTGCTGTGGGACGCGCGTCCCATGGCTGCAGGATAAGCCCAGCAGCTAGTTGTAATAGAGGAGTCTGCAGGCAGCTCCCACTTGGCACCTGTGATTACACCACTAACGTGTCCTTGCCTTTATCTAAAAAAGCAGGAAGTTCTCATGCGAGTATGCTCTCTGTTTGACAGCAGCGATGATGAATGGAGTTGTTTTCTCATACAAGAATCCCCAACATCACAAGTGACTGAAACAGGGTAACCCTTTCTATGGACAGGGCCTGCACAACATACTGCACGTGAACTGGAGGACATCTCTTCAGTGCTGCACAACTCGGGGTTATCAACACTACGTACTCGATAAAGAAAGAGGGTGGAATTTGAGGTGATACTTTACAGAGTCTGAAGCGGCTTTAACGGACCTTTGGAACAGACCAGCACCTCCTAGTGCAAAGCAGCAGTTAAACACAAGCTAATCGCTCTGAATTTGCGCTGAGATGTATTAACCCCCCATGTTAGCGCTGAAGGCAATCACTGGTGAATCAAACTGTGGGTGTATGTCTGTTTTTTGGGGTATGGAGTCACGGAAGGAAGAATGACAACGACAAGAGTATTTTCTTCTATTTTGAATTTGCATGGCAATTTCGTAGTCAGCTACAGACAACTAGGTGCTTTTTACCCGAATTCAGCTGCCTAAAGCAAGGTGTATTCTCACTCCATGCAACGCAACTAAAGACTTCGGGCTTTTTCGTTCACAGTGGCCTATAACACAAATACGACACAACCACACGCCTTACACAACCCCACTGCGCAATCATCTTCAATGCAACACTTCAGCCCAGAAGACAAAGTACACGTTTAATCAACGACTAGCGCCAGCACGTTTTCCAAGAACCATCTTGCTTCATGCAACACCGTTGGACACTAACATGGCAGAGAGAGCAGAGCCGCAGACTCTGGAAGAATGGAATCACACCAGAATTGGAAATACTGGAAGAAAACATGCTGATTAATACCTTCCCCTCAGGTCATTCCCCTAACAAGGAGATGCAAGGGAACTGCGGTGTGTGCCAGCCAGCGTTATTTGGTGCATTAAACAGCCGAAAGCCTGTTTTTAGAAGGGGCAAAGACAAAAAATAAGTGTAGAAGAAAACCAATTCTGGACAAGTAAGACACGGGTTTGGCTTACCGACGCACCCCCCCACCAGCAGCGCTGGGAGTGACGAGACGCGGTGCAGCGGCCCGGCTACGAGGGGGCGCGGAGAACCAGGGCAGCGCAAACGACCCCGCGCCGCGCCTCGCAGCTACCACTCGCTCTGAGGGCAAAGCACGGCGCCTTCCACCAGCCGAACACCGCCAACACGCACCGCGCTAACAGCTACGGGCTGGGAACGCGGGAGCCCCGCTACCGCGCCGCCTCCGCCCCGCAAACGGGGAGCGAACCCTCCGAGGCCTGGCCCCCCCCGCAGGCGCCAGACGCGCGCCCGTATCGCGGCGGCCCAGGGAGGGCCCGGCGGGCGGCGATAAGCGCGCGCTGCCCGCCCCGCCACGCGCACTCACCCGCACGCCGCCACGCGCCCGCCGCCCGCTGACAGCGCCGCCGCGCTTCCGCTTCCGGCCGCGAGCTGCGCCCGGCCCGGCCCTGCCGAGAAAAGAAAAAAACGATTAAATAAAAAACGGAGGAGCGGGAGCGTCCGCAGGGAGTGGGGCCGCCGCGGCGCGGCCTGGCCGGCTGTCTCTGCCCGCGCGTTGTGCGAGCCCCCCGCGGCCGCCGCCGCACCGGGCAGCGCTGCGCGGGCTCTCCCGCCTCCCCCCCTCGGGGAGCGCGGAGCGGCCCGGCGCGCCCAGCCACAGCCCAGTGCCCCAGCCGTGAACCGGTGGCGCGCAGGGAAACCGCGAGCTGCGGGCCCGGCGGGTGCAGGCCGCAGCCAGCGAGGGTGTTGGCAGGGAAGCGCCCTGGGCTGCTGTTTGTCTTGGCTTCCTGAGGCTGTGCTCACTGGTGGGGAGGCGGAATTTCCTCGGGTTTATGTGCAGCCCTAAAGAATAGGAACCCAGGGGAAGTCCAAAGCCAGTCACGCTCGTTCTGCTTCAGCTTCTGTGGTAAAAGGGGCGGAAAGACAAAGAGACGGCCCGTCCCGAGGGGACCAAGGCTGCCTCGTCCTAGGTGTGCGACAATGCCCTGTCTTGTTTGCGCAGCGAGATTGAAAGTGAGATCGGAGCCGACCGATGCGAGCGAGCGGAGTGCCTGCTTCGGGGAGGTACGGCCCCGCTGCCGTGGTCAAGGAAACAGCCTCCAACTGGAGTAGACTTTGGCCTGAAACTGGAAGACTACTCCTAGGTGTACAGGACTGTACCCGTAATCTTAAATGCAACTAAAGGAAATTATAACCAGTTCCGACTTTTACTCCAGGCTTCCATTTTTATAAGTAATTTATAAACATTCGGAATTTGAAAATAGTATGATTAGATCAGAAATAAGGCGATATATATATCCAACAGGGCTTTGAAGAGGCTGTTCTTTATTTCCAGAAAGATAATTCTGCTGCAGATTCTTTCTTTGCTGTTCTGAGTTGATCTGCTCAGGAGGCTTAAACGCACAAAGGTTAATTAATCTCTCGGGCATGCACGTGACTAGATTTTTCTGTTGTGCAGCCTGTTTTGGCAAAATACAGCAAAGTGGAAACAGTCCAAGGACAAGAGGAGACAATTTAACAGGAAATAGAAAATTGAGATGAGGGAAATTGAGAAAATTGACACCTGGGTTGGGGTAATCCCCGGTATCAATACAGGCTGGGGGTTGAAAGGATCAAGAGCAGCCCTGCTGAGAGGGACTTGGGGGTACTGATGGACGAAAGGCTGGACATGAGCCGGCAATGTGCGCTGGCAGCCCAGAGGGCCAACCGTGTCCTGGGCTGCATCAAGAGAAGCGTGGCCAGCAGGGCGAGGGAGGTGATTCTGCCCCTCTACTCTGCTCTGGTGAGACCTCACCTGGAGTACTGCGTTCAGCTCTGGAGCCCTCAGCACAAGAAGGACATGGAACTGTTGGAGCGGGTCCAAAGGAGGGCTACAAAAATGATCCGAGGGCTGGAGCACCTCTCCTATGAGGACAGGCTGAGAGAGTTGAGCTTGTTCAGCCTGGAGAAGAGAAGGCTATGGGGAGACCTGATTGCAGCCTTTCAGTACTTAAAGGGAGCCTATAGGAAAGATGGGGACAATCTTTTTAGTAGAGACAGCAGTGACAGGACGAGGGGTAATGGTTTTAAACTAAAACAGGGTAGGTTTAGGCTAGATATAAGGAAGAAATTCTTTACATTGAGGGTTGTGAAACACTGGAACGGGTTGCCCAGAGAGGTAGTGAAGGCCCCATCCCTGGAAACATTCAAGACCAGATTGGACGGGGCTCTGAGCAACCTGATCTAGTTAGCGGTGTCCCTGCTCGCTGCAGGGGGGTTGGACTAGATGACCTCTAGGGGTCCCTTCCGACCCAAAACTTTCTATGATTCTATGATTCTATAAAGAATAAAGGGGGAGGAATCACTGATGGGTTTGATTTTTTTTTGTGGAGACCCTGTCAATCACAAATCCATTTGAAAATCCACAGCCTTCATCAAGAAGATGCTTGGATTATGTGGATATCACATATGAAAACTTCAACAAACCTCAGCCTCCTATAACATAATAGGGAGTAAGAGAGAAAAGGTAAGGAAGACTAAAACATTCTGTTGTCAAAAGGCAGCAATTATCCAAACATACAGTAATAAAGTTTGTTAATTAAAAAGTAAAAAGGAGAGATGGAAGAGGTAATGCGAGACATTTTGACCTAGAATTAGAGTCTTCACTTCAGGAAAGCAAGGAAAGCAAATATGTGCATTGTATATTTAATGATATGTAATTGCTTTCATTAAAACGACTGTGCACTAGCTGCTTGAGCATAAATGCCCCACGGCTTGAGAACGTGTCAGTTGTTGACTTTTCAGTTGACTTTTTGCATACATTATATTAAAATGTCCGCAGATGGCTGGGGTTTTATTCTTGCCGTGCCCCTGATGTGTGTACAGTCAGTGCAGTATGTTCAGGATCCAGCGGGCTTTCTGCACGTGCAGTGATCAGCTCTGCAGAACACACGTGATGGCATCCCAACGTGGTGCTTTTAGGGGGCATGCACAGATCATCTCCACCGCAGAACTGATGTGTCTGTGCTCAGGGGGCATGTCCAGCACATCCAGTTGCCCAAGCCCAGTTCACACTACTGTTCTGACTAGGTTCATCTTACTCTAGAAGTCCTGGATACACTTACGTAAAATCTTCAAATTATCTTCCGACAAAATACGTGGGAACCCAAATGGGTGGTAGTGTTCTGAAATAGAAGCCATTTCTTTGCCTTTGTTTTTACACAGAGCGGAGGTTTTGTTTTTTCCTAATATATTAGGGACCCACTCCCAGCCAAGATACATGGGAGATACTGTGATCAAAATGGTGCATGTAAGATCTGGCATGGCTACCCATTTGGAAATCTTCAGGTAGTTTCAGTGCCCCGGCCCTGCAGGGCCAGACAGCTCCTCTTTATTAATACATGAACTACCTATTGCAGCCACACCTGTATGGATGGCTGCAAAGATGCCAACACTGGGACTTCTGATGCTCCCTACTGATCAGGTACAAGCTGATCCTGTCTGTCTGCTGTTTTAGCAGAGCACTACACCACTGCTAATCCGCTGTGTGAACAAGAAGGTGTGGAGAAGCAAAGTATGGAGAGAATTCTCTCTTTCCAACACCTGCTTGGGTGGACATGCCCTTGAAGAATTAATTTTTATTTTTTTTTATTTAAGTGGCATCTTACATCTGAAGCTTGAAAAAGGCAATAGAAACCTATCGGCTCACCGAGAAAGGAGCAGCCCTGAAGATTTATCACTCCAAAGCCTCCAGAAACAGGTGTTTGGAAATACTAGCTCAGAAACTAATCAAAAATAATGAGACCATGGACATATGAATGGGAATGCAATGCTTAAGGCACAAACCTGGAACAAACTGCATTGTGGCAGCCATGCAATGAGCATAACAAGCATTAAAGGAGTCTGAAACCATGAGAAAGTCATTAGTGCTTTGTCCATTGGTAAACATACCAGAGTTACAGTAAGCCTATGGTAAACATACCAGAGTTACAGTAAGCCTACATTGTTCTACAGGTTTTAATTAGGACTGCCTGACCTTTCAGGGGTTAATCTGTTCACAGGTTCACAGCCTGAGTTGTTGGGTAGGTACGCACATGTCTTAATTCATAGACCTCAATTTCATCACAACACTGATGTTAAGAAAGTAACAAATTTCTTTCTGTAAAAGATTAAGCATGCTGTAACAATAGAAACAGCAGCAGATAACGTATTTGCGTGAAGGTGAGTGCAGCTTTTCTTCAGAGTACACGTATACATGTTATACTTAAGAAGTAGTTTCATCTGGTACCGAAACCCATCATCTCTTGGGTGAATCACCACATGGGTATGGTCACCCAGCAACAATACGCAGTGATGTAGATTACAAACATTTGACGTTTGTTAATCCTTTGTGGTTTTCTCCTCATTACAACTTGTAATCAAGCTTTAACAGGTATACGAAACACAACTGTGAAGTGCAAAACAGACAAGGAGCAAAAATCAGTTGGTGAACGTATTTATCACTTTTGACTAAAGCAAGCTGTTTTGTCATTGATATGTCCTTAACGGCCTTTAGTATTCATTAATGAAACTTCAGGGTTTGTTTCTCAAAAAGCATAACGGCTGTTTCAGTTCGGTCTTGGATCCAAACACAATGCTTTTAACGATTCACTCAGGCTCAGTATCCCTCAGAGTAGCTTCACTCTGGGAACGAGTCAAAACTCCCTGAATATTGCATCTTCCAAGAGTTTCCATACTACCCCCAAAGCTCAGAGGTTACACTTGGTTTAGTTTTCAGCTTTTTTGCTGACTTGCATGACTTAGATCAGTCTTCCCGTGGATGGAGAAGAATCAATGAAAGCCTTGGGAATTCATGTCGGGTTGAGGAGGCAGCCGGTAACGCAGAGCGAGAGGATAAAGGTTTGACCGCACGCCTACGTAACGCTGTGAATGCACATTGCTTCGTTAATAGGTCTGGTTTTATTGATAACTAAGTCAAGGCCAACTCCCACTCACCTGAATGACATGCCAGTCATCACTTGTTTTCCCTCAAAACCCTGTATATCCTCAGCCCCCTTGATGACGTCTAGTAATTGGAGCCTTTTTACATGAAGGCATTAAAAAAGTAATTTCTTCTTGCAATAAGCCGTCCGAATCACCTTCCCCTTAACTGCTCACGACCATTACAGCGGATATTCCACGGCCCCCCAGCACACCATCCGGAGAGCTATCTCCGCCTGTCCCGCCTCTTCTGTCGCTCCCGGCAGCGCGGGGCAGGGGGGCGCGCGGCGATCCTGCCGCGTCATGCTGCCCTGGCGCGCGGCCGCCCCGCCCGGAGGGGCGCGGGGCGGGGCCGTCTCCTCGCGAGACCCGGGCGGCTATAAAGGCGGCGGCGCGGCGGGGCTGCGGCAGCTCCGGCGTTCGGCTGCTGCGGGGAGCTGTGGGTGCTCGGCGCCGTGTGAGTGTGGGGCGGGGGGGCGGCGGCTGTTGCGGGGCTTGCGCGGCGCCCTTAACCCCCCCCACCCCCCCATTTTTTTTTGGGGGGGGGTATTTTTTTCTTTGTTTTCCCTCCCTCTGTGCGCGGGCGGGCTCCTGAGCGCAGCGCGCAGGGCGGGCTCCTGCTCTCTCTATCCCGCTGCCGTTTCCTTGCTTTTTTTAGTTTCCCCCCCTTTTTTTGTGGGGGGGGGGGGATGGGGTGCGTAGCTCTTCCCTGCGCGGCGGCCTTTATCAGCTGCCCGCGCTGGCCGCACGGGGCGGAGCCGCGGGGTGGTCCCGCTCCTGGGGGGGGGCGGCCTCCCCCCCCGCGCAGTCTTCGGCCCGGCGAGCGGGCGGCACCTCACTTCTGAGCCTTAAACAAACCGAAAAAAGCCGCTGGGTCCCCCTTGGGGGGGCACGGGAGGCGGGGGGGTGCTCCGCCTGCCGTCGGCGCGTTCCGCGGTCTGCGTCTGCCTGCTGCGGTGTGCGCCCGCAGCGCGTCTCTCGACCGCAGCTCGGCCGCGGGTCTGCGGCAGGCTGGAGGTGGCGGTGTGTTTTGAAATGGCCTTTCGCTTTTGTTCGGGATGCCCCGAGGGTACAAATGACTAGTTAATAGTGCAGGCCTGGCTGCTTATAACTGCCGTTTGAAGGTAATTGAGGCTGTGCGTGGCTAGGAGCAGCCTGACTCAAGCGTGCTTGATTTGCAGCGTCCGTTCCCCTTCCCTCTAGAACGAGAGGAAAGAACACGGCGAGTCTGTGGTCTGTTCCCCGCGCGTTAGGAAATGCTGTGGGTACAAATCCAAGCAGAGCGTGCGAGAAGGCGCACTACCCCTGCGCGGAAGAGCGGACATGTTGGCAGGTCGCAGTCGGTGCTGCGGGGAAAGCAGATGGCTGTCTTGCAGTGCAAGGCAACTGAAATCTCCTGCTGATACTGAAGATTTGCGTGTTACCTAAAAAGGGGCCAATAACTGTTAGTTTAGAAAGGGGAAGTATCAGAGCAGTGTGACAGCTTTTAAGTGAGATGGAATACCTAGTTATATACTCCAGGGCATTGCTGATGGAACACATACAGGAGGACTGGTGTAGTACTGAGCAAAAGGATGACCTTGAGCTTGGAAAAGAACAAAATTCAGTGACAAAATACAGGGTTATGCACTCCAGGCAAAACAGCTATTGCTTACAATAAAAAAATTCACTACCTGGAGGCATCTTAAATATGGTGCAGTGGCAGTCCCCCCATCCCTCTTGAAGAACTGCAATTTCAGAATTGCACCTGCATTAATGGCTCCGTGTGAGCTTTGGCAGAGAGGTTATTGATGTCTTCCTACTCGGCTGTTTCAGTACAATCCTATGAATACTCTAGTTCTGGCCGCCTTCATTTGTAAGACTCGTTTGTGGTCTGCAGTTGAAGACTAAACTGTGGATGAACATGGGGATAAAGAGCTTTGTTGCAAAAGGCAGTTAGAAACACTGAACAGGCTGGCACTTCTTGAAATGAAAACTGAAAAAGTAGATTAATCATCTACATACTGTCAGGCTATGTAAGAGAAACTTTCAAGGGCAGAACTTCCTGAAAAGACTCTAAACTGATTGGTTCAAACTTGGATTTAAGGCTAAATGTTTATCATTTGTAGGCTAGTTTTCCAGGAAGAAAGTGACTGGCAAGGGAGAAGGAGCCAAGAAAGGCGGTGCTCTCAACCTTTTTTAGAATGGATGTAGTGCCTTGCAGGCAGGACTTTGAAGAATCCTTGAGTCTCTGCTTTCCGTAGCAACAGGAGACTCATGCTAACCTTTCAGAAGCCTTTTTATCTCTGAGGCAGCTAGTGCTTGTAGCAGTGTATAGAATGACTTAAGTGAAATCACTTCTAAAAAGATTTTGTGAGTTGAAGAAACAAGGTTCATGAAGTTACCAGTTTGAAAGATTATGCTCTGAAACTAACTGGAATTCTAAAGTGATGTACAAATACTGCGTTCCCAGACTGAGAAGTGGAGTTCTCTTGTCCTTGTGTTACTCTTTTTCAGTAGACTTGGGGGGGAAAACAGCCCGGCTGTACTGACTTAAGACTTGGTGAGATTTTACTTATTAATGTAGAGCACGTTTCCCATGTATACAATGAGTCTTTCTAGTTGTGAATAAAAGAAGGTTTAATTGTTTGAAAGGCTGAAGTGTAGTTATGCAGAGCACTGTGGTGATTATTAGTAGTTCTTTTCTGGAATCAGCAGCAAGATAAAGTTTGTCTTAAATTCCCTTGTAAAAATGGACGAGGGTCTTCTCATCAAAAGTTCTAAAAACCACACGTTTTAACCCATCCACCAAGTGGAATTAGAAGACTTATTGAGTACTGCTAAAACTCTAGGCTAGCTCTTTCCTAGACTCTGAACTGTTACTGGTCAAAGATAATGTTTACTGTGTCACTGGGAAGCTAATGAGCCATAGATCTTAAAGTACTAGTAATCTATGTAATGGCTTGGTCTGGATATCTAGGCTGTGATTATTGAAGTGCATCTTACTGTGATGCTTCTTTAGGAAAACAATGTTAATATTTTGGCTGGACTACCCAGGTGACAAAACTAACTTCACTCTTAAGCCTGGTGTTGCAAGACCAAGTGCTGATAAACTGTCTTTGGTGTTCAGTCTAAATTGCTAAGAAGATTTGAATAAATGCTTACTTCCAGGTACAACTGTACTGTTATCTAAACTGTGTTGTTATTAACTCCTGTCTAGATTAAATCAAGATGTCTTCAGGAAAGGCTTTCATTGGAAAACCAGCCCCTGAGTTTACTGCCACGGCTGTAATGCCAGATGGACAGTTCAAAGACCTCAAACTCTCTGACTACAAAGGTAAGTGTATGTGCTTCTATCATTCCACAGATATAATCTGGCCATATACAGGAGTGGAGGGCATCTAAGGATACATCGTGACTTGGTTTCAAAGTAGCAGTGACCACTTGGCAGTAGGCTGAAGTACACAACTTGAGCAGTGGTTCTCAGTGATGGCTGGAGTATGCCTGGGAAGCTGTCAGCACCATGGCTGAATGTCCCAGCTATGGTAATTGTTGGGAACGAGCATAAAACTCCTCTAAAGTGTAATCGTGGATCAGGCTTATGTGTCCTCTCTGTCATACTATGAGAAAGATACAACATCTCCAGACTATGTGGAACAGCAAAATTGTTTCTTGTAGGCTTTCTGTCAATGGAAAGTAGATTCTTTCCTCTAACCAGTGAAGCTCCTTTCTCTAGAGTACTGGCAAAATGTTTGCCTTGCCAAAAAAGCTTACTAAAAGGGAAAGCCTGAAGTATTTGAGTGCTAATGTGGATGGCTTTAGAAAGAGACATTTCTAACTGGAAGCTGCAGCAGTCAGGCTGTATGAGGGTGGTGAGTAGGTATAAGGCAGTCACCCACTCAATTAAAATGTCTCTTTGGCTTGTAGCCTTTCAGACCTGTGGCTTTTCTGTCCTGTGTTAGTAGTCAACCATAGGGCCTTCTAGTGTAGGTACGAGCTGTATGCTGGGCAGGCCTATGGGAGTAGACCCAGGAGACAGGGATTCCCTGTCAAATTTGACAGTCTGGTTTTGGAGACCAGTTGGGTAGGGTTCTGCATTATTAGCTGTAGAGTGGCCTTGGAGAGTGTTGCAAATGGTGTTTGGCTGAAGTGTAAATCCCCTAGGTGCTTTATGGGCTTGCCACCTATATAGCAAGTCTTAAAGCAGAGGCATCTGTAGTTCACTATTTAATGTTTGAAGGTAGTGTTGTAGCAAGCCCTTTCTCCTCTATTATTGAATTTGAATGACTGATACTGGATATGATGACTGTTACAAAGGTGAAAGATTAACCTGTTATACTGCTCTTCTAGGAAAATATGTTGTGTTCTTCTTCTACCCTCTGGACTTCACTTTTGTCTGTCCAACTGAAATTATTGCATACAGTGACAGAGCTGATGAATTCAAGAAAATTAACTGTGAAGTAATTGGAGCTTCTGTTGACTCTCACTTTTGTCACCTTGCCTGGTAAGAATCAACCTTTTAGCTTAATAGAATGTTCTGCCTGGTCTCAGTTCTTGCAGGAACTGAATCTTGAGTGTATTCAAACTTTTACTGAAGTATCAAATAAAGGCACTTGGGGAAGTATTGGTAGTGGCAGGTGCTTCTGAGCAGAACTGAGTATACTGTTCAGTTCTTTTGTATGCCTTGTGGCATACAGAGTATGTTAACTGCAGAAAGGATCAGTTTCTGTTATACTTCATTCTGAAATGTCTGTATTTTTAACATTTAAACTTCCTTCTTTTAGGATCAACACTCCTAAGAAACAAGGTGGTTTGGGTACTATGAAAATCCCATTGGTTTCTGACACAAACCGTGCCATTGCAAAAGAGTATGGAGTACTTAAGGAGGATGAAGGTATTGCATACAGGTAATATGCAAGACAGTGAACTTGCTCTTAGTCTTGTGTTGCAATACGTGGAGCATGTGTTGCATGATGAACACAGCATGCACATACTTGAACACCTGCAGCAAGCTGAAAGTATTAGCAAGTCTAGATGTAAACTGCTTCAAGCTATCAAACACTCCTACAAGGGGAGATGCTATTTGGTTCTCTGTGGTGTTCAGACTTCTCATGGTTTTGGTAAGCTAGATAAGTGCCTGCTGTTTCCCTTTGATTACCTATCTGCACAGCACAGGAGTCTCATGCAGGTCAGCTTCTGCAAACATTGGTAATGCAAGACCTACATAATTATGAACTGATTGTAGGTATTTAGTCTAGCAATTAAAGTATAGATTAATTAAAACCCAAGCCTTATCGTTTAGTTGACAGTTCAGTGAAAGTTGCTGAGGGAGCCGAACTTCTAGCTCTTAACATGACTTTGGAGGACTACCTGATGAGCCATTGCTGGGTTGGATTTTTTTGAGAGTAGCCTCTGAATGTAAGAATGCCTCTCCCTCAATTCACTTGTTCCTTGGGTTTCTCTTCCATTTTGTTTTTCCCTTAGGATCTTCCTTAAATAGGAAGTGTTGCTTTCCTGCATTAGTGTGTTGACTTGCCTCCTGTCCCTCCTAGTTTGTGCTGAATGTTAGACTTCCAACTGTGAATGTTTCAGTGCTATGCATGCACCAAAGGTATTGGTTTTCAGGAAGGGGTCAGTAATACTAGATGACAAAACTTACTGGCATAATAGAATATTGAACTTGAGTTTTTGAAACTCACGTCAGTCTAATCAGTCTTTCAAAAGCTGTTTAATGTTGGGGCTGGCTCTTTTCTAGGGGTCTGTTCATAATTGATGAGAAGGGGATCTTGAGGCAGATAACAATCAATGATCTTCCTGTTGGCCGTTCTGTGGATGAAACCCTCAGGCTTGTCCAGGCCTTCCAGTTTACAGATAAACATGGAGAGGGTAAGAATTCTTCCTCTTTCTAGTCTGAAATGTTTTTTCTAGAGAAAAGTATAAACCAGGTAGGTTAAATTGAGGTTTACTGAATGATACTAAGTACATGTATTAAACTGTACACAACAAGTAATTGTGCCTCATGAAATGCAGCTGGTTCTGCAAACCTACTTGTTGAAGGACACCATAGTGCTGTATGTATCCTATCCAGGTAATTGTCCATTGAGTACTTGCTAATGTTGAAATATCACTTTAATCAGTTTGGTGCTGGATATCTTGTTGAGCACATAGTAGTTGTCTCTTTCAATCAAGACACAGAAAATACCTGAAATGGAAATGAAGAACATGTAATAACTTAGAGTGCAAGGGTAAGTGTAATTTAGACTCTGTGCTCAGATTTGGTAGGTTGAGACCATCAGTAGTGATGCAGTATTTTACACTGTTCGACAAAGCTTTTAAATTCCCAGAAAGCCTGCTGATGTTTGTGTCCATGTGTAGTGAGGCCAAATGTAGTGAGGGGGAAAATGGGTAAGTGTTCTTGTACCCATAGTTCAAGAGTGAGAAAGTGCTTAAGGCTGGTAGCTTTCTGCAGGAATTAAAGGGGGAGGAAAAAAAGCACTGCAGGTGAAAGGCTTGAACCAGGTTATAGAAACTCAAAATTGCTATGTAGGCATTAGTAGTCTTCAGCTGTTATTAACTAATGACATGTGTTGCTGCTGGTCATACTTAACTTGCTTCAGAACTGGTAAATCAATGGCAGATTTTATTACAACAAGCTGCTATTGTGGCTACGCTGTAGCCTGAAGAGAGTCAGTGTTTCTGAACTTGTATGCCATCCTTTGTCAGCTGAGGAGACATCCATAATATTTGATGATGGAGCAGTCACATGTGATGCAAATGAAGCTTTTTGGGGTTTACTATGCCCTGGAGTAGTCTAAAGCTGGCAAAAGCTTTTCTTCCAGAGCTAGGAGTCTGCAGCTTCATTTGAACCAGAATAGACCAGACTAAGGTGTGTAAGAGCACTCAGAAGTTGAGTGTCCTGGTTTTGGCTGGGATACAGTTAACTTTCCTCCCAGTAGCTGTTGTCTTTTGGATTTAGTACAAAAGAATGTTGACAACACTGTTTTTATCCATGGCACTGAGAATACTATAGCTAAAATTGCCAGTTGTGTGGAGCATGCATTAAGCTTTGCATGGCTGTCTACAAGGAAGAATGTGTCCAAAATGCTCATGAGTCACTGCAATTTTGGGGCTGTGCAGCCTCTGTATCTTCGTGGCCTTTTGCTAGCCATATGGGGAACTAGAGACAGTTTTAACTCTTCCTGTTTCGTGTTAAACTGGACTAGCGTTGATTAAAGATGAGAAGATAGACTTTACTGGATCTGAGAAGTGTACTGTAATGGTTGTAAAGCCTTCTGACCATGGCTGCTGGAGCTGGTGTTACCTTGCTGTCAAGCTCCTATGAACCTTTTTAAGCAGGGTGGGGAGGGGTGCCTGTGTAAAGCACCCACTGTTCCATGGGCAGA
Organism: Opisthocomus hoazin; assembly: GCF_030867145.1. Taxonomy (NCBI): domain Eukaryota; kingdom Metazoa; phylum Chordata; class Aves; order Opisthocomiformes; family Opisthocomidae; genus Opisthocomus; species Opisthocomus hoazin. The sequence continues at coordinate 11,419,245 of NC_134419.1, forward strand.
CACCTGGTTCCTTGGGTGCTGCTACCTAGTGAAAAAATGGAAACCAGTAAAAAACATTAAAAATTGTTTTTTATAAAAAACGTAATGCCACAATGAATGATGCACCTTCTGTGTGTTGCAAAGATGCATACATGTTTTGAGTTGCTAGTTTGCTTTCATGTTGTATAAAACATGTTCTGCAGGAGCAGCTGGTAAGACTTAAACATTCTTATCATTTCAGTGTGCCCAGCTGGCTGGAAGCCTGGCAGTGACACAATCAAGCCTGATGTTCAGAAGAGTAAAGAGTATTTCTCCAAGCAGAAATAAGCTTTCAGTCTGAGTGGAAACTAGTATGCCTTACATAAAGAGCAAGCATCAGTTACTGAACTTTGACTAAGTTGTTGCATCTGAGTCAAGGGATCACGCTATAGGTATAAGCAGTAACTTTTTTACTTGAAGGAAAGTTTGTCCTGTTGACAGTACCTTCATAGAAAATCTTAGTGATCAATATCTGTACATCAAGCCCTGTTGACTTTAGTGACAATGCAGTGTATGTGGTTAATCATGTGTTGCATATAGACCAGTGGTATCCTTTTGTAACTATTAAACTTGTGGAAAAAGCATACTGTCTACTGTTCTTATCTATAGACAGCAGAAGACCTGAAAGGAACGCAGGCCGCCGTTCTGAAAGCTCTGTCTACTTGAGCTGTCTGTAGACATCTCACTTGTTAAAGGCCTATTACAGCTCCAATTAGAATGGAAATACTAATGCTTAGTTGTCATGTTGTGGTAGTAAAGTACTCTTTAATGCTCTTCATGACTTTGTTACTAGGTAGAAGAATATGGTTTGATATTAGTCTGTTGGACTTAAGCAATATTACAGTGCCCAGAGCATGAAGCATAGATGTGACTGACAAAGACTGGGCATGTTTTTCTGCACTGTTACAGCCTACTCATTTCTGCATCCACTTTGGTTCAAACTATGACTGTGCTAAATTTCTGGGAATCCAACATTCAGTTTGAACACTGTCTGCACAGGAGTGGAAGACTGAGCTTTCTGGAAAGCAAACTTCTTTGGACATACAACATTCATCCCTAGTCTCTCCCACTACATGGAATGGGACTGAGAATATGCTAGTTACACATTAGCTTGTAATTGTATGATTAAGATCAAAAGAAGGGTGGCACTGTAAAATCTGGCACTTGGATGTGCTCAGCCTTGTCTTTAATCTTTGTATTCCAAATGATTATGTGCATACTGTACAATGCAAAGCACATGACTGATATTAAGTTACACTAAAGCTGCTGCGTAGCTTCCTGGTTAAAGGTCGCTTGCAACAAAGTCCTGAACTTCAGAGCTGAGGATTTGGTTAAGGAGCTATTGCCTAGCAATGGTCAGTTAGAACCCTGTGATCTCAAAACCTGAGAAGCCCAGGCCTTGCATCAAACTTCAGCTCCTCAAGGAGTAAACAAGTTCTATCCTACTTAGTGAACAATAACAAAGTTGAGGCCCAGGGCTACTTACATGAGTCAGAAGTGAAAGTTGCCTGCCTTGACTACTGAACTTGTCTTAGCAGTTGGAAAAAATACTTATTTACAGAAGCCTTACTACAAAATACTGCAGTAAATACTAAAATAGCTAACCCCCTGGGTCTTTGAAAGCGATGCTTAGTTGGGTCTCTTTTGCTTAGTATTTAAAATCCAAATTATAATTCTCATGATAACAAATGAGGTTAACATCCTAGTGGGACATTGAGGAGTAATAGGAGCATTTATATATGACATAGTTCAGGGTAAGTAAATGAATACTAATCTATATGGCTGAGCAGAAAGTTGTATGTCAAACTTCCTTTCCTAGCAACTGGAAAGGAGTAAAGTCAGGGCTAACCTAATGTAAAATTTACCTGAGTTATAGCTAGATGTATTAGCTTTGAAATATTACAAAATTGATTACTCTTGGGGGTGTATGGTATTAATGTGGTCTAGTGCTGTGGAATGGGGATCTTTACCTTGATGTGACTGAAGTGACTTCTGCTCTTATTCAGAAGTAAAATGGCACCTGTTTTGACTGGGCTGTTACATCGCAGAATGCTGGGTGCAGTCCTGCAGACTCCTGGTAGTGCAGCAGGTAAACCTGTTTGGTGCCTGGACTGAGGCAAATGCCTTTACATTAATGATGAAATTCAGCCCCTCACCATGATATGGAGGGAAGGGATGCCATTCAGAGGGACCTTGATAGGCTGGAGAGGTGGGCCTGTGTGAACCGCATGAAGATCAACAAGGCCAAGTGCAAGATCCTGCATGTGGGTTGGGGCAAGCCTAAACATGAGTACAGGCTGCGTGGAGAGTGGCTTGAGAGCAGCCCTGAGGAGAACTTCGGGGTACTGGTGGATGAGAAGCTGAACATGAGCTGTCAATGTGCGCTTGCAGCCCAGAAAGCCAACCATATCCTGGGCTGCATCAAGAGAAGCATGGCCAGCAGGGCAAGGGAGGGGATTGTGCCCCTTTACTCTGCCCTCATGAGACCCCACCTGGAGTACTACGTCCAGCTCTGGAGCCCCTGACATAAGAAGGACATGGATGTGTTGGAGCAGGTCCAGAGGAGGCCATGAAGATGATCAGAGGACTGGAGTACCTCTCCTATGAGGACAGGCTGAGGGAGTTGGGGCTGTTCAGCCTGGAGAAGAGGCGGCTACAGGGAGACCTTATAGCAGCCTTCCAGTACCTGAAGGGGCCTACAGGAAGGATGGAGAGGGACTTTTCACAAGGGTGTGTAGTGATAGGACAAGGGGGAATGGCTGTAAACTAAAAGAGGGCAGACTTAGCTATTAGGAGGAAATTCTTCACCATGAGGGTGGTGAGGCCCTGGCCCAGGTTGCCCAGAGAAGCTGTGGCTACCCCCTCCCTGGCAGTGTTCAGGGCCAGGCTGGATGGGGCTCTGAGCAACCTGGTCTGGTGGAAGATGTCCCTGCTCAGGGGGGTTGGAACCAGGTGATCTGTAAGGCCCTTTCCAACCCAAACCATTCTATGATCCTATATAAACAGCCTTTCTCAAATCCTTCAAATGTATTCATTGTTCAAATGTAAAATATTCATTTAAAGGAACAGACTGACTAGCTGCTCTCTCCCCTGCCCCTTGCGGTGGGGGATAAAGGGGTTCTCTCATGTCCTGGTCTCGGAGCTCCCTCCCAAAAGGCGGAGGGGGTCGTCGCGCACGCTCGCCGGCCCTCTGAGGGCGGCAAGGCCCCGGCAGCTCGCCGCTGCCCGCCGCACCGGCCCGGCCCTCCCCCTCCCCGCTCCCTGAGGCGCCGCGGCCGCCCACGCTTTTCCAACGGCCGCTGCCGCGCGCCGAGGCCGGCTGCGCTGAGGGGCGCGCGCGGGCGGCGCCCCGCCCCTCTGCGAGGCGGCCGCGCGGCCTCCGCGCCGTGGCTGCCGCCGGGGAGCGGGCCGGGGCGGCCCTGAGGGGGGTCGGAACGTCCCGTGAAAACGCCGCTTGTCTGCTTTGATTTGACGCGCTCCTCCGGCGTGCCGGGCTCCGTTTGACACGTTATTGCCTTTGCGTGCTGGTGGCGTGGAGACTCCGGTTCTGACAGGAGGGTTTCATTAGCTGCGGGCGTTCACCCTCGCTGCTAACGCGGTGAAGCTCGCTGCTGCTTTGAGCGGTATTTAGTGTTGTCCAACAACATATTCTTAATACCTCTCGCCTCTTAAATGTCCTAATAGTAGGAGCTGTGTTCATGTGTTAATTTTCCTATTTTGAAAAGTGGTTAATCTTTATACTACCCGAGTAGCTATTAATTTAGAGAAAAAACCTGTGATTGAGAATCACATTTGCGTTAGACCTGGTGTGCTGCTGGCTGCTTGGGGTTGGTGCGCTGAGACACTGCTGACTGTGTGTGTTTAAACATCACAGGCACTGGTCAGCGATGACAACGTGGAAATTCAAGCCAGCCAAGAAACAAAATACCTGTGGGTTAGGAATTGTGTTATGTTTGCACCAAATGGTTGACTGTGGGAATTCATGCAATGAAGCATTTTTTGATTATTCTTTACCCACGTGAGGCGTTCGTGGGAACATTTGCCATGCTGTCATTTTAATGTTTGCAAGAGAGTAGCACACAAAATTGGTAACACACAAAACCACTTCAAATCAAGAAGAATCTGGGTTTATCTCTTTAATTAAACTCGATATTGATTCAGATGTAGCTTGGAATTTCCATTAAGCGTTCTGGGGCTTACACCCCACTCCTAGTACCATGACATCTTAGACTGGTGTAATTTTTATGCTATTCAAATAACTATAATCCTTTTTTATTGGGAAATGTTTTTTTTTTGTGTACCAAGATGCATATTGTATTTTTGTTACTGTTATGAACTGTTTTTTCTTTTAAGGGCAGATCTTGAATGGGATGTTTGCTTTTTCTTGATGTGTGAGGGATTGCACATCTTTTTTTCTAGTTTGCTTGCTTATTATAAAAATAACCTTGCATTCATTAATTTCTTTAGAATGTGTTACTCAGAATAGTCAGATGAAGGGAAACTGAAAGACATCTTACTGTGTCTCTTCCATTTCTCTGTATTTGTAGCTGATTGCTATGATTACTGGGGGTTTATGTAACTGGCTTGCTGCTTTGCAAAAGAACATTTTACAAGCATATGAAGTTTCAGTCTTAAGACAATCCCCCCAAAATTATTTGGTCAGATAAATACCTGTATGTATCTTTTACAGCTTTTTACAGAAATGTATGATACTGCATTCCTCTCAAAAGCAGAGTGCCAATGGAAACATGTGCTAGCAGTCATCTGCTGACAATATGATAATGAAATTGGCTATATTTTAATACATTTATATTCTTGGTTTTGAGGGCTGAACAGCACCAGCTGTTTACACTGGTAAGCAGCTATAGCAGATGTAATTATACATATATATGTATATATGGGATTTTACCTGTTTGGTGAGATCTGTAAATCTGTTAAAACTCTACATAATTAAATATTATTTAAAAATCATATGCAACAGTAGTCAACAAGAGCAAACTCTTGTCAGTCTTTGAAACTGAACTCTAACAGCTGTGGTGAAGTAGCCCTGACATCACCTCTCAGGTGGCGTGGTCTTGCCCTCAAATTAAATGGCAAAGGCCCTGTTCACTGCAGTGTTACAGACAATGGCTTTAGGTACTGATTTGTCTGATCTTGCTGAACACTGAGTAAAAGTGGAAGGAAATGAATCTTCTACATATTGTGTTCTTCACATATATATATTATAAAATTTAAGAATATTTACTCCCTTATTTTTGTGATAGGTATCTGTAATTAAGTTTTCAAATAGAATAGCATTTGTCTAAGACCATCAACAGGAATTTTTTTGTATGTATAATACAAAACTGTGCATCAGACTTAAATTCTATACATTATATGTTTATCATAGAGTACATGGAATATGATGTTCGATATTTGACATACAGAACTTTACTAGATTTTGTACATCTTTTATGAGTGTGTTACTTCAAAATTAACAACTGAGTGTTTATTTTTAGATGTTTGTAAGAAAAAGAATTATTTAGTCACATTTAAAGAATTAGCACTTTGTTACATAATTAATTTCTTTCTGGTTTTGAAAAACACTCTAAAAAGTTACCAAAGTTTAAAAGTGCTATTTTCTTCAGTGCTCCAGCCTTTTCATCAGGCCTTTGAATAGTTTGTCAGACTGTCCAACAAATCAATACAGTTCAAAGAACAAAAGTAGATTACACAGAATCATAAAATAGTTTGGGTTGGAAGGGACCTTTAAAGGTCGTCTAGTCCACCCCACCTTGCAGCGACCAGGGACATCTTCAACTCGATCAGGTTGCTCAGAGCCCTGTCCAGCCTGGCCTTGGCTGTTTCCAGGGATGAGGCATCGACCACCTCGCTGGGCAACCTGTGCCAGTGTTTCACTGCCCTCATTGTAAAAAATTTCTTCCTTTTCTCTAGTCTAAATCCCCTCTCTTTTAGTTTAAAACCATTACCCCTTGTCCTATTGCTACATGTCCTGCTAAAAAGCCTGTCCTCATCTTTCATATAGGCCCCCTTCAGGTACTGGCAGGCTGCTCTAAGGTCTCCCTGCAGCCTTCTCTTCTCCAGGCTGAACAGCCTCAACTCTCTCAGCCTTTCCTCACAGGAGAGGTGTTCCAGCCCTCAGATCATTTTTGTGGCCTCCTATGGCCCCGCTCCAACAGGTCTGTGTCTTTCCTGCACTGAGGGCTCCAGAGCTGGACACAGGACTCCCGGTGGGCTCTCACCAGAGCGGAGCAGAGGGGCAGAATCCCGTCACTCGCTGGCCATGCTGCTGGGGCTGCAGCCTGGGACATGGTTGGTCTTCTAGGCTTGTGAGCGCATGTGGCTGGGTCATGCGCTCTTCATCTACCAGTACCCCCAAGTCCTTCTTGGCAGGGCTGCTCTCAATCCCTTCATCCTCCAGCCTGTATTGATACTGGGGGTTGCCCTGACCTAGGTGCAGGACCCTGCCCTTGTTGAACCTCATGATGTTCACATGGGCTCACTTCTCGAGCTTGTCCACGTCCCTCTGGATGGCATCCCATCCCTCAGGCGTGCCAACTGCACCACTCAGCTTGGTGTCATCTGCAGACTTGCTGAGGGTGTGCTTGATCCCCCTGTCTGTGTCACTGATGAAGATACTAAACAGTACTGGTCCCAGTACAGACCTCTGAGGGACACCACTTATCACCAGTCTCCATTGAGCCGTTGACCACTACCCTCTGGGTGCGAGCATCCAACCAATTCCTCATCCACTGAACAGTCCACCCATCAAATCTGTATCTCTCCAATTTAGAGAGAAGGATGTTGTGGGGGACCACGTCAAAGGCCTTAGAATCATGTCATAGGCCTTAATCTTGCAGGTATTGCAAAATGATGCACTTTGGTTAGGAAAGTATGTTTACAAAAGCCCCATGACTCTTTGTTTTGGTAATGCTATACATCAGAACAACAGTTCTGTAAAGATTATGTTAAAATAATGGAGTTTATCCTATTAATAGTTTGAAAAATATGTATCTGCTGAAATTTTCAGTGGGTCTGATGCTCAATATTAAATGAGAGTCTGTGTAAATATGTATTCTGAAGTATCTTGCTAGATAGATAAAGCATAGAGGACTTGAAACAGAAATGTCATGGTTCTGCTTTGCGAAGGGTGAAATGAGGTAAGGGCAGAGCAGTGGTGTGAAGCCGTAGGGTAGTTAGCTCTGTCCAGCGTGTACTGGTAGGAACGCAGCACACCTGGACATCAATTCAGAAAGTGTGTTAAAGCTGTCACTGGTTTTTTTTGATACAAATTAATGGTACATTCACTAGGAAATCTAAAGAAATAGCAGGTGTTTTTTTGATTATGAATATATTAGCTTCTATTTTTAATACTAGAAGAGAAAAAGCAGATTAATTTGCCTTTAATGTACAGACAGAACTGATTTTACTTTGGCTGTCTGCATGTCTGTGTGTGTATCAGGTCACTAGTCAGTGTCTTCACCTGTAACTCACATAATTTAAGCACCTCACAGAATACACGACTATGATATTACCGAATGGCTTTACAGGCCAAAGCCTGCGCTAATCGAAACAACTGCGTAATCAACTGCTCTGCGCTGCACACACTGACGTGGCTGCAGGAGAACGGGTTGCCATCGTGCTGTGAATTGTTTGCAGTGTTCCTAAGCAAGAGATGTGCCTGTGGTAAGCTCTTCTCACCACACCTAATGATAATAGGTTTGGATTTTAGTGTGAAACTTGGCTCTTTCACCTGAAACTTAAATCATTGTACATATTATGGGACACGTGTCTGAATTTAGAATGTTCCCATGCAAGAAACCATTTGACCATAGATATATGAATATACGTGAAGTCATTAAGATTGCACTGTCCTCTGAAACTGTAAGCCCAGTAGGTTTATATTCCATATTCTACAGAAACGTATTTTTTAAGTTATCTGCAATGACAAATGAAATTAATATGCTTTGTAGAGAGAAAAAGTCTTTAATCTACACTTAATAAAACAAAGTAATTTAAAATTAATTTATTTCATCAAATTCACTTTTCACAAAAATAAGGTGATTTTCTTTTTCATTTTTATTGCTGTAGTTTTTTATATTTTGGAAGAAGAGCCTGTTAAAAAAAGATTGAAGCAATGGTGAATGATTCAGGAACACTGATCAGAACAATACCGGAAGAAAGGGTTATGACATGAAATTAAAACCTAAAACTAGCTAATTCCTTTAAAAGGAACAAGAGGGTTTATGCATTCATAGAAAAAACAATTATTCTGCATAAATTTAATACTTTGTAGGGTATTTTTCAAGCCAGAATAGCCACCCACCCCTTCCTGTCTTTAATTTACTTACAGGAATTCTCTTCTCCCATGATTTTTTTATATGAGGGGAAAAAAAAAGGCATCTTAGTGTAAAGGTGCACAATTTCCAGAAACTTTGAAGACAGAAAATAAATGTATTCTCTTTCAAAATTTCCTTTAGGAAGTGTTTTGGGGAAATGAAACATGCAGTTATGAAAACCAAAATTGCTTGCTCACTGAATGATGTACAAACATCAACAAAAATAACAGTGAGAAATGTATTATAGATGTAATATTAATGAATGATAGTTATGTAATTTATTTTTTTCAGGAAGTAGCCATTTAAAATACTTTTATACATATAATCACATTTTGCATATTGTGGTATTTTATCGGAGAGATTTCAAACATTCCACTAAAATATCCTATTGGTAATTCATGACAATTTTTTTTAAGTTTCCCACTATATTTCCCATTATTGTGTTTCAGTTATTGCAGAAAAAAAAAAAACAGTCCATTTTTTCATCTAAAGTACTGTTTTTCTAAGGAGTCTGAACATCTATCTGTTTTTTTCAGTCACAGAGAAAAAAAAAAAGCAAGTTTGTGTTCCTTGGTTCTTTCTGTTTCCTACTTGAAAACTTAGAAGGGAAACGCTCTATTCGCTTTCTGAAGCAAACACGATTGATGATCTAGCACAGGATATATGACACGACAGGAAGTCAACCTAACAGCAAAGAAGTCTCATGAATACATTTGTCCATTTTGGTAGATGAATTTGTGAAAGTTATGGTTGCAGATGTATAGCTGTCTCCCCACTGCAGTAAACGGCAAAACCCACTTCTCCTTAGAGGAAGAACTTCGGTTTGGCGCTTAAATTGGTATTCAAAGCTAACTGTTTAAATGTACTTTTTGCATGGGGCTGAACAAAGAGTGCTGATAATCATCGTGGTGCTGGTCAGTAGCTGCCACTCCTTGTTTTCAGAAACATCACAGAATCACAGAATGTTCAGGGTTGGAAGGGACCTCTGTGGGTCATCTAGTCCAACCCCCCTGTGAAGCAGGGTCACCTACAGCAGGCTGCACAGGACCATGTCCAGGCGTGTCTTGAATATCTCCAGAGAAGGAGACAACCTGGGCAACCTGTTCCAGTGCTCCGTCACCCTCAGAGGGAAGAAGTTCTTCCTCATGTTCAGATGGAACTTCCTATGCCTCAGTTTGTGCCCGTTGCCCCTTGTCCTGTCGCTGGGCACCACTGAAAAGAGTCTGGCCCCATCCTCCTGACACCCACCCTTCAGATATTTGTAAGTATATATTAGGTCCCCTCACAGCCTTCTCTTCTCCAGGCTAAACAAGCCCAGCTCCCTCAGCCTTTCCTCGTAGGAGAGCTGCTCCAGTCCCTTCATTGTCCTTGTAGCCCTCTGCTGGACACTCTCCAGTAGCTCCTCATCTTTCTTGAACTGGGGAGCCCAGAACTGGACACAGTGCTCCAGATGGGGCCTCACTAGGGCGGTGTAGAGCGGAAGGAGAACCTCCCTCGACCTGCTGGCTTCACTCTTCTTAATGCACCCCAGGAAACCCTTGGCCTTCTTGGCAGCCAGGGCACACTGCTGCCTCATGGTCAACCTGTCGTCCACAAGGACACCCAGGTCCCTCTCCACAGAGCTGCTCTCCAGCAGGTCCGCCCCAGCCTGTACTGGTGCATGGGGTTGTTCCTCCCCAGGTGCAGGACCCTGCACTTGCCCTTGTTGAACTTCATCAGGTTCCTCTGCACCCAACTCTCCAGCCTGTCCAGGTCTCACTGAATGGCAGCACAGCCTTCCGGTGTATCCACCACTCCTCCCAGTTTTGTGTCATCAGCAAACTTGCTGAGGGTACATTCTAACTCTTCATCCAGGTCACTGATGAAGAAGTTGAACAAGACTGAGCCAAGTACTGATCCCTGGGGACACCACTAGTTACCGGCCTCCAACTCGACTCAGTGCCGCTGATGACAACCCTCTGAGCTCTGCCATTCAGCCAGTTCTCAATCCACCTCAGTGGAAGTCTTTACTCAGGTTTTTTTAAAGTAAAATTCAAGTCACTGTGCATTTTCAGTAATTTAACCCACGTTAAATAGTAGCTACACCACCAATAATTTTGGTCACGAATAAAAGACCATATGTACTACACTGAATGAGTAAAATTATGCTTATGACCCAGAGGAGGGCAATTTAACCCTAAATAAAACCCCACCTTTAAAAAACCCTAACAAAACAAAACCAGAAGAGTGCACTGCTCTCATAAGGTTGGGTACCTTTGTCTGACACACCTGCACTGATTTATACAGCAAACTGTCTTTAGTCTTCCACAGTTCAGAGAAAGACAGGGTTGCTACAAGCCACCCTTTCTATAGGAGGGGAGATAAGGCAGTATCGGAATTGAGTTTGCCAAACTCTACCTCATACCCCAAAGAAACATCAGGGCTTATTCTGCACCACTGAGATGTAATGGATTTAACCAGTGCAAAAAAAGCACAACAGTGTTTTCTCAAGCGTTTTTCCCTTTCTGAGCAATAGTCCTGATCACTGCTTGTCACCAGATTAGATTGTGCTTCTCATTTAATTGGTATTTTCTGTCACATCTTTAATCTTAATAAAAATCTCAGTTATTTTAAGGTTAATGAAGTAAAAAAAGGAAATTTTAACTGAAGGAGATGAATGGTATGTGCATTAAAACATTACAAATTTGTTAATTCTCCATAGAATATTTTATTAGCTTGAAACATACCAAATATCTTGTTCCTAAAACTGAATTAGAATTCAAGTAACTTTTTTTTTTTTTACTGTTCAGCTCTTGAATACTCACCCTACTGAATGTATTGAGAAAAAAGATACTTTAATAAACATTTAAAAATTAGGATTCAGAGAAAAACTTACTTGTCTGAAAATGTAAAATGTGATGCTTGAACTAGTAAATCTATCCAAGTATTTGCAATTACTTGTTTGACATTTGCAAGTGCCGAAAATAAGAATGTCTTCATAATGCCTCAGGATCCAAGAATGATCCGTTCCTCACCATGTCTAGTCTTGTCCCAAGAGATGAGTCAGACAGGTTCTCAAACTTCAATTTTACAAGACAAAGACCATTATACTCCACCCATCAAGGAGAGAAAATTACTAGCTGCGGCTGTGGATCTCAGTGGCTAAGAGAAAGCCAGTAAGAACCAATCCAATTAATTCAAAAATTACTGTGGTAGGAATAGATGTGTTATTAAATATTTGTATTCCGTTCTGCCTGACATAACTGTATTGCCAGAAGCACAAAGAACACAGATTTGCCCTTATTGTGACTCAGTATTCACAAATATGTTTTAACAAATAAGAATTCCAGTACTTACAGGTATTACTTTTAAGTTACTGAGGGAAAATCCCTCAAATATCAGTTATGTATCACTGGACACCTTGAACTTTTGTTACTGCAAGAACAGAGGAAAAAAATGAAAGTGCCTTGTCATGTGCTTGCTTTTAAATGATCCTGCTGAAATGACGTGGGAAAGATAAACATTTATAAGACTTACTCACAATGTGCTATATGTTTTATTTTGTTTATATCCCAGATGAGCCTGCCATAATAGTTTACTAACTTCTGCTGTGATAACTTTTTCTTTTGTTTTCAGATACTGGATTTTGTGCGTCTTGGGTAGCTCACTGTTTTCAGTATGTTAAAACCACAGCGATCGATTCTCACTTTAGCATCTTTAGCTCTCCACAAGTTAATCATTGCATTGTTTAAAGAAAAATACTCAGTACCGAGGTTTACTTACAACTTCGTATATTTTATTAACCAAAATATCAAGTGAAGAGAAATAAATTACAAAAATTGAAATGAAATGGCTATGGTAATCTGTTTAATAAATGAACTAAGACAAATTATTAAACATTTGTAAGAAATCAGCCCCAAAATAGCAAAATATTTTACTTTAAATTGTAATGTAAAAAGATAAATCTGATTCCATTCTGTATTTATCCTTCTAAGAGAATCAGTATTTTGTATGTTACTAATGTGAACCATTAACTCAAGTCCCTGTTAAATTACAGTTCAATTAGAAAGTTCTGGAAGGTCAACTAACATTTCAACCAGAAGTAATTCTGTAACAAACAGAATTAAACAAATTTAAAAAAAACACATTTAAACAAATTTCATTATTTTGCTCAAATGAAAAAATCACAATACCACTATCACACAGTAAGTCAGGTGTCTGCCTTACTCAGATGTGGTGAACAAATCGCGGAAAGCAACAAAGACTTTTTTGTAACAGCAAATACACTGAACAAACCCAGTGATCACACACTCACTACTCTGTTTACAGGAAAACCTGCTATGCTGAACTTTGATTATGCTTAGTTAGTATACAGACTATGAAAAGCTGTATCAAGCAGTGACTTACTGTGAGGGTAACCTTAGTGTTTGAGTCTCCAAAAGGTATGAAGAATCACAACATAAAACAAAAAGAAAGGACTTGGTTCTGCAAAGTGAGTATTTTTGTATCATTGTGTTATCATGGACAAGAAGTGCTTAGAGATTTGCAGCATTGCACTGCAGTCAAGTAACAAAACTCCCATAAAATATTATTTTAATCCATTATATTATTTTAATGAGGCCTGAGCCTCAAAGTGCTCTAAGATAAATTAATTCCTGATTCCCAGTGCCATTGTAACCTCTGAAAAAATCCAACAGAACAGTCATCTAAAAAAATGTTTTGTTTCTGTCTGAAGATGTTTTATCTGGCAATATAAGTAACATGAATGTCATTAATATTTTCTTTTTTTCTCTGCTTGTTTGCCTGTGTGCGTGACAATGCTTCATGCAATGGTTTTTACGTGCATGCAGGCTTATGATCTCCCCATGTAGAAAGTACAACAGGAAACTATGCTAGTAAAACTGTGGTGTGGGAGGTGTGTGCTGGCATAACACTGAAAAATATTTTAAATACAAACCTCACCTACCTTAGAAAAGGTCATGAGAACTCTCTTTTTCAGTCAGTTATCTTAACATGAGTAAAAACTTCACTCACATAGACATTATTCAGCATCCTTCCAAAGATTTTAGTTACCTGCTCTATACAATAGATAAATGCTTAAAATTGACCTGAAGACAGCACTTTGTTCTCAGAAGCTGACCCTGGGTGAAGAGGAAACGGCAGACTCGAGCTGTGACCTTCCTACTTTCCCTTTCATAACCACCCTACAGGAGGCGGCTGCTGTTGGCTCTCTTCTGCTCCGTGTACAGGACCACACCACTCAGTGAAACAATCTCTGCAGAATTTTATTTTGGATGCTAAGGGAAGGAGAAATTAAAAGATTTCTTAATTAAGCCAGCTTCACTGCAAGTGAAGGAATACAGGGCAATTTTTCTTCCTGAGGAAGGCAAGACAGAAAAGACTGAACACTTACTCCCTAGGGGGAGTTATGACACAGGGTAGTAAAATGCTGGATACATCTAAAAAAGTATCTGCCCTGAGTTCAGACTAAAAAAAAAAAAGTTTCAGAGTACAATGACTGAAAATTAACTTTTTTTACTCTTGCATAGAATAAAACTAAAACATCTGGAAAGAAAATTTTTCAGAACAAAAATGACTTCTCTAATGAGCAGCACGGGGTTCCCAGTTGCCAGGGTGTCTGAACTTTCCCAAACCAAAGGCTAACTGGCTTCTTACCAGCCTCCCCAAAAGACACACCAAATCAGCAACAGCACAGAACCAACTGCTCCCACCTTCCTCCAGACCACAAGCGCAATGATGCCATGCTCCCTCTTACTCTGAGTAGCTGATGTCTGGGTTGAGACTCTGCACACACTGCTTGGATTTGCCATCTCTGTGTCAGCATCATGGAAAAGAAGGTGCTGATGAGTTACACTTTGCTTACCCTCTGCCCCTTCATGGAACCATGTTACTCAGTGAAATACGCTTCTCTGGGCTTCGTGTGTCAGCCCTAGCAGTTTGAATCTCTCCGCTGGAGGAGTGGCAAAGTAGGCTTTTTGCTCCTCCGAGTACCTTTCCTTGACTTCAATTATGTCCCTGTAGCGGCCGTCCCGCCAGTGGAAATTGAATTGCTCCAGCAACTCAATTCTTTTCTCCTCCGTGGTCACACAATCCACAGGGGCAGATTGTTCCAGGAACGGTACCTGAATATCTGGGAACAGGAGGAGACCCCGGATAGCAAACCAACCGCCATACTTGGGATGGACACATACACCATAGATCTTCTGGAAGGAAAAAAAGAAGGATCTAGGATGTCTCACTTTGTCTCGAGTATGCCAAGCATCGAGCTTCAGTGCAACTTCTCACACTTCTAGCCCTCTGTTGGAGTCCTATACAGAGAAGAAAGGAAAGCTCTTTCCTGAACAAGTGGCTCAAAGCATTGCATTTCATTCCCATTTTCCTGTGGCCACACACACCACCCTGTATGTGGGGAGAGGTCCGTTTTTGAAAATTTAGCACAGAAATTAACAACAGTGCAATTTTGCTTATTTATAATGCTCCAAGCAATGCTCATATCCAATGCTCTGCTCTTACACTGAGATTTACTCTCCTGGCTAAGTAGGTTTAATAGATCAAGATATTCTTCTCCATGTGCACATCTCACGACCACCCTGAAGAATCTTGGAAGCTTCTGATTCCTGTCTGAAACAGTTTATGCATCTATATGTGTTCTGGACTTTGTATTTTCTTGCAGGAAGAACTAGTGAGTAAACAACGGTTGTACGATTCAGTGATTGCAGTTTAGTGGTTCTTCCCAGACTGTGTTTTTGCCTCACCTTTTTCCCCCAAGGATCAAGCTTCACATCCTTCCTTTGGTAGTAATATGCGGCTCCAGCAACATGGGCAGCTGTCTGTGCCAAGAACTTGGGCTTTCGGCTTGGCAAAATCTCATAATCAAAGATGATGTCCACCTTCTGGTCAGGGAATTTCTGGAAAAATTAAAAAACATCAGCCCAGGTTCATGGAAAAAAATTTGCCATTACAGAAGTGCTGGATGCTAACAAATCAGGCTCATGTGGAGCCTGCAGATTCCCACACCCTGCTACTGAAATCTCTCAGCACGCTTGCGGCCTTGAGTTTTCACACTGTGACTGTAAAGCACTACACAGCTACAGGTTGTAATGGCAGAGACAGAATATGCAAGTAAAGCAAGTCAGCAGCCTGCTGATGCTCTTAGTAAGAATTGCCATCATGAATAATACTTTACTCTTGAAAAGAGTAAGGGCAGAAACCTGGAAGGCTTTGTCTGCTGCTCAGCCCACCTGGTTATATGCCACAATAGTAAAAGGAATCGGTATTTCAGGTTCTTACCTCCTTCACACGTGATAAATGATGAGAAACACACTGATCCACAGGATCCCTCATTATTTTTAACCGTTCTTTGTTCACAAAAGGTTTAAGGGCTTTGTCAAACATTGAAGGCGTGCTGAGGACCACAAAGGCCAGTGTGTCGTCGGAGTAGGTGAGATGAAAGGCTGGCTGCAGAAGAGCATTGTACCATCCAACCTTTGGCAAAGAAAAACAAATCTCCATTAAAACAGGGACACCACTCTCTTGCTAGCGGGCATGCAGGAATTTAAAAAAGTGGAAAGAGCTGTAGCCACCTTCATTTGCAACCCAGATATGCAGCCTGCCTAGCGCCTTCCATTCAAACCGAGTTGTTTTGCATACTGGGATTTACGGTTTCTGGAAGCTGTAGCGTGAGAGATAAGAATCACCTGCCGCATTCAGCTCGAGACTGCTCTTTATCCAGCTCTGCTCAGAAACCATAGAGGGAAGTATGAGCAACCAGTCTTGCCAATGCAAATCAGATGTTTTCATTTAGATAAAACTTTTACAGGTTTTTTTCCTCATCTTCAGCCAGAAAGAAACTGGTACTTCTATTTTGCTCCTGTGACAAGTAGCACGGTTTATTTCTTCAGCAGGAAACATTTATGTGTGGAAATGAAGGACGCGAAGGTCCTAGCAGCGCTAAAATCCCCCAGAACTGGCAGCTGTAGTGTGTGACACAGCCATGTTCTGGTCTTTGTTTCCAGTGCTGGATGTGCTACAGCACAGTCCAGAAATGAGGGATGGAGCCAGGGCAGCAGGAAGACCTGGCCGGGGGGACAGGGCGCGGACCAGCAGCTGCCAAGCAGGAGGAGGTAATGGCCGAGAGTGCCTGCACTCCACTACTAAGGTGTTGCACAGTAGCGTCAGTCTTTTTATGGGTTGTGACAACTCCCACTCTCCTGGGATGCCGTTAAGACCAGGTCTAACATGCAGAGAGAAGTCAAGTAACGTAACTCTTCATATTTAGTCTGAAACTGCAAAATACCCGTCACATCTAAGTATCAGTGACATGAGTCTGAAAGAGACTTTACAGGTGACAGTGGCAGCCAGACCTGCCCGTATGAAAACATACAAAGAAAACTAAATTTACATTCTTACATGGCAAGTAAGATGTAAAAGTTTAATCAGTCCTGTGGCTCTTGTTTCAGATGCCGAATCGAGATGTTACAAGAAGTTGCAGAGGTGTGAATCTCAGGTTTGCTGATTTCCCAGCACACATCAGTCAGCATGCCAGGGGTAGCTGTGTGAGCACTAAATACAGGGAGAGACG
This sequence comes from Opisthocomus hoazin, assembly GCF_030867145.1. Lineage (NCBI taxonomy): Eukaryota > Metazoa > Chordata > Aves > Opisthocomiformes > Opisthocomidae > Opisthocomus > Opisthocomus hoazin. The sequence goes on from NC_134419.1 coordinate 11,436,183, forward strand.
GCGCTGTCAGGCTTCCCTCTGCTAGCTGTAGCCTTTTTGATCTGGGTTCTCCCCTAATCCTGCTGCTGTGTTTTGGGAAAGCAGTGCTAAGTTCTTCTCCAAATTCTTGAGATTTCACTTTCTCAGCACCTCGTTCCCTTTCACTTCCCGTGAAAATAACAGGAAACAGAAATATTCCAGGTAACAAATACAACATTCGCTGAAGAGGGGAAGGTCAGGTTTATCGTAGATCGATTTGTATTTGATATTGCAGATTGATTTATTGCAGATTGATTTATTGCAGATTGCCCCCAGGGCGGGCAAAAAAGGAACCCCTAAGTTTTGGTGGGCACCGAGCGGATGCAGCCGAGTGCAGGGGGCAGCGGCTGCCTCAGCTGCAAGGGAGAGCCCCCGTCCCTGGGCAGAACGGGCCGCTCGCCAGCGGCCGAGGGTCCGGGACCAACACGCAGGTGGCTCTGCGTTCAGATTACGTTTTAAGCTTGCGCGGGGGACTTTACTCTCCGCTGGCCCGGAGGTACCTTTGTTTAACTGTGCTGACCTTCACCGCCGCGGACGGGCGCGCAGGGCCCGAGCAAAGCCCCGCTTCCAGTGGTTCCCGCGCGCCCGCCTCCTCAGCGGCACCTCCAGACCCGGCCCCGCTCCGCGGAGGGGAGCTCGCACCCCCCCCCGCCCCCCGCGGGTGGGGCTCTAGCCCGCAGCCGCTCGCAGGCGGACCGCGTCTCCCCGCGCTGGGCCCCAGGCGGCGGCCGAGGCTCGGGGAAGCAGTGCCGCCTGCCGTCGGCCGCCGCTAGCCCGGGGGCTCCTCCCGCCTGCGCGGGGGGCGGAGGGTCGGCCCTCCCCGGGAGCACTCCCCGCCGCACGGGCGCCTCGACGCAGCCCCGCTCCCCTCAGCGGCGGGCTCCGGGAACCGCCACCATCCCGCCAGCCCCGCTGCTCTGATTGACGTCACCGCGAGCCCCCCGTGACGTCAGTACCTTGAAGGCGTACACCTCGAAGCCGAAGGGGCCCAGGGCGCCGCGCAGCCGCTCCGCCACGCGCCCCTCCATGCCGCGCGGGGCACCACGGGAAGGGCGGCTTTGGCAGCCCTCGGGCGCGCCGCTGCGCGCGGGGCACCACGGGAGGCACGGCGGGACCCGGCGCCCCCGACACGCGGCCGCGTCTCCTAGGAGACGGCCCGCCGCGCAAGGCATCCTGGGACTTGTAGTGCGCAACTCCCCTCGGCGCGGGACCGCGCGGCGGGGACTCCGTGTCCCAGCGGGCACCGCGCGCAGGGCGGGGTGCGCGGCTGTGAGGGGGGAATTTCGGTGTCCCGGCGCGCGCCTGGCCCGTCCCCAGGCCCCCGGCCGCGGCGGGTGTGAGGGTGTGGAGGGCGTGAGGGTGCGGCGGGCCTGGCTCAGCGCCTTCCTTCGCAGCCCCTGGTCGCGCCTGTGGCTCTCGGCCTGCGGTGGGTTTGCAGCGCGACGGAGCAGGCCCCGTGAACGCTGTGCTGGAGGAGCGCCTGCAGCCATCCCGCAGCCGGGGGAGCTGAGGGCTCTGGTGAGATCGCCGCTCTGGTGAGAGCAGGTTTCCCTGGCATAGCTGCACGGTGTGCCCGTCTGTGCTGTAACACGCTCTGTTGTGCGTATTTTTCTTTCATCATGACGCTGTTCGAAAGCCCCACCGTCCTGTGTGGGTGGACGCTGCTCACTACAATAGTTAATACGGCCTCGGTGCTGATAACGCTTTCTCCTTCCCCACCTGACAGAAAGTGTTCTTTACTGCTTCTCTATTCCCTGCCAACACATTTGCAGCACTGGAGACCAAGCCTTAAATGTGGGTCTCCTTACCCTAATCTCCGTAGCAGCTTAACATAATCTTTATAGTTTTTGTGCAATGTTGTCTAATCATTAGTCCTGAGTTTTATGAAGTGTCAGGACACCAGATCTGCAAGTTCTCAGGACAGAACTACTTCAGATACTCAAACTTCTTTCTTTGTAGAGTTACCTTATATTTTCTAGAACCCCAAGGGTTGTTTCTTACTGTATCCATGCCCTCTGTAGGAGGAGGGCAGAAGGATCCCATCAGTCTAGTTTAAAATTAAGGTTTGTCCTCTCCAGCTCTCCCTGTATTTCCAACTTCTGAAACTGAACCAGCTTACCAACAATGTTCTTTCCTGGACTGAGTTATTCTCATACAAAGTCCGTTTTTGCCCATCTGCTCAGATCATTGAATCTCTCGCTCAGTCTGTGAATTGCCTGAAGCAGGAGAAAGAGCTCCAGCAGCAGCAGATCAATAAGCTGGAAGGTGGTGAAGGTAAAGGCACTAGAATTGAAGCACTGATGGTTACAGGAGCTTCTTACACAGATCATTTCTTCTTTAGGTTGCTGAAGTCCTGTTGAAGAGATAACAGGCTGTGAGTGTAGCCTGGCACAATGTAGCTCCATCTTTGTGCTAAACAAGTGCGCACAGACAAAGTGTTGGATACAGGGCAGAAAGGGCTTTTTGTATTTTTCTTTCCTTCCTTTGCTTTTCTTTAATGGTCCGAGAATCCGAGAAGCACCTCTGCTTCCCAGGAGAGAAAATGGACCATGAAAAAACAAGTTGAAGTGAGTTTCTGGAGGGCCATGACCAAGCTTGGTCTAGAGTCAGGTATCTGCACAAGGAGTCCTTTGCTGAAACCTTTGTAATATACAATATTTGGTCAACTGGCCAAGCTGCCTTTGAGGGTGGTTAGTTCCAATACTTGAATTCTTAATGTGCATGTTGCCTGTTTTTCTGTCTGGATATAGTGGTCCAGGAAGACAGGATTTCTGGGGTCTTCTGAGCATACAGCATGGTGGCAGAGGGGAATTCTTGGGCTGCTGCTGTAGCCTGCCTCTGTCAGAGACTGGTAAGGGACTGAACCTTGAAACCATCTCACTGGGTGTTCCTTGATCCTATTCTTATCACTTCTGTCCCAGCACCGAAGAGCTAGGCTGGGGCCTTGACACCTCCTGCCTCTCCCGTTTGCTGTTACAGAGGATGCTCAGGGATTGCAGAACAGCACTTAGAGCAGCTTGGAGGCCTTGCTGAGGAGGACAGAGCTGTGAAAGGTGAATGCCATAACTAGTGACAGCAACCGCTTCACCAGCAGTATGGAGGTTATGCATCTCATCTGTATCCCAGTGCCAACAATCCACAAGTAATAAGTGAGGTGTCAGTGCAAAGACCTATGTAGATTCAGGGCTGGTGCAGAGGAGGTACTGGAGGAAATTGTAGCTTTTCCCACTTTCTTTAAGCAGTGAAAAACTACGGTGACAACATGATGAATGTGTGAGGAAAGAGTGACAACATAATGAATGTGTGAGGAAAGAGTTGGAGCAATTGCAGCATAAAGTCAGTGAGTGGTGGTGTGTTCTGCTTCGTGTTCTGCGCCTTGCATGGTCTGAACTCTGACTCTGCACAGGGCAACCTGTTGCTGCCCAAGTGATCTAGCAGAAACAGCTCCCAGTGAGAAGCACTGTAGTGTTGGTTGTAGTTGAGGATGTCTGTTCAGGAAAATGAAACTAGGGAACGCTGCTGAACAGGCAGCGCTGGAGGAGAAATAAAGAAGGATATGTGGCTGGCAAGCTGTGACTCCATGCTTTGCTCTGGGAGAGCTGTGGGAGGAGAACATGCGTGGGGCTTGGCTGCAGCCTCTGAATCCACCCTTTGCCTTGGGAGAGCTGTGGGTGGATATAGTTCTGTAGGGTTTTGCCTGGCGATAGAGAGATAGAAAATCAGGTGCAGAATGTCGTTTAGCCGTGGCTTTTTTTCTTGGTCTGTGTGAGGTCAAGTTGCTTTACTGCACAGTTAGACAAGAGGAAGAACTATTGAACCAAATGTCTGCAACTGATGAAATTAACAGAACACGAAGTCAGTACTGCAAGGTGTGCTTGTCCATAGACACACCTCTTCCATCCAAAATCTAGCACTGGATGGTTTGATGGCCTGTGGCAGACCTACTGTTGGAAAGAGCAAGCCTTGCTACCGAGATTTATGGAAGAGAACTGAGTGTTGAAAGTTATGTATGAAAAGTTTACTGTGAATAGTAGCCAGACTGAAAAATGCTGTTGCTGCATGCAGCAAAGGAAATATTTTTATTGAATATGTAGTGCCACTAAAAGGCTTTGATTGAGACAGCCAGCGTGCAAGGTGCACTGCAGGCACCTTTCCTGCCTCACAGGCTTGCTGCAACAGCAAGAAGAGGCCTTCCTGTTCCAGTGTGGAATGACAGAGGGCAGTGAGAAAGGTATCTTCAAAAGATGTATAAGTGGGGGAAAAGAGAAGTGTTTGTATGTATTCTGATACAACAGGTCCTACTGCAGCCAGAATGAAATGGGTAATATTTTTACTTGTTGCAGAAGTAAAAAAACCTTTGCAAAAGGGAGAATCAGAGAAGACTTGATGGGAGAAGAATAGGGAATGGACAAAGCTGAGGGGTAAGGGTTGAGAGGAGAGTAGGGCTAGCAACTGGCCTGTATCTTTTGCGCCAAGCAGCACGTTACCATTCTTCTGGAAACCTCCTGCTGCAGGAGGATACTTCCACAGCCAGGCCTTGTAATTTGCTTGCCAAGGGGAGGTGGAAGCATGCTCTTGGCTTCTCTGTAGAGTAAGATGATCACTGTGTGCAAAACACTGCTATTCTACCTGTCGCAAAACTTTTAATTCCTGCTGAGGAAGGCTAGCATGAAGTTGTAGATCATGCATGAGGTCACAGAGGATGCAGGGTAGGGTGCCATCATGACCCGAACCCAGAAGCATGTACAGAAACCGAGCATTACCTTTGGTGCTGGAAACATGAAGTGTTCACCAATGGTGGCACGTTGTATGTCCAGCTCTCTACTTTTTCTCAGTTCCAGCCTCATCTGGACATGATTTTTCTGCAGGCTTTAATAGTGTTGTGGTGGATCAGAGCCTGCCTCTGGGAAATGCTTGGAAATGATTGTCCCCTCTTTCTCAGGTGCTAGATTTGCTGAGTGGCCACAAAGTACAATCCTACAGTTTAGACAAACTCAGGATGGAAACGTGGAGCACCCAACAGAAGCTTGGCCACATCAGGTAGAGGGGATATACCTTCAGGTTGTGTGAGGGATGTCCAGGTCTGCACATGCCACGTGAGAGCTGCTGCCGGGGCAAGTGTGGCTCTTGGATTTCAAGGGGAGTAACTGCCTGGGAGCTGCCAGAGTGTGTCACAGGAGGGGGCTGCTGGCTGGTGGCTGTTCAGAGCTCCACAGGACAGCTCTTGCTGTTGCTTTCACGGGGTCTGGATTGGCAAGCTCAGAGATGCTGGGGACTGATCTCTCATCTTGCCATTCTTGTTTACCAGCTGTCCTTTGTACCTGCCTGGATAGAGTGTTTGTCTTGTGGAGCACCATTCATTTCCATGGCTAGTATGGGAGGTGTCTGTGTCCCAGGCATGGTTTTGTTGGGTTTTTTTTTTATTATTAGGAAAAACACAACACTCCCATTCATCTTCCTCAGGCTAATGCTGATCTCACATGGGCTACAGCATGATTTGGTGTCATCATAAAGTATTCATACAGAAAGGATCTTCCGTTCAGTATCACCAAGATGCAATGTTGTAGTGCTTATAACATAAGGGACTTTCCTTCTGCTTTCCATCCACAGCTCTTGAAACCTTTTTCTGATTCTGTTAAAGAACTATTGCTCTACATTAGGTAGGAACCCGAGAGAGGTAGTCACACAAATTGTTTGAAGGCTCATGGCAATTTGGTAACTGAAATGGAGTTAAAGTATATCTTAATTCCTTGTCTGTTTTTCTGATCTTTCTCCCTCTTGACCATAAGCATAGTAATGTCTGTTTTTATTAGTGGGGAGATGTTGGTGGACACTGAGTGTGGAGGTCAAAGTAGCTCTATTATTAGGTTTTCTTTGATAAAGGATATTGTATCAACGTGGTGAGATGTTTTCAATGATGGAACTTCATTACAATTCTCCTCTAATTAAATATTGATTCCCTATTTCTTTCTATAAAAGCCTAAGGCCTACCATTATTATGTCACTCTCCCACCTATTGTCAAGCTGTGATTTCATGAGATGTGTCTGTGCTCTCACCATCAGCTTAAAATGTGCCCACCCCTCTTTTTTCCTGCACTGGCCTCACAGCACATCGCCTCCTGAGTTTCTGCCACTGCAGTTGTTGGCATGCTGTAAATCTGATCAGGGAGCCGAGCTGGTTCTAACAAGTGCGTCATTGTTTTTGGGGTTTTTTTTGGTTTGTTTTTTTTTTTTCCCCCTAAAGTGGTGTGCTTCACAGTGCTGCTGCAGGAAAAAATTGTGCTGGCACAACTGAGATAACAATGTGAACAGGGCTAGGTGGGGAGGCAGAGGTTCTGCTGCCAGACTGTTCATCTGCTGAAAACACAATTGAATTGCTCGGCACAACTGTGTTCTGCTGCTACAAGGCATTGCTTTGTCAGAAACCCCGTCCAAGTGGTTCCCACCCCATCCCCACCCCTAATAACTGTTCCAGTAGGCATTGCTAAGCTTAAGGGACTGTCAGTGTTACCTTTTTGCTTCAATCAGATCTACAGTCTCTGACCTGAAAGATCCAGTGAAAAGTCAGTTCTTGAAGGAGGTGCTGTCCACAGAGCCTGCAGGGAAAGACAGAGATCGTCAGAACTATTCCCCACTTACTCCAGTGTTACTGACACTCTGGGACATGGTATTCCAGCTTCGCTTTGGTTTAGAGATCTCATGGTCAGGTCAGGTGTCCTGTTGTCCCTTTCCAACACAAACTGACCCGCGTATTGGAAGGGTTTGGCATTGTGACTGTGGTTTTGAGCAGAAATGAGCTGGCTGATTCTCTGTGTTTTAAACCTGCGTGATTTGGAGTTGGTTGGAGCCATTGGTGTCAAAGACAGATGAAATCCAGTGCCTGAACACTTTTGCCGATGTGTTCTCCTGCCTAGGTTTGTGTATTGTGGAACCTGTTTTCTGCTGCCTTGTGAGACTGCTTGTACCCATACAAGAATAAGTAAAATGCTATTAAATCAGAATAGCAGCAGTTTCTCCACATGATAAGAGGTGTCACTAAAGGTAGACAGTGGAGGCTGAGGCTCAGCAAGTTCATCCTTGAACTTTTGACCTAATCTGCTACTTGCTTCATTTCTTTTTGAGAGAAGCAAGAACTTGCCAAGAGAGGCAAAGTGGTTTTCTCCATCTTTGGGTGAGGTTTCCACCTCAGAGACATAGGCTCTGGTGAGCTTTCCAGCACCGCAGAGATCAGCATGCCCGAGGCTAAGTGTGGCCGGTTCCTACGCCCTCAGGATCTGAAGAACCTAGTGGGATTTTCCACAGTAATGCAGACAACAGAGGTCTGCAGAACCTCTACTGTTCAGGGCATACCAGAGGTCATACTGATAACTGGATTAGAGGCACTTGCTAGCCCAGTTTTACTGGTAGGGCTGAGTGGTAGGCACCTGAAGGCGAGAAGGCGGTACAATTTGGAGTAGTGGCCTAGCACTTGGTTAAAACTTTGCTCTGAGCGCGCTATTGTTATGACAGGACAGAGGTAACATGTGTGTGCTTGTCTGTTCTTTCATCCTCCCCCTCGGTCTAGTGTCAGGGTAATGTAAAGCTGCATGTGAGGGCCAATTATGATACTTATCACTTCCTCTGACAGTGCCAAGATACCACTTTTTAATGTGGCTCCGTTTTTGTTTTGGTGCTGACACATAGGCAGTGAGATTAGGAAGGTGAAAATTGCTCACTTCAAGAAGGTTTGTCTTTCGGCCTCTTATCCTTTTGGATTTATGCCTTGCTTTTAGGATATAAAACCCCCTTGTGTTTGCATTAACACTTAGCATTAAAGGAAATCAGGAACAAAGGGCTAATGTTCCTTTAAAAGGAAAAATTCATGCCCTACTTTAGTAAGATGCTTAAGATTCTTGTGAATGGAGGCTGTAGGGCATATTAAACTGCCCTGTGTTCTGTTTTTCCAATTTACTAATCCTGCTGATTCAGACTCTACTAGCAAACCGGCTACAATTAACTGCTATGTAGATGCAGTTGTAACATGTCAGGTTGCTGTTAGGACAATACCTAAGGAGTCTTCATGTCCCATCAAAGGGTTAAGTTTTTCTCTTTAACATTTATTCTGAGGCACATGCCAGGTAGGGAATTCTATATAGAGCTTGACTGATCAAATGCTCAAGCAGTACCCCTCATTTAATAAGAAGCAGCTAATTACCTAATGCTTAGTATTAATAGTAAATATTTATATCATAGCAGCATCAGAAACCCTGGCCAATATTACAGTAGGGGCACCCAGTAGCTGTGTTGGCAGCTTGCTAGGACACTTGGAGCTATGATTCAGTTATATGGGCACCTATTTTTATTTGAGCTTACGTGGCTTGTGAGGATGCTTGGTGGTATTTCTGTTTCAGTAGAATATGAATGAGGACGGTTTTTATTTGACACAGATTGCAGTCCACTCTGAACCAGCAGTGCTGGAGGGGCTAGACATAGCGTACTGTTTGCTCTTAGGGCTGGCGTATGGGCTAAGGAGTCTGGGGAAGGCTAATTCCTTGTTCTGTTGGTGTAGATTGTAAAGATGTGTAACACTGTGCTTTGAGTTGGAGGAGAGCAGTGCTGTAGCAAAAGCTAGCAATAGCTGGAGCAGATGACCTCAGCAGTGACCTGTCTGACAGCCTGCGTGAACTAAAGCTGCGTGACCTTTAAAGTTAACGAAAAGTTGCACTCTTTACTGTAGGGAACAAATAAAAGATGGAAAGGATATTGGCTTCCCTAGGTGGGCAGACTCTTCTTCTTGACTTGTTACCTGGATTTACCACAACTGGAAGCTAGGAGGTGTGGGGCTGACCCAAGGGAGGCTGCTCAAGGAAGGGAAACAACTATTTTGAGAAGTCACTCACAGCCCTGCCCAGCCCCACACACTGCCTGAGACCTGAACTGTGGGCTGTCATCTCATGCTCTCTTGCTTAGACCTACACCTTACCCCTTTACAACACAGCGCTGTGTATTCCGTTCTTTCATCCCAGGTGACGGACACTGATGGAGGGCCGCATCTGTGGTGCATCAGTCAGCTCTTGCAGTTGCCAGCTGGCTTGCAGAGGGAGAGATGCTGTGGTGCTTGTCTGCAACGGGGGGTTTCCTCCAAGGTCGGAGAATTCCTAGCTGCAGCCTTTTGCTTCAGCCCTCTCCCGTGGGATGGGATGTACAACCCTAGAGCTCTCACTTGGTGGACCAGAACAAATTAAGAGAATTTTGTGTGTCTTTACTAATGCCTTCAAATGTTTTTTTTCCCCGGATACACTGCAAGTTTTGGGTTATGTTGGATATTATTTAAACTGTTGGCTAGCTAAAGCTCTGGGATATATAGCTGGGCTTAAATTGTGCCATTTAGGGAGACTATACATAGCAAGAACAGAACAGATACAGGCTGACCACAGATTTACCCTGCTTGACAAGACCCAATATGGAGCAGCTGACTTGACAAGTGTTGGTAAATTGCTTTCTCTTCTGTGGCTAAAAACAGGCTAAGAAATCTTGTTCTTTGAACAGAAACTTCCATGATCACCATAAAGGGGAGTTTGCTGGGTTGGTTTGATGAGAATAAAGTGCCACAGTGGCAAAAAACGGGCTTTGTGAAATTTCCTAATGTGGTTTGAATTTTTTTATTCCATTTTCCTCTGAGACAACATAATTTTAGAATTTCTAGCTGGTGAAGGAGAAGGGAAGAGGTGAATGAACAACATTGAGTTCAGAAAGCCTTAAGAGTATGGGGAAAGAGGACAACTGCCTATTTACAATGAAGGCAGTTGGGATGGTGCAGGAGATAGATCTGTGGCATTCTCTTTGCTGCCTGCTTCTTAGTCAATAAAAAGGACTTTGGGATGTGGCACAGAGTCAGGGATGCTGTAAAGGGGGCCCAGCAGTGCTTGGTTAGGACTGGTTTGAAAAGCAGGCAGAGACTGGTGGTGCTGAGAGTAGCACTAGGAGTCATCAGGTGGGGGCTTGAGCACAGGTCAAGTCAGAACACAGTGGTGGAGGCTGCTCCTGTGACCTTCATCTCATTTGGTGGCATGAACTGTGGCTTTTGCTTTTAAGATCAGGCTGAGATCAGTTAGTTTTTCCTCTCCAGGGAACAGCTGCATCCCAGAGTTCAACTCTGCTTCTTAGAGGGGACCTGAATGTGGGAACAGCCATTGGCAGATCATGCTTGGGATGTAAAAGCCTGCTTGAATGGCTTGGATCTGACTGAAGCTGAGTGGAAAGTGACTGGATGCATCCAAGAAACAGACTTGAGCAGGATGCAAGTGACCAGTTCTCTGTCACTCAGTGTGGGCCACCAGGTTAGACTCTGTAAAACAAAGGGAGCTGTTTTCCCAGTGCTTTCCCAGTGCTTCTCTCAGCCCTTTTTGAAAACAGGTTCCCTTTCTGCTACCCAGCCACAGAGAGTATTGTGCAGGATTGCCTTCCACCTAAAATATTGAGATCCTTCTAAAAAAGTAAGTGAAAATTCTTGTCCTGCCCCCAAGCTTATCAGTAGGGAAACTGAAGCAATGAGTATGTCAGTGGCTTGATCTGCCTGTGTGATTGGAAGGCATAGCCAGGATTAGCACAAAGGAAAATTTTGCTAATTTTGCAGTAGTCCCTGGTAAAACCCTTCTCAATCAGAATCAAATGAGTGCCTACATCTGGCTGAAAGGCATGGTTCCAGAACCCAGGAGCCTTGGCTTGTTCCAAGCAGAACCTGTAATTTAGCATTTCAAGCTTCTGGAATTCAGATATAACAGCAGATTTTTAAGAAAATACTGAACAGGGCTGACTTCTGATCCTGGTCTTTCTAGAGCTCCCGAGAAAGGAAACACTCTAATGCTGGTGAAAGTCATCCTACGGCAACTGATGTGTCTAATTTCAGAGCAAAAGTACTTCTGAAGGGGAGAGGATTAAAACAGGGAGGGGAGAAGTTACCCTGCGGGAGATTGTCAACAGATGTTCCATTATAGTTCAAAGAGCACTAGCAAAAGGTTTCTGCTGCAGGGATATATTAATTCTGGGCTGTTCATCACAGGGAGACCTGTTTTATGACTGGGAGGATACCTCTGGTAACTTAGCTCTTTATTTGAACTCTGGGTGGGGGATTGGTTCTACCTGTAAACAGAGAAGGAGCTGAACAGTAGGAACAAACACATACTTATTTTCTTGCAGCTGTGACCACTGTCCGTCTGATCAAGATCAAGCTGGTTTTGTGGTTCAGGGAGTTATTTGGCTGCTGGGTCTTTCAAAAGAAAAATTATTACAGAGGAACAGAGGCTAACCATTGTTAAACTGCCGGCGCACGTGAAGCAGACCTGTGTTGAATATGTCTTTTATGTCTATTTATTAGACAGGAAGTGGGAACAAGCACAAGGAAGGCTGTGCAGGCTGTCAAGCAGATGAGTACGTCGATCTCTTAGTCTTTCAAATGCACAAATCTATCAAGTTTGACACTGTCTAGCACCCTATCTCTGCTTCAATCATAATTAATGATTGCTTCTAAGAGCTTACTAATGTTGCAGACTGAGCTGTGGCGGGGGATCTAGTTTGCAGGCTATGTATCACCAGCCACAATTAGAAGGTCCTTTTCTGGGCAGGTCTAAGCGCTTTACCTTCTGAGACTGTTTTGAAGCTGTGCTTTGGGTAAAGGTTGATTTTTCTCAGCTCTTCGAGGAAGTATGTCCCCTGTAGCATTAGAGTGGGGAAGAGTCTTCATTCAAATGTGGCTGATGAAGAAGTTTGAAGACCTTCGTTATCTTATGAATTTCTGGGGGATTAAAAAAATTAAACTACAAAGAGATTTGGGGGCCTAATACTGATGGAGACTTTTACATTAGCAGCCATGGTCTTCCAGCTTTGCTTATCACTTAGCTACATATGTGTAGGACCACAGATTTGGCTGTGTTATGGACAGGAAGTGCAAAATTTCTTTTTTCTTAGTAGGGGATGAAAGGGAGGATTGGAGAGAAGATCCCTCTCTCGCTTCTGCTGTGCAGCGAAGGAAAAGTAGCAAGTAGATGGTAACATCCCTGGCAGAGGCTCAGGAGATAAACCTCGAAAAATTCTCCCCTTTCCCCCCTGACAAATCCATATTTATACTGAATTGAATGTAGTCATAGAAAATTAAGTATAAATAATGCGAAGGTGTGCAGCCTCCTGTTGCCTTCCTAGGCATCTGGGAAATGACAGTAGGCATTTTCTGTTCTCCCTTGGGTATGAAATGAACATTGTTTGGCTACTAAAAGCTTCCCAGGTTATGCATCATTTTGTAGCCTTCATTACTGAGAGTTTACTGTTCTGCCTCCCTGGCTTGCTTCTCGCTTCTGTTCCCTGGATCGGTGCAATGCCTTTTTCATTCTGCTTTAAGTAGTAGCAAGCACAGTGGACTATTATCCATGGGACAGCCTTGTGGGGTTGTTGGTCTTAGCAGATCCACACACTGCCTTGTCCACTCCAGTGCTCTCCATGGCAGTTGCTCTGTCTCAGAACACTGTCTGTAGCCTTATTTATAGACTTGCAGTGAGATGTGATGGTGAAAATACACAGTATCCAAAGCTAAACTACAGGCACTGAGCCACGAAGCACAACTGAGTGGGCAGAGAACTGGGAGGTAGCACAGGTAGCCCTGCCCTTGGCACAGCGGCTCTAAAGCACTGTCACTTTTCAGCTGCTCAAATCCCCTTCCCTTCAAAACATGAATCTGGAGGGGGGAGGAGGGCAAGGCAGAGAAGAGAGCTGGGTCTCAGATTCCACTTTTCTCTTATCTGGGTTTCTTTCCCTCCTATTTAGCTTTAAACGTAAGTGATTTGATGGATTCTCATCCCCTTGCTAATTAATAATATAATTGTGCCTTAGCCTAGAAGGCATTAAAACTAAACCTCATCAAAAGCAAGAGCTGTGTTCAAAGGCACATGCAGAAACTGGCAGCAGTTGTTTTTTGGTTCTGTCAGTTTGCTTTGCTGTGTGGGAAAGGTGAAGCCCATACAACTGGCCCGTGGTCCATCTCCAAACCTGGCCGCCTCAGAGATTGTCTCACCTGCTTCGGAGGCCAGAACTTGGCTGGGCAAAGGCAGTAAGCTCCGTGCCTCCCGAGCGTGGCTGCCTGCACAAGCCTGTCCTGCTGCTGCCTCACCAGCTAACGCAGCTCTGCTCTGTGCTACCTCTCTAACAAGGCAGCTCAGCAGTTTGTTCTGCAAAGAATGAATCAGCTCCGAGTGGGGTTGGTAGTAAAAAGGCAGAACAGAGGAAACTCTGACATAAACCAGCAGAATAATGCTGACTTCAGACCTGAGAAGACTGGCTTAGTTGTAGCATGTTTGTTCTTAGTTCTTCTGTTTTGTACGGTTGTATGTTGGGACAGGACTGAAACCTCTGCAGGGTTTAGAGTTCACCCCAAGTCTTCAGATTACTCAGCAAGCACTTTGCTAGGCCAAGAAATCTTTGTTTGCTCTCCCCTTGCTCTAGATCTTCAGGGATTTGCTTTTCTAGATTTGCTATGGGAACTTGTTCAAAAACAGCATAAACCCAATGACCAAGTTGTTTCACTTACCATATTTTGCTTTTGCCGTAGAAAGTCTGGTAACACAGTCTATGACACGAGCTGAATGATTTTGCCTGCATATTGTAACAGCTAGGAGAGACTATTAGCTCAGGAGAGACTCTTATCGGCTTTGTAGCTGAAAACCACAAACATGAAAATAATTGAAACAAACCATGAGCGCTTACCTCCCTGTGGGTCTGAGCTCCAAAGGGAAGAATTCAAAACAGCTATAAAGCTAGACAAAAAGAAGTATGTGCCGTTCGATTTGCATTGTCTTCTGTGCTATAGAAAGAAGCTTGACAGATGATGCTACTTAGGTTTGGATTAGGCTGGCTTTCAGGATATTTCTGTAAATAGAGTTTGAGGTTACAGTTGACAACAGATGAGAATAAGGATCTCTTCAACCAGAGGCAAAGTAAGAGAGTCTAAAGGTGTTATGTATGTTAGATTATTTGGTTTAGTGTGGTTCTCTAAGACAGATTTCATCTGATTTGACCGTATAGAAATTAATCTCAGTCAACGAAGATGAGGAATGACCCTGACAAGAAGCAACACAAGCAGGGGGTGGTGTCCTTCTGAACCATCAGAGCCACGGTTTATAGCTGTCTGGCATTTTCACTAGTATCAGCTCTGTGAGTCTTCCTACCCCAAACTGCTGCTGTTTATCTATCACAGGATTTATTGGGATCTACAAAAGCTTTTCAGTTAGATGCTTGCAATGAACATACGAGGACTGGGACACCTTTGGCATTTGTAACTTTATTGCAGAAAAAAAATCCACTATTAACATATTTTACAAAGAAAGTTGCACTTTGGTGTTTGGCGAGTTTTCTTCCTCACCTCTTTCCCCTGGACAGTGATGCATGAGAAACAAGAACAACCAGCCCCTGCCCTTTTGGTTGTGTGCAGAGACACTTTCCAGCTATGCCAGCGTGCACCAGTTCCAGCCAGGATGGAGTTCTGTTTTCCACCACTAACTTGCTGCTCTTTGTGCCAAAAACCAGTAGCACCCTGCCCTCTGGCAGGGGAAACAAGTCTGTAGCTAGGGAGATTGCTCTGTGCAGACAATGCTTGATACAAAAGCTTTGGAGTTGTGACAACTGCCCTTTAGTTTTCATGCAATAATAGTAGGAGAGAACCAACCCCTCTTCCCTATTTTACTGGGCATCCTTACAATAAACAGATGCAAGGCCAAAGTGAACAGCTGAACCCAAACTGCACCGCAGCCATTTGTCAGCCACTGCGGAAGGAGTAAAGCAGGAAGGAGGAACTGCTGCCTTACCCAGTTCGTCTATCTGACCCAGACTGGTTCTGCTGCATCTTTGGGCTTTGCAGATAATCTGATGGGGAAATTCCCCTTTCCCTGCTAAAACAAGCAATAACAGGACTGGGAAAAAAAAAAGGTGCTTTTGCTAGTGAGGCCTGGTATCTGTCCTTTGTGGGGTCAGTGAGTGTTGCTACTGAAAGGAGAGGAGAGACTGAGGCTTGTAAGAGCAATGTGGCAGATAATCTCTAGCCCTTGCTGTATCCTGAGGCAGCAACTAGCTTAGTCAAAAGTCAAACACTCTAGAGAAGGCATGTGTTTCTCTTTACCTGCAGTCAAATGTGAATTAGAAACCAGCAGCAGGTATTAATTACATGAAAAATTTCATGTCACACACACTCTTTTCTTTCTGCGGCGAGGGCACCAAAAGATCCTCAGACTTACACTCAGAGGCTCTCGTCCATGGTTTTCCTTGAGGGGCCTCAAGAGCCTTGGATGCAGTCTACAGCAGTGATACTTTAAGGTGAAAGTGCAGAATCTAATCAGCCTAATACCTAGAAAGGGAAGAGGAGGAAGGCACCTACATCCAGCATCTGTCCTCACGACAAGACACCAGCTGGCTCAAAGACCAACATTAGAAGGTAAAAGAGCTTTGACCTTGCGGCAGCAGAGGAGGGAGAGTGCAGTACTAGTTTTGTACAGTAACTTTCAGCAACCAGATGCTAGCAGCAAAATGGGAGGTACCTGAGGAAAGGCATGTGTCAATCCAGGCAGGGAAATGGACTAAAGCGTTTACTGAGCCTGGGCAAGGAGTTTATGCATATGCTGAAAGCATCAAGTATGGGAGACCCAGTTTCCTAATTTTAGTGAGACCAAATTAGTGTGTCTAACTGGCAATAGACTGAGTCCTGTCAAGGCCTGTTAAACTGAAAATGCGGTCATTTTCCTCCAAGCAACTGCAAAGCAACATCAAGTAGCAAGGGCACTTCTCCAGTGCCCACAAAACTGTTTTCCCTGGTTAAAGAGAAAAGGTATGCATGTAGGAAGGAAGCAGAGCAGTCTGTCATCCTCCTGGTAGATGTTTTGGGATGGGCAGCGCCAAGCCCGGGACTAAAGCTGAAACAGGAACAAAAAAAAGTGCAAGAAAAAAAAAACAACAAACCAACCTTAAAAAATACAGAACAAGAGGGAGCCCAAGAGAACTGATCTCCACATCCCTGGCTCCCTCAGAAAACAGCAGTCTCCTTTGCTAGCACTGTGCTGACACCACCAGCCTAACAGCTCTTGCACGGATCACTTGCCCACCTCCTCTGAAAGCGGCAGCCGCCAAGAGGGACAGAAGAGCTCCATGCAGAACGTGATGGCAAAGGTTGTCTTGGCTAATTGGTCACCACACTAAAAGCAGGAGGCACCTTTTCAGGGCATTGTTTCGAGGAGAGCCTGGAGGAAAGGGCCAGACTTGGACTCTGATTCCCAGCATAAAAACGTCAACACAGAACTATTTAAAATGTCTAAAACCAAAAGCCATCTGAAAAGGATCTTTCAGTTGTGTGCAAATTACAGCCCCTCATTCCTCAGCAGATCGTCTGGGACCAAGTCCTCAAGGCCTTCTCCTCTGGGAAGTTCAGCCTTCCAGGCGGAGGACAGCCTGGTTGCCTAGTAGCTGTAGAGCGAGAGAGGGGTGTCCTCCATCATGTCATCCTGGAAGCAGAGAAGAGCGTGCTTTAATGAGATGTCTGCATGACGGCATACAGCCCCAGCCTGGAAGAGCGCTGTGCAGGCAGTGCAGCCTTCTCCTCCACACTGTCACAGCCTGGCCATCCGCCCAGCGATCCCCGCAAATGCTGTCCCTGTGCAATTTCTGGATCTCTGGACTGTCACTCTCCCCTTCTGCTGCAGCTTTTGGAGAGCAGAGGTGTATGCAGGAAGAGCCTGCCCGCTGCAAGGATGTGGAAAACCCTGTCTGTGGAAAACTCCTCTCAGCTTGAAACAGCATCAGCTTGCTTGCTAGCTGCAGAAGAGAATCAGTACTCCTCTGTGCCAGAAAGCACACTGCAATAGTTGCAGCTTCCCCAGAGGTAATCCAGCCTCTGATACCCTCATAACTTTTTATATCCCCAAAGGGTCAAATGCAGACAGAGAACCTCCCCAGAACAGAGCGCAGAATCTGCTTTGTCATAGTCACAAAGCAAGTATATCAGAATACAGGAGGAGAGGCTACGAAGGTGTCATTTCAGGGGAAGTTTGGATGGAGCTCCCCATCCTCTCTGTATTTAACCTCTTAGCATTCCCCTGCAGAGTGAGGGGAAGGCAGAGAGCTTCTTTAGTGGTCAACCTTGAGACTTGCTGTCTTGATTCAAACCCTGGATGGAAGGAGAGGGACCTAAGAGGGAACAGGAGTTGTGATCACCATTCTTGCTGCTGCAAATACCCAAAGCATCGCTAATGTAGTAGAAGACGAACTGCAAAGCAGCCAGTAGCAAGCCAGACCATGTCAGGCTTGGCTGAAAGCATTACTCACCATGGGCAGGTCCTGCAGGCGCCGGAACTCCAGGCGGCTGTTGTGCTGGCGGTATCTCAAGAAGCCCACCAGGCCTAGGATGCCCACCATGACAATGAAGACGGAGATCACGGTGATTACCAAGGGATCAGCCTTCGTTGTATCAGCCAAAGGAGAACTGGGTAGCTCTGCAAGGATACCAAGGGAATGAGGCCAAAGGAAAGCCTTCAAGGGCTGGAGTAGCAAAGCCCTGTCCTCTCTGGTTCTGCTCAGTTCAACCAAGAGGAAATTTGAGGTACCCCCAACCCTTTGCCATGCTTTGCGAGAGCATGGACAAAAGCAGAGCATTTACCTGGAGTTTTGTCATCATCAACATCCAACGCAGAAGCCTGCTTGTGCATGGGCTCTAATGCAGATGTGCTGGTGAGGATGGCAGCTGTGCAGGTAGTGGTGGAGCTGGTCACAAGGGATCTCACTGTCATGGTACTGGAGGTGGTAGCAGAGGATGTGCTCCCTACAGTAGAGATGCGAGCAGAGGAGGTTCTGGACTCTATGGTGCTTTCTTCTGTGGCACTTGCAGGGCTCGTTCCCGGCCTGGTTTCAGGCCTTTCTGCTGTGGGCCCTGTGATCTGCCCATCAGAAGTCCCCAGCTGAGAGCTGTTAGTTGTTGCTGCAAGATAGGAACAAGCAGTTATGTCAAAGGATAAAGTGCAAGTGCACTGTTCCGTGGGACTGGGCAAGATGGAAGCAAGGCTGTTAAGGCAGACTGCTGGGACTATAGGAAAAACAGCTTATTGACAACCCTTTGGAGAACAAGCAGGTCCTACAGCGCAGCCACAGCTGAGCCACACTGCAAGCCACAGTGCTTAAAAAGTCCTCTTGGTTTTCATGTGCGCCAATTCGCAATGTCAGCCAGCCTGAGCTGGGCCCACGAGGTCTGTTCTCTGGGGACAAAGGACAAGCAGAGAAGCCACAAACAGCTCTGCAAAGAGCTGGGGATCGCCCCAGAGCAAGAGACATCTGATCCCTCCTTACGGGGAGCAAAAAGGGACTGCCCAGGGACTGGGTAGCAGCATCCCCCGAGGCTGTGTCTGTTCGTCAGAGAGCAGCAGGACCCCGTGACACAAGCCAGGGTGAAGGATGCGGTTGTGCATGAACACCATGCAAATCAATGGTCAGTCAACACCTGCCGTGCATCAGGGGTGTGTGAATGCCTGGCAGGTCCCAAGGTGGGCGAGACTGGCAGACCCTATAGCCAGTCCCCACGCTGCCCAGAGGGATCTGAAGGTAGGGCAGGGGTTCCCATGGTTGCCCAGGGATGGATGGGCTGATGCTTGTGCCTGTCCATCTCCACACTTTGTGTTAGGGGAGGGTGTGCTGCCCTGTTCTGCAGGCAGCAGGGAAGGCTCCTCTTGAGCCCCCAGCCCTGGTGCAGGAGTAGCCCAGCTAGAGAGCACTGCTGAAGCACACTGTTTCACATGAGATACGCAAAGGACTTCCCTGCACACAATCAATGTCCTCACCAGAAAACAGACAGCACAATTCATACCATAATTAATGGGGTTTGCAAAGAGGATGCTGAACTAACAGCACCTGTGCAAGTCAGTCCCACTGAACTGGCCATGCTTAATAGCTCATTTCCCTTCCTCCCTCTCTCCAGTTCCCATGAGAGCTCACAGAAGTTCCCAGGTTGCGTATCCTTGGGGCAGGACTTTCTGCACAGCCAGGAAAGGCAAAACCTCACCCGGCACACTGTTCACAGGAGGCGTTGGGGATGTGCTGCTGGCGTCATCCATTTCTTCAGTTGTGGTGAAAGGCTCTGTGATTTCATGGTTGGGCTGGTTTTCTTCCAGAGTACTGGAAGTTGCTGTAGGGGAGGGGATTTCAGTGCTGCTGTTGACTGACAAGCTGATGTTGTGGTGCTCACGCTGCGTAACTGTGACGTCCCCGGGGTTGGCAGTGGTGGAAGCCTGCAGTCTCTCTGCCTCGGTGCCGACCATGGGAGTGGTAAGGATGGAGGCATCCTCCATCTCTGTAGTGTGGGCTCCAGTGGCATTGACTGTTGCAGCAGTCAAGTTTTTCTCCAGGGTTGTCTCGGGAATGGCAGTAGGCGTTGGACTGAAGTCAGAGGTTTCCCTTGGCTGATGCGAGGTTAGCACTGTGCTAAGAAAAGGTGATGGTGTCACCAAGGTCTCTGCTGTCTTCTGTCCCTCTCCTACAGAACAGAATTAAGAAATGCTGAGAAGTTTGTCAGAGATCCCACACTGAAAGGAGCAACAGAGGGGAAGCCAGGAACTGAACCTCTCCATCCCCTTAACTCCAAATCCAGCACAGGTTCACACTTGGGGAAGTGGTTCAAATAGCTCCTCCGTCCTCCTGGCCTCTCTGAGGCAGGGACCTGCTCTAGAGGACCTGTCTTTAACCTCCTCCCCCTCCAGCCCTGTGCTGCTGTTCTGTAGGGTCAGCATCACTAACCCCTCTACCCTGGAGCACCTTTTCAACCTTTTCAGAGGATCTGGGTTTTTTAGAAGTACCACCTGAGACCTGATTCTGTGAGAAACTTAGATAAGTCTTCTCTGGTTGATTAAGAGCCAGAAGTGGTGCAGAAAAAAATACAAGTGGGGAAAAAGTGGAAGTAAATTCTCTTATCTTCCCTGGCCCAATGAAGTGTAGAAAAGTAATGTTTAAAACGTCTGTGGCTGGCAAGGGTAAAGTGCATATTGCTAGTCATCTTAGTAGTGGTGTGGGCTTGCTGTTAGAGGGAAAGGTAAAATGGGTAACGAGAGTACTACAGCTAACCGGGCTGGTGGTGTACTCTGGGAGCCGCCTTCATGAGCTATTTATGAACACATCACCACCATAAAGTGTGACTGCTGTCACAGAAATGGGGAGCTACTCGGCCTCCCACTACAGCAAACGGGGCCAGCTTCCCTCGTGGGGACCTGCAGCTAACGAGGATCCCCCAGATCCACAGCCGCTAGATGGTGTGACAGCTCGTGGGAGGAGGGAAACCACACAAGGCTCCTACACTGCCCATTCATAAACATGGATCCTGTGAGGGTTTTTTAGGGTGTAAACAGGAAGAAAACAGAGAAGTGCAGCCCCATGAAGATGGATTCTCCAGACAAGTTAAAAACATTGCATGGTCAATATTTTGACGATTCCTGCTCAAGTTCCTACCCAAGCCACAGAGGTGTGATGAGCCAATTATAGAAAAAAATAAAGGTACTGAAGAAAATCCATCTTCATGCCCACTCTCTCCACAGTGGAGAAGCATCCGAGGCAGGTACATAACCAAGGAACATTCATCCACCAACAAAGCAGCCCACTCTCATCCTAAGGCTTTGGGAAAAATCTCAGCGGTTTTTAAAAGCTCTTCAGAATGGACACAGTTATCGAAGCTCTTCTCCAGCTATGGCACTTAATGGGTCCTAAAAAAAGACACAATACATCTCCCTCAAGAGACCTTCGCAGTACCCAGCCAGCTGGAGAATTCAAAACCTCGAAGCAGCCTGATGGAGCTGGGCTTCCCCAGCCTGGAGCCCCCATCCCAGGAGGGCTCCTGCAGAGGATGGACAAGCAGGCAGCACAGCCCCGCTCAGCACATTTGGAGACGAAGCTCTGAAGAGGAGCCTCAGCTGGGGCAACTTAAAACACGAAGACCGAAGGTGTAAGTGATGCTCCCTTTGGCCTTGCCTGGATCCAGCTGTCCGTGGCCAGAACGTGCCTCTGAACAAAGCAGGCTGCTCTCTGAGATGGAGCTAAGGCATAGGGGATGCTTACACCAGTAACACCAGGAAAGAAAGGAGCCGAGCACTGCGTTTCTGGGGATCGGGAAACCCTTCATTACAACCCTTACAACCCTTCATTTCCAGCCCTACGCTCAGCATTGCTATTCAGCACGTTGCCTGCTGGGTGAGATCCCAGCAGCTCCAGAGCTGGGCATTGGCAGATGCTCGCTCTACAAACACCCAACTACCTGCTCCTGCACAGCAAGAGACGCACACAGAGCTGCGCCGTCACCGCGGGGTAAACAGGAAAGGCAGTGGCCAGGTGCCCAGCCAGGCTGCACGCTCCTTTGAATAGCTGGCCTGTGCCCGGGGCAGCCTCCCACGGGGTGGCAAGCCGTGATCAGAGTCACGCAGAGGAAAAATTTGGGGAGAGCTGTCTTGCACAAAGGCCTGAGCAACTCTGAAGTGGTTGTGCCGGTCTCTGACTAGGAAAGGAAAGTCAGGGGGAAGGCGGACAAGTCCGGACCCTCTGTGCCAGGGGATCTCCCCGCAGTGTCAGGAGCTGGCATCCCTGCCAGGAGGGGCTGTGGGGTGTGGGGTAGGAGGGTTTGTGGGGTCAAGCAGCTCCCCCCATGCTGCGAATAAGGACGGGCTGCACACAGAGCTCCCCACAGTCTGTGAGAAGGAGAGCTGGTGGGAACAGCTATTTTCTCCGTCATAGTGCTCGTTCCTGCAGAATTGGCCAGTGTCCGTGACTGCCAAGGAAGCGGTGCCTGGGCAGACGGGCTGCTCTGGCCCCGCATCCTACAGGAACGTGGCCGGACCATTGCAGAAAGGCTTGTGCTGTAGCAGCAGCCACACTGGCTCTGGCATAACACAGCGGTGTGGTGTGTAAAAACTGGTTTGTAGAGAATTGCAGAGGAGATGTTAACACTTGGCAGGTGCAGAGCAGGAAGGGGAGCTGCTGGGGCACCGGCTCAGAGGCCTCTGAGCTCTGCAGGGGCTGATGGCACATGGATGAGCAGGTCATCCAGCCCAGCACGTCACAGCACACCCAGCTCACCCAGCTCGGGGAAACAAAGGACAGCCTGAGAAAAGGGAGAGCCTACACCAGATAACACAAAGACTCAAGCCATTAAGAGATGATGGTGGGAAGATAGAGAACAAGGCAAGAGCCTGAAGATGGGCAAGGAAACAAAGGACAGAGAGTAAATCCTGATCACTCGGGGACAGACAGACAAAAGATCACCATCATTGTCTGTCAGCTCCTAAGGGGTAAGGGCACATCCAAAGCCAGCACACAGCCACCAAGCAAAGCACCTGGGGAAATACTTCATAGCGTAATGAATAATATAGAGTATATACAATACATTATATACATAACATATATAATAATATATAGTTGCACCTTTCATAGATGCAACTTGGTGCTTTAGAGTATGTGGGTGTTAAGAGTGCAAGCACTAGCGAGTTTTACTTTGGTTTTAAAATAAAAATACCCCCCCAGGGTCTTGCATTAAGATTTACTACATCGTTGAAACTGCAGTGCCACAACTGTGTTTTGCACAGTTTTATCACCAGAACAGGCACCTACTGCAACCCTTTCCCACCCAGTTCAGGTGCAAGCCCTGCAGTGCAGTGGGGGAGAGTACGGCTCTGCTGCAAAGCCGCTGTGGCTGGTGGTGCTGGATGAGACCCAGCAAACCCCATGCCAGCTGTGATCCTCCATGGTCCAGCCACTGTGGGTTGCTCTGGATCCCTGGTGCCGGACAGGTAGGAGAAGCCCCAGCTCCAGCACTGTTGCTGCTGCCCCAGCCGGTGAGTGATGATGTTTTTAGCTGTTTATCAGTTACGTATAGAGATGCAGGTCAGAGCTCGTTACTCTGGCATCTTCCTGAAGGAGCTCCGATTCCTGCACCACATGCCAGGGAGGCTGCGGAGGCACTGCCTAAGGCATCGTCCTCATCGGCTGCTGCAGACAAGAGGGAACCAGGCCCCTCTTGTCTCAGATGGAAAGGGAAGGAGTTAAGTGTAGATGCTTCACCTTCCCCTCTCCACCTTCACCTGATTCTCCAAGGCCTGACAGCTGCAGCACCTCAAGACAGCTGGTGAACGTGTGGTCACCCTTGGATCCATCATAAAGCAACTACGACCGTACTGCAAGCGAAGAAACAGGACCAGCTGCAAGCAAGAACTCTGGTAATAACAGCATCTCTGCTTCCCTGCTGGGAAACTGAGGGTGGGTTGGCTTTGGTTACGTTGCAGTGCCTGCTAAAGCAGAGCTGGCTGGCGGTCCCCTGGCTACAGCCCCACTCCTGCCCCGGCTCGGTGCTAACCACCAGGCTCAGTCTGCGCTGGTGAGAACCAGCGATCTCAGACCACATGAGGGCAGGGCTGGTGGATTTGGAGCAGCAGCTCCCATCAGACAGTGCTGACTGCAGTGACCTCTGTCTGGGAAACGAGAGGGGCGAAGGAAGAGAGCCGCCCCAAGGGAGGAGGGATGCAGCCAGCCAAGAAGCCCCTGCCTTGGAAAAGGGTGGGAAATGCTCCCTGCTCCAAGAGGGAAGGGAGGGAGGGCTCTGAGCATCAATCAGCCCACGGCTTCGCCTGCTCTCCAGCACTGCATGACGACACTGAGGTATCTCCAAGCATCAGCCTGAGCTCCCACCAGCTCCAGAGCAGACATGGTATAAATATGCCATAATGGAGAGGAGTGAAGGAAGCCAGCTCTGCAGGAGACAGGGCCGTTCCTGCTTTGCGCTCCCTGCCCAAGTTTCAGGGCTGGGGCCAAGCGAGGGGCTGAGGAAGGTCTGCACAACCAGCACAGAGCACTGCTGCTGTGTCAGGGCAGCCACGCAGAGCAGGGACGTCTCCTCCTGCCCCTGCCACAGCAGCCAGCCCACTGCTTCTCAGAATAAAACAGGGCAGCAAGACAGAGCACGGCCCCAGCTGGACCAACCTGCAGACGAGCTCTTACCAGAACCCTTCCTGCCCCAGTCCCAGCAGCATCCTCTGCCCCCTCCTTCCTATGTCAGCCAGAAACAGCAGCCTGAGCTCCCCAAGGGTCAACAGAAACCTGACTCCAACTCATGGGCTTTACCACCGTTTCTAAAATCCCTCTTTGGGTGAGGTGTAGGAGAGCCACGTAAGGTAAGGAAGCCAGCGGCAGGCGGGATGCCGGGGCTCAAGGGAGAGCACGGCAGCAGGGTACAGGCTGCAGTTACTGCTGGAAAAGGCGCACAGAGACCCCGGTGAGAGCTGAGCACAAAGAGGAGAAAGGATCCACGCAGGATTTTCGAAGAAGCGCCCATAGGAGCAGGACTCCCTGGTGCGGATGTATCCTCCCGCGCAGGCTGTCACCATCTGCGGATAGCACCTCACTTAAATCAGCCTCCTACAGAATGCATGTCAACCATTACTCTGATTCATTGAAGAGGCACCCAAACCCTTCTAAAATGCTATTTTTGTGCACTAACGGAATTCAATTTCCATTTAAGTGTAACAGCTCATGTCACAAACAACCTAGTGAAATGCAAAATTAATATGACGTTTAAAAAGGAACAGCATAAGCTGTAGCCTATATGTATTTAAGCAATTATATTATATCCTCTTGCTTAGCAAAGTACTCCATTAAGCAGAGAAACTATCTTTTGTTGCCAGTTATTACGTTTTTATGGTTACCAACCAACGGTAATTAAACAACCTCTTCAAGGAAAAAGAGCTTCAGCACAGATGCAAATAAAACCATGCAGCGGGATTTAAAACCAAGGCTCCTAATTTAAAAGCAGAACTGGAATAGCTGCTGATTAGATACCAGCTGAGCCTGACCTCTTCTCCTTAACTCAAAGCTTGGAATAAAAAAAAAAACAAGTGGCAGAAGAGATTTCTGGAGCCCTTCAGGCAGGTGCCAGATGCACCCAGCGATGCTGCAAACACCCTCATCGGGACGAAGCGAGGCTCAGGGACGCAGATCCAGTGCAAAGGCCAACTGCTTTGTAAACAGCTCCAGTCTGATACCTCGCAGGACCTCACTGGAGGCAGGATGCTGCTGGGCTGCATTTGCTGCAGGCTCCAGCGCTCTCCGTGCCAGCGCTGGTGCCGGGACTGTCCCCATCCCCGTCCTGGCACAGAGAGGCTGAACCAGCTCCGTCTGCCGCAAGGAGTCTGGCCGTGGGGTGCAGCAACAGGTCGGACCTCGCAGCCTGCTCAGGGCCCACAGCGGAGCTCTTGCAGGGGAGCAAGTTAACTCCCTGCACCCCACGTGGCTTTTGCAAGCCGAGCCATGCCTTGTTGCGCAGGCAGCAAAACTGGGGGGGCTGAACTGGGGCTGTCAAGTGCCCAGTGCCAGCCTGGAAAGCTGCCGGGCCAGGCATGCTGTGAAGCAGGGGCTACGGTAAGGGACAGGAATAGAAACCAGGTCTCCTGACTGAGGAGCTCCTTCCAGCCCGACAGGCGGGCAGCCACGAGCCGAGAGCACGAGACGGGGCTCAGATTAGATACAGGGTGCTGAGCGAGCGCAGCGCTGGGGAGGGACAGCCCAGCACCCAGCCTGCCCGGGCAGGCAGGAGGATGCTTCCCTGGGGCACGTGCGGATGCCGGGCCTCAAGCTTGAACCCCTGGGGAGCAGAAAGGGGAGCCAGGAGAGCGCCTGCACTACGCCTCGTTTGGTGGCACTGCATTTGGGATGGGGACAACCAGCCGATGGTGGCACGGCAGAGCCGGGCAGAGCAAGAGTTGTGAGAGCAGAGATGAGCAGCCCTGGAAACGGCACCATAAATGCCGAGCACGGGTTCTTCAGCACTGGAAAAAACCGTAAAGCAGTACAGACGTGCCCAGAGCACACCGCGGTGCCGGAGCCCAAGCTGGGGAGGAGGCAGCACCCGCCCGAGCGCCCGCAGGACGCAGCACCCAGCGTGGCACGCTCTGCCTAGCCCAGCCGGGGTGGGGCCAGATAAAGAAACTCTGCTTTCCCACAGGTTTGCATGAAGCTGCATCACTGATGCCCCATTTAGAGGCGAGGGGGCTTACCCGAATTCCTGTAGCAGGGCAGAAGGGGAGAGCAGCCTGCCTTGCCCGGCCACCGCTGTCACACCAGCCACTTCTTTTCCACTGGCCGCATGCAGCTGCAAAGCACCCTGCTTGGCAAGAAGGTGCCCAGGAGGCTTCTATGTTATTTGCTTTGCTCCTCAGTGGAGGGACTGAGCTGTGACGAAGACTCCTTTGCCCAGAGGCCGCTGGGGACACGCACAGCGCCCAAGGCCTGGGAATCCTGCCCTTTTCTGGGGCTGTGTAACCCCAATAACACAGCAACAGCGGGGAGCTCTGGCATCAGCCAGCCCTGGCCCTGCTTACCTTGGGAGTCACAGCTGCAGCGGAGGAAGCACTCATGTCATCAGGAGAAAATTAATTAGCCAGTTGCCTTATTAGCAGCCCCATATCAGCAGGGAGCCTGGTCTCTAGCACAGTGTGGCACAAGCTAGGGGGAGTCTGGACATCAGGCAGTCTGGCCAGCCTCAAGCAGCCCCCAGGACCCTCCAGCTGTGTGGCTGCTGCTTTCATGGGCCAGGGGGCTTGGGGGACGCATTCTGCGCTGAGCAGCTGTGGTGTGGGTCATGCAGGGCAAGCACACACCCCGGCCCTGCCTGGAGCAGCCCTGCAGGGCTCAGGACATGGCCCCAGAACCAAGCGATGCCGAGCCTTATGAGAGCTGCCCTGCAGAGTGTGGTGGGGACGAAGGCAGCCAGCGTCACCGCAAGGCGGCCCCGTGGAAACCCCTGCAGCAAGAACTGTGTCTGCCCACTCAGAAGGTCTCGGTGGAAAGGAAGCAGGGAGAGGGGCCTCTGTGCTTTGGATCATCCCTGCTCCCCTTTGCCCCGAGGGATGGGGCCAAGGGAGCTGAAGGAAGGGAGCGCTTTGCCCCTGCCCAGCAGGTCCGGCCTTGGAAGGGCGGCAGGGAGCCAAGGTCCACCCCACGCCTGGGGCTGGGGGAAGAGCATGTGCAGAAATGGCATCAAAGGCCAACACCAAGACATGATGGGGCTGGGCAGGCAGCGCAGGGTCAGTAGTGACCCCACGCAACCGGAGGCACTGCCCTGAGGAGAGGACCGAGCTGTGGCTCAATTGTGGGTGCTGGAGAGCTGGAGCCACCCAGCCAGGGTGGGGTTGGGTCCATCCACTCCCCCTCGTCTTGGGCAAACAAGGGGAAAAAAATCACGGCAAATCGACTGCAAGCGGACACACTGCCCACCTGTGTGCACAGCCCCAGGCGCCGACAGACGGGACTTTATGTGCTGGGGCTTTATGTGCTCGCGCCGCTCCCAGCCCTGCATGGTCCCTGCCGCTTGCGAGGCGGCTCGGTGTGGGAAGGGAAGGCAGCAAAATGCCCAGACCAGAGTTACTCGGGGTTTTATTTGTAAAGCTAACGGTGCTGGAGGAAGTGGATTTCCGCAGGCAGCGAAGAAAGGCTGCATTGAGAGCCCGGGGTGGGCAGAGCCCGGGGGATGCAGCAGCCCGAGCCTCTCTGCGGCCCCACAGCAAACCCATCCGGGGAGCGGGAGCCGGCGCTGTCAGACAGGGGGACAAGGGGGATCCGTGCCGGGAGCAGGGCAGAGACCAGCTCATGGAGCTGGGACAAGCCTGGCTTCAGACAGGTTTGTCTGTGGACTGTCAACTTTGGGGCCAGTCTCCGGGTGAACCTTTCCCTTCCCCCATCACTCTCCTGCTGGGATTCTCTGGTGTCTCATTAAGGGTTGTGCTTGCTATGGGGCAGTTTTTTATTGCTGGCATCTCTTCCATGCCAACTATTTCTACAAAACATTTGCTCTCTGAACTGTGGCTGGGATTAGCTAGCGGACCCCAAAGCCACGAGGACAAGGGCCACGGCAGCTGCATAGGTGCCATTTCCCGAGGCTGTGCAGGGACTTTGGGATTGGGATGCTAAACATGAAAGATAGAAGGAAAAAATCCAGCACAACCTTAATTCTGGTATGTCCCAGCAGTTTGAGCCTCAGACTCTGCAGCGAGAGCCAGCTGCAGTGGGGTCTCCCTGGGGGCAGGAAACACTGCGAGACACGGGGCCAGCACAGCCAGCGGCAGCCCCGAGCCGCTCCTCCTTGGCGATGGAAACCCCGAGTCGTTTCTCTGCCAGCAGCCGGCCACCTCCCCACAGCCCATCACAGCGCAGCCGCCCTCGCACCGGGAGCGCGGCGTTACCCGAGGCTTTGCCCACGTAAAGGGGGCTGGTTTGGGACTGTTTCCCCACGCTCAGCTTCAAACCCAGACAAACTGCATCTGGTGCCCAAAACCTCAGATCCAGCGCTGCTCTCGCTGCCGGGGCATGGCCCCACGGGTGCCTACGCTAGGGTTTGACCAGCCCAGTTAGCTATTGGAGACCGAGTTTCTGTGTGTCACCCTTCAGTCTCTATCGCTGCCGCCACCGTGCTGTGACCTGACTGGGGTCTGCCCAAGGGTTTTTTTCTCAGCCGCAAAGAAGAGGAAACACGTTTGCTTCCCCAGCGCCAGGCAAGCCCCTAAAAGCCAGCTCAGACTTTGTCATGGCCACGGCCACGGGGGATGGCGACAGCCCCCCGGCTTGGGGCACGGTCCCGGCCGGGCTCGGCAGCGTGTCGGTGGACGTGTCGGCGGACGGGGCTGTCAGCGCCACGCTGCAGACTGTGCCTGCCCACGTGGGGACATGTTGCTTGCGGAGCCGAGCCGAAACACAGCCTCGGAAAGGCTGCCCGGGGCCGGCGTCTGGCTCCCGCTCCGTCCCGCAGCCCGACGGGACGGGCGCCCGGTGCCTGCAGGGAGCCGGCAGAGCTCGGGCTTTGTCCGGGGTCCCCTCGGTGCTCGCCGGCACCCCGGAGCCGCCGGGTGGGAGACGGGGAGGGGCTCGCAGGGCTGGGTGCCGGTAGGCGAGCGTCTCCGGGCTCCCTGCTCCCCTCCCCGCGCACTCGCCCCGGACCGGGGAGGCGAACCGGGCTGGCGGGGGGGCAGCGCCCCGCAGCTGCCTTCTATGGGCACGGCCGGGCCGGGCCGGGCCGGGCCGGGCGGGCGCCGGGAGCGCGGAGCTCGGCCCCTCCCCCCGAGCATCCACGGGCGGCCCTGACCCTCACGGCGCCCGGGGCCGGGGTCGCTCCGCCGAGGCTCGGGGCCAGGCCCGGGGCGCTGCTCCCCGGCGGTTCCCGTCCCCGGGGAGGGCTCCCCGGCCCCCGCTCCTCCCCTGGCCCCGCACTCCCCGCCGCGGCGGGACCCCGCGGGACCCCTCGGGCCGCCCCCCCCCCCCCCCCGGTACCTGGCAGGGCGCAGAGCAGGCAGCACGCGGCGGCGAGGCGGAGCAGCGCGCTCCGCGTCCCCTCCATGCTGGGCCGATCCGCGCTGCCTCCGCCGGCGGCACCGGGGCGGGGCGGGGCGGGGCGCGGCGGGCGGCACGTGGTCCGGCCCCGGAGGCGCGGGGCGGGGGCCGCTGCCGCCCCCCGCGCTCCCGGCACCCCCCGCACCCCCGGGCCCGGGCCGGTACCCGGCAGAGCGCTCCCGGTGCGGGCCTCGGCACCCCCGGTGCGGGCGGGGCACCCCCGGTCCCGTCCTTCCCTGTCCCGCGCATCCCTGCTCCGGCCCCGTGCCACCCCGTCACCCCGTGCCGGTCCGAGTGGCCCCCGGCATCCCCACCTCTGCCCCGCGCAGGGATGGGGACAGCGGGCATCGCCCCGGCTCCCCCGGTACCCCAAAGCCCGGGTCTGCGGGCGCAGGGCTGCTCCAGGCACCCCGTGCTGCTGCCCCGGCTCAAGCCACGGCTGTTTGCCAGGCCAGCCCCATCCAGTCGCTGCGAGGGCTGAGCCAGCAGCCGTCCTTCGGGAAGCCTCACCGCTCGCTTCTGCTCGGTGATTCTGCAGAAGAAGCCCCGTCACGAAGCCGCGGGCGGCCAGGCGCTTGGCCAGGCCCCCCGCGCCCAAGCTGCTCTCCGGAAGGGCCAGAACGCCCCTTGCAAACCCCTGGTCCTCCCTGACGCCGGCCGCACGTGGGGCAGCTGGAGCGAGCCCTCCATCCCGCCCCATCCACCCTCACAGAAACAATGGGAAGGTTTTGGGCTCCTCTGATTTCCTCCCTTTGCCCGTGAGGTGCAAAGAAGACGGGGCCTCGGAGGCGTCTGAGGGCCCCATGTCGTGGCGTGGTCCTTGCTGGCCCTCCCTTGGGCTGCTCCAGCAGAGGTGGGGCTGTGGGGCCCCTTCCCCACCCCGACACTCGTGTCTGCAGCCCCATGGCACAGAGGAGGATGGTGGAAAGGGAGATTTTCGTTCCCTGAGAGGTCTTGCTTTCCTTCTTCAGTGTGGGGCTCCTTGGTAGCTCCTGCCATCAGTTCGGAGGCAGGTAGAAGAGAACAGGGTTAATCTGACGCAGAACTGATCACGTCTTTTACGGGCTTTTTTAAGGAAGAAAATGAAAAAATCTCAGCCCCTCGCTGGAAATGTGTTTCCAGCTGCTTGCTGCTTATCACCACCAAAACCAGACGTACCATTTTCTGGCATCCCGTTAAGGCAGAAGTGATTGGGCTTGTACAAATTCCCCAGTTCTAAGGGGAATTATTTTAAGTATATTTAGAACTTCTTGGTAAGTTAGATGAGTCTTCTGCTCCCCCCCAGGCGCCGCTGGGCCAACTGGCAGAGCAAAGCCACCTTTGCACCAGACCAGCTTGGGCTTTCGGTGCTGTGGTGTGCACCACCTGGCCTGGCACCTCGGGGTGGCCGGGAGCCTGCCACGTCTCACCGGGGAGGGACCAGGGTGTTCCTACCCCCCCAGACACCCATCCCTGGGCAGGACATGAGCTCCGGGGACGCCGGCGCTGCTGGCTCTGACCACAGTTCACGAGCGCATCCAACGCCTGCAAGCTTCTGACTCACGTCTCTCCTCTGGTCTGCCTCTGGAGACGCCAAAACTAGATCCATCTCAGCCGGCTCACAGATAGCGGCTCTCAGTCGTCAAGGTTACCGGTCCCTCTGCTTTAATTAAGCGTGTAGACATGGCACCGGCGATCTGCAGCAGCTGGGGGACAAGGAGAGCATTTGGCTGCACTCCCCGAGGGGTCTGCCAGCGGCACGATAAACCTGGGCAGATGAACCCCCCTGCAGGTCACCGCTATTACTTTAGCTGATCTCCGCACTCATTAGCACTGTGATTAACACACTAACGAGGC
This sequence comes from Opisthocomus hoazin, assembly GCF_030867145.1. NCBI lineage: Eukaryota > Metazoa > Chordata > Aves > Opisthocomiformes > Opisthocomidae > Opisthocomus > Opisthocomus hoazin. The sequence goes on from NC_134419.1 coordinate 11,467,431, forward strand.
ACCTTTGGCTCCCCGTAGCTGGGAAGGGGCATCTGGGAGCAAGAAAGGTGGCTACATCGGTGTAACAGTGTCTTTGCGGCGATGCTGCTGCTCTCCCACCCTGGAGAAGGGAGTAAAACCAAGGGGCACTCTAACATCCCGCTGGTGCGCCGACACTTTCTCATGGAGCAAGGAAAAATATTCCCCTTGGATACCAGGCAGTGGCCCACACTGTCCATACGGGCTGTGCAGGGGCTCTGACTGGCTCAGGGGGCCGTCGCCCCAGGCTGCGCTCGGGGAGGAGCGAAAACGCCCCTGGCAAACCCCCCGCAGCACATCGACCAGGCAGGTCTGGCCAGCACCGAGAGCTGACTGAGAGTAACTTCTGAAAGAAAGTTTTGTGCTCGAAAAACACGGCATCGACTTCTGCCAGTGTCACGATCTCTCTTGCAGCAGCTTTATTTAGCTCCTGTCCTTTCGCTTCTGGCTGGCGGCCAAAGCACAGAGCAGGCCAGAGATGATAATGTTGATTATGTTAATTTAATAGGAAGAAGCAGATAATAGAAAACAAGCCAGTGGAAAACAGCGGCAGCAAAAGGGCTGAGGGGAAGTAAGGGCGCAGGTAGGAGGGAGGGAGGGAGATGCTGGCGCTGCGGCAGATGTGGAAGCTGAGTCCCCCAGCCCGGGGTATGACACAGGCTGAGCGTTCCCCGGAGTGAGCAGGGCGGTGGCGCGGCTTTGCTCCCACCGCAGCGTCACGCCTGAAGGGCGATCACCTCGTCCGTGCACCCAGAGGCGAGTGGTCGCAGCGGGAGCCCTGGGCGGAGGGGTGGCAGCTGCGGGGACACGGGGGGTCACTGGGGCTCTGGGCTCGCGTAAATCGTCCCATTTCTTGTGCTTCAGCCTCTCTGTGCTCTGCCCTTCGCCGCTGGGCACCCCTGGCCTTGCAGAGGGCTCAGCAGATCCCAGCCTGCCCCGTGCCGCCTTGCAACCCGCTTTTTCAGGGGGGCTGGGCATGATTAGAGCTGGTCTTGAGGTAGATGGGCCAACACACCACGCCCAGACAGCCGCTCTCGCACCGCCCAGAAGCACTTCACCGTGGGATGGGGAGCGAGGCTGCTGTCCAGGCGGGACGAGTCTGCCCCTGAAGGGGCTTTCAGTGCTCGAGGGAGCTGGTAGCCAACTGGCTGGAGCAGAAGAGCTAATCCAAGGTGAGTCGTTCCCCTACTCCCCAAGGCTGAAACATTAAAACAGTTTTTTATGAAAGGCAAATTAAATCCCACAAGTCAGAGACAAGAACAAAGAATTTATCAAAGAACGGGAGATGCTGCTGGGTGACTTGCAGGCAGAGAGAGGGAGCATTTGCTCAGCAGCCTGGCCTGTTACATCTCCTCTGTCGCTCCTCCAATGCAAAGAGCACTGCCATTCATCTATTTTTAATAACAGTGATGCAGGCAGCGAACTTGACTTCAAGGCTGGGAGCTTGTCCTCTTCCCCCGCGTATCTGCCCTGACTCATCTTCCTTTCCAAGGGCCCTTCCCAGCTTCGTAACCCAGCGAAGGAAGAAAGGGAAAACAAAACCGAAGAAAAAAAAAGCCGATCAGAGAGCAAAGCATCGGAGGCAGCGAACCATTCTGGGAGAGGAATAATAAACACTGGGACTTTGCTGGCTCAGGGAGCTAGGGAAAATTCAGGGGCTGGCAGACCTGAATGTCTGCAGGGTCGTGCTGATCCCAGAGCAGGATCTCTCCGGCAGCCGAGCAGGGATCCAGCAGCAGCTGGATGCTTGTGGGTCTTCCAGCTCTGCAGAAAACCCAGGCTGGAGGAAGCAGGGGCAGAGCGGAGGGTGCCCAAGCCCAGGGCAGCCGGGGGGGTGGGGTGGGGGGTAGGTGTGACAAGCTGAAGATCACTGCTGTGGTAGAGGTCTCTGATTTCAGTGCCACGAAAGGGCCAGGTCTCTGCACCGTCGTAATTGCAGAGGTAAGGGCAGCAAGTGAGGAGCGTAACCAGAGCAGGGGAGGCTGCTGCACAGCCCCGGGAGGTGAAGAGCTCTGCTTTCATCCCAGGGAGGAGTTGGCTTCTCTGGGGAGCGAGGATGGGGCACCAGGCAATGCAGGAACCCTTTTGGGCCTTGGCATGGGGCAGTGGCCACATGGGCTGGTGGCCTCAATGCTTTTGTAGGACTGCATGGTTCCTTTGGGCCATCACAGTCCAAGCTAGCGCAAATATTTCTGCACTCTGGTGGCTGTTACTGTGGACACATCTGTGTCAGAAGTTTAAGGATTTTCCCCTACAAAATTGGTGTTTTGGCACCAGACAACCCAAAAACTCAGGCGCTGCTGAGGGGAGTCATGCCCCTGGCCTGCCCTGAGCACTGGGTTCTCACCCTTTGGTCCTCAGCTCCTAAGGGTGCGTGGCTGGATGGGCTCTACCTGGGGCTGAAGCCACCCAGGTGCGGTGACACAGGGTCAGTCCTGGCTCACTGTCCCAGGTGAGCTCCCGCCATGGCTCCGCACTTCAAGAAAGATGGGGAACTACTGGAGAGAGTCCAGCGGAGGGCTACGAGGATGATTAGAGGACTGGAGCATCTCTCCTATGAGGAAAGACTGAGGGAGCTGGGCTTGTTCGGCCTGAAGAAGAGAAGGCTGCGAGGGGACCTAATAAATATCTCAAGGGTGGGTGTCAGGAGGATGGGGCCAGACTCTTTTCAGTGGTGCCCAGTGAGAGGACAAGGGGCAATGGGCACAAACTGAGGCACAGGAAGTTCCATCTGGACATGAGGAAGAACTTCTTCCCTCTGAGGGTAACGGAGCACTGGAACAGGCTGCCCAGGGAGGTTGTGGAGTCTCCTTCTCTGGAGATATTCAAAACCTGCCTGGACAAGGTCCTGTGCAGCCTGCTGTAGGTGACCCTGCTTCGGCAGGGGGGTTGGACTAGATGACCCACAGAGGTCCCTTCCAACCCTGAACTCTGTGTGATTCTGTGGTTCTGTGAGCCAGCCAGCTCTGTGCCACTCCATGCCCATGGTACCACCAGCAGCTTGGCTGTAGCCGTGCCATGGCACCACGGCATGCGTGGACACGCTCTGAATTGAAGCCAAGACTGCAGATGGCCGTGATGAGCAGGCAGGGGAGCACAAGGCTGTGGCACCAGTCACAGCAGGGCAGCTGCCTACACAGGCATATCCACCTGCCCCAGCACAAGCCCCTTCTGGTTCCCAAGGCAGGGTGTCCGGTGCTGCTCCCAGCCCCCTGCAAGAGGAATGAGGAAGATGCTCTGGCAATCCCACAGTTGCCAGGTCTTGTGCAGACATGTGCGGTGCCAGGTTTGGGGTGACAAGGCAGCACGGCTTTGTGCACGAGGACATGCCAGTTGCCTTGTCCTCACCGGTGGTGAGACAGAATTGTTAACCCTGTTCTTCACCCGCAGGCACGTAAATCCTCGTTCAGAGGACAGCGTGCAGGCAGCCCCCGTGGAGCCCTCCTTGCTGCCAGGAGGATGGTCACGAGGTGACAAGGAGCACGTGGTCCCAGGGCAGCCCCAGCCATGCCTTCTCCTGTGCAGAGCGGTGGGAGATGCCCTCTCGCCCATGAGCAAACCTCACCTTGGGCTGCAAAGGCCACCTGCGAAGCTGGTCGAGGGAGGTGCAGGTGCAAGGGTGCTCCTCCAGGGGAGCCTGTTACGATGCTTTTCAAAATCTAGGGGGTTTGGCGTGTGACTGAAAGCCTAAAGGGATTTTTCATGGCTGTCCTGTTAAATGTTCACCGAGGACAGGACTAGAAAAGGGACAGTGCTGGCATTAGACAAGGGCAAATTCCAGGCAGTCCTGCTGGGATCCTCTCCTCTGGCTACCACAACGCGACTCCAGATCTCCACTGGTGTAAATCAGAGCAGAATTTGACCAATCCTATCTAAAGATGTTCTTCCTCGACGGGTTTCATTACGTAAAGTATTTCATGGGTTAAATCACTGCAATGCCTGATCTCTTCACAATACAGTGAAGTCAAACCACTGTCTTCGTCCCCTGGGAGGGGAGAGAGACAGTCCTCGTCGCCTGATACTTTTTTAATTTTGAAACCTCTCTGTTGGGGAAAACACCTGCTCTGCTGCAGTGGAGGAAGCTTGTGTGGCTACATCACAGCGTCTTTCTCCTTGGGAAGGGGAAATGCCCCAAACTTCTCTGCCTTTGGGGTATATCCAAAGCCAGGAGGAAGGGAATTCCTCCTCCTGCCTGCTGTCACCCAGCTCCTCTCATGTCTATTTTTATCACCACCCAATGAGTTAACCCTTTGCTGCCCTTTTGCCAAACCAGTTACATTTAAAAAGCCAAAGTGATCTGTCTGGGGAGGAGAGCCAGCATGAGAGCGGAGAGGAGCAAACCACAAGCCACTGAGCTTCTTTCTGGAGTGGTTGGTCCTTGCATGAGACAGCAGCCCAGGTGCAGCTGGAGGAGAGGGGAATACCCCCGGCGAGCAGAGCTTCCTGCGGTGTTTACAGGCTGCGTGACCCTTCTGGGATGCACGGGAGAGATTCTCAGAACGAAGTATGCTGTGACATCTGCAAGACTTTGCCTTTAGTGAGTCTCTTTGATGAGTCCTCTAACACAAAGTTCTTTTTTCTCTCCAGGAAACAGAGGAAGGCTACAAAAGCCGCTCGTGTCCTGCAGATTTTAAGGCCCCAGACTTGCTAGGGTACTTCTGCCAGCTGCGATGAGGGACAGCGGACTTCCTCAGACAAAGGTTCTGCTGCTGACGTACACACGTGGTCACCAGCAGAACACGTGTTTTTCCACTTTCAAAACATAGGCCTTGCCTTTGAGCTAAAGCTGTAGGAGGGGTCGTAAGACTACCTTGTTTGCCTCTCAAAACAGGGATCATCTATGACATACATCACAGGACCTCATGCAATGTTATATGAAATACAGTATGAGTGGTTCCAACTGAGATTTAACTTTACTGACTCACACTGGTGTATTTCAATCATAGAATCACAGAATCATTAAGGTTGGAAAAGACCTCTAAAATCATCAGGTCCAACTGTCAACCTATCACCACCACGCCTGCTAAACCGTATCCTGAAGTGCCACATCTACACATTTTTTGAACACCTCCAGGGATGGTGACTCCACCACCTCCCTGGGCAGCCTGTTCCAATGCCTGACCACTCTTTCAGTAAAGAAATCTTTCCTAATATCCAACCTACACCTCGCCCAGCACAGCTTGAGGCCATTTCTCCTTGTCTTATTGCTTGTTTCTTGGGAGAAGAGACCAACACCTGCCTCACTACAATCTCCTTTCAGGTAGTTGTAGGGAGCAATAAGGTCCCCCCTCAGCCTCCCCTTCTCCAGACTAAACAACCCCAGTTCCCTCAGCCACTCCTCATCAGACTTGTTCTCCAGACCCCTCACCAGCCTCGCTGCCCTTCTCTGGACACGCTCCAGCATCTCAATGTCCTTCTGGTAGTGAGGGGCCCAAAACTGCACACAGCACTCGAGGTGCGGCCTCACCAGTGCTGAGTACAGGGGCACGATCACCTCCCTGCTCCTGCTGGCCACACCATTCCTGATCCAAGCCAGGATGCTGTTGGCCTTCTTGGCCACCTGGACACACTGCTGGCTCACTTTCAGCCGGCTGTCAACCAGCACCCCAAGATCTTTTTCCGCCGGGCAGCTTTCCAGCCACTCCTCCCCAAGCCTGCAGCGTTGCATGGGGTTGTTATGACCCAAGTGCAGGACCCGGCACTTGGTCTTAATGATGTTACTTTGCACCAGTACACGGGGAAAATGCTTATTCCCAGATATTCCCAGTAAGACATTCGCTGGCCAGAAGCAGAGACAACGAATATCTTGTTTGGGAAGCAGAGAAGAGGTGAAATTTATGATGGGGAACTGGGGAAAGAGAACCCACCTGCTTTAGAGCTGGGATTATCTCCCAAAAGAGCAGTAATAAAAAGCCGCCACCAGATGTCACCTTGAAGCCGACCAACAGCTTCCGAACCAGCTGGGACGAGGGATACTGGGGAAACTGGGGGAGCTGTGAGGTGAAGCGGGTACGAAGCGGCGGGGATCGCTGCACCCTGGCACCGGGACTGACCACGGGGACGGAGGTGTTTCAGGGCTGGCTTTGGAGAGCCTTTGACGCTCGGCTTGCACAAATCCCAGCAAAATGCACAGCACTGAAATTTAACTGCAGAAAATTAGTTCTAAAAAATTAGTCTGGATGAGAAGCCCCATTCTGGAGCTCGGCTCTGCATGAGTGTCAGAGAGCAGAAAAGACTGGTGGACGTGAGTAGTTCCATCAGCTCCGTCACCGATTAAAACAAGATGGATACGGTAATAATTTTTTAATGGCTTAATTACAAAAGCTTTGCTGCACCCTGTGTTTGGGCTGTCATTAGAATAGATGTTTGCATGTGGTTGGTATTTAACATTTGGGAGCGTGGGAAAATTTCCTGTGAAGGAAATTGAGAAGAACAAGTAAGAAAACAGTACAACTTCCTTCCCCCACACAAAATACTTTTAATCTATTACCTGTGCAGAAATTATTATTTTTTTTCAGTTAAATTTAGAGAGAGAGTTTCGCTGTAGACTTGGGTGAAATTATGAGGCTAAATTAAATTAGTAGATTGCAGAGTACAGATCTTAATCCAACTGTGAGGGTAAATCTCCGTTCAGTATTATTTGTAGAGTTGGTGCTGATGTTTCCAACATGAAATACCCAGAAGCACTTTTTGGATGGAGCTGAAAAGATTAGATGTAAACTTAACGACAAAGGATAGTGAGAAAACGTATCACTAATACAGTGTGGCAAGGCTGAGCGATGTGCTCTTGTCTGAGGCCCTTTTTGGTTACAACTTGGCTGTTTTCAACTGTCTGGTATACGGTTATTCTGTCCAGGACTCTACAGCAAACAAACTTTGCTTTTTGAAGAGTTTCAGTAAAAGTAGCTCAGCCTTTGCCAAGGATGAGGTCAGGGGAGGGAAAAAAAAAATAAAAAAAATCAATCTCTCAACAATGTAAAGCAAAACCAAAACCCCTTCACAACCATTTAATGAGCTTACATGACGTGCTTTGGAATGGATACCTGGTGTCTGGCAGCATGTCCCAGTGAGAAGAAAGGTGTCTTTTTCTACACCTGCAACAAGCTGCCCACATGCGGACAAGTCATAGTTTGAAAAAAATCACAGTTCATATGCAAAAATCACAGACTTGTTATGGCTTGGCAGCCAAAAGCTCAGAAAACCAGAGATGTGTTCAGCTGGCTGCAGGGGACGAGCAGCCAGCGACCGACACTGGGAGCGGGGCACTGGGAGCTGGGGCAGACGGGGGAGGTTTGAGTGAAACGCTGAAGGTGCAACAGCCAGAGGGAGGAAGAGGTGAGTGAGGGACGAACCCTGCAGGACAGGCAGGAGGGGAAGAGGGAACCTGAAGCCAGGGGTTCCCTTGGTGGGGTGCGAATCATAGAATCATAGGTTGGAAAAGACCTCTAATATCATCAAGTCCAACCATCTACCCAACACCACCATGCTTACTAAACCATGTCCTGAAGTGCCACATCTACATGTGTTTTAAACACCTCCAGGGATGGCGACTCCACCACTACCCTGGGCAGCCTGTTCCAATATCTGACCACTCTCTCAGTAAAGAAATTTTTCCCAATATCCAATCTAAACCTCCTCTGGTGCAACTTGAGGCCATTGCCTCTCATCCTATCGCTAGTTACCTGGGAGAAGAAACCAACACCCACCTCACTACAACCTCCTTTCAGGTAGTTACAGGGAGCAATAAGGTCCCCCCTCAGCCTCCTCTTCTCCAGACTAAACAACCCCAGTTCCCTCAGCCGCTCCTCATAAGACTTGTTCTCCAGACCCCTCACCAGCCTCGCTGCCCTTCTCTGGACACGCTCCAGCACCTCAATGTCCTTCTGGTAGTGAGTGGCCCAGAACTGAACACAGTACTCGAGGTGCAGCCTCACCAGTGCCGAGTACAGGGGCACGGTCACCTCCCTGCTCCTGCTGGCCACACCATTCCTGACACAAGCCAGGATGCCGTTGGCCTTCTTGGCCACCTGGGCACACTGCTGGCTCATGTTCAGCGGCTGTCGACCAGCACCCCCAGGTCCTTTTCCGCCGGGTAGCAAACGGCTGCCTGGGGGAGCGGTGAGCGTCGGTGCCGGTCAGGCCTGAGGCCGAAGAGCCGGCGGAACCCGCAGCACGCAGGCCCGAGCCGGCGCAGGCCCCTCTCGGACAGGACCAGGGGGTTCTGCGCTTCCCGGACGCACCGCAACCCCCCTCAGCGCCCCGACCCGCCGCCGCCATGGCGCCCGCGCGCGGCCTGCTGGGACCTGCCAGCCCGGTCTCGCCGCCCTCCGCGCCTGTCGGGGCGCCCGTTCTGCTGACAGCTTCATGCCTATCGCTGCCTATAAATATATGAGGATTGGCTCTTCCGCCCGTCCGTCACCGGGCGCACCACACTTCTACTGGCTAACTCCCTTATTTATAACCCGCCCTCAGAGGCTGACCAGTGAAGGCGAGGCGCCCCTAGCAACGCCCCCCTCTCTTTCCTGTCACTGGCTCCCGCCCTTGTCTCGGCAGTTGTTGTCCCTCGTATGGTTGGTCAAACCACATGCTCCTCAAGTGGCTCATGACCAATTAAAAGGATGCACTCACGTTCGAGTCCCGCAGCCTGCTTTACCTTTCTCCATTGGCCGACCGCCGCCGTCCATCCAGGCCCACCCGGGGCCGATTGGCTGCTAGGAAGGGGCGGTGCCTAGTTGGGTGCTGCCCCTGCGCTGTGGGCGGCTCGGCGGCGGCGCTCGCCGCGGGGAGGGACGCGTGAGGGGGAGGAGGAGGAGGAGGTGGAGCCGCGGCGGTGATCACGGCCCCGGGTCCCGCAGCTGGGCTCCCTCTTCACATGGGGCCCCCTCGCTTGCCGCAGCGGCGGGGCAGACCCTCGCCGGGTTGCTGAGTGCCCGGGGGTTGCCGGCGGCCGGGGTATGCGGCCATGAGAGCCCGCGCCGCCCGCAGGCCCTGCTGGCGCCGCCGCTCAGGTAACGGCCGGCGGGCGCGCGGGGGGGTTGCCCGCAGGCAGACGCGGGGAGGAGGGGTGGGGGTGCCCGCGCTTCTCCGTGGTAGGCAGCAAGGGGAAGGCCCGTGCGGGTGGGGGGCACCCCCTGAGGCGGGGAGCGGCTCCCTTCCAGCGGAGGGGAAGGGGCAGCCGGCGGGGTCCGTCCCCCCCCCGGGCGGTGCTGTGAGGGGTGGAGTGCGTGCCGGTGAGCGGGCGGACAGGTTCGCCCCGGGGGCGAGGCGGGAGGGGCAGCGGGTGCTGCGGGGAAGGCCGGCCGCAGAAGCCCGTGCCCTGCTTCGGGGGCAAGGGTCTGCCTGAGCGCGGCTCGCCGGGACCTGTGCCCGGCCGCGTGGGAACGGCCCCTCTGCCGAGAGGTGCGAGGGCTGGGCTCGGGCCTTGCCGTGCTGAGCGCTGCCCTGTAAGGCTGCGTGAGTCATGGTGTGGTGACGGGCCCGGCCGTTCAGGTGTGTGCGCGTGTGTGTCTGCTTTATGGCCTTCGGGTGAAAGGTGCTGTGTGAAGGCAGAGGATCGCCCTGGAGGTTGCGTTCCGTTGAGGGTGGGAACTGTATTTGCTTTAAGTACGGGGGACTTTCCGCTTGGGCATTCTGATAGGTAGTGCCTTGGTAGTTGAAAGCTAGAATTTCAAGAGTACGGAGCTGAATTTTATTTAAATTTATTCCTTTCTGTCTGTAACCCTGAAAAAGACTCACAGCTAATATTTAGGCTAACTTGAGAAGCCTTTAGGCTTCAACCGAAATGATTTTTTTTTTTTAGTAGTTCTAACATATTTTATTGTCTGCAAAAGCAGCAGACTTACAGTTCTGTGGGCTTAATTAGGCAGTGGAATTTACAACCTAAGATAAGATTTTTTTATGAGAAACTCTGATATGCCCAATGGACTAGCCATAAACCTTTCCATGTAGTTATCGTCTTTGGAAATTACTGTTGCATACCGTATCCTGATAGGCTATCAGAAATGGCATTTTCTGATTCTTGCAGAAGTATACGGTACAGCTGTAGACATGGCTGTGTAATTGCACTGTCCATTTTGTTTTGTCTTTATGTAAAACTTGCATGCAAAACATGCGTAGCTTGAACTGAAGGCAAAAGAATATGCTCCCTCTACCTGGTGGCGAGTGTGTGCTCTCCTGTGTTTTTTGCTTGGAAGTTGTTTTGTGCTGTTTCATTAGGTTGAACAGCTGGCAGTGGGAGTGGGGCAGGAGAGGGGAAAGAGCAATCCTTTCTTCAGTGCTTAATGTTTTTGAGACAGTGGAAGGAGAAAGTTGTTCTAAATGATGTGTTCTGGTGGTATAGGCCTCCTGTAACCTAGTTATACCCTCCAATTCTATGCATTTGTGCTTTTGCCATTGTAATGCTTTATGCAAATAATTTCACAAATTCGTGAAAGAAACGCAGAGTTAGAGGAGACTGTTGCTTCTGTGTCTGCTGCAGAAAAGAATGAAGCTCGTGGTTCCCTTGCATCATAGGTTCCCTTTCTGTATTCTTCCTGTAGCTGAGAACCACGCATTTGCACAATGCAAAGCTTTTTATTGTATCTTTGCAGTGTGGTATCTTGCAGCCTGGCACAAACATAAGTGCTCTTCTAGGCAAGATCGAAAAATGGTCAGTGTTCACAATTTTTTTAAGCACGTTTCCTACTTATTAGATCCTTAATGTCTTCATTTGAAGTTGTTTGTTTTAAAATCTTTTAACATGTTTGTCAGTAAGTACATCTAATAATTGGCAGCTGTATCACACTGGCTCCATCTGTTGTCTGTTGCCAAGTCCTCTTTCTGACTTAGATGGTAAGCTTCTTTTCATATGACTCTGTCACTTTTTCTTAAGTTGAGCACATTTCTGGTAGTGGTTAAGCCACTTTTTACATGGTTGTCCCATTGGTTGCACTGGAGAACTGTAATAGCTCTTGCAACCAGGAGCAGAGTTACTTGAAATAACTTTGTACGCTCCAGGTCTGTGGCTCACAAACCGAAGTTCCGTGTTTCCCCTTGGTACCCAGGGTGCTTCAGGTTGAGATGTAAATAGCAGCAGGCTCCGATGTCTCCAGTACCTCAACAACAACAGGTTTGGGAAGCCTTGTCCTTGCTTCAAAAATTCATAAACAAATCAGTCGAGACTGTGTTACTGTTCTGCTTGCGCAGCCGGTACCTGAAGTAAACCTGGTACTGGATGTTTCGCTGTAACGTGAAACTGGTGACGTGGACTGGTGTTTCAGCTTGTTTTGAGGGTAGATTACAGAATGTATTTAAATATTTGTGGAGATGATACTTTTAGCTGGAAAATACAAATGTTGACTGTCTTGTCTTGTGTGATGATGTATAAATGTAAGATTTTTGTCCAAGAGAGGTCAGTTGGGTATGAAATTCAGCCTGCTTACTTTATCTTCATTCCTGTTCCAAGATTTCTTGTTCTCTTTTCTTGCCTTTGCTGTGCTGGATTGTCTCACTGGCTGCATTGAAACAACAGAAAGTTTTTTCCTGTCTCTTGTGAACCCCCCCAGTGCTAACAGAGCTGTCAGCCCTCAGTCGTAAACCCGGTGGAGAGGCTGAGGGGGAAATTTCTTGATTACTGAGATGTTACAATACCTGTTGGTATTGGAAGGCTTTAATTCCATTTGTTTTTCTCAAGACCTAAGTAAATGTCAGCCTGCTGACACCTGGAAGGCATGAGCTGCTTCTCAGCGTCTTTACTGAGCTCTGTTTTGTTAGGTAAACATAATATATTAAAATTATCCATTTGAAGCAGCAGCTGTGTATTGTACATGGTCTGCTTGAGTGATTATTTAACTCTAACGATGCTCTGTAACTAGGCTGGAGTCCGTCTGCACTGTGGGTTGGAGTGACTAAAACCAGGCTAGGAAACGAATGGATTTTTGCAAGGTCCTCCTGGAGAGGTTTAGTTTTGTATTATAACTGGCCCCTAGAAACTGCTGGCAATTATGCTGTGGGCATAAGGATGGAGTGGTTTTTCTGGGGTTTTGAGCCCCCACTTATCGTTGCCTTCTAAATATGTGCCAGAATTTATGCCTATGCTGGGTGCAAATATTTTTAAACCTACACCCTTGGCCCTGAATCCTGAGCTCTGCAGTAAGTTAATGGCTAGTCTCTCTTAGTGGTTTCAGACTTGGCTACAGTCACAAAATAAATGAACTGTTTGTTTCAGCTTCGCCTCTTGTGGACATTTGTTTGCATTATAAAACCACGATGCAGTTTAGCAGACTTCCAGTTTCTGGAGTAGTGTAGTAGGGCTGATGCGGGTCTCTTCTGAGGAATGTCAGCGCTAGTTGTAGGAAGCTTATGCTGTGACCATACTGGCTAGAGCTAGGAATTATCCCCTACAGGGGAGATTAAATTAAAGCAAAATATTACCTAAATGAAAACAGAAAATGTTGGGATTTTCACATTCAAGTGCAGTGTTGTAATTAGGACTTTAAACCGGACCCTAAGACTTAATCCCATAAAAGTAGTCAAAAAGACTTTAGCTTCAGGATGAGCCAGGCCAAACATAGTGCAAGCTCTGGTACTCGTAGCTACCTTGTCTTGTAAATGTTTATTATCTTTCTCCCAAACACAAGAAGCTAAGTTACGAACGAACCAAGGAACTTTCCTCGGTTAGGAAAGTGGATGACAGCAGCTGAGAACAAAATTGTCAAATGCCTGGTTCTCTTTACCTGTTTAATTTGGTTTCTTGTGTTTTATTGCCAAACATTTTTCTTTTTTTTTTTTTTCCTCCTCCCTAGGCTAATGACCTCAAAGTCAATTCAGTCTTTAGAAGATTTTGTTCTTTACATTCCTTTGAAGCTTTTCTGAAATTTGCACATTACTAGTGAGTTCTTCTCTCCCAACCTCCAAGTTGTTATTTTGTTGAGTGACACTTGCTAGTGTAATTCCTTCATGTTTTTGTAGTGCTGGGTTTTGAAGCTGTGTCAGACTATGAGTGTAAATAGTTAACTCTTGGCAAATGACTTATGTCAAAGCTTTGGCATCTTGTTCTTCAGAAAACCTTTTCAAATTAATAACATGCATCCACCAGATTTATTGCTTTCCAGGCTGAATGCCTAGCGACAGTCTTCTGTGTCTAAAAATGGTTGTTGTTGTTGTTAAGGCCATCTTTTAGGAGATTGTGAGTTGGACATTTGAGTGCAAATATGCATGTAATAAAGATACTGGGGACAGAAAAAGTCTTAGCAATGAATTGAAATTTTTTTTTGGAAGGATCTTGTTTTATACCCTGAGGCATTAAAGAGATGCTGCTAAAGTTGAGAAGCCTTACCCATTTTTATGTCTATGAAGTATAAAATGTTCAGTACTGCTAATGTAGGTCACCTGTTCATTTCACATTGATGTGTGGGGTATAACTTGATGTGCTATTGTGGGGTTTCCATCTTTAAATATTTGCAGACTTAGGCATTGGTTTTGAAAGCCAAACATCTAATTAACCAAATAAATGCTGATAGTATTTGTATTTATAGTAATTTCTACAATTAAAAAATCAATGCATTCATGCAGTGGAGAAACGGATTTTAATATAATATTAACATGAGTAATTTTTTTTCTTCAAGGTTTGGTTTTTTTAAATCAAGACATTAAACTGTGGTAGGGTATGAAACATTCTGAAATTGTGCTTTTCAGTAATGTAGTAGATCAAAGAGTAGGGCAGATATGCATTTTGAGAGGTGTATTTCTGAATGATTTTTGTCTTGGCAGGGTGGGATGTGTTTTTTTTTGTATAAGAATGTCACAAAAAAATGGTCTGAAAGCTGGGAATTTGTTGGGAAATGTTTTTTAGAGTATTTAGTGGGTTTTTTTTTCAACTGTCTGTTGAGCACAGCTTAAGAGTTTTAAGCTGAACTTTAATATGAAAAAACCGTCCCAACAACATTTGGTTGGTTGCAGGATTTGCAGGATAGTCTTGGATGTTGTTCAGTGCACTTTAATTAACCATACAAGGTAGTAAATTAGAGTACCTCAGACTGACTTGACAGTCAATTAAGTCTTGGTAGATTTCATTGAGAAGGTGGTCATTAGCGTAATTGGCCAAAATGACAGGAGGCCCACTTGGAATTGTGCCCACTTGAAATTTTTCTCTAATTCCGTGTATGCAATCCTGGGCAGAATACTAGACAAATGAAGCTCTATCCTAATAATTTCCAAGAATTTTGTGTAGCTGTCTGGAAAGAAGGCAAACTCTAGGAAGCAAAAATGAAGGAATGGGTTACTTGGGAATCCAGATGGCAAAACCTTTTGGGGTTTGTTGTGTGAAGTACTTTAAATCTCTTCTTTCATTGTGGCATTTGTATAGAGTTTTGAAAAGTTCACCATGTGATTTCAATCAAAAGGATGTGTATGTGTGAAGGAGATTTTTTTTTTTTTGTGAAATAGATTGAGAGACACTGTTGAGAGCTGATCTTTTGTTAGTGGTATCTGTATACTTAAGACAGAGTTAGGCTTTTCCTCCTGTTTAAGATCACTTGCCTAACTTGGTATCTTCCTCTAGTTAAGCCAACAGCAATATTCCCTATTTGTTTGCTTTGCCTGAGAACTTAAACTTACAGTCCTGATTTACAAGTTGCTTTGGTTTGCTGGGCTGCAGCGTGGATGTGTTGTTTCACTAGGCTTAGCAGGGGTGCTTACAAGCTCCAGGGTCCACTTCATATGGTGTTACTGTGATATTGGACTGTCTGACTGCGTTGCTGGGGCAAATGCTTGCTCCCTTCCTTAGAAAGTGTCTAGTGCATGTGGGTACTACTCTGATGCAAGCAAGTTTTAAAACATCATTGCTTCAATTAAAGCAGGTTTTCTGGTCAGTTGCCAAGGATACTTGCATCTCCTGTTCCAGAACATGAATTGTTAACACCATGGTTTCATGTCTACCCGCCTTCCACAGACAGTTCTTTCTTTATCTCCTTGAAAATTAACCAAATGTTAGTTTGTCCCTTTCAGATCAAAAGGAATTAATTCAAGTGTGCCTTGGGAATTCCTGGGCATCTCCTCTATAGCTGAGGAGGTTCACTGGGCTGTTTTTCTCAGCTGGGGAGATGTAACAGGCATTATCTTCCTGTGGTGCTTCTGTACCATTTCCAGACGCTCAACCCTCATGGGGCAAGCATATGAGGTCAGAAATTGGATCCTGATCTTCTGTGTGGCAGTCGGCCACACCATAGCATTAGACTATGTAGTGCTATCATCTGAAAAGTGCAGTAAGCTCCTGCACGTAGGAGCCTGCATATGGAATTCTGTAGAAATACCACAACATGGGATTTGATAGAGATTCAATTTTCCTAATCAGGTCCTGGTAAGACTCTTTTATACCCACCTCCCCCCAACTCCCATTTAGAGAAGTGTTAAGATGTTTGAATAAACACCCTTAAAAATATAGGGGGAGAGAAGGATGGGGTTGTTGTTGTTTTTTTCTTTTTTGGAGAGGACAACCTCAAATTACTTCCACGCAGTTCAACAGAGCTTACATCTGAAGGCAGGGACAGACTACGTGTTTTTCTGATGTGTTGGCACAGAGCATCTCTGGAAGGTACGCTGCATACAAAACATGGCTATAGCAACACTGCTGTATATTCAGAGGACAGCTGGTGTGCCTCTGTTTTTGAGACACTCTTCAAATTTAGTGTATTGTTCAGGTTCTGTACATCTGTGTAAGTAGAAGTATGATTGGCTCCCTGCTTTGTGATTACTGTGTCCACCATTTTTTTTTTTTTTAATTTTGTTTCCTTCCCCTCCCTCCAGTTTTTCATTCACCCTCAGGGAAAAGAAAAAAAAAAAAGAGAAATCTGTCCTCTTCGTGACTGCTCACTTTGTTCAGGTTTTGTAGGGGCTCACCAAATTGCTGTAAATGAACAGTTAAGCGTGGAAAACATGAATAACCTCCTGAGTGTAAGGTTTAAAGAAAAAAAGTAGGCCACCTGTCAGGTTTGCCAGTCCAAACAGAATTTGATGGGCTCCAGAGTTATCCTGATTACTTCATCATCCTCTTAAAAAGAAAAAAAATTCCCTTACTGTTGTTTTTGCCCCCCTTTTTCTTCCCCTCTGTTCTCCTACTTGGCAAATGTAGCTTGTTTCCAGTTGAACTGAAATTAATGTAGCTGTAAAACGTGTGTTTGTGGGGAGAATTGTTCTGGCAGTTTCTTGTAAGAATACTTTGTTTTTATAGCAGGATTGTTGATGTTTTTATAAATTTGGGGGCTAGATCTCTAGTGGATATAAACTTGTGTTCCTACCAGTTAGGGAATTGGTTTTGGAAGACTCATAGGAGGAAGCTTTAAAAACAAAGGTTTTTGTGCTCCAGCAACTGTTACTGATTGCTAGTAATTTTCCTTATGTCAACTGAAAGTTGGTCCATTTTTTATAGTTAGGGAGCCTTTGTTCAGTCCGTAATGTGAAATAGTTTCTTGTGATAGCAGTAGATTGGTCACCAACTGCTACTGAAGTAGAACAGAATGTTACATTTTGTGGGTTTCCTCCTGCTTAGTTGGTTACTTCAGCAACCAGAAGTTAAGTAAAAAAGAAAGGGGGTGGGGAGGGAATGAAAGTTGTTGCCGCTTAAATTTTGACTTCCAGACATACTCATCTCATCTGGATGTACTCTGTCCAGTTCTGGGCTCCCCAATTCAAGAAAGATGACGAGCTGCTGGAGAGAGTCCAGCGGAGGGCTACAAGGATGGTGAGGCGACTGGAACATCTGTCCTATGAGGAGGGGCTGAGGGAGCTGGGCTTGTTCAGCCTGAAGAAGAGAAGGCTGAGAGGGGACCTTATAAATGCTTACAAATATCTGAAGGGTGGGTGTCAGGAGGATGGGGCCAGACTCTTTTCAGTGGTGTCCACTGACAGGACAAGGGGCAACAGGCACAAACTGAAGCACAGGAAGTTCCATCTGAATATGAGGAAGAACTTCTTCCCTCTGAGGGTGATGGAGCCCTGGAACAGGCTGCCCAGGGAGCTTGTGGAGTCTCCTTCTCTATTCAAGACCTGTCTGGAATAGAGCCTGCTGTAGGTGACCCTGCTTCGGCAGGGGGGTTGGACTAGATGACCCACAGAGGTCCCTTCCAACCCGGAACATTCTGTGATTCTGTGATTCTGTGATCTCATAATAGGTGGAGCGTAGGGTATTTCCGTGGATCTAAAGGAGAGGTTCATTACGTTGTCTGTCTTTACTGACGATCCTGTGTGGTTGGTTGTGGTGGGTTTTTTTTCCCTCTTTGTTTTTTCATGCCCCTACTTGGTTGTCTTCTGCTTTTTTCTTTTTTTTTTTCTTACTCCCTTAAATTGGTGTAAGCTGTGTTGGAGTCATATGAAACTTATTAGATATGTTTACAATAATGATAATCTCAGTTTCTTGTATTTTAGGATCCAACAAGAGTAGAGAAGACAGCAAATTACCTAAGATGTGAGAAGTCCCACTTGAATGAACTAAAACCTTGTTTTCAAAATGGACCGAAGTAAGCGGAATTCAATAGCAGGATTTCCACCACGCTTGGAGCGCGCTGAAGACTTTGATGGTGGCACTGGAGGAGAAGGGACTGCATCCCAGATAGGAAGAGTTTGTACCTCTTCATACAGAGCCCTGATAAGTGCCTTTTCCAGACTTACCCGTCTTGATGACTTCACACGTGAGAAAATTGGCTCTGGTTTCTTCTCTGAAGTGTTCAAGGTGCGTGTTTAGTCCTTTCGTCTCGTCATGTTGATTGCTTCATGTTTGGTGCTGAGAATGTACAAGAGTATCAGCAGAAATACTTTTCACTGAAGTCAACTGTTAGTTCTTGTATTTGCTTTACTCAGGATAAGTGACTGGTGATTTCTTCTGTCACTCTTCCAGCTGTATTTTACCACTTGTAATTTACATGGGGAGTTGCAGAGGCTGTTTGGGAGAAACAGTAAAAGCTAAAAAAAAAATATTAGTTTATCTTTTGATGTCTGCCATGTATTTTTGCATTCATGTTGTGTGTTAAACACCAATGGCTATTGCTTCTCTCATATGTAAGTGTGAATGTCTTTTAATTTAGCTAAATTATTAGTTTTGTGGTGTTGTACTCATTCCTTTGGTAGTCTTTGCCTCTCAACACTAGATTCATATGTTAGGAGATCTACATGTGATTACTGAATTTGAGGCCACAACATTACTGTGTTGAAGTTACAATACAATTAGCTGCTCTTCTCTGTGTCCTTTGTTACTTGTTATGCCATGCTGCTAGCTCAAATAATCAGAGATTGATTTGAAGTAAACAGTATGAATGAGAATATCTGATGTTGTCGGTGATTTGCTGCTATGAATTTGGGAAGTGGGTAAGATCTTTGTAAGGCTATTTGTGAAACCATACAGGCAACCCCAGTTTTATAGTGCTGGTGATACTTCTGCTGTTCTGACTGTTTTAGTAAGGTTTATTGTAGAGGAATAGAACATTGAGTTGGCTTCCAGGTTTTCAGACACTGCAAAAGTGATTTGTTTCCTTGTCCTAGTTCCTGACTTTAAACGAAGTCACCCTCCAAATTATTTCCATTCTAGTGAAATACCAGAAAACTTTATCTCACAATATATTATGTCCATTCCATGACACTTCATGTGGTCTTTTCTTTAAGAACTTAAACCAAAAAACCTCTTATCCAGCTTTATTGCTATGAATAGGTAAGTGAATTAGAAAATAATTTTTATTTTTGTGTTGCTTTAATACCCACACACATTCACATCTCCATATATACCTCTACTCTGCTATAAACGCAAGTCACTGCACAGAAGTTTTTCTGTTTAGCTAGATAGATGAAATTTTATTTCCACTAACACATGTTTTTAGTTGTTTCAGATAAGCAGATAAGAAGAATTTTATTTGGCGTGTGTAGGAGACTTGGTACAGGTCAGCTCTTTATAAAGCCAACTTGTATACCAATTGAAAACAAGGTTTTGGTTTGTTTTTTCTTCATATTTTCCTGTTTGGAAAACTTTATATAATGCATTTTGTATCAACTGTCTTTGTATCTAGACATTTCTTAACGTGAAATGGATGAATTTTTGAAGTTCTGTGTGCCACTGAACTAATCTGTGCAGCTTTTATGGTGAAGCTGCGGTGAAGTGTATAAAGGTACCAGTAGACTTGGGTCATCTGTAACTAGGGAATAACAGACCTTGGTTTGTTTGTGTGAATTTCAGCATTCATGGTTTTTGAGTATTTTTTCTTAGGTTTATCTCACTGTTGCTGATTAGACATTGTGTCTTTTGCTGTTCTGTTAATTCAGGATTCAGCACTCTTTAATACTTGGATTTTACAGTGCTTAGGTTGTGACTTTATCCTATAGTGGTACTGCCAATCAAGTGCTTATGTTTGGGCTTCAAAATGTTATGTAGTCAGAGCTACATACTTTGTGAATGAATTTACTAGGTGAAATAGCTATAATATTCTACCATGTATTGGTGTGGAACATCATGGAGAAGTGCCCTGAGGCAAGGTGCTTGCATATCCAGCAGAAAGGTACAGTATTCTTGATCATTAGGAAGCAAAAGTAGGTGTGTGTGAGGGAAAAAGTGGCTAAAAGTAGAGGTAAATTTCCAGCATTTGTAGCAATTGATATCTTATTTTAAGAGAGCACTTGGTTTAGTCAGGTAGTGGCATACAGAGGTAACCAACTGTTTGAGAACTTACGCTGTTTGAGAGAAATCCCTGATATTCGATTTACCTTACTGTGCATAAATAACTCAAAACCTTCCTCTGCTATTCCCCTTTCAGGAAGCTGAACTAGACATCGTGTGGTGTCAGTCAGCAATCAGTGGCATTATTCTAAGAGAGCGATGGTAGTCTGGTATCTGTTTTCCCAGAAACAACCACAGACCTCCTGCAGGGACACAATGCTAAAGCCTTTTCTTTCACATCAGTTTCAAACAAGATTTTGCTTCAGTTTTGGCAGAAAGGGGTGAGAATGCATTACAGCCTTATTTTCGATGCAGTTCTATCGTCATTTAAGCAGGTTTCTGTTCTGCTAGTTTATCAGCCTGACCACCTCTGTCATTAATCCTACTGTGCTGATGATCAGATTTCATGCAAAAACCTTGATGTGCTTCCAGGAGGAGAGCCTCATGGTGTGACACAGTTAAAGTTCAGTTTGATCTGCAGGCTCCCAGCTAAGTGAATGAACTTGAGAAAAATCCAGGATAGTTCTAGACTTACTGTGTAAGTAACTTTAAATGAGCAATGAAGCCTTCCCTTTGCGTTAGCAAAGGTGTCTAAACCCCGTGTCACCAGAGCTTTTCCAATTATGTATGTCTATTGTTTTGTGAGTATCATACATTGGGTTCACTCAAGTGATTTAACAAAGAACGCTTAGAGTGTTTCAAGGCTTTGGGATTTTTGTTTTGCTGTGTAACTGACAATTGTTTTCAGTGACTTCTCCTCCATTCTCTTTTGTGGAAACTCCTTTTTAAATATTGTCTATCATAGTGGATAGAAGTTGCCTTCTCTTAACTTGAGAATAGGAGTAAGTTACATCTTAGATGTATACATTAATGGTCATGTGTGCTATAAATGATCTTTTAGCATTTCTAGTGCACCTTTATTCATACACAGGTTAAACTTTGTGATTTATTCAGCATAAAGTATTGAACTAGCATTTTGATTTTGTTAGCCATCATGATAACAATTTGCATTCACCTGAATGCTAAGTATTATGGAAACTAGTCTAGAAAAACTGAACTTTGTCAAACTATTAGCAATCTAGTTTGAAGCAGCTGACTGACTAGGGCCAGTTTTAATTTTCAGTGGCAAGTGCAGAACGCTGAGGTTTGCTTTTAAGATTGAACTAGGCAAAGACTGTTTATGTAAATGAACAATGCCCAGCCATGATCCCAAACCTTTAAATTCCTACCTGGGAAGACCGATAAGGGCTGATGGAGCTATAAGTAACTGTGAGGGAGATAAGCATAATCCTGAAACTAAATACCCTATTAGGAAATAATACTACTCATTATAAAATGTGTTGGAGCAGTAGTCAGACTAAAATCCAGGATCTTTTTCTCTTCAAGTATACCTTCAGATTCAAAGTCAGTACTAACTGTTTGAGTTGCTAAAAAGTTCCTTCAGGTTCCTTGTTGGCTCTGCATTCTGTAGCTGAACTTTTGGGAGAGACTGGAAATACTTCAGCACTTCAGCTGAATGTTAAAAATTGACTTTTTGCAGTTTGTTGTTCATGTATACATGAAAACAGGGATCATTGATCCAGTATAGCATTGTGCAAATTCAGTGTCCTGTGTGTTTGCATGTTGGGAAAGTTGTGTTGCTGTACAGGTGTGGTCACTGGGGAATTTGAGGGTTTTGACTGTTGAGGAATGGTGAAGTCTTTTGACATCCAGAGAAGATACCATGGTTTTGTCTTGGGTAGTTCTGGATGCTAAAATAGTTGTTTCACTGCAGACTTCTTCCGCTGTTTTAAATATGCCAAGCCATCTAATTCGCAGTGCTATCAGAAGATAATTCAAGAGGAGGAAAACAAGTTACGTTTGAGTCACTCTGGTTAGCTGTGCAGTGCAGGGACATCTCACTGCTACTGTAATGATGGTCTTAACTGTTGAAAGCTACTCGCTCCCCAGTAGCTAGAGAGCTGACATATGTATAACAGGGAACATGTGCTGTCAAAACTGCTAAAGCCAGTGTAGCCTTCCAAAGATAATCTTTGGGACAGGCAGAGATTGAATTTGAAGAGACAACTCAAGTCAACAAAGCCACAGTCTTGACTACCTGAAACTGTGCTTTTAACCTTGTAGGAGTCAAGAGATTCACTATTTGAAATTAGCCATCAGAGAGAAAAATTGCATCTTCTAAAATACTCTTAAGCTATGTGTCACTATAGTTTGCATCTTAAGCATGTACCTGGGAAGGTTAATTCATGTGAGCAGTGAAAAAGGTGCATAATACCTTAAAAAAAATCAGTTAATGAAATGCTTGTTTAATGGTGGATGGGCAAAGACGAGACTATGAATATAAGATGTATAAGACATAATGCAAAATAAACTGCCTCTTAGAGATGAAATACTAAGCAACTGAGCATGAGTGCCTCCAAAGAAAAAAATTGAGATGGAAATCAGCCCTGTCATATCAGCATATTTACTGACAGCACCAAGCACTAAGCACTCAGTTTATGATCCCCTATAACTAGAGATCCTTTCTGCAGAACTTCTGGCTGCATCATTTTCCCATTTTTGCACTTGTACAGCAGATTTTACCTAGTAATCCCTACTGGGTTAAATAATTTGGAATTTTTTGTGTGTGTTGATCTCCTTCACGCATTTCTTATTTTTTCAAGATCACTTTGAATTCTAATCCTGTCTCAGAAGTGCTTGGCCCTCTTTCACTCTCTGGTTTGACTTCAGGCAGATTCCTCCAGAGTCCTACTTGATAATCTTACCAGTTTACCTGTGAACCACTAGCTACTCGTTTGATTATGGTTTTGCATTGTTACTTTATGGTAGTTCCTTGTAGATTACACTTGTCTGGCTGATCTATGAAGATGGCTTGTAAGATGCATCGAAGCCATATGGAAAACAAGATACGAATCTTAGTGCTGGTATGACATGGGTACCCTTGAGAAACAAATGCTGGAAATGGGTCAGTGCTATTCTGTGATGTACGGAGTCCATAACCTATGAAACTATAACATAACACCTGTCCAGGTGCAAGGCCAAGTCTGAATACAAAGAAAGGGCAGCATACTTTTGGCTGCCTTAACGAGAGGGATGATGAGTACAAATGGGTCAGTACCCTCAGGATAGTCATGCTGTATGTGCTTATGCTGTAAGGCCTTCTGTTTGAATACCTTGGAGTGATGGTCTTCAATTCATCAATTAGTTGTTAGTCTTTATTTTGTGTGGTAAATTTTATGTGCTCCGAGTTTCAGAAGTGCTGACTGATCAGGGAACCTGTTCTTGTCTAAATACATACCTTGCGCCTGAGGTTAGGATCCTGTTTCTCGTATTTATTTAATGTCTTCAAGGTGCCTTAAAGATAAGCAGCATCCAGCTCTCTAATGTTAAAGGAGAAACAGAGCTGATGTGGAGTTGTGCTTAGGGATAACGTGAAGGACACTTACATATAATTCTTTTTTATCAAATACTTGTAGTGTACTTGGGATAAAACTGGTAGTTCTGTTACCTCTAATGTATACTATCTAGTATAATTTATGCTCTGTATCATTTATGATACTGTGTCATGCTGGTGAGCTTGATCTCTGGAACATCTGACTGTGGTAGATCTGAGAGATACTACTGACCTGGCTTTCCCAAAGCGACCCATTGAGAGTTGGTGTGTTGTTTTTTTTTTTTATTTTATTACTTTATTACTATTCTGCTTGATTAACTTCTCTCTCTGTGTTTGTAATTGTGCAGGCCTTGAGGAGTCTGGTGCAGAAATGTTTGATGTCAGTTTTCTCTTTTGGCCTCTAACCTAGGTTTGACAGAACTTGCTAACTAGAGTAAACAGTGCAGAGTAAGAACTGTACAATAGAGTGAGTGAGGGACTAACTCATAGGGCTTCAGATGCAGAAGCTGTGAGAATAGACAGGTCACTTGACCAAAAAAAATAAAATGTGTGTCTTGGTTCGCATGAATATCTATTTTCATGTTATGCTTTGCCCATTATGTCTCATGGATACACTACATGTTTAAAAATAAAGGCATTATGGACTTCTCAATAGCTTTTCCAAGCCTTAACTATTTAGGTCATCTACACACACACACTGCCACATGATCAAAGGTCATTATATTTTACTGGGAACTGGTATTTTGTCTGCAGCATATATTGACACCACATACAATACAGGTATACACCCCCCACCTCCTCTTGTTGTATTTTTAATTCAGTTTTGAACTGAAGACCTCAAACACCGTATTATGGATTCCAGTGCTCAGTGGGTAATCTCACTGTCTGTAAGTTTGTGCCTAACTTGAAGTCTATGGGTGTGCTAGTCCACTCAGTTGTTGTTTATATTGTTTTGGCTGGGACAGCGTCTTTTTAATGCCTCTTCTTTCCTCCCTGCAAAACTTCATGTATGTTATCTAGTTAGGTTTTGACCTTTTTAGTGTGCTAACTAATCCTGATTTCTGTCTTTCCTGTCCCACCTCCACTCTGGGAATGATGTAGTTCTTGCAATATAGGTTTAAGTCTTTCCAATGTCTTTCTCTTTTTAAAGTGAACATCCTAACTCAGAATGCCCTAGTTTTGTTTTTAACAACGACATGTAAATAATGTTGTTTTGCTTTGTGTCACACTGTTATAAAAAATGCACACCGCTTGTTGTCATAGCGTGTTAGTACCTTATGTTTAATGGGTGTGGGTCTCCTGTTCTGTAGCCTTCAGTGCTTGTTTGTAGTGGAGTTTTTAATTTAGTTATGTTGATTTTTTGCTCAGATGGACCTAAGATATGAAGTGGCTTTCACTACTTAGTGAAATAAGGCAAACAGAGTAATGCTACAAACTTACAAGTTTCAATTTTTCTGAGTGGCAGCTTCCATCAGTGAGCTGGAAGTGAATGCAGAATATTGAGCAACAGGAGGCCTAGCTCAGTTCCTCTGGAAGCTCAGTAGAAGACTTCCCTATCTTATGCTGTGTTGTCACATGCAACTGTATCTTAAGCTATCATTAGCCAGTCTTTAGTTGTAGTGGGTTGTGGCACGAAGTCAGATGTCTTACAGAAATCTGCATGTTCATGTATGTGTATTGCTATTGTAAAACATTTATACAATTAGCTTAATAAATCTTATCGCCTAATTTTAAAATTAATGTAAAGCTGCGAAAGGATGTTATGAGAACTACTACAATATCCTTAGCTGAGCCAGACTCAAGTATATGTGATCTGTTCTTGGCAGCCATTTTTGGCCTGTGCTTTAAACTTCCACTGGATAAGATTCTAGAACCTCCTTTGGTGTATGCAGGTCATATTTTGTATTATTATTTTTTTAACTATCCTTTTATAGCTAGAACTTCCCAGTTTGAGTTGTTTCCACAGCTGGTCCTATCTATTTGCTTCTTGACTCTACTAGTGACTTGTTACTGACAGAGGGTTCAGTTTTCCTGTGGCATTTAGTGATACATCATGACAGCAGAGGCCTTCTTCCAAGAGCAAAATATCTGTGAATGTGTGGAAGGAGGGAAGAAGATATATGAGTAGTTTTATAAATGAGCATGCAGAGGGGGGAATGCCAGTTCAGGTTAGAAGAAGAGGATGACTGCAAAAAGGAAGAGGTGCGGAAAAAAGGGCAAGAGAATCTGAATTCAAGGCAAGAGGGCTGCTGCTTGATTTTCAGCCCATGCTCAGCAAAATCCCACTGGAGAAGATGTTGGAAACCAGTGCCTTAAAATTTGCAGACAGTACTTTCCAGAACTGGAATCTTTATTAGCTTGGGTTTTGATGGATAAGCAGGCACTGCAATATTTGAACTGTCAGTGTGTTTTAAATGTAAATATGAGTCTGCATTATTTCAAGGTTTTGCAGGATGGCCAAGAGTGGAACTGGTACAGAGCTCCCTCCTGCAGGACAAGGTCCCAGCACACTCCCAGGACTCTACAAGCAAGTTCTTACTGTCTTGTCTGTGTGCACCTGTTTCCTGCATAAATGGGATGTCAGTCTTTAGGACGGTCAGACCAATACTTTCCCCCTGAATTCTCTTAAGGGGAAAGGAGCTAGTTGTCGGCATAGGTCAAGGAGATTCTGGGCATTCCAGCTGGAGGCAAACTTTCCTTAATCCTAACATACCCTTTTGATTGTTATTTTAAAACTCTCAGCATAAGCACTGACAACAGGAAAAAGTTTGTTTCTTTGTTAATACCAAACTAAGGGATGAATTTGACTCTTGGTACAGCTCTGGCTTTTGCTTTCAAACAGCTTCATTGCTTTGTCACCAGACTTTAGACCAAAATTACATTCTTAAAGGTGACATTAATATCTGCATAAAATCACTTACTGGGCAGAATGCCTGTGTGTTTTCCATGTAGAGGACAATAGGAAGACTGATTGTGTGTAGGTGTGTTTCTTTATGGTAGCTGTTGTATATGAGATATAGTGTTGCTGGAACCATAGCTCGGTTAACGCAGTGTGTGTGTGAACTTCTGTTGTGTCCCCAGACTTAGTGTAGTTGTGTTCTTGCCATTAGAAGTGTACTGGAGATAATTGCACTTATTTTTTCGCTGGAAACTAATTCTTACCCGATAGGCATAATTGTTTTCTGCAAGTTTTGCTTACGTCAGGCTTTGGCGTTTTTACTGTTTAGGCCTTCCTACCACACTGTTACATCTTTATGTGTTTTTCTTTGCTTTATAGATTTGTGGAGCCAAAAACATAGGGTTGGGCTTTTCATCCTTTTGTCCAAGGGGAAAAGCAGCTTTATCTGTCATTCTTGTGGACATCTCCTTAACCTGTTCTTTAAAGCTGGTAGAAACTACTGCAGTGGAAGATACTAACTCCCAGGTATGTCTGAAGAAGCAATTTTATTGAGCAGGAGAGGAGTGGCTGCATCATAAGCCACACTGGACTGTAAAACCTCCAGCAGCAGATTAAGCTACTGTGGCTTCCTGTGAAGACGACGTGTGTGAACAGCTCTGTCTGAGCGGGGATGGCAGAAGCCCTTGGCAGAGGGATGGTAAAAACCTACCGAGGAAGCGAGAGGGCATCTGGAAGATCTGCTTTCCGTCATCTATGTGTGCTTTCCTCATACCTTCTCTGTTTAGAATGGTTGTCATTTTGTCTTAAGGAACAAAATAGTAACACTGTGGATTTAGAAATTTGAAGTACAACAAAAATATCTTTTTGTATAACTCATAAGGAAGTATTTCTGCTATTCAGGTTAAAAATGCTCTGAAGGCAGCACTGAGATCGAAGTTGGCTGATAATGTGAAATTTCACAGGAAACCTCAAAGTTATCTCATACTTTTTCTTTGTCCTTACTGATTGAATTTCGAAGTTCTCTCATTTTCTAATGTGTTGCTTTGAACATTTAGTGTAAGATTTGCACTAGGAAAGGATCCTCTTTGATTGCCTCTGGAATTAGCAGTCTGATCAAGGGCCTGAACAAATATAGGTGTTCTTCAAAAACTGTGTAAAACATTAGAGATGAGATCACACAATATCCTTGACATTTATGGGACTATTTGATAGCCTTAAAAGCTGTTTTGTTTTAGTTAGCCTATGAAATATTTGTAGGAAACTGTCTAGTTGGATGTATTAAGTACTTTTTCAGCATTGGATATTTGGCTTTTCTAAAGCTGGAGAACTGTAACCCTTAGTGTCCACACATGGGGAAAATAAACAATAATAATTGTTTTAATAACTAGAAAAGTGATTCAGTGAATTACTTCAATCTTAATGTGTTTGGTTTATAAAAATTGATGTCATTACAGTGCATGAGTAGTCTTATAATGAGAAAACAGTTGTTTAAAGGTACTCTTTAGTGTAGTGCAAAAAAAGTATAATAAGGCCCAATGGCTAGAAGCTGTAATAAGAAAGAATTGTGCTTATTTTGAAAAATTAAGTGGCTGTAAGAACAGCCTCACCAACTGGAAATTGTCTTCTCTCTCCTGTTGGTTCATTGGTGATATTTGCAGCCATCCTATTTTTTCAGAATGTTCTTGATTCAGCTTGGCAAGGTGTTGAGAAACTTACAGCTACCAACAGTTTAAGACCACCAATTTTGGAAACTGATGGTCTAGACAATTTTTTTTAACTGAAGTGTTTGAGGTTTTTCTCCTTGAGCTTAGTGTTGATCCATCAGGCAAAATGAGATCATTCAGGCTCTGCTTATGACATGAAGTGGGAGAAGAAGTCCTCAAAGGTTGGAAAATGAGTAGGGAATGAGTAAGTGTATTATTCTACATAGTGGTTACGCAGATCTAATATTTGGTCTCGTAGGCATGGGGAATATAATACATCTTGTGACTGAGAAGTAGCACCTATTTAAGCAGTGTGTCTCCCCTCACAGGTGTGGTGCATTATTCCTCTTCTAAATTTCTTCTGTGGTTCTGTCACAGTGGGATAGAGCTGTCACAGTTATTGCTTCTGTCCTTGTGTGATGTGATGACTGTTAACAAGACAGACAGCAGATCTTCATGTTCACACATGCCTTTTTGTCTCGTTTCTTATTTCAGTGGGGTTCAATTTTAAGCTGAAAATCTTCTGCTTTTGGCTAGTGGAGGAAACTCGCCTCACTCAAGATGACAAGCAAGCTGTGGGTGGCTTAAGATCTCTTACGTGAAGTTGCAGCATTAAAACACACTGCTAATTGTTTGCTTGGGAATACAGTCACTCTGTGTATTATAAACTGCCCAAGAAGGCTAGAATAACCTTGAAATGTCATTTCAAGCCCTTGAGTTATATCAGCTAGGTGGTTCTAATCAGTCTCTTTGTACTCTGATACTAGTCAGGAGTAGGAAGAAGCACCATTCTGGAACTGAGGTGAGGCACAAATCCTGAGGATGGTGGTGCTTTCCTAAGCAAAGTGAAAGTCTTGTGAGTTTGATTTGTCTCACGCAGATGTGTGAAGTATCAGCCTTTTGGAACCCTTCTACCAACTGCTAAGATGATTTGTATGGCAACCACTAAACCAGACAGTTGTCTTCCTCTTGCTAGTGATTTTTTTGGTTATTGAGGTGCCAAGTTGCTGTCATCCTAGTCCTTGTCGCTTAATTAGCCAGTGCTTTTATAGGGCATAGGCTGTGGGGAGAAGTAGTAATAAATAGGCCTTACTCCAATGGATCATTAATACAGGAATTAAAAACCTCATCTGCGTTATTATTCTTTGAATTGCACAATCAGGGCAAAATA
This sequence comes from Opisthocomus hoazin, assembly GCF_030867145.1. Classification (NCBI taxonomy): domain Eukaryota; kingdom Metazoa; phylum Chordata; class Aves; order Opisthocomiformes; family Opisthocomidae; genus Opisthocomus; species Opisthocomus hoazin. The sequence continues at coordinate 11,496,288 of NC_134419.1, forward strand.
CTCACTTCATCCCCACTCATGTGTGAGTATCATTAAAATTTAGAATTACCTGTCTGACTTGCAGGGCACTCTGACTCTGACATTTAGCAGAACTGAGGATGCTTTGAAATACAAAGTGGAGTGGAGGGCTAGTTCACATTTGTTATCTGAAACAAGTCCTGATTTTTGTTTATTTATTTTCTGGTTACAAGTTTTAAGATATGCATTATTGCTGTCATCAGGTAGGAGATCTAATGAAAGCCTTGCCTTTTGTAGTGGTGTTGAAAAATTTTAAGAAAATTTTCAAAATCATATTTCTGTAATAGTTTTCCCTGCAGTCTTACTTGGCATCACTACAAGTAAAGTCTAAAACTATACTGAGTGAAGCAAATAAAAAAAACAGGGTTAAGATAGTTTTGCTTGCACTATGCTTCACTTTCTCTGGTTTGATCAGCCAGCTTCTCCGTTGAAGAAAGAAATTGTTGGAAAATACGGCAGAGCTGTCATTATGTCCTGAAAGTGAAGGATTTTTTTCTTTAGTAAAAAGCCAGAACAAAAATCACTGAAACAAACTTGATGCTAAAAGAATACTCAATCAAAAAAATGAATGTAAGTCAATGTCAAGTTGACCGTTTTAAAACGTACTTATCAGCTGTTTGGAAACTTGGCGTCTTCTATCTCTTGTTGAGTAGCTGATATGTTGAATCTCCAAGGTAAGTCTTTGTTGTCCCCACAACTAGAGAGAATGCTCACAAATTCAGTCAACAATAAGAAAGGCGCTCTGATACTGTAACAAGTGGGGGCCTTGTGGTAAGAGATAACCCCCTGGTTGGATTTTCTGTTTAGTACAGTGACTTCTCTAGTTGAGAGTCCTTTGGGCCTGTGATTTTCTTCTGGAAGAAAAGTTGTGCCAATCGGAGTATCATTGTGCAGTTTCCCAGGGGCAAGGCAGGTGGCAAGATTCCCTTGGCACAGAAATGTTTGTGGGCTTTTTGTCGTCTTTTCCTTAATAATTTCTTAAGTACAGTTAAATGATCTGTTTAGTTTTCTGTTCTGGATGGAGATGTGCTGGGTTGGCAGCTCTGGGATTTTCTGCATTTTGCCAGCTGGCATACATGCACATTTGTGTAAGCTCATTCATAGCTGATGCTGAGAGACAGGTGCTGACTTACTGTTCTTCAAATAACTGTGCTGGCATATGTCCAGTATTAACACGACTGTGCCTAGAGAACAAGAGTGCAACGCTTAAGATCATTGTGGCACACCTCTCTGAACACTTATGTACTGGTTTGAGGAGGTGGCGGTGGAAGTTAAATGTATTCCCGTGATGAACTTCAGTGCCTGTGTCTGGAAAATGTGTGTGTGATGGTAACACACATTGCATATGTTACTGACTAATGTGAAAACTAAAAATGAAAAATGTAAATTATTATTGATGGCAGTAACAGAAAAGAGATGTTGTTTACAGTGTCAGATCCATAGGGGATGCTTCCTCATGGCCCCTTATTAGCCATTGGTAATGAGGAGAGAAAGGACTCCAAAACCTGCATGATAGGGCTTCTGTTGGTCTTTACTACTCCAGCTGTTGGGAATCGTGTATGCAAGTCATCCCAGATGTCCCATTCCCAGTAGCTGCTGAGGGCGTATCCAAACAGTAGGACTCCTTTCTCCTGTCCTTGTGAACTTCCTCCACCTGGGAGATGCCACGACTGCTGACCCATCTCGCTGTGCTTGTCACAGCCTGAGAGCGCGTCGGGGTGGCTGTGTGGCCCTTTGTGCTGGGCAGCAGCAGGCACTGCTCTGCCCGGCTGGGGTCTTCCGTTTGGTGGTCCTGTTGGATTAGTGGATGAGGAGGGGACAGAGCTATGAACCATCCGCTGGAGTAATCGATACTGAGACAGCATTGCTTTGACTAGTCCGTAGCTGACGAAATGTCTAATGCTGAGTCACTAATGACAGTTTGTAACTTTCCCATCAACTGCCTGCAATTAAGTCCTGCAAATCCAATTCTTGTGCTTCCTAGCTTTCACTGACAATGAGGAGACACATAAGAAATTGCATGGTATATTTAATTAGCTACTTTTTTGCTAGGAGAACTTTATTCTTAAAAAGAGCAGTTCTGTGAAGGCTTAAATAACAAGAAACTATTTAGAACTTTTGGCTATAGCCTGAAAGTTATTAAATGTAGCAATTTTTAAAAACTTAAGTATCCACAAGTAAGGAAAATGTAGCTCCTTTATACTCCCTGCTCTCTTCTTATTTGTGGTCAAGTTGTGGTTAACTGGGACACAGTAGCAATAGTTTTATGCTAGTGGGCTCTGTTCTGAAATGTGGGATTGACTTCCGTACTCATGCATGGTAACATTTATTTGAAAGATTTATAAAGGAAAGGTAAGGAAATTATTTCTGCCCAAAATAAAACTTTCTCTCAAGGTTCCCATACAGATTTTGAAAATGAACCCACAAAATGTGTTTGATGGGTAGTGAGGATAACATCATTGGCAAGGTGGGGGACTGCGTGCTCAGTACCAAACTGTTAATATACTGTAAAAGACTCAAGGTGCAGCTATATGTCAGGAAAACTCAGCCTGAAGTGTTTTTTGCTTCAAAAGCATCTGCAGATTATGTAAATACCATCATCTTTCATACAGGATAAACCCGTAGTAGCACAGGAAGTGTTTAACCATAAGTATTACAAATTAAATAGGAAAATAAGGACACAGATACAGTGTCTGATTAAGTATTATCTTTGGATGTTACAGTAGTCATTTGCAGATGTCAAACTTCCAGTTTCCCAGGCAGGTAGACAGCAGTATCATCTCCATTTTATAGGTACAGCACAGGGGTGTTCAGTGAGCTGATGATAGCTAAGATTAAAATGAAGAATAAAGTCTCAGTTCTGTACTTCAAACTCAATATTTCTTTTCCTTTCCATACTGTTACTTGGTATAAAGTACATACTTGAGCTGTGTACTGAGGTTGTGGTATAACAATTTTCTCCTGCATTTTCTTGTCCAGTACTTAAGATGTGGGTCCGTGTTCCTTCTGGATTACAAAGGGAATTTTACAAGGTTACATTCTGCTGAGTTGGCTACAAACTCAGTCAACTTCCTCACCTGGGCTGTGCCTGTTTAGGTCTCATCTCAAACTGTGGAACGGTAGTCCTCTGGTTAATTTCTGCTTACTCTCAAAATAAGACCGTAGTCTCCTTTTGCCTGCATGATTTGATTGAGATCAGGTTAACAGCAGAGAGATATGCACAGATTCCTATTAATAAATGGTTTGTTTGAAATAAATGAATGCTGTATTTTGGGTCCCGGTTCTACATTACAGTGAGCAATGAAGAAAAACAAAATACAAAAGAAAAATTGAGGTTTTTTGGCACACACAAATGGATTTACAAAGTATCAACAGTACTGTTGTCTCACTAATTATAAATTCACTTTAGTTTGGCAAAAAGAACTTATTTGACTGTAAGTGTGGAATATGTTGTAGTAATCAAAATTGTTACTTTGCTGAATTGGTGATGCTAGAAGTTACTAAAGTTAGTGAAGTAGGATCTTTGCTTGCTGACCAATACCAAGCCTTTGTACTAAAAGGAATATGGTAAAGGCTCCAAATTTTTCTGTGTATTTCTCACAACTGTTTTTAGTAATAGAATTTTGTGGAGTCACAATTACTGTCAGGCTTTGGAAAAGTTTTGGATTTTGTTTTATGTCTTGTTTCTGTACATCGTCTGAACCTGTGCTGAAGTTCTTGTAACACATGCTGACTGGTTTTGTTTGGCAATGTTTTGTTACACTTGGCAGGCTTCTCTCTTGCTACAAGAAGTTATAGTGTAGTGACATTAGATACTACTACTCTGAAAACAACCACAACCCAGTCTGACTCCCTAGCATCAACATAGCAGCTTAGTATTATCTGGACTGATATATTTCTTTAAGCTTCTGGTTGTCACTGCAAATTTTCCTAGTGACGTGAGATTTTTGACTTGATATGGGCATCACTACTATGAATGTGTGTGTCTGACTGTGGGTACATTTTAATGTTTAGAAAAAGATTTGAGATTCCAGTTTTACAAACACTGTGATCTGAGCTGAAGAACAGGTTTGTCTTCTCAATTGAAGGGAGCTTTCTTCAATCAGAGTTATACTATATAGCATAGGTAGTACGAACAGCCTAGAAAGGCAATGAAGGTAACATCTTCATCCCTTGTCATCACACGAGAAAATATTCGCAAATCAGATGAAGGCACTTGGCCTGTTACAGAAAAGAGACTGATAGAAGGTGGCATAGATAAATAAGTCATATGAGCTTTACTGTGTATGTCACTAACATGAATGCTGCAGGCTGAGCGTGGAGGAAACATTTGAATTGCTGACTGTAAGGTTGGTGAGCCAGTATAAGTAAAAATATGTGCAGCATTTTTGTGGATAATACAATGTGCTCAGAAACAGGAAGCAAACTTGAGGGAGGTCATATGTTTGGACTAGAGAGGGCTGCTTTTAAATGGTACTTCAGACACATGGCAGGAAAGGCAGGGGTGAAATGGCCAGATGAAGACTGAGGTGTGTAAAAGAATGAAGAAAGAATTAGTGTGGGAGAGGGAGTCAACGTGATTTTACACAGTAGGCTGTATAAGATCTGTAAATATGATTAAGCATTGAGGCTGGGCAGCAGAAGATGGAAAGGTAAGGAAAAACTGGAAAGCAAATAAATCCAGTTTTGGAAGAGAACAGTGATATACTTCCACATCATTGTTATGTAGTTGGAAAACAATGACAATGCAATGAAAAACTAGGGGCAAAGCTGAAAACTGTATTGGCAGATTTAGAACGTTAATAGGAGGAACTGTTCTTCAGATGCTTATTCCAAGGACACCTGAAAAGGCAAAGTTAATAGTAAAGGTCAAAAAGACCTTGTGAAAGGTGAAATCAGGTTAGATTTCAGCTATTACTTAAATGCTTCTCCCCCTTCAGCCCAGGCAAACAGTAGAAGTAATATAAAGGTTTTGAATTTCAGAAAGCCCCGACATATGTATATGACTTAATAAATAAAGTGATATTTAGGTTTTTTAAATAATAAAGAATTCTGTAGCTAAGTAGCAAGCTGAAAATGAAAACCACCACTTTTCACAGGATATTCCATGTTGAACTTGGTACAGCGTTTATGTAGCAACTAGTTCTTTTGAATTTGAGCCCTGTTCAATCAATATTATGAGATTTCCTTCAAATACATTACCATTTCTGTACCTGGATCCATGACTTCCTCTTCTCATCTTCTAAAGGAAAGGGTAAGGTCCAGAGTCAGAACATGGTTTGGAGACTCAGTGAGCACGCAGGCCATGCAGCTAGCCATAGCCAAGTCAACGTACTTACAAAGTACTTCGATCCTAGAAGAATCAGAGTGCACAGGGACAGTTTAACTGCCTGCCAGCAATAAAACAGGGAGGCAATATCTGGTTACTGTGACCTCGGAGATGGAGCCACATAGGTAAGCAGACTGAGAAGTCAGAAGCGTGTGCAAAGCAGCATGGGAAAGCAGCTGTAGATTGTCAGAATATTTCTAAGCAGAGACATGATCGTCCAGACATCCCTGAAAGGTTACTTGCTCGGATATGCAAGGAACCCTAATTAATAATAATGTCAACAGCTTTAAAAGCTTTACAGCAGTCTGCTAGTTCCATCAGTTGAAGGTTTGAATTGCACGAGTGAATCCCTGTTTATGTTAAGTATACAGGCATATGCCTGAGGCAAACTGCCTTGTAAACAAATGTTAAATTGGAGCAGCAGTATTTCCAAAATATTCACTAGTTTTTCTTCTGGAGGTGTTAGGTGGTTGAAACATCACTTCCATGCTTTCATTGCACAGAGGTGCCCTGAAAGGAGATGAAGGATTAAAACTAAACGGTTTAGCAGGGTTTTGTCATGGGATGCCAAAACAGACCAAATTTTGTCTGGAGGATGACTGACAAGTAAACAGCCACAGAGGGAAGTGTAACTGATAGCTCCTTCTGTGTAGATGATCCGGAGCTTGACCAAGAACTTAAAGATAGGACCTGTCTGTTCTGTGTTGGCAGTCCGTTCTTGCCACAGAAATACTGTTTGCTAGCAGTGCTTCAGTGAAGAGAACACAATTAGCCTTACATATATACCAAGTGATTAGCGCTGTGTTTCATAATATATAAACTGGTATTGGAGTTTGTTCATAATACTGAGTATTGTCGTCTCCAGAAGATACCCTCGCACCTTCAGTTCTGCTTCTTCCTCCTTGCTTAAAGGGTAGCTAGCAAGAGAGGAAGAGTTCCTGTTTTTCCACCTCTCCTTTGATTTGATTAGGTAATTTGTTCTATCAGATTTAGCAGGAATACATGCCTCGACATCAGAACAATGTACAAAGTTCAAATAAAATCACTGGCGTTACCTTAGCGCCCATTTAAGTGAAACAAAGCATAGCACAGTGTTAGGTGCTGTTTTGAGATGAGTTATACAGACAGAATATGCTGTGTGTGCTAGAAATCTGAGCTGTTTCCAAACATGGGGAAAACGATTTTATAAAACAAACGAGCAAAAAACGCCCAGACCTCACCACTGAACCTTGTTCAGTCTACCAAGACTGAAAAGACTACAGAATATCCTTCTGAAATGGAGGATGAAAAATTATCTTTGCAAAAGCAGTTGAGTTTTCTCTGGATGTGGAGTTAGTGCTGTGGACAGTCAGGCCTTTGAGAAGCAGTTGCTAACCACTTCCTCTTGCATATCAGAGCTGAAAATCCGGGAAGCACGCAGGACACAGTGCCCCCAAAATTTACCCACCCTCTTCTCTGAGATTTTCCTAGCTCAAGACGAGTGGTCAGAACAAGGGAAAGGCAAAGAACAAGGAAGAAGATCCTATGATAGGTTGAGGATCCTCAGAGTTGAGGCAAAAGGACTTGAAATTTTGGCATGGAACTGAGTGAATTATAGAAATGGGCAGGAAATTAAGAGGTAGGTAGCAGAGTTAATGAGAAGGCAAATACTGTTTAAAGCCACACTCCATCTGAGTTCCTGCTCCCCCTTCTACCTCTATTCATTCCTTGTTGGCAGACCTTGAAGCTTCTATGTAAGTGGAAAGCTGATTTCTGAGGAAGTTCTGTTGAAAACATCTCTCTGCCTGCAGGAGTTAAGTTCCTTCAGATTCTTTGCTATTCCCTGCAAACCCCAAATTACTCCACCACAACACCCAAGATTCCTAACCCTCCTCCCAGAGGAAGTGTGCTGATTTAGCTGCTGTGTGTAGATTCAAAGCTTTTAAACTGTCCTTTTTTGTTAATTTAAATTTGCATTGTTGGAACAAATTTTCCTTTCTTAAGTCAATGAAAGCTTTTTTTTTTTTTAATTTTTTGCTCCTCAGCCAAAGTGTTACTGCTAGTAAAACTAATGTATAACTAAAACATAGATTTTAAAAGTCTGTAGATAGACATAGACCTGTCCATCTTCGGTTGTTCATTCAAATTGGCTGGGTATGCAAAAGCTGTGTAAAATTAAAAATTAATGAAAGCACACAATAGAAACAAGAAACCTGACAAATAACAATAAACCTCATCAACTTAACATGCAGTCATCCCGCTTAAAACCAGTAAGAATGCTAAACAGGCAAGACAGGTTATGTGCAGCAAGATTCTAGATTATCTTGTTATAATGCACTGAAGCTGTAGTTCAGCCAGTTTTATTTTAAAGCCGCTGTTGCCACTGAAAGGAGTGTATGTAAGTTCCATGCTTATGAACTTGCTGTTGGTTTCTGCTCTCAGTGCTGGTTTCTACATCCTTCTTCACCTCGTTTCTCTGATCTTTCGTGTGCTGGCATTACTGGGTGACTGTGAGGCATCTGAGGAGCTCATGTGCATGGTCCAGGGGGAAGTAGGAGAAAAAGCATAAAGCACCTGTGGGCTGTTTTTCTACTCAGTCAGTCACTGTTGTTTACCACACTTAACTGCGATGTTTCCAGTGCTACCCTATACTTCAAACTAGGGTGGGAGTAGACAACTGGGAAGCTTTCGAGCCAGTCACACATCAGAAACGTGACACCCTTTCCTCCCAGTATATCGCTGTGCTGAATTCATGGTGCTCTGTGTCTGGGTGAGAATGTTTAGCTGAAATATGCCCCTTGTTCTTGCAGACATGATGTGCAAATAAAACTTGAAAATGGATATCCCTTGCTGCCTCAGACCTGTCAGTGAGCCTCACTACCAAAAAACATACACAGCTTTCTTCTTGCATCTGCTTATCATGAGTTCGGCTGTCTCCTCCCCCTCTACTCTGCCCTAGTGAGGCCCCATTTGGGGTACTGTGTCCAGTTCTGGGCTCCCCAGATCAAGAAAGATGAGGAGCTGCTGGAGAGAGTCCAGTGGAGGGTTATGAGGATGATGAGGGGACAAAGAAGTGGCTTCCCTCACTTGTGCTAAGAGGCTGATAATTTTTTTTCCAATTTCTCAAGCTTTCTGTCATTGCCAGTTGCTAGAGAAGAGCAAAATACCTTTTCACATTTGGATAGTTTCTATAAACTATATAGAAAGCCAGCTGAGTGATAAAGACTGCAGAAATCGGTGTAGATCAAGTCATTTGTTGTGAAGGATCTCTAATTGTACTACAACGCTGCTAGCTTTTTAGTCTTGCATTTCATATACTTACCATTTTTTGCTTGTATCCTGTAGGTAAGGCACAGAACTTCAGACCAGGTAATGGCTTTGAAGATGAACACACTGAAAAGCAACAGAGCAAACTTGCTGAAAGAGGTTCAACTTATGAATAGACTCTCACATCCAAACATCTTAAGGTATGCTGACTTTTTTTCTGACTTGTACAGAGATAGGTAGTCTTTAGTAGAGCTTTCCTATTTACATTTTTGTCTATGTATTTTTCATTATTGGTGTATCTGTTGTGAATATGTTACTATCATCTTCTAACTAATGGAAGAAGGGGAGGAGGAGAAGACTTGAGCAAATTGAAAATCAATGTGATTTTGGTATCTGGAGTTTACCAGTAACAAGTGACTAATTTCAGACAAAAACACATTTTCACATTATAAATTTCTGATGAGTCAGTAAAATGATATGAAGAGTGAAATTTGACTTTTCTTCATGGATTTAATTTATTGCCAATTTAACACCATTCAAATAATCTATGGTTACTGATCTTGCAGATTAGCAATGCAAAGTGCCGTAGCTTCCTCATATTTTAGGTCTGTTTTCTAGTTTTTACCATTTTCATATTGTAGTATTGCAAGGTGGGATAAGAGGACTGAACAAAAGAAGCTAGAGTTGAACTAACTTGATTTATCTGCTCTTGAAAGGAAAAAGGTTGTTCTTGTTTTGCAATAGATAACTGGATGCAAATCCAAAATGTTTCAAGGTGTATCTTGTTATTTCTTGAATCTTTTCAGTCTTATGTGACAAGCAATTAACATAACTAGCTGAAGCCATAGCATTAAGAAGTTTAAAGGTGCGATGACAGTGCACCAAATAACCAGTTCTCCTCAACTGCTCTTGCACAGCTGGGGTCCATCTTGATAGCTCAGGCAGTATAGTAGCTCTTTTTGAAAAGTTTTGGAGAGACAGTGAACTTTAATTTCCTCTTCCTCACTGGACTGTTAAATAGTACAGACGTAGTACTAATTCCTGAGATGCTTTGTAACCAACTTTTCTGATCCTTGAAATCCTGGGGTTTTTTTCTTAAAGCCCCAACACCCTGTGAACTTAGAGAATTTTTGCTCTTAGCAAACTATATTGGTTTTATCACAGTATATTTATTCAAGTGTTGTAGTAATCTGTCCCTAATTAGAATTCTTAGTCTGTTTTTTTTCTGCTCCAAGGTGAGGTGAGTTCCCAGCAACTCCTCTGGCTGTTCTGTTTGTTGTTGTTGTTTTTTTTTAATGATGTCAGATATCTGGCTTTTTAGGTTTCAGGATCATTAATTTTCTTATATCTATCCACAACTTCCTTTCAACAGAATCCTTAGATAAGCAGCACAGGTTCCTGGGTACTGATACAGCTGCTTTTTTAGTAAGGTTTGTGGAAAGAGTAACTTCATAGGATTGGCATTGTCAGAATCATGAAGTCAGTACACTTCATCAATTTCAGTATCAATTTTGTGTGGTTTGTAAAGCTTATTAGGAAAAAAACATGTAGCTTTAGAACTCTGTTCAAAATCAAGTGTTTAATTTGGGTTGGGGTGAGGGAAAGTAGGAAAGGGATAGTTTCGACAGGCAAAAAACACTCAATTGCAGCTTAGTGTAACCTTGCCCCCCCTTGAATGGAGTTACACAGGTGTTGCTGGGAACAAAAGTTATTGTGCTTAGTTCTGATTAGTTACTGAAATTTAAATGTCTTACGATGTCTAAGGGATCATATCAATGATATACTGGTCCCCTCTGGCCTTACCTCCTATGAATAATTTGAAGTCAGTTGTGTTGCACAGATGGTCCTGAAGAAAGAACAATAATGTATTGATTTATGCATGAAGCAGAAAAGGAATTTCATTTGATCTTCCAGTTATTACACAAGATTGATAGAGAAATCTTTTTTTTTCTGTGCGCTCAACAGTTACGAGTGAATATATAAGAAATAAATGACTTAAATAGAAACAGTTTATCTTTGCATAACTTGTTTTGAAGAATAATCTGCACTTGCTTTATGAATTGCTTGGTTTGAGGCTTCTTCAAAGAGAGTTGGTTCTCTGGTAAAAAGTAGTCCCTTTTTTATGTATTAGGTAAGTACCGTTGCTGTAGAGAGTGAGTACATTCCTACAGAAAATGCAAATGAGAAGAATATTTAGGTTTAGTTTATTCTTCTATTGAATAATAATACACAGTAAAAACTATTGTTTTTCTTTCTGTAGCAGATAGCTTGGTGTTTTTGTGTTTATGTGTCATTCTGTTTTTGGTTTAAAATCACTTACTGCAGTATTTGCAGTCTCTTTATATCTGGGAGAAGATTTTGCCCTTTTTAAATGTTACCTGCCAATGTGTCTACATATGCCTGTATACATACACACACATGCATGCAAACATCTGTATTTATGTTTCAGAAATGTGTAAATCATTGGTGCTTCTACTAGTGTTGTAAAAATTAGTTTAGGGCCTATTTTCCACTTTAGAAACACATGAAAAATAATATTTGATAATAATTTGCTTTTATAGTAAAATGGTGAGAGGTGAAAACATCGTGTTGTTAAATTAGAGCAGCTGGAGTAGTATTGCTGCGATGTCACTAGGAAAATGTTCTACAACAACATGTTCCTGCTGAAACACTTTCTGGGATTATTTTTGGAAGTTTTAAGCTTGTATTAGTATTTAAAGGAAATTATTCTCTTCCGGGAAGTTCTAATGTGTAACTTCTCCTTCCCAGGGACTATGAGCTACCTCAGTTTGCTGTTAGATGTATTTTCTTCCCTTAATTTCTGTCCTTTGAAGTTCTTCCTCTATATTATCGAGTAAACTTTTTTGTCACTAGCATTAGGTTTAATTATTTATTGATTAGTCACTGGATCTCCTCCACGTTCCTTGAAGGTGTACTCTGATTTTATGTAGTATATACATCTGAGCTTCTTCATCTTCTGCAAGCTCTAGGACTACCTACTGTAGTTGATCGTAAAATTATGAAACTGGATAAATACTGGCTTTACGGCATCCAAAATGTGCTCTCAACCTATTTCAACGTGTGCAGATCAGTCAGTTAACATTTTAGAAAGTGACTGTCGGATTCAGCAATGATGCATTTACTTTAGTATAACAAAATCTTCCTAGTCTGAGTGCATGGTTATGTTTTTGAACATGCTGATGCTCTGGTACCTCAAATCTGTAATTGAATCAATGTTGTTGTCCTAGAACTCTTCCCTGGTTTATATGAGTTAAGTGATATGGAAGATAAGAGATTCCTCTTCTTAGTACTGTATTTGGTAGCCAAAGATCATTATTATCCTTTAGCTGATTAAAAAAAACTCTATCCTTTTGCCAGTACTCTAAAATACATAGCAGCTTTTTACCAGCTATTGATTCTGATGTGCTGCCCACAGTTAACTTCCAGATGTTATTGCAAATATTCTTGTATTTTTGCCATTGATTGCACTGATGTGAATAACAAATCTTGCTCACTGTTTGAAACTGCTTATCAAAGAATCGTAGAATGGTTTGGGTTGGAAGGGACCTTTAAAGGTCATCTAATCCACCCCCCTGCAGTGAGCAGGGACATCAACTAGAGCAGGTTGCTCAGAGCCCCGTCCAACTTGACCTTGAATCTGATCTTGAATGTTTGCAGGGATTGGGCCATCTACTACCTCTCTGGGCAGCCTGTTCATTTTGCTTCTGTGCCTTCCACATCAACTCATTTTCACAGTTACAGATGCCTTTTGAGGCTTTGTCCTAGCCTGCAATCACTGTTCTGGAGTGTGAGTTTGTCAGTAGCTGCTGACTTTCTTCCATTCGTTAGCTCAGTAGAGATTACCTAGAGGCAGGCAGGTCTGTGTTTCTAGCTTAGTGACACTTTTGTACTACTTTAGGAGATGGAGTTGTGTCATTTCAGTTTCTCTGCTTCTCATACTTGGTGAAGTATCAATTAGGTTATTTAGGCTTTGAAAAGAACTTGTTTTTGTTGAGCATGTAGTGAAAGGTAACTTTAAATATCCCCCACTTGTTTCAGTATTTCTGTGCTCAAATTCTGCTCTTGGCCAGCTGTGTAGATCCATCTTGATCAGAAGACTGATGAAAGTGAAGAGCTTAGTTTTCACTTACCGAGTACACAGTAAGTGTACCATCTCCATGGCAGCATTATGAAGATTTTAGTGGTCAAATATATACATATATGTAAAAAAAAATTTCTAACATATTTTCCTTCAAGCAAATGAAAAACTGCCCTTTATTAGAGGGATTATTTTTGCAAAAATAGAACTGCTTTGTCAGTCTGTTAAGGATATTTAGGAATAGAAGACTCCAGCTCTTGTAGCTATATTGGCACAATGGTAAAACATAAGGGGTTTTAGAGGTTTTTTGTTTGTCTGTCTCCATCTCGCTTCCTATTTCAATTAGCAGATGTGATTCCAGAGGCAGAGTAGATGTAAACTGTAATGTTGTAACTTTTTGTTCAGTCACTGTCTGGTGATCATAGGAAACTATATATGAAAGAGCTGTGCTTTTTTTGTTTTCCTTCCCCATCCCCCCCCCCCCCCCCCACCCCGGACGAGCTTTAGGGACATTTTAGGAGTGGACAGGGCAGATGCAGACTAGTGGTGCTTATGGAGTGTTCTGCTCTGTTTCTACCATCAACCTCATCTCCTATCTTCACCTCTACTCCTGCATGCAACCTAAACCTGGGGAACTAAAACGCTTTTCTGCCCCTGATCTGCACTTCTCCCTGCCCTGGGCGTGAGATGTGCTGGCTTTATTGTATCTTCTCTCAGAACAGATGGTGAGAGCAGGAGTGGAAAAGTGAGCTGGAGTTCCGGTTTACACCATGCAGTGTTTACTATAATCATTTTGATACAGGTTGGCTGATACATGGTAAGACTGTAATTGCTGGGGTTAGGGAAGACAGAAGTTTGGAGCATTTCTTCACTTCCTTAATATCTTGTGTCCCATTTAAAGTGCCGTGCTGTTCAAGGGTTGGGTTACATCTGGTATCAGCGTTATCAAAGGTTTAATATATGCTTGTAAATGTTTTTTACTGCTTTGCTGCTTCTCTGAATGCCGATGTGCTGCCTTAGTCATGAGTTTTTACCCAAATCAAAGTAAGAAAATAGGGCTGGAAATGACTTGAGAAGTCGCTGTCCTTGTGTCCTAGTCTGGGAGCCTCAGGGCTGCAGCCTGAGAGACCTGATAGCTTTTCATTCTGGTAATGTCTTACAGGTGTGTTTTTCTCATTTTCACGAATGAAGTGGTTTGCTAATGCAGATTCTCTGTCTCCTGTGCTGTCTTTTAAATTAGTGTATCTTCAATTTTGAGATACAATTTCAGTCTTTAATATCACTACTGTTTGCATTAAAAAGTATTTCTTTATTTGATCTGTACCTTGGGGACTTCTTTTGAAGCATTCTGTACACAGAAAGCCTTAGCTTCTGTCTTATGTGCTCTCACGGGAACGCTTGGAGGTATTGCTGTGTGTTTGGCAGTGAGCAAGCAGGCAGATTGGCTCATTGATTAAATCCACCTTCTTGTGTGTGCACGCACACATGCAAATAAGCAAGCAGTGTACATATTATATGAACTTCTTTCAAGGAGAGTTTTATTTCATCTCTTTTCAGGCAGATCTAGCACCCTGGGAACACAATACCAAGGTTTTTTTTTGTATGCAGTTTTCTGCTTTCAGACCTTCATTTTTGTGAAGTTACTTGTGATGGACTTTGCTACAATAGGCAGAAGGATGGCTTTTGCCTTTTAACATCCTTTGTCCTGTATTGAACAGTGCTTTAACAGAAAATAAAAATACTTTTACTTCTGTCTGTGTAATATGGTTACCAAAAAGGAGTATTTCAGAAATGCTGTGCACAAGACAGCAGAAGAGAGGCTGTATGCATTGCGTGTAATGTGTTACAAAAACGTTAGATTAAATGCCTTACCTCTATGTCTGGTATCAAAATGCAAGTGCAGAAAACTTAAAATACATTTTTAATCTAGCACGGTGCCTGAAATACTAAGGAGGGTCTTAATGCAGACTTAATATTCTTACTCATCCTCTTCCTTCTCAAGCAGTCAGTGCAGTGAAAGAAGCGTGTGTCTTTTGACCTTGTTCTTCTTTGTTTTACTGAGCTCATATGGGAGACTTTTGCATTGGTGTGTTTGGTTTGTTTCTTATGTTTAATGTTATCATCAAACTGCTGAATTTTCTCATACAAGCAGTAGGTTTCAGAGCGCATCAATTTTTTATGTTGGACTGTATGCCCCAGGTTTATCCACAGAACAGGAACATGTCCCAGTGAAGTTATTAGAATGCGAAGCATGTGTTCAATGTCTAGAAGTCCACAGTGGCTGTATAATCTGGATGTTAGTTTTGCTTGATTTATCAAGGAGGCAAAGCTAGGAGGCTGAGGCTATAGTTCTTAGTGTCCCCCTTCCTGGCCAGAATTTTCTCCCTTGCAGTCAGACTGAACTGAAAGCAGTTTGGGTAACTGCTGTAACGGACTAAGAAATATCCAGCAGTACATTCGCTTGCACTTGACTAGGAGGGCAGGTATTCCAGATTGACTGAGGAATAACCTGGTTTCTGGAAAGAGACTTCCAACATCTGAACATTGCAGACATTTGTTAGAAAGCATTTTGTGGTGGAAGTATGCTGCGCTGTATTTAGTAGGGTGGACTCAAATAGCATCCTTCATATTTGCAGCTTCTGGGGAAACTTTTCCAACCACTAGTTAGGATTTTGGAAGTGCTTCAGCTTTCCTGATAAGGCCAGATACGCTGTCTTGAAAATAAACTTCCTTAAATCTGCAAATGGTCTCCTGTTTCGTGGATGAGTGCTCATTGAGACTTCTTCCAACTAGAAATGCTTATAGGAAGTGTAACCTTTGGCTGACAAGACATTCTGCTGAAGTTCACCTACAAGCACATTTTGGCTCTGGAGACAGTGCGTCTAGCCAACAGGAATAATGTCAGCTGTAGTGAGCCAGCATGTCAGCTTCCTGTCCACAGAACTTGGAATCTCATCTGGGGCAATCTCAGAAAATTGAAATCTTATGTTAAGTCTTGCTTGGTAATTGTATTTCCTGGTAGCAGCTGCGTATATTATCTTTGAGTGAAAATGCTTTCCAGGAGTGTTTTGTAGCAGTACTTGGCTTAACCAAGAAGCTTGTTATTGCTTGATACAGCAGCTAAGAAGAAATTTTTCCGGACTTTGGATCACTAGAGGTCTATTCTATCAATCTGTTTTCCAGAGTCTGAAAGCTGAGATTCTTGACACAAAGTTTAAATGGTTTCAATATGTTGCTTGTAAACTCATTTATTCTGTCTTTATCAGTGTATCTGGTTTCTCTTTTCCTGGGTAATAACTTCTAAATATGTGGGGTTTATAAATGTATCTTTACGTCCAGCTTTTTTCCATGACATCATGATATTGAGCTTTGTTTTTAATTTCTGATTTAAAGTTAAAAGTGTATTTCTGTTTCCTGATAGAAATCCTAAACGTTTAAGAATTTTTGAACTCTTACTCTTGGTAACTCGAGCCAGTGTGTGTTTTTCTGCCTGAAGTGTAGGATCACAAAGGTAATGGTTATGTTTCCATTAAGACCTCCCTTGACCAAAACAGGTTGGCAGAAAAAGTTATGTTCTACCAGTCTTTGGATGATGGTGATATTTTTCCTGTTTGGTAAAGATGAGACAAGAAATTTAATTTTGCCAAAATTTTGATAAATTCTTAATTACATTCTTATTTTAGAATTAAGTCAAATACAATGAATTCCTAATTTGAAATCTATGTAATATACCTTTACAAAGGAAGAGTTGATATATAGATGAAAACATTATTATTTTTAATTACGTAGCCTCAGCTTTTATTGATTGAAAATACTGCAGTACTGGGTTAACCTTGTGTCGTTAGCATGTTTCATAGAAGAGAAAATAATACTTTCAAAAATTAGTCTAATAGTGGAACTGATATCTTGCATTCTTTTTCCATTTTTGCTTTTGAATAAAGCTATTAACACCATGCCTGATAGCTCTGAAGACTTTCAGAATGCATTAAGGAAAAAACAGATCTGTGCTTTGGAGGAGTCTGGATTTTGTAGTCTCAGGAAGCTTAATTTGTCAATTTGTTTACAAAATTGTTCATAAGCAACTGCTGTGTGAAGTGAAACTCAGAAACAATGATGTTTTGAGTAGATGGTATATCTAAAAGAGCCATTCTTCCCTTTCCCCGGAATACCTGGTTGTGCCCTATAGTTCCTCATTAAACAAGAAGAATTGAATTTTCACTGTCTCTCAAATTAAAATTTGCATATTTAATTCTGGGAATATTATATGAGGTGAGAGCAGGCAATAGACGTTCAAGTACAAGTCCTGCTGCTTTTTGGTTATCAAAACAGATTTCCATGGCTCAGCTTATGCAAAGGACCTTGCCTATATTATTTTTCTTTGGCTGCTTGTAATTTGCCAGTCAGCTGTTAGGCAAGAGAACAGTGAGGATCATTCATTTCTTCAAAGCAGCTTAGCTGAACTAGTACTACATGTGTCTTGCATCATTTTGTTTTTAAATTCAGAAGTGTTTGAGGATATGAGAGGTCCTTTTCCTTCAAATTGTTCTCCACCAGATTCCCCTGTCACGTTTAATGAAATCATGCATTTCTACACCTTGCTTGCAAAGTGGAATTTTCTGGACAGTGTGCAAATGACAATGTGTTTTTGCTGGTTGAGACAAAAATGTAAATGATAAAAATGACAATTAGTTAATCTGAGAAGAAACAATACTTAAACTGTTCAGGAAGGGCTCTGAAGTGCGTACAACTGAGGTTTTACTGAACTTTCTCATGGGTGATGTTTACTGTCAATATTAATTTGCATTTTTTCACTTTTAAGTTCAGCTTGTATGGTGGTAAAAATGAGCTTTCAGTTGTTCCTTGTAGGTGAAATGTATGGCACATTCTCTATCGCTTTCCAGAAAAATCAAGGGTGACAGTCATTACTGCCAACAGCAGGAGTCTGAACCTTGTGCAGTGTAGGTAAATTTTGTGGAATGTTTGTATGCTAGATACTGTCGAAACTTGCTTCAGTCCAGCTGTTGGAAATGGGGTTGGGGAGGGGAAGTATACTGCACGTATGTGCCCTCATATTCCTGAGTTGGTTAGGAATGGGATAGGAAGAAACATCTTTGTGCTTAAGCAGCAAAATGCAAAAGGAAGTGATTTTCTATTTGTGCAGACCAACAGTGGATTGCTTGGCTTAAACTTCTGTAAAAAAGAACTCTGAGGCTGTTCATTTCTGTGTAAATCATTATATGCTGGCCTTTGCTTATAGTCGAATTAGTAACTTTCCATCTTGAGTTTGAGCTGTCTCCTGTGCTGTCTTGGAACTGCTAATTCAAATTGTATTGTAGTGTAGACACATAACGTTGTTTTGTGCTGAGATGTTTAAATAATCAGCCTTGAGGTATGCAGTATCTGTGAGGCTGAATGTTTTCTTTTTCCTTCTTTCTTGGCATATCCAGTACTTCCTATTATCTTAGTTTCTTTAAAGAAAAAAAAAAAAAAGAGGGGGGGAAAAAGCCCAAACCACTTTTCTTTTCTTGTTTCTTGTAGGTTTATGGGTGTCTGTGTGCATGAAGGACAGCTGCACGCACTTACTGAGGTAAGACTATTTCATGATATATGTACTCAGTATGTCACAGTTCTCAGGCCAGATTCTGGAACTGCTGTTCACCTTGAGTGATCGTTTCTTTTATAGTGACTAGTGAGCTAATCACGTGCTACTTGGTGGGAAGACTGCAAAATCAGGACTCAGAACTGTACTTTGCTCCTAGCCCTTGCATGTCTTCTCATCAGAAGCGCTGATTAGGATGAAAAAGAATCATGGCAGGAACATAAAATTTCACTGATAATATTCTAAATGAGAGATGTGGATTACCATTGAGCTGCCCCTAAATATTATTTGTTTCAGTGACACTGCATTGTGTTTGTCTTATTTATACTCCAGTTGTGTGCACATTTCACAGGTGAATCAGGGACATTTCAGCTAGGTGATATTAGTGTATTCAGTCCCTACCACTATCTTGTTTTGAATAACACCAAGATTACAGCTTAATCTGGGTTCCATAATAAGGAATTCCATTGCCCATATACCCTGGCCAAGATCTAAGTGTCAAATGAGAAACTGAACTTTCCATTCACGTGAGTTTTCCCACAGTTTTACTGGGTTGCATGTTTAATCCCCCTGTAAAATGCTCAGGAAAAACAAGAAGGGAGTATTCTCTTGTTAGGAATAGCATTGTTTTGAGTCAAAATCTATAAAATGTTTTTCCTGCTGTTTTAGTTTGAGTACAGATTGAGGGGAAACTCATGTTTTGTAAAGTTAATGTTTCTTATTTACTTCTATTTTGTAGGAACTGCTCAATTAAAAGATTAACCCTTTCCCACCCCCAAGAAAAAGGTTTCAGGCCCTTCCACTCACTAAACAGGTCCTAGAAGAGATGGAGGTTCATAACGCTTTGTTGTACTAAATCTTGGCAGATCTTCCTCAGTGTGGTTTTTGGGGGTTTTTTTGTTTGCTTCTTCCCTGCTTCGTCCCAGTTGCTTGTCATTTAAATGTCCCTCCCTACCCAGAAAGCCAAGAAAACGAAACCAGCACAGATGCTTCCTCCTGGAGAGCTAACTTCGTAGCTGCTTGCTTTGTTCAGCTATTTTTGAGTTCTTGTCAAGCAAATAAATCTAAGAAAGACTTCAAAGAATAACTTCTTATAATTCAGAATAACAGAAGAGATTCCTGAAACATCTTGAGACCAAAGAGGAAAAGTTTTAGGCTGAAGAATGTTGCTGCAAAATTTTGAGAAACAGAATAGCTTTAGTGACATACTATAGAAGTACATATAGTGATCACTGCTCTTCTTATATGGACCAAGGTGGACATTTTAATGCCTTCAGTAGGAAAAAAACATGACTGAAGGCCATGGTAAGTTGATATTGTAGGGAATCCGCACACAATTTTGTCCAATACAGTAGTTGTTCTTTTTTTTTTTTTACAAAGCTTTTAAAAGTTGAGCTGTGTGTGTTCCAAGTGGTGGAACTAGTTGTGTCTTCTGGCAATGATAGTAACATTTTTCATCTTGAAGTATGTATTGAGTAATAGTTGAGTTTTGAAGACTTCTGGAGGTTAGAGAAGGGGGCTGAAATGGCTAGCTGAAGGAACTATTAGTAAGATGGGCATGGTGAATCACCAGTTCAAATATAGCCCAGGAGGTTAAACAAATCGGCCACTGTCTTGTGGCTTTTTTCAGCTTGTGGTCCAAACAGGAGGTCTCCTAACTTCCAGTGCTCAACACAATTGATACTAGCCGGATGCTACTAGTACTCAAGACAACTTCTGCTGGGGTTTCACTTCTTTGGAGATGAAGCTGTGGATTCAGAGGCCCATTGCTCAATAGGTGTCTGAGTCACTGCAAGGAGGATCTTCTCACACTAGCCTATGCTGGACCGGTTCTGTAAGGAGCTTAATTATCCCTTCTTGTGTTTTGAGAGTACAGTTGATGATATGCCTAAGTAAAAGGGATACAGCATCACTTAGAGCTTATGTCTGAGGGTGCATCGGGAAATCATGTTTATTCGTATGTGTATATTTTCATGACAGAAGTTGAGAACTTGTGGCAAATCTTCAATGAATGGATTTAGACAACTTGTGCTTAATAGCCTCCTGTGCTATTAACAGGCAGGGCAACAACCAAAAAAGGTGCTAGAGGAGCTTTCAGGTTTTTATAAGGCTGTTAAGGGGCTACATTAGCAATATACAGCACTTTGTTACTGCAGGGCAGAGTCTGAAGTGTTACAGATTTTTTTTCTTGCGTGTTGAAACACACAGGACACTAAACACAATGGATCATGCAGAGCAGGTTTTTTGCTTGAGGAAGGTGTGATTTTATGTAGGCCTTGGGTTTTTCCCTTTTGGCAGCATTTTACATTGTTTTAATTGTCCTCTCTCAAGTGTCTTTTGTTTTTAAAACTGTTGGGCAAGAACAGTTTCTGTTTGTTTTGGTTTGTTTTTTTCAAAATGAGAACGGAATTGTTTAATTATAGGTTGCACTAAGACTTTGACCTTGTTCTGAATCCACAGTCTTATCAGTTTTGAAAATCCAATATTGTTTTTGAAGTTCTGCTCAAGCCAGAAGCTATGGCATATGCCTCTTCTGAAGTAGTTCAGTGTCTGTCCTTAGAGTCGCAGAATGGTTTTGGCTGGCAGGGACCTCTGTGCTTGCAGGCACATAGTTAAGGAAAGTGAAGTAGACACTTGAATAGGTGTACCGCTCAGATGAGCTGGCAGGCGTTAGACTGCCCCACGAACTTTGAGCTGATGGGCGCAGATCTGCTGTGCTCATTTTATGTAAAACCAGGAACTGGGTATTCCTTTCTCAGTATTCAGCTCTAATCTGTAGCTAGTGGTTTGTTTTTGTAGCTACAAGAATCTGCAGGGCTTCCTGCTGTACTCGCATGCCTCTCCAACCTAATTTCAGCTTCTCCTTCAAGCCTCTTTCTGTTTTCCGGCCACCTTCCTAATCTGACAACTCTCTATTCGCTTCCATTTCTTAATTTCCTGGCACACAGCATTCTCAGACTTGGAGACTTGTATGGTAGTACAGGCTCTGGTGTCAGTTAGCATGAGATGCTGCTGAGCATTCAGAGACCAGATCTGAGCCACTGTCAGGAGATTAGCAGACACTGTACACTCCAGAGGACATGAAGCTGTGAGACAGTTAGTGTGGAGGAGCAATGGGTTAATAGCAGTAGTGTACAATCTTAGCCCATTCACATTTACCATGGAATGGATGCATGAGCAAGCACTAATTTTAGATGAGAGGCAAACAGATTTGTTTGTGCATTGCAGGTTCTGTAGGCCTGTGCTATTACACTGAAGCTGATAACACAGCATATGGTCTCGCATATAAAAGCCACGTAATACCTTTTTTGTGGATCTTAAATTATTTGTTGAACTCTGTTAAGCAAGTTTATCTGAATTTCTAAGACAGAGGTCAGGCTAAAATCTTGTTATAATTAGATGTGTATATATATGCACAGAATGAATCATACAGCTTGATAATTCCTTCTTGAAGGAAATTAAAATCCCAACAGCTGTGTGCGTAGAAGATGAGGAAGGGAGAGTTATTATGTGTTGATTGGGATATCTTGAAATTGCAGAGCTTCACAAACAATAGCTAATTGTTACAACAGAAGTTTTATGGCTATTAATTCATACTTGGTGATAGTGAAAAAGTGTCTGCCTGACAGGCCTCTCCTGCAGTCTTTCAGTCTCTCCTGTTGCTGGCGTACTACCTAGTCAGTCCTGATTCCATCCCAAGTGTCTGGTATGGTATTAGATTGTTTCATGAGTCTAGGAGTGTAGTTGGGCAGTCTTGGTTTTAAGGCGCTGTATGCGTGGCGTTGGAACAATGGTGAGAACTGTAAGGGACGAGCCAGCTTTTCTTTGCACCTGGCTCCTCCAGTACATCCCATTCGGTGAGTTCTCCTTATCAGCTCCCTCAGGTACTGCACCTTACAGGTGCTGGGTGCAGGGGTGCGTGAAAGTGCCTTGAAGTCTGAAATGTTTCCTGGCTGCTCGCAGTGATATTGTCTGCAATAATGCATGCTGGCAATGTGTAGTACGGACAACAGAGTCCAATGCAGATGTATGTGGGAAAAGGTACTATAAGAAAAATCTTGACTGCTGCTTTAAGTTATTTTTCTTAAGCGAATCCACAGAATTCTTTGAACTTGGACATGTTTTCAGTTCAATTATTTTTTTTTTTATAGCTGTGTCATAAAGCCCAGGAGAAAATTTACTATGGAAATCCTTCCAGACGTGTTAATTTTTATCTTGGGCAAGATAATTGCTATTGGACAATTTTGACATGTTGCACTGTAATAGCTTACTGAATTTGACACTGCTGGTTTTACCATCAGCCTAAACTCATTGTTTTGAGATAAGAATGCTGTTATATAGCAGTTTGGAAAAGACTTTTTTTGTTGTTTTTCCTTCCTTGCACAGTATATCCTTTTTGTACACCTAAAGCTCATCTTAATGAAAGAGCCTGTGGCTTTTGAAGACAGAGGTTTTTCTTCAAGAAGTTCCTCTGTGATAAATGAAAACTTTCATTCTCTGCTTTTCATCCCAACAGCAATAATTTAAGTAAATGATAAATTCAATTAGTGGAGTTTCAGGCCTTCTGAGACCTTCTTTTTTTTTTGGTGTTTTTTTTTTTTAAATTTTGGAGATAGCACTGATTGGGAAGAAAAAATATTAAAAGCTTAAAATTCTCAGAATTGTTACAGTTGTGCTGAATTACCCTTTCACAAGGAAGGGAAAGTAAGTTCTTCAAGCGAGAAGGTGCTTCTAATATACAGCTTTCACAAGCAGAATCATTATTTAATTTTCCTTCTTTCTTTTTTCCCCCTCCCCTCAGTTCTTAGGCACCTTTCTGTGGAGAGCCTTTGACCCTGGAATGGAGAAAACCAGACAAACATCACTTAGGTCTACTCTTCTAAACCTTTATGCTATAGCAGAAATTGTAGGCGTACATTGCCTTCCAAATGGTGATTGCACACTTCTGAGAGTTTTTAAAAAGCCCCGGAACACCATTCCTTCCCTGCTCCCCCCATCTCCTGTAACACTTGCTAATCCCTGCTGCTGTTCCACCAGTGTGATTCATGTGGTTTGAATAACTTCAGTTTTACTCGTGTAGCACTGCAAATATTTAACTCGGCTTTGGTGATCACAGTAGGCTAGCGTGTCAACCCTAGAGAATTTAGTGTCTTTAGAACTGTAGTTCCTATTATCAGTCATTCTGCAAATATTCCATATGGCAAAGGACTTGTTCCCAGTTTCGGTATTGCCTGTTCACCAGCTCAGGCTTAGTTCCTAGATAAGATGGTGCTGCTGGTTGTCCCTTAAAAAAGAGAATAGCTGCAGTGCTAAGTGCGCTAGCCAGAGCTTGGAGTCAACTGAAGAGAAGATGAAAGTTGTGTTACAGGTGGCACCAAGTAGAAAATTAAAAGAAATAAAGGGACTGTCAACTTCATCCTGTTAGAAAATGTTACTCCTCTGCTGGATACTGCTGTCCAATTTCTAGGAAAAAACAATTAGAGAATTATTAGGAAAGCCCTTCACGTAAGATTAAAGGGTTAGGTACTACTGAATGTGTACAATCAAGCCATGCTGATTAGAGGCTTCCAGATCAGTTTGCATTCCTTAATACCTTGTGCTTTTCATTAGCTACCCTTGCTAATGTTGAAATCTTCTTTAGGCACTTCATATAGTCTTTCTGACTAGTACTGAAAAAAGAAAAGAGGAGGAGCAAAAAAGTAGAGGGGTGGGGAAACTACAAATGTTTTGGTCCTTTGTCTCTGCTCAGATTTGATCTCTAATTTTGGTCTAATTTGGTCTCATTTGCATACATAAAGCATCCTGCTTGAGTGTATTAGAGGTCTCAGGCAGTGTGTCAAGTTATTTACTTTATGGTCTTGTCAAACTGGCAACTGCTGTTACTTTCAGGAGGAATGAAGTGAACAACTGTGCAAACTTTCTCTTGGATATTTTTGTTGACAGCTCTGAGAATATACCTGTTAATTCTAAAGCTCTCTGTTTTAGGGGAATGAGTCTTGACACAGTAGTGTGAAAAAGGTGGAGTTTACTTTAAAGTAACTTTGAAAAAAGATTAGCATGCTGTGATGACAAAGGATACCTTTCAGATGACTTTCAGCAGCCAAAAGCTGGCATTTTTAAATGCTTCCTGGCTCTAGGATACTGCAGAAGGACTGCTGTTTAAACTTTGTAAGAACTCTAAGTATGTGTAAAATTCTGCAGATTAAATTGATCCTTATGATCTCTCAGCCAATGAATAGCATGACCTGTGGATTAATACTGTAATAACTCTCTACTTGCATGCTTTATTCTGTTTGTTCTTAGTGCAGATATTTTTTGTAGCATTCGTTAGAGCTACAGCTTCATTTTATGTAATTCCGTGGTAATAGGAAAAAGAGGAGTTCTTTTAGTGAATCTGTACTGATGCCAGTGCTGGAAATTGTAACGTGTAGAGGCACGTTCACCAGCTCAGGCTTAGTTCCTAGATAAGATGGCACTGCTGGTTGTCCCTCAAAAAAGAGAATAGCTGCAGTGCTAAGTGCACTAGCCAGAGCTTGGAGTCAACTGAAGAGAAGATGAAAGTTTGTTACAGGTGTGCCTTTGCAGGTATAAAACCCAGGCACCAGGAGTGTAAGTTTAGCCTTATCAAAAGTATGTCAGAGGCGTAGGGTCCTCTGTTAAAGTATGGTTACTTTGTACCCCTCCTGGTATGGACTTGGGTATTAGAACTGAGTATATTTAATGCCAGGGAGGTACGCTTTGATGACAAGAATGGCTATGTGGTATAAAACTAGAGTAACCATTGCTATTATTCGCTTGCCCCTTTTGCTGCTTTCGTTGTAGGACTGGAAGTCGAGCCAGCCCACATCTGTGTTATTTTTTTCGGTTAATTTGGTTGTTTGGGTTCGTTGGCTTTTCCCTCACAGGATTCATTAAGGCCTTGCATATACTTGCTTCAGGGTCAAGAGAAAACCATTCGTCTGGACCCCAGGAATATAACCTCTAGAGAAGAGTAATGGTAACCTTGTCTGATGCAGCAGTAGTTGCACTACCCCTAAAAGACCGAGGACTGTGTGAGAACGTCGCTGTAGGACCTGAGGAGAAGCATAAGGGTCATGGCAGCAGGAGAAGGGTTTAAAATGGAGCGGGAGTAGCTCAGGTGTTAGGAAGACTAGGCTAGTCTGTAATGTAAAGCTGAGAAACCATTCTTTGTCATTGCAACTGTTTTTTCCAGCTCTAAAATAGAGTGAATGTATCACATAAGATGTCTGTTAGGACTGTTCACTATCTGCATAATGCTTTATGTTTCTGTTCTTGAGAAAAAGCACTTACTATCTCACCATTAAAAAAAATATCACAAGCTAATAGATGTTTTGAAATACCTAGTTAATGCTGTCATCCTTTTTTAAAATACATAGAACTGTGGAGTCTTTTTACTTTGGGGAACAGAGTTAAGGTGAATCCACGGGATGCAAAAAAATCTCGGTTACTTTGTGCCTGCCTGCTGGCACATGTGAATATTAACTCAATCTTTTTGGGTTAAAAAACCCAACTAAACGTGTACAGAAAGACAAGTCTGTTGCCTGCGTTTTTACTTCATTATGTATGAACACCAGGGCTAAGTTAGGAAGAATTGAAAGTATCACCTTTGTTGCATACAGTAGCTATCTTGCTGAAAGGAAGAACAGACATGGGCAATAGGGACTCTTCTTAGAGCCAAAAATTTACAAAGCTTCTGTTTATATTCCAAAATGAATGTGTTTATAACATGGCAAACCAAGTCTCCTGCAGTATCTTTTTGATATTTCAAAGATCCTGAATCTTTAAAGGGATAAGCATTGGGATGTCTTTCAGATTTCTTGTATCAAAGTATCATTTATAGATTTTGTTTAAATTGTGACATTTTAAAAAAGATATATATATAAATTGGAATATTAGGTACTTGTATGTGTGTATTTATCTGAAATAAGTTATTTTAATAGCTTTGTCCAGGGCCACATGTAGACCTTGTGCTTTTTTTTGTTCCTGTGTAGCTTGCAGAATGACCTGTAGCACATCTTTCATTGTTTTGAAATGCAGTTATAATTTTTTCATAAACTTGTTTCAGTGGAGACACTTCCTTTCATCTCTTGATTGTTCATAACAGAATTTTTAAAATAGTTGTCAACACTTGAGCCATATTTGGTCGTAGTTTTGCACGCTTCGCAGCATATGGACTGTCAGTTTCAGTTTTGCTGGAACAGTTCACTTAAGTTCTCAGTTTAATTTATAAAAAGAGGCTGAGTGCACTCTCAGCAAACGTAGATTGATGCTTGATGACCAGCTCTACCTCATCTTTTCTCTCTGCTGCACCAGGCGTCATATTGTTTCATCTTCAAAGTGGTGTCCTTTTTTCCCATGGGTTCGTTCTCATTAGAGGAGTACAGCATGTCTCTCTCCAACTTGAGAGATCCACATATGAAAGGCTTAATATATCTGACACTTCCCAGCATGCAGAATTGAAGAGACCCATTCCTATGCCATTGATCCTTGTTGAGAAGCATAGGTAGCTCTAGGAGCAGCTGTGCTCTGATGCAGTATCAACTGGAGAGTGCTGACCAACTGACTGTATTGGTTTGGGGGGAGGGGTGCCTGCCATAACTATATTTTTTTATTTGAAAGGGTGCATGAAAAAGAAAAAAAAAAAATAAAAAATATCCCATTTCCGGTAATGATTCAGTCTGAATTACGGACTCTGGGAAGGCAGAGTGAGGGTTAGAAGGATGTGAGCACCATCATGCTCTTTTATCAGCTAAAGATGTCTCATTTTTGTTGAAATAATGCTGTATGAACTTGTACTGAGCCCAGATGTTGGGGTGTCTGAACAGATGAAGAGCTGCAGACTCTGGTACCCATCACTCTACATTGTACGTGAGATTTGAGTTAGACTGATTAAAGGTAGAAGTAAACATGACTCATCTGTGTGCACCAGTGGGTGCAAAATTAAATCTAAGCATGATAAGTGTAGTAAGTAAATTAGACTGTTCAAAGTAAGTAGAGTTTAAATATGCTTGTAGAAAAGAGAGGGTAGTATTGATATTTGGAAAATGCCACGCTGTTTAAATCTTATGCTGTAACTTTAAAGGTTCATGAATTATTTTGTAACAAAAAAGTAGCATGTCTAACAGAGTGAAGGTACTTCACAGAAGTTAAGACAAAGAACATATTCTATACTTTGTTTACATTATTTTCCTTGGGAACCAAATATTTTAGTGAATTAGTTAAAAGGAAAAAAGACTTCAGTCCCAAACACAGCTTGATGTGCTGCACATACCAAAGTCCATTTAAAATCACACAAGGGAGCCTGGCTTTCAATGACAGGAGGCAGGAAATTTAGTGTTCTGGCTGAAATTCCATCTCCAGTTCATACTTTTGCAGCCTGACGTTGTGGCATATGTGGTGTGCTTGCGCTTTAAGTTCTTTCAGGCCTCCACAGGAGTTTCAGCTATGTCTGCCTGATTTGTAGCTTTGCAATTTTGAGTGCTTAAATATCAAAAGTCAGGTTCTTGGAAAGCATGTAAAGAACCTTATTTAAGTTAGGTGTTCCTTCCATTTTTTTTCCTACATCTGGTGGCTATTTGCTTTTTCACGAATGAAAGTTAACCATTTTATCTGATTGCTGTGATCAAAGACCTAGGGTTTCCAGAAAAACGCTATAAACAACGGAGGAATTTTTTTTAACTTAGTTTTTGGGTTGGTTATGCCAGGTTGGCCCCACAGAATGCATAGGTTCAGTTTGATAGGAAGTTAAATGCTGTTGTACCTGATCGCAACACTTGTTCTGAGGGCAGAAGGAAGCTGTAATTGCTGAATTTGTGTGTGTTTTCCTGTGGCTGTATGCCTGATATGGTTTGACCAATTCCCCCAAAATACCTCTTTTTAAAGAGCATGATTTCCTGTCCTGTACATGTGCAGAATTAGAATAATAAGTAAGAGAGGTTCAAGTGGGTCCTTGCTTTACAGAAGGGCGGAATTGATTCTCAGAAAGCTGCAGTAAAAAGCTCAGTTGTGGGGAAACAGAAAGCTGACAAAAATGTTGGCTTATGGAGGATGCAAGCTGGTGTTACAGTCTCGCTCTCGGGAGGGAAGCGCTGGCAGATCAGTTAAAGGAAAAGCCTACTGTGGGTTGGTGGTGACCAGGTAAATGGGGTAAATGCACTGGGGACACCTCTACAGAGAAAGTCTCTCCTTTTACCAAAAGCAGACAAGCAATGGAAGTTGTGTAAGCGCTGTGTTGTGCTGAAGGCACGGGGAAACTGCGAGGTGCATTTGCAGTATGTGGTTAGGCAAGGAGAGAAGGGTGGGTTCTCACAGAGAAGAAAATTGAGATGTGATAAGTACTATAATCAGAGACACTAAAGAAGTCCCTATATAAAGACAGAAGCCAAGATTCTGAAAATGTGAGTCTAACTTCAGGCACACAGTCTATATTTATGCATGCAGGTGCTAGATCAAGAGTGATGAGCAACCAGTTATTTCAGTGAGAACTTCTGAACGTGCAAGCTTTTGAATTCTAGTCTTTTTCATAAATGCCTCTATATGAGCTTAAGAGCTAACAGTTAAACCTCCTTTTCTCTCCTCTCTCTCATTCATCTTGGCTACACAGGCCATATATTTTGGATTTATGTTTTTTTCCCCCTCTTGTAGGAGGATGATTGACTTGTTTCGTCACTTCGGAGCCTGTAATGGTGTACAAGGAACCTTTTTTATTTATTATTTTAATTGAGATAGATGCATCTAAATATGTTGTGTTCTGAGGAAGGCTTGCTAAATACCTCGCTGGTGGTAACCTCTTCCTCCTGCTTAAAATGTCTCAAGGACAGAAGAAAGTAATAAATGTTGAACTGCAAATAGCAAGCTCCACTGTCATTCCTTGTCTGCCTTCCCTGCACGTGTGTGGCACACACATGCAGGTGGGGGGGGGGTTTAGTAGTGTTTTGACACTCACTGTAAGCCTGCTGGACCATTTGCCATTGTCTCAAGCAAAAAAGAAAAATGTTCTTGAACTGCACCCCCTGAGATTCTTTTATTGTTGCTTTCTGATATTCTGGAAGTATGTCTATGTTAATAAGAGTGAGAAGATGCAAGCTTCTCGGCTATTATGGCATGAAGGGGAGAGAGGGGAGTAGAGCTGAATATTGCCTCGAGGACTAGGTTTTCCTGTTACTTGTGTGTATGAAGAGATGCAGTCCAAATAGGTACTGTGATGCTGGCCATTTAACTTTTTGTCTGGGATGTTTTTCTTACATATTTTCCAGTAAACTCTGTAGTGCTTTCTCTTCCTTCCCCTCCTGCCCTGCATCACCCTGAACCCCAGGAAACATACTGTTGAATTAACAAGTGTTTTGTAGTTTCACTTCCTTATTTCACTTCACTTATCAGCCATCCATCAGCAACTGGGTTGTACAAGAGAATTCCTTTAATATTTGCTTTTGCACACCATGATTAATAGGGGACCTTGGTGCAGTCTATGACTGCCAATAAAGTGTTGGAGCGATGGACATGGCAGTACAGCTGGAGTGTTGAGGCTTGGAAGAGCCCTCTGAAACAGCTCAAAACCAGTATTCCTTGTGCAGAATTTAGACAAAGTTTGTACTATGGGAGGTGTTCGTGTGCTATAACTTTTGCGCTCAGTAGATCCTTGTAGCTGTTCTACAGAATTAAAAAAATGGAGCAAACAGGTTATTTATCTGGAATCTTGCAGGCACGTGATCTGTGGGCCGCTACTGCTGGTATCTTTGTGGGGAAGGTGAGAAAGACCTTATGTGAGTAAGAGGCTGCTTGCCAGGGGCTACAGCTTGCTTCTAGGCAGAACTGAGCATATAGTATGTTCAAAATGCTGTCATTATGGATAGAGCCTTCTGCTCTTAACAGAAGTGTTATTGTAGAGCCGTTTTTTCGCTTGCCTGTGTCAGCAACAAGGTGCTTTCTCTTCTGTGCCTGTGTGCTAATTTATGCCATTGCTAGCTTGCCATATCCCGGATTCTTATCTGTGCTGAAACTAGGCTCTGCTTAGAATCCAAATGGTTGTGACTTCAGATTACAAATGCAGGTTTTTTGTTAGGCCCTCTTTTGCTTTCTGTCTTTTCTACTAATATAATTACAGGAAAAATGGTTATCAAGGTCAGTTTGTATAGATATACTGGGAGTGTTTTCCGGTTCCAACAAAATAACCTTATTTCCTGAAGTATTTCAAACCCTTCATACGTGTGGGTTGCAACGGTGCAATGTTGCTGTGTGCCTGCAGTTGAAGCCTTACTTACAGTAATCTAGCAGCAGGCAAGCAAGTGAACATTAATTTTGATTGAGTAGAATGATGGGGAAAGGGATAGATTCAGCATGCTGACCATAAGAGCTGTTGGATGTAGAGAATTAAAAGACAAATCCTGCCATACTTTTTTCCATGCCAGCACTTAGATGTTTGGAATGCAACAAATGGTTTTCATTACAGCTCCTTCCTGAGTTAGTGCATGTTAATTCTTGTTTGCCCTTATAAAATAAGCCATGCCTGTACATGCCTTTTTAGAAGGAGGCGCCAGTGAATCAGTCAATGCCACAGCTGACATGGAAGAAGAAACAGAGGTAGATCTGTTGTGTTTCTTGGCTTTTGGTCTTGGGTTCTGATGAGTAACCATGCCGTGGCCCCCTCCTCTATGAATAGCTGACACTTTTTAAAGCAAGATTATTTTAATCCTGTAGTGGTTAACACTTGTGAAGAAAATACTTTTTTGTGTGTGTATTAAAAAAAGAACTG
The DNA here is from genome assembly GCF_030867145.1 of Opisthocomus hoazin. Lineage (NCBI taxonomy): Eukaryota > Metazoa > Chordata > Aves > Opisthocomiformes > Opisthocomidae > Opisthocomus > Opisthocomus hoazin. The sequence continues at coordinate 11,527,351 of NC_134419.1, forward strand.
AATTGTTGGTTGAGCAGCAGAAATTAACTTTAGGTTACCGACTTTTTTTTTCCTTTGGTTTTCAGCAGCTGAGAGGCAGGAAAGACAAGTGGCCTTTAGAGGAAAACTTTTGGCTTTTCTTCTGTCCTTTCAGTCAGGCTATTTTTCCTGGCCACTTGAGCCCTTCTGGCTTCTCATGAAAAAGTTTGTGTTTTGTTCTGAAATGTGCTTGCTTCACCTGCACGTTCTAACTCTTTCAGTACTTGAGGCTTGCTCTCTGGCAACATTAGTTGACCTGCTGTCCAAAAATATACAGCCCAAATTAAACATCCAACTTGTTCTTTTTTAAGGTTTAATTTATTTTGTTTGGTGCAATCAATGTGTTAGCTATTTAATGGAAGTGGAGAGTTACTGTTCACAGGTACTTGGGTGAGGTGGTTTTGTAGATTTTTGAACTGTTTTTTTGTTTTTTGGGTTATTTTAACCAAGTGGAGTTCTATGAACTAACTTCAAAAACAATTAAATTTAATCTATTAGTCAGTCTCAGTGTATAAACTTGTAGTATCTCATACTGTAGTTTTGAGCATACTGATACTGTCTTTCTTTTCCAGTTCTGCACAGTTGAAGTTATGAAAACACTTGTGGGAAATGGGGAAATTTCAAGTCCTCCCACTGTAACTAATTATGCCAGTTGTGGCAAAAGGGTGCATTGGCTTGTTGTCTTGCAGCCAGAAGCCTTCAAAGTAGTTAGTTAGGGCTGAGTGTGACAGATGACTGTTAAACATAAGAGAACTAAAGATTGGGTTGTGTCCCCCTTGAAATGGGTAGTTTAAAACTTTTTTTTGAACTTCTGCAGGAAGCTGAGTGAGTGAAAATATCTCAACTTTATTAGGCACGAGGGTTGCCTTCTTACTTCTTGAGTTAGAAATGATACAAATATGCAAGCTCTGTCCTTTTGACTCTGCTTCAACAAGTGTATCGCGGATGTCTGCAATGTTGTTATTTTCCTTTCCAGGTCTCCCTTTAGAGTCCAACTACACAGTCTGGCTTTTGCTCTGACATCTCTTACTTGGTCACGCTGAAGGTGCCACAGCCGCCATTGTAGTTTCTCTTTCCTCCTGCTTCTCTGCCTGCTTTCTTCATTGGGCTTCTCCAGTGTATTCATTTGTTGCTATCTCAGTGTTTGTCTTGTAGTGTTCTGGGTGCCTGGAGCTCTTACACTTTACTTACCTAATTTGGTCTGTCATCCTAAATGCACTTTCCACACCTACTTTTCTTAACCACTGAATCCGTTGCCTTTGGCAACATTTGGGCTACCATATAGGGGTGTCTTGTGGTTATTTGTTGCTTTTTAAATGACAGGCAGTGACATTTAAAGCTGAGTAAACAGCAGGCCAACTTTTTTTCTGGCTTTTCTGTGCAGTATCTGGTGGCTTATTTATATTAGACCTACATATTGAAACAGCATTGGTTTTCAAAGCAGCATTGAAAACTCTTTGCAGTTCCTTTGTCTTCCCCTCAGACTTGGCAATATTTGGAGTCTGTGGTTTTGCACAGTAACTGTAGGAATCATGTGCATCTGATGCGCCTTTTCTTTAAAAGCTTCTAGTTCTCCTATTAGTGTGTTCAAACCTTTATTTTGAATTTTGAAGGCTAAAATCTGACAGCTGGTGTTCAGTATTAGTCTCTTGAAATGAAGCATGTGTATGTGTAAGTACCATTGTACGCTGAATTTCACTCCATTCCTCATTTCATATGCTTGAGTCTGATAATGTGACTGTGAGTGTCTTGCAAGGAAACAGTCCTGTTATCCTGGTCTGAAGTTAAAATAGCGTGTTTCCCTGTGCCCCGACTGTTGTGTGGAAAGAGTTATATACTGCTGCTTCTGCATTTCGTAGCACTAAGCTATAACTGCCGAAGCCTCCTCAATGCCCTTTGATCCAGAAAGCACCTATGCTTGGCTGAGCTTCTGGGTAACTTGTGCTTCAAAGAACCTGCTGCCCTCTTTCCTCATAAGATTGGGAGAGGTAACAAATACAGTTTTCCTGAACTATCTTTCTAGCAACAAAAGCATGAGCTCTTACCATGGATAAATTTGGAGGAAAAGAATTTTTTCTGTGAGCTAAAATGGTCTTTTAAACCAGCATTCAGTTTGCTGTGTTACGTTGTAGCAAATGCAAAAGTAAACAACCTAAAGCAGTTACTTTTAGGTGCTGGCAACCAGATAAACTGACTGTTGGTGTCCTGTTACATGACAAAGCTAGCAGTAGGAACAATGAGTAGCTGTTTCACTGCAACCTGATGATACGGAGTTTGAAAAGGTCTGAACACTGCTCCATTTAGCTATGAGGTCTCTATGAAATTGTGTCCTTTGCTTTCATGTCTTAGCCCGATCAGATCTCTGCTCCAGTTGCTTGTACACTTACGCAATGGCTGCTGTTGTAGTAGTAGAATAATGCTTTGAGATAATGTGTACGCTGTAGCCTTACTGTACCAGCAGTGAAATGTTTCAGGGACAAAATAAAATCCAGTATTCTCTTTGGGAGAGGTGCCCTTACTATCCTTTAGGATATTCTTATCATACAGAGCTGGTTTGTGCTAGTAAGAGCTTGAGGACAAGTATTTTTCCTTTCAGTTGCATTGGCAATTAGGAAATAACATATGTTATTTTGTGTCTGTTCCGAAAAGGCATTGTTGAAGTGCTCTGAAAAAAACAGGCCATCGGGCTGGCTGTTTGCATGGTCAGCCTGAATGACCAGAAGAATTGGATTACTTATGTGACCCTGAGGGAGCACTGAACTCTGTGTGGTGCTTGCCCTAGGGACAGTTCAGGACTCTGCACACAAGTATTACCTGCTGGCCAGCTAAAATCTAGATCAACTAAAGTCTTAAAGATGTCTTTAGGAAAATCTTAGTTCAATTGTACACTTGATGATTAGCCTGCTGTGCTTCATAGAAGTACAGGAGAAATTAGAGCCAAACCCAGACCTAATAAATGAGGTCTGAGCACTTGCCAGGTGGCAGTTTCGGACAGGACGCCAAGTGGGTTTTGCGTATGTGCTAGAATTGGGTTTGATGCATGCTGTGTCCTGCGTGTGTGTCAGTTTTCACCCAGCCCATGCTAGAATCCAGTCCTTGCCGTTAAGATGAGTGAATGACCCTGCAAGCCAATTTGAGTGGAAGTGTGCTGGGGAAATAGATGTATTAGGTGCACTTAACTAATATGGCAGCAATGGATCAAATCAGTTGGCTACTTTATTGAAAACAGGAGTATGCTCAAAATAGTAGCTAGCTGTTGTCACATTTCAATATATATGTCAATACTCTTCTGGGTTGCTTGTTTTATTTTGTTAGCGTTTCTGGAGCAATTACTGTCATGGTATGGCACAGTTTTAACTCTGTTTTTTAACAAAATAGAAAGTCAGGCCAGTGATTCCCTTCCCCCTTGCATTCTCTTGCAAATGAATTCAAGTATGGCAGTGCTTATGCATGGTCTGTCATTGCCCAGTCAGAAAGGTGAAATAGTTTGAGAGACCCGATAAGCATCACTTTTAACTGGGTTATTGAGCTAGGTGCTTTAGTGCCTGCTCTTCCAGGTTGGTCAGTACCGTTCTGATTTGAATGTAACTGGAAGTGCTGCTCTTATTGTTCCAAGGAGGCTAGGGGGGTGTGTGTGTGTGTGTGTGTGTATATATATATATATATATGTGTATATATATATATAAAATATATATATATGAAGTTAATGTAGGAACCTTAGTCAACATTTTTTCCTTAAGTATGCTAGCAACTTGTGATTTAAAATTAAGAAAAAAAATCAAATTATATTGAGCAATGTTGTTTGTTTTTTTCTTGAGTGCTCTATAATGTCATCTAGCTCCCTTAGGGGTTCAAATAAAAGCAGTGAGAAAGAAAGATCAAAGTTGGAAAAGCTCAAAGAAGCATTGTTTCTAATATTAAGTCAGGTTGGCTTGCAGCTTGGTCTAGTGGAGCCTTGAAAATCTCCAAGGATGGAGAATGGCGTAGCCTCTGAGTGACCTGTTCAGAGCTGCCCTGCTCTCCTGACACACGAACTCCTAATATAAGGGACAGGTGGTTTTGGATCTCTGGCTTGTACTAGCCTGCAATTTCTAGTTTCCAGTGTAGTCATCTGATCAACTCCCTTCCCCCCCAGCTCCAGTGCCAGGGCTATTGCAGCCCTAAACATTAGATTTTTATCATTAGTGTGTTAAGTCTTGTTTGCCTTGATTTTCGGAGAGCGGCCAGCAGGCATTTTGCTTTGCAAAATGATATGCGCTAAGCAGAAAATTCTGAGTAATTAAATTATCTTCAGCGCAAAACAGAATAGTTTGATAGAAAATTTTACTGCTTAAGAGCAGGACAGTCAGATTACTCTCCAGACTTCAAGAACTTTCCTTGCCTAATTATAAAAGACAAATACTTCTTGCCTGTTTGGTCTAGAAAAGGTTAATATAAGGAAGCATTCTGTTTCTCTGTACCTGATTTTGAAATCCTTTCCTGTGTATCATTGCACTCTTTCTCCTGCTGTTAGTCTAATTCAGAAGGTATGAAATAGCATCTTGAAGTAGTCATAAGAACATGAAATTGCTAAATACTGGAGTATTTCCTAGACCCAGGCACCTTTTGTTGGATTGCCTGCTTTGATACGAGAAAGTAGTTGATACCAGCTTTAAAATCTGGCCCAGACCAAAGTTAGATGTCAATCATTCTTTGAGGAACATGTAGTGCAAAGAAGTAACTCTTGCACTCCCCCTTTGCCTGGGTTGTCGCTCCAGGGCGAAGGGTTGGATGCACAGCACCGGGGTCAGGCCAAAGGTTCGTGTTCAGGAGCAGCAAAGCAGCTGCCGAGGGTGGGGATGCTGCGTGCCTGCCGTGTCCGTGTGTCCTTCCTGCTCGGCCGGCAGCCCACAGCACTGCTGCGAGGGAGGGTGCTCAGCTCCGGGGTGTCCGGGGGAGGGGGTTCGGCTCCAGGGTGCCTGGGAGGCGTGTGGGGGCTCGGGGGTGTGGGCAGCCGCAGAAGGAGCAGAGCCCCCCATCCCAGTGAGCGCTGTGGCAGTGAGAACTGGTTTGTGGGCGGTCTGCCCCAACGGCCGAGCCTTCTCGAACACAGACCTGTGAAACCTGGGTGTCTGCTGGAAAAGGGTTTCAGAATTAACTGGTGAGCTCAGAAAAAGACAGCGCCTGACTGTAAGGAAGAAGCTGGGTGTTGTAAACCCTTCAGGAGGTGAGCCCTGAGCCCTGGACTTGTAGAGTCTGGGTTACGTGTGCTCTTTCCTTGCTCTGGCATAGTCTGAGATCAGCTACATCCCCACTGCACGGTGTGTGGTTCACGTTTGCCTTGTGCCCCCGGTTCCCAGACACAAAGAAGCCCAACAAAATACAAGCAAGTTGAAGTGTCTGAAATAACAAGACCTACATTTACCTGTTTTATTTTAACGTGGTAATGGTGGCACGCATTTTGTTGGGGTGAATGGCACAGGAAAGTTGCAAAGCCTTTTGCGAGAGTGTTGGAGAGCTGTATGGCACAGAGGAGCAAAGTTGGTGCAGTCTGCCATAGTGTTACACACTTGGACCAGGCCTGAGAGCAAATTCTCTTGTGTGCTTCATTTGGATTTTCTTGAGACACCCCACTGCATTGCACTGGTTTTCCTTCTAGAGTGAGCTAGTCCTTTTGCTTTGGGGCTGGTGAGGGGATTGGGGCTGGGAGTGAAACAAGAAGCTGCTCAAACATGGCGTAGCTGCCCTTGTGATGTAAAGGGTCTATACAGAAAGTGTAAGCCCAGTGTTGCTGTAATGATTATTTGAGCAGCAGTGGAGCTTCCGTGTATTAACCCTGGGTTATATTACTTAGCATCATTTGGATGCTGCTTTGTTTCATTGTCTCTTGTAGTATTTATGTTATACGTAATGTAGGTTCCTTTTCATGAGGGCCACCATTTAATGGGACTGATGTAGTACTGAACACAGTGGGAATCAGTTTGCTGATTAGGACTTGTAGATACAGCAGTGAAAAAGTATAGCTTACAGCAACATGTTGTGATATTTTTCTTTGATGCTGCTTCAGTGTAGGGAATTGATATCTGGGAACTTGATCAGGCTCCATGACATACACTTGGATACTTAGCCCGCTCTTCAATGACTTATTCTGCCCGAGAGCCAGCTCTTCATCCTTTTTGCCCTTATTTTCCTCACACTGAAATGAGAGGGTGTTATTATATTGTAGGTGTTTTTGAAGGGTCTATTTAAATACCATAGAATTAATGCAGTGGTAGCTGTTGCATGCATCTTTAACATAAATGCATTGGTACAAGAGATGAAGGGAGACATTTTCAGCCACTCTTGATCTGCAAACCTTGTGCCCGCCTCTAGCCCTTAGGAGAAAAAAAAAGTTTTTAACATGTAGCTGAGCTGAGGATACTCGTATAATGATGAATTTTACGTTCCTGACAATATATGAAGTTAAATAATGAATTACAAATGTTGTTTTGTCTTTTCAGTACATCAACTGCGGTAACCTGGAACAGCTATTGGACAGTAACCAGCATCTGCCCTGGACAGTGAGGGTGAAACTGGCGTGTGACATCGCTATGGGGATCAGTTATCTTCACTATAAAGGCATTTTCCACCGAGACCTTACATCCAAGGTACCGTTTATAAAATGAAGGGAACTTTTTAGTGAAGGTACTATAACTGGTTGTTTGGTTCTTTCTCCTTCCATCAGAGAACTAAGGTGTGATCTAAGACATTTGGAGGAACAAATTGAAGTACAGTTTGTAGGATTAAAATGTCCATCAAAACATGTTGATAGTTTGTATGGCAACTGGAGAAGTAACTGTCCTGAAGGAAGGTCAGTCCTTAAATGAGTTAAGATTAGGATTTCTCAGAAAGCAGCTGCGGAGTTTTTAGTTCTGAATTGTGGTTCAGTAAAGTATTTAAATCCATGGGTAACTAAGCATAATAATCTAACATTTGAAAAGGTCAATCTTATGAAGAACCCAAATTGAGGAGATTATTACAAATGCACTTTAAAATCTCCTTGTTGCTTTTGTTTCCCCATGTATTTCACAAATCTTCAGTAGGAAGAGTGCCATTTCATTATGATTTCAGCATTAAGAGTTGTCCACAATCCTGGTTCATATTTTTTTAATTTCTAAAAGCAGTAAGATCAAACCAGTTTACTTATAATTTTCAAATTTCAGAATTTCCTCCAGAATGATATTTCAGGGGCGGAGTTTTCAATGGGCGTAGATTTGTTTGAACTGCTTTGGTGACAACTTGTATGAGTTGAGTTGGCTGAAGCAGCTAGCTAATTCAAGCTCAGCTAGAAATATTGACATAGGAGCACTAAGCTCTGTGAGCAAATGGCCCCAGCATTCACCCTGGGTCTTGCCATCCATTGCAGCCTGTGCTGAGGGCTTTGCTGTCCTGTCTGTCCTGTTGTCTGGAGCTAATGCGCTAGTTTAAGATCACTGGGGACTAGCAGCATGAACGTACTCCAAAACTGTTCTTGGAAAGAAAGACTTCATAATGTCACTTCAATCAAAAGCATCAAGAAGAATGTTATTTTAGCCTAAAATGAACTATTTTTTAAGATTAGAAACAACTTTTAAAAATAAAAACACAGCACAGTGTGTTTGTGAATGCAAGTGACTACTAGTCCTCCATCTAATTTTAGGGGTTTTTTTTAAAGCTACCTCAGTGCAGTGTTAAAGAGATGAAGGATGTACATTTAGCCAAGGGGGGGGAAAAAGTTAGTTCAATTGGTAGGTGAAAGAAGTATTTCAGTGAAGTCATGAAATACTTCCTTGCGTGTCCTTTCAAGTGAAAGGTGCTGAATTCTGCAAGGAAGAATATAAAATTAATAAAAAATGCCCAGACTTGAAGTCATGTCATTTTGACATGATACGCTCAGAAAGCTCCATTTCAGTCACCTTGGAGTGTGAGGATAAGAGATGCCTAAAAATAACTGAAAAGATATCTCTGTGTTCCTCCCCCCTCCCCCTTTTTTTTAAAATTCCGTTTAGGATGTATTTTAGTACATTTAAGAGTGTGGAAGGAGAGTTACTGCAAGGAACCAAAGTCACTAAAGAGAACTCTGTGCCTGCGTCATTTATCATAAGCACGTACTGTGATGGCCAGTCATATGAAAATCCATTTCCTGAGACCTCTGTGAATGCCTTTGTTCAAAGCTTTACATAATTGTATGTCATTCGCCGGAGCTGCCCTACCAATGCTTCAGTGTTATCTGCTGCTGAATGTCAATTGTTTAGAAAATGCACCCGCTGGGAGGAGCTCATGATTTCATTGCAATAGCAAACTCATCAGTGGCCCCAGGAAGTAGTAAAGGTTATTTAAGAAAAGCAAACAAACACCAAACCCTAAGAATTTACTAGAAGTTATGCTGTATTTGAATGGTTCTTAGCACTAAAGGTATAGTATCTGTGTGGGTCACATTGGAAGCTGTCAGGATAAAAGTTTAAGTCATCAGCTGTATTCTGTATTGTCTGGATTTTTTTGCGTAGTTTGTGTTTTGTTTGGCGTTTTTTTTAATTCTTTAAAAAATTTTTTTGAGGTGTATGCACTTGCTTGTTCTGTTTGGGAAGGGAAGTAGATGAAACACCTGGCCTTAAATGCCCGGGTACTTGTGAATTTTATTAACTTCTTATTTTAAAGTATATTTCATCAATACAATTAAATCTGTTGGGCAAGTGACTCTCCTTTTGGACAAATATTTGCCCTGCTGTCTGGCTAAGTTTTAAACAAGTCACTTTGTTCCAAAGCAAAAAAAAATTAGGATAATAACCACAGCAAAAACCAGTCACTGAAATTTTCAACCCTCAGAGTGTAGCTTTTGGCTACTACTTGAGGAGATGCCTTGTATTTTACCAGGTTTATACTGGTGGTGGGATGAGTTGTCTTCTTTCTTAATAGTAAATAGTCAATGTGTGAGTGAGCTGAAGGAAGATGGGGTCTTTCCTTGGGAGTGAACTTGTGATCTGGACTGGATAAGGGCAGATTCAATACTGTTCTATACTGTCCTTCTTTCTTCAGTAAACTTCAGTAATTTATATGATGGCTTTATTAAACAAATGAAGGCAAAGACAGGATTTAGACAACTGCAAAAGTCAGAACAGACACTGAATTTTCTGGGGAGGTATGAGGGATGTGTTTTTCTAGAAAACTTGCTCGCCTTGACTGAACTATGAACAGAATGAAGCTGACACTTTCTGCAGGAGTGTCTCCATGCTTCATATATTACGCTTAACACAATAACCCACTGCAAATTATCCCCCTAATATGAATTTTACTATAAAAATTATTTGGGATTAATTTAGACCTGTACTCTGGTCTTTTTTTCTTCTGTTTCTGGCAAACCTCGAATTCCTGCAGCTTCCTGGAGCAGGTGGCATGGATATATGACGTTTATTCTGTCAGTTATGGCAACGGAGTTGCCTTGCTCTGACAGTAGCATTGTCATCTGTGTACTGGATGCATAAAAACTTCTAGAAGGAAAAGTTCCTGTCCCCTGTCAATCTAAGACTGAAAAATAGGTGGGTTTGGCAATTAGTATACAGCAGGGTGATCTCTCTTCCTAATTGCACCATGTGGAGAGTAGCAGAATAGCACAGATACCGCAGAAAGCCAGCGGGAAGAACGGTAGAGTAGATATAGGTCATCACAGTCGATGTGGCAGCCCACGGGGGATGTCAGGCCTGACATAGCACTGTTGCCCTTCCCGCTGCCCTGCTGTCAGAGAGAGAGGCAGTGCTTGTTAGAAGAGACTGTGCTGCCCAGACAGCTGGTACTTACCCGTGTTGTGAGCTGCCCTGGGCTTGGGCTGCTGTGGCTGATCGGGTTGGTCGGCCCTGATCAACAGCAGCAGCCTAACTTGAATCTTTCAGAAGGCAAGAGCGGTCGGGTTGGCTGTTTCCAGCCTGCAGATAGTAGGTGTGTTGGCAGGGTGACTTGCACGTTTTGTAAGCCAATAAATGTGGTATGCTCACTTTTGACTTGTCATAGTTTTATGCAGAGATTAAGCCATAGATGGGTTATGACAGCCAGCCTCATTGGCTTATTCCCTGTCCCCTATCCATATCACTGCCAGCCCTGTGAATTATTTTTTATTTGGAGCTCATTGTATTGTGCACAAGGGGGATTTGCATCCTGGAATCATAAGGATTTTCTTTGTCTTTCCGTGATTCTCAAGGAGGTCTGGTTATGAATTTTAACTCTGTCTCGGTCACAGAAGATGCAGTCATTAAAACAGAAATCATAATGTGAAACATTGGAAGTGTTTCAACAGGAGCCAGTGGATTGTGATAGTTTTCCTTAATCTGACTTGTTTTGCAACATTCTGTCCATTGTCACCTACAGTTAAAATAACAGTGTTTGGGAAGGTACAGGGAAGAAGTGTCCAGCCTGCAAAAAGAATGTAACAAAATCCTTTTGTACCTGACCCCTCAACTACACAGAGAGTTCCTTCAACACCTTGTTTACGCTGCTTGCATTGCATTCAAACCCTGCTGTGGAAGCACTGTTGATTTCTTTGGCAGCTTATACCAGTGACTGCCCTAATATCAGTGAATTTATTCTTACAGTATCTCTGAGATAAGGCTGAGTTTATTCATCTCTCTCATCAGAACAGATTAAAAGCAAAAATATTGGTGAATATCGGGTGTGTGTTTTAAGACTTTATTTGGAGTATTTGGCATTTTACGCATGTTTAAGTTCAAGGCAATATGCTCTCTGACCTCAGGGGCAGTTGGAAGTGTTACAGCACTTACAAAATAGTCATGTTGGGCCCCTGGAGGCAGGGGAAGCACAGGATTAGCAACAATCTCTGAAAGATTTTGTTAAACTACGTTCCTTGTCACAGAATCCTCCTGTGATGCTGAGGAAGGCCAGAATCCCGATCCTGGGGCAACATTACAATAGTCTTAACCCCAAGACAGAAGATCTTTATTTCCAGCCCAGCCTTTCTTTTTCATCTCTTCCCAGCCTTTCTTTCACCCTACTGTTTCTGTGGCAAGAGTGGCCAGAGTCCTGAAAATAGTGGTCCATGTGTTTTATGTACAGCCCCAATTCCCTGTCGGTGTGAATCCACTGTGTGCACTGTAAGACATGGGTGCCAGGTGGAAAACTCTGTGTGATCATCTAAGTAAAGACTTTATCTTAATGTGTATGCGTAAGGGGAAGAATGAACATTCTCACAAGAAGGTTTACATATTTTACATCTTTTGTGCAATATTAATTTTCTGATGTAGTGTTTGTTGTGTGCAACTTCCTGCCTATTAAAAAAAAAAAACCTTGAAAAAACCAATGGCATTATGCACTTCATTGGCAGGGTTAGAAGCTTAAGATTCATGGCAGAGGTGTCTGCTGCTTTAGTTACTAATAACTAAGGTAACTAGGTATTTTTAATTAGTATTTATTGCTACTGTTAATTAGTATTATTAATACACATTGCCTGTTTTTACTATGGAGCAAGAATAGACAGAGGAACAAGAGACTCCTTGACAGTGAGAAGCGAGCATCTAGGAGTCTGCCCATTTTTCCAAGACTGATTGTATCTACTCTGTGACTGTCCAGTCCTTTCTGCTAGTGTACGATGCCAGCCTCCAGTCAGGCTTTTCCTCCTTGTTCAAAGGCTTCTCCCCTTCTTTTCTCTCCCAGTGCCTGCCCCCCCAACCTTACTGTTCAATCTCCTTGTCTGACTCGCTGCAGTTACCCTCTTCCCATTGCTCCTGCTTGATGCTTTCTCCAAGGTATCTTTCTGCATTCTGATCTTTAGTATGTTTAGCCATTTCTAGCTCTCCCCCTGTTCTGCTGCCCCAGGTTAGCTCTGTTTCCCTACCACCACCACCTGTTTGCTATGCCTGCAGTTCTTACATCCTCGTAATAGTCTTTGGTTTTTTCCCCCGTCTCAAGAACCTAGCTCAAGACCCTGGCCTTGGTCTCTGCCGGCCCCTAGCTTGGACTCTCTTGCTCTGTCTTGTCACCTTATTCACCCTTTCAGATTCCCCACAGAGTGGATGTCTTGCCCTAGCCTACTTTATGCAGGGGTGGCAAAAGGTCTGGTCACATTTCAAGTTGAAAACATGCCATATCTGGGTATGATACTATAGGCTAATATTTTTGAGGATTTTTTAATTTTCATTATTTCAAAATTTGCTTGCAACACATATTCTAAGTTTGTTCCCCCAAGCAGCTGAGCTGGCTTAGCTGAACACCCACTCCCCAAAAACCCACTACCAAAGCTCTTGCTTAAAAACAAATGGGCAACCCCCCAAACAAGTGCCTTTTAGTTTTGCAGAATTATGTGCAACTGAAAACAACATCTTATACTCAATAGTGGGTTGTGAGCAGTTTTAGGAAACATTGTGAGCTCCATTGAGGATAAAATCTGTGAAGAAATTCTAGTCTCTAGGCCTATACATATATATACACATATGTACATGTGTGTATTCCTGCCAACATATGCTTTCACTTCACAGTAAATGTGTAATGGCTCACCCTTCTTTCACTGAGAGAGGAGTAGTCTCAGTTACTACGGGACAGAATCATGCATGTAAGCAATTACTGTGGATTTATCTGAAGTAACATAAATTCGCTGCCTTTGGGATTGAAAGTGACATACCCTGACTTCCTACCTTGTATGCTGTTTGCTTGTTTAACACAAAATAAAACAAAATAAAACCCATGCAATGAACAGAACCTTTGTCCAGTGAGTCTCATACTTGCTGCTGCGGTTGTAAGGTCCCCTTTGTGCTAGAGTAAGCTCTTGCCTGGATATTTTGTACTGCAGGGGAGGGCTTGCGCTGAAAAGATTAGCTGTTATAGATGATTATTTCTAATGATGGTCGCAATACTAAACTTTTACTGGTACTTTGGGACCCAAATGGAGCCTGTCTCTTAAACACAATCGGTTTCGTTTAAGAAGTGTATCTAGTATTGTAAACTTCCTGTTGTACATTTAATTGTCAGTGGTGTTTCTCCTAGGGGGTAGCACTTCAAAAGCAGCTGATACATCTCAGTTGGCCTTTAAGTATTCTAATTCAGTAACAGTCAGCAGAGGTTTGCAAATGACACTGCAGTAGTGTTCCTGTATTTTCTGGAGTGCAATAAAATCTCTGAGGAGTTTAGCTTGTATGTCATACTGTAAAATAAAACGATGGGATTTCTTCATCTAAGCAACTTATTTTTAACTCTGAAACTCTTGAGTCTATTTTCATTTTTGTTTATGTAAAAGGGAGAGTAGAATACTACATTCGTCTTAGTAGGATTATGCTGTGCAAAGCAGATGTTAAGCTCCTGTAACACACAAAGGGGTCTTTATGTTCTTTCACATCTGTCTCTGCATAAACAGCTCTGTTAACTCTTTAGGGCTCATGTACAGAGTTCCTTGCTTCTGTTAAGAGAATGTCTCAGGAAGGACTGATGGCGTCCCCATTTCAGGGGGGAAAAAATCTCAAGAACCCAAGTGAAGACAAATACTGCCCTCTTTGACTGTGTGAGATGCCAAAGGAAAGAACATCCCTGTCTGTAAAGGTCCAAAAAGAAAGCTTGTGAAGGTCATCACGTTTTGCTACCCTGCAGCTTATACAAATAGTGCAACAGTAAGTCGAAAGTGTTTTCTTAAAGCCTGTGTTGTAAAGCTCCCTGGCATTTTGTCTCGCAGGCAGTTCTTGAGAGGCTCTGCACTAGAGAGGGGTTTCAACTCTTGTGTACCTGTACCAAAATCCATTACTGAAACTTCTTCATACCAAATTGATACACATATTTTCTTTTTTGTAGAAACTAAGAAGTGTCACTTTGTCAGTAGAAACAGTGCAGTATGCTTTATTGTACTTTTCCTACTAAAATACCACCTCTAGCTTAAACTTTTCAAGTTTAAATTGAAAAGCTCTTTTCAACCTTTTAGTCTCTAACTAAGCTTTCTCCCTTTTTTGATCCTGATTTATCTTGGCAATAGAATGTGAATGCTTAGAAATGTCTTTAATTGAGTGCACATGAACGAACAGTTACTGTGGGCTGTGTTAAATCACCTTTTTATACATTGCATCTTAAATCTGGTAACTAAACTATCTGTGCTGTGGATTTGGTGCAGTGTTGTGCAATGGCTTTACTAGGGTGGAAGGGTAGAGAATGAGTATGGTGGTGCTGAAGGCTGGCCTTGAACTCTTGCAGAATCTCAGCACGGAATGAAGCATTGACATCTGCAAAACTTTGTCCTGAATGAGCAGTGCAGGCTTGAAAGGTGACACCTGACCACATTGAGTATCCATAGAAGGGTTTTACTACTGATTGTGGTAGGAATAGGTTTCCATCCTTTCTGGATTCCAGGAAATTGGTGCTTAGCTACATAAACATTTGCGCCAGTTGAATTAAATCAGTTTAGTTTCGCTACAGTCAGCATTTGTAGTGACACTGGCATTTTTTTGTCTGGTGCATGTCACCTGCCCATGGCTGACTGAAGTGTGAATGAAAAAGTCATAGTCACTCTTGTACTGGAATATGTATCCTAATGAATTTAAATTTACACTCAGCCCTTCTTCATATACAGACAAAAGACAAGCTTCCTTCTTTGTCATTTAACATTATACGGTCCACCACAGCAGAACAATTAATCAGTACTTTATAGCAGAAATGTAGCCCTAGGCTTTCCCCCGTTGCCTTGTCATCGTGTTCTGGCCTCCTGCAGGACCTCTGGACCTCATGGCTGTGGGGTGTCCGCTCTGTTTGGTTTCTCAAAAAGCCTGCAGTGAAAGGGAGCCTAGCTTTGCTGCAGGCAGCTCCCGCGCATCTGGGACGGAGCTCAGAGCTGTCAGGTAGCATTACCTGGCAGCTAGATGGGATGCACTGTTGGTTTAATGTACGATTTATCTAGGAGTAGTCTACTCATATAACGGCTCAGTGCTGTACCTGAGAGCTGAGGCTGCCTGGGGCTTGGTGGGAGGTAGGATTGTTCATCTTCAGCTGGTGGTATGTTGCTGTCTAATGGGACTGATTGTATACTGGTAAGAAGCTGAAGGAAAATTTGCTGTCAGGATGATACTGCATTTAAGCATCATTTTGGTATCAAAGCAGCCCTGTAAATTATTGCAGATCTTAACGTCAGTAGAAATGTTTCTACAGATTTTTAATTATGTTGAAAATAGCTCTTAGTCCGGATTTAAATGTTCCCCCGAAATTCTGGAGACCGGGGGTTATTGGAGAATAACCCTAATCCACAAAACCCAGAAGGTAAAATAAACTACTGCAGTCTTGCAATTCAAAGTGAACAAAATGTAAATAGTCAAAGGTAGTGCAAGAGGGAAATCTGGATCTTAAAACTAGTTCTGTTATAAATCATAGAGGTGGGTTTAAGTGTTGAATTACAAATCATCTTTAATTGGTGAGAAACCTATGGCAGAAAATAACCTGATGCTTTGCTGCGTAAACTAGTATCAGCATTCTTGCACACTACAAAAACTCTGGTGTCCTCATAAACTTGTTTCTGTGGGGTAAACAATGAAATTCCACTTGTCTGAATCATTTGAGTAAGATTTTTCAGAAACGTTTTATCCTTCTCAGTCTTAAGTCCACTTATAGTGACCAAATGTTTAAACAGAGGCAAGCTGAATGAATGTGCTCTTTGATACAAAATAACAAAGCTCGTCACTGAGAAGCTTTGCGGCAATTTGGGCAAGCATGGTTGATTTAACTTGGTACATGTTTATGAATCCCCAAACTAACTGTACTATACTTCAGTCATGCTAAACAAATAGAGCTTTGCATCTCAGGAGCCCGGCATGTGTTTCAAGAGGCTGGGTTGCGTTTTCTTTCCATGATCGCAGGAGTGGCTTGCTTAACCTTTTAATTGGCAGGAAGAAAACTCACTTCAGGCCTGAGCCACAATCATCTCTGAATAACGTAAACAGTGATGACCTGAACTTGATCTTTTAGACAAGGGACTCACTTTTCTTGGTAGCTGCATTATACAGACAAGCTAATGCTTTGGGGTCAGCAAGGGGCTTTTGTACATCCAAGGACAATAGAGCTAGAAAATGTTTCCTGCTGTTTAGCTAATTAATGCAGGGTACCACTCTGTAGGAGTCGGCAGTGGTTTTGCTGCCTGTCACTGCTATTGTACTGCCTGCAGAAGGACACAGAGCAAGGCATGTGGTCAGGGAATGAATCCTCTGTCTTGCTCCACCTGTTGCAGGACAGAAAAAAACTTAGGGAAGTCAGCTATTGATTAATTTGGTGAGAAGGGAAAAGATGTGGTACTGGAGTGGTCAAAGCATGTTTTTCAGAGTTGTAAATAAATAACAAAATTAAATTCATAATACCGTGTGTGTGATGTGATGCTGCCAGATCAGAATTATCTCTGTGTGTCCTTAAATTGCCCTCCCTTCTGACATGGGAGGGCACGTCTGAAAGGAAAAGATTGATAGCTTTTCCCTATTAGACTTTTCCCTTAAATCATGTTTTATGATGTACTGTAGAATAAAGAATTTTATTTGAGACTCTAAAAGCACATATGATTCTGTCACATCTTGTATTTTCTGATCAAAAGCAAAGCAGTGAGTTCCTTTTTAGTAGTTAATGTAGCAAAATACACAAAGGCATTTAGAGTCTGCTCTGATATTGTATTCTGGTCAGGTACAGGCAAGTTGTAAAGGGAAAATTTAAGGTGTCATAGTGAACAGCATGTATCGCATACTTGAGCAGTAAGGGAGCTAAATCATCTTAATTCTTGCTGGAACATAGCTGGGTACGTGCTGCCTGTGGCTGCCTGCTTTCTCAGCAAGTTTTTAAGTGGATTATTAACTAAGTGTAAGGCTGTTTGCAGCATCTTAAGTTTGACAGACATGTGATTGTGCATGGGGGGGAGGGGAGGGGAAAAGAGTGGTTGCTTTCAGACAAAAGCTTCTCATAGATTAATGTCTTCCAAACAGTATCTTGTAGTCTTGTTCCAGATTAAAAATAGATAAAACAAATGGTATATGGGTTTCATGGCCAGACAATAACTCTTCTGTTGTTTTTTTTGTTTCGGTTTTGTTTTTGTTTTTTCCCACCAGAACTGCTTAATAAAACATGACGAGAATGGATACTCAGCAATAGTGGGAGACTTTGGTTTAGCAGAGAAAATTCCTGATCACAGGTACGTGAACTAATAAAAAATACAGCAAGAGTTGCAGTGCAATTGCAGGTCAGTAGCTCAAATGAGCCAGATCCCCAAGGCCATTATTGCATTCTGGTACAAAATTTGCAAAAAATATCCTCAGTCTTAAGTCTAGAACTGCAGGCTGGTTGATCAAAATGTTCCAGCTTTAATTACTGTCCATTTTGATAGTTTTATTGGTGACATTTATTCTTCAAAAATGCTCCAGCGAATAGAGGATTTACTTAAGCTTTTCAGTAGATCTTCTAAGCAGGTACTTGGGACAACAAAACATAAAACAAAAAACCACCACAACAAAGCAAACACAAAAATACTGTCCAGCATTCTGGATTGAGATGATTTTATAATAAATGTCCTCTGTTGATTACAAACAACTTTAATTAGCTTCTTTCTATTTTCATAAACAATATTCAGTGACATTCCAGTATTATTCTTTTTAACTTCTGCGTTGGTTGTTAGGATCCAGGTTTATAACAAGGAGATATTAAAATTACTGTCTAACAGTAGCTCACCATTTTGCTTTCCCTAAAGTGAAATTATAATCTTAACTCATTTGAGGAATGGACAGGTGACTGTCACGAGCTATTGTCACAATTGGAAATAGTCCTTTTGTCATCCCTCGGTTAGGGAGATCAAGGACAAGGATTTCATTGTGTTCGCTGTATATTGACTTGTGTATTTCGGAGTATCCTAACTGTGAAAATGTACTGTGAGATTTTTCTTCAGTGCATACTTCTGCGTAAAATAGATAAAAGCCTTCCAGTTCTTTTGACTGCAAAGAAAACAATAAAAGTTGATCTTAGCTATGCACTGTTTTTAAACTGCACATATAATAAAATCCTATCTTGGGAGGTCCGAAGGATCACATTAATGTTGATGAAATATTGATCTAAAAGCTTAACAAAGTGAACATTCTAATTTCCCAACTCCTGCTAAGTACAGCCACTGTGTATCTTGTACACTCCTGTGGAATCTCTGCCCTTTAAGGTGCTGAAAGCTTCAGCTGTATTCATATGTATGAACTCATCACAAAATCAGGAAGGCACCACAGGTGCCTTAGGATGTCCTTAATATCCAGTTTTGAGATGCCCTGAAAAGTGAGAGTATAATAATAGCTAAAAGTTAACGTAGCTTGATACTAAAACAAACAATGTAATAAAATTGTTACATTGGCCACTATTTTGGTTTGATCTAGTCTTACCTCCATTTTCTTTTAAAAAAAAGAAAGGTTTGCAAGCAGGCTGTGCTGCATACTTTCAGAGCTGCTTATTGGTATACGTATAGGGATGGATACCTGCATGTCTTGCTGCATGAATGGAGAGCTTGACATCTAGCCCAAAACTGATGGCAACAAACCTTTTTATGTGTAGATGAAGGAGCCCACTCTGCCAAGAGTTTGGAAACCAAAACTACTGAACACCTGTGACCTTCAAATAAAATAATTAAAAAAAAAAAAGTGGCCAGGCACTTAACAACTGGAAATAAAATATGAGTAAACAAAAAAGCTGGAGAAGGGACTTCTACAAGGGCATGTAGTGATGGTACAAGGGGTAATGACTTTAAACTAAAAGAGGGTACATTTAGATGAGCAGTAAGAAAGAAATTCTTCACTCTGAGGGTGGTGAGGCCCTGGCACAGGTTGCTCAGAGAACTGTGGATGCCCCCTCCCTGGCAGTGTTCAAGGGCAGCTTGGAGGGGACTTTGAGCAGCCTGGTCTGGTGGAAGGTGACCCTGCCCATGGCAGGGGAGTTGGAACTGGATGATATATAAAGTCCCTTCCAACCCAAACCATTCTATTTATTGAAGCTTTCTTTTTCTTTCACCTTCTCCTCCTCCTATTGAATGTTCCAGTGATTCCAGTAGGAAACCAGTGTAAAATACAGTATGTTATGGAACCCACATGTATTCACTTACCTCTGGTGAAATTTTCTGCAGATACTTGGAGTTATGGAAAGTTAGTAGCAATGCCTGAATCAGAGTATTTAATTAATGGTGGTTCTCTGGTCCTCCCTGGTCCCCTCCCCTCTTTCCTGCCATCTATCCCATATCTACATAGTGAGAAGTTACCAGTGGTGGGTTCACCCTTCTGGATGGCACCAGAAGTACTCAGAGATGAACCTTACAATGAAAAGGTAGGTACCTGGTATAAACGGACTTTAGTTGTCAGATGTTGTGCTTCAATAGCTGTATAGAAGGTTTAGAATTTCCATAATATTAAAATTATTGTTATTTTAATTCGTGACATTTCTGTACTCAGTAGGTCATTCAGTCTAAGGGAGAGTGTGAGTTGAATAACTAATATTTTTAATTCGTGGTGTGGATTCCTAAACAGAAATAGAATTACCTTTATCATAATTCACTGTTATGCTATGTCCATTCTGAATCATCCCACATGCAGAAATATGATAATGGCTTGTTGACCGAACTCAACTGAATTTAACCAAGAATCATGAGAAATGTAGTGAGGTTACCTCCCCGATCATACATTAGTGAAATCTGGGTAGAAGTAAAACGTCTGTATGTAAATATGTACAAGTATTTTAATTTAAAAAAAAAAAAAAAAAAAATCAACATTTCTTAAGGTAAGATTCCTGGATAAAAATGTTCTCCAAAGGTATTTGTATGTTTCCCTATTTGTGGCATTGGGAAATGTTTCTTTCAGAGGAGGATCAGATCACACTGGATTTTAGAAATAGTATTTTCAATCAAGCTCTTCTTTACACATGGTTTTCTCTCCCATGTGTAATGTAGTCTACTTCAGCCCTGCAAGTGCAGCTTTCTGTGATAAAGCCCACGTCCTGTACCTTTTTATAGCTAGCAGTCAATATTCTGTTTAATTGGTGGTACTTTTAACTTTCAGGAAGGCAGTAGCTACCTCAGTAATGAATGTAATAATTAACATTTCAAAGCTTTGTTAAGAGTTCCAGTTGACCTAAATTAATAATAAAGTACCCAAATCTATGACGCCACATTCTTCACTAGCTCTAGGGCATGGAGGACTAAAGAGGAAGCAGGTCTCATCTCATCAGCGTGAAAGCTGACATGTAAGCCTGCCTGATATTTAAGGGATGGGGGATACCAACTTGAGCTCTGTAGACTTGTGTTCTAGGTTTTCCTGAATTTTATTACATGTTGAATTCAGTTGAGTGGAAATCTGAGGAACCGTGCAGCTCCAAGGGTAGTCAGATAAGAGATTACTAAGTGTCATGGAAATTTCAATGGAAATCGATGCTGGTGTACAGTGTTACTAGATATCTCAAGCTTTGGGAAAGACACTGTTTTCTCCAGAGGTACTGAACTGTGAGAAGAAAAAAAATGTAATTTTTCTTAAAACCAGCATTAATGTTCTGCGTAAGCTGTGATTGTGTATTCTAAACCCATCTTTCTAACCACAGTGATACATAGGCATATCATGGTTTTGGCTGTGTTGTTAATTACTCCCATCTGTGAGACATCAAATGCAACTTCACCATTCTTTATGCAAGGAAGGACTTTTTTTTTTTTTTTACACTGCTGAATTAAGAGTGGTTTGGTGGGTTTTTATTTTTTTCTTGAAAGTGTTTTAAAGTTATCATTGCTATTTGTGCTACAAGAATGCTTTACTGTGAGCCTGTGTTTCTTCACATGGAAAATGTTAGCTATAATGCAATTGTTTAGTGTTGTAAGGCTGTGGTGTGGGTCTAGTTGTTTCATGATAACCATTTGGGGTAAGGGGAAACTCAGTGACGGATATTCATAGCTGAACCATGCAACTATTTTTTTTTTTTTTCTCTCTCAGGCGGATGTGTTCTCCTATGGTATAATTCTGTGCGAGATTATAGCAAGAATACAGGCAGATCCAGACTATCTGCCTCGCACAGAGGTAAGTGGTTATGTTTATAACATTGGTGGGAGGTGGTAAGTATGCCATGATAATGGCTGGCCTTTAGAAGTTCTGGCACTGCTGCCAAAGATACGATGAATAGGTGTTACATTAAAAATAGCCTGTAAAAGGCTTTTGTTCTTCTGTCCTGTTATTGTAAGAAGCTCCATTGTAGACACTTTCACACAAACTTTGTCCAGCTGCAGTCCTCATGGGAAATCCTTTCTGTCCCTAACTGGCAGAGCATTGAGAGTGTTGCAGTGACCTTCCTTTTGTAGAGTGATAGCTCATGGAGACTTCCTGCCAGACTCAGAACAGAGCACTTTTGGCACACTGCGTGTGTTCAGCAGCCTCTCCTTGTGAAAGGGGCAGGAGCTATGTTAGCAGCAGCTAAAACAAGGTCACTCTTATTCTTGTATAGACTGTGCTAAGCACTGTGGATCAGAGCTAGAATCGACTAATCAAATGAGATGGTTCTTACTTTCTTTAGTTGCCTTTTGGCTGAGTCCTATCTGCAGGGCACCTTTTGGCCCTCTATGGACGTCTTCCAAATTGTCTGTTCTGAAAACGAAAAATTGCTTAGGTCTTGAACTGCAGTAAATAAGACATCCTTTGGTTTCTCTGCCCTTCAGATTTTATAGAAGTGCATTTAAGGAACTGGGTAATTTGTATTACCGGTCCACTGAAAAATTTACTATTTTAAATGATAAATTTTCATCATAGCGAAGCCTCTGGTTTTATAGCAAGCTGTTAATTTACACTGTGAAAGTCACCATGGTGAAACATCATAGTATAGGATATTGCTTCCAGATCCACACAGGCAGCATTTCAAGTGCAATGGATTGCAGTTGAGTCCAGGAAGAAGGATGGGCTTTGAAGTAAGCTCGTTCTCTTACAGGTATCCTGTATCAAGTAATCCCCACTGGGAATGCTGCAGTTCAGAGTGTGCATGGAATTTTCTCAAAATCCTCTGTATGTGGCTGCTGAGACGTAGTGTTTATGGCTATTCCTGATAACTCCATGTAGGGAACCCCTGAAAAGAGGATGCTTTGGGCCAGATAGCATACCTCATTTATATCTCTATGCTGTGTTTTTGTTTGTACAGAATTTTGGATTAGATTATGATGCCTTCCAGCACATGGTGGGAGACTGTCCCCCTGACTTCCTCCAGCTGGCCTTCAACTGCTGTAATGTGAGTACCTTAGTTGAAGGGGAGAGGCCTAAACTGGAGTTCTCCAAATTCCTCTGGGCTGTTGAAGCTTAAAAGCATTTACAGAAGAAACTTGAAGAGCCTACCTGTAAAAGCAGTGTACATTCTGATAACCCGGAATGTCCCTTGCCGTTTTTATAACCCTTCCCTTCCCCTTGCAAAAAGGTCCATCTTGTGTTTTTGCAATTCTGTGTTCTGTCATGCCAAACAAACAGGTCCAGCACACTGAACAGCTTCTTGTGGGCTGCTCAGGCTGATCACAACCAGTTGTATGCTATTGACACTGGCTGGCCCTTGGGCTGACAAAATCCAGCTGTTATTGTGTACAGACCTACTGAGCTGTGAAGAAAGAATTCTGAGTTGTTCTCACAAACAAAGGGGACAAACAAATCAAGAGCAGGCACTAAACTACTCTGAAGTTTCCATATGCTGCCTTTTGGAAAGTGGGATAAACCTCCAGATCCTTAGCCTGTTTTCCAAAAGAACAAACTTGGACCCAAATGTTTTAATATCAGTAAGGCTCTAGGCAATGCGCTGCATGGAGCAAATTTTCTGCTAGTTATTCAAGTAAAATTGTGATAGTTGGTGCTGGATACCTTCATGGCTCCTCAGTGTGAAAAGTCCAGGGAAGTAGATCTCTTTTGTGGGTTATCCCACAACAGAGGCTGCTAGTATCTTTGTATAGTAAACTGGTTTATGTGAAGTAAGAGAACCTGAGCTTCCACCAAATTCAGCTGAAGTTCGGAATGTCCAGTTTGCACAACATAAGTTGAGGCAAGTTCTGAAAATTTTATTTCACAAAACTTTGCCTGGGACCCCACAACCAGGACATGCTAGAGCCAATACCAGCACTGTGTCCAAGTAAGCGTTTGTAAGAAGAGTCTCAGAACAGGCTTTTTATTTCTGCCTGTTACTAATTTTCAGGCTTTGTTTTGTTTTCATGTCAACACTGCTGCTGAAAGTGGCAGTCTCATCTCTCCATGCTCTTGATGCCCCCGAGCGCTCTCTATTTTGTAGTAGTACAAATGCATGTGCTTACTCAAGGGGAGAGCAGTGTAAAGGTGAGGATGTGAGCAGGTGGGGTGACTGCTGCTCTTGACATAGATAGCATAAATTTATTCTAAAAATATTTGCAGAACTTACTCTGGACAAGCTACTTCTCTGATTTCACCTTCGTGCAGTGGAGCTTGCTTCACCAGGACAGTGGTACATCTGACTCGTGTCTATGAAGTGTTTTGACTATGTAAGCACTAAAGGGTTTGGCTAGATGTAGGATTTGACTTCTGGAAGTCTCAGCTCCCACCTGTAGACAGAAATTGTACTGCATCCAAACACATGGTGCATGATTCAAAGCAGTTTTTCAGCACAGGTGAAATTCAGAGTAAAACTGTACTCATGAACAAAGGGGAAGTGACTGAGTTATATTCTCACGTAAAAATTTGGTGTGTTCAGAGAAAAAGGTTTTTCTCTACTGATTATCATCAAATGCTGCTTTCTGCATAATAAACATCCCTTCCCTTGAAATACCCCTTGAAGCTGGCAAGGGATGTCAAAAACAACAAGAAGGGCTTCTTCAACTGCATCAGCAGCAAAAGGAAGGCTAGGGACAATGTGGGGCCACTGCTGAATGAGGCGGGTGTCCTGGTGACGGAGGATGCAGAGAAGGCAGAGCTACTGAATGCCTTCTTTGCTTCAGTCTTCAGTGCCAAGGCAGGCCCTCAGGAATCCCAGGCCCCGGAGGTAAGAGAGGAAGCCTGCAGAGAGGGTGACTTTCCCTTGGTCAAGGAGGACTGTGTGAGGGATCACTTAAGCGATCTGGACACCCACAAATCCATGGGCCCCGATGGAATGCACCCACGAGTGCTGAGGGAGCTGGCGGATGTCATTGCTGAGCCACTCTCCATCATCTTTGAGAGGTCCTGGAGGACAGGAGAGGTGCCCGAGGACTGGAGAAAGGCCAGTGTCATTCCAGTCTTCAAAAAGGGCAAGAAGGAGGACCCAGGGATCTACAGGCCGGTCAGCCTCACCTCCATCCTGGGAAAGGTGATGGAGCAGCTTATCCTGGAGGCCATCAACAAGCAAGTGGAGGAAAAGAAGGTTATCAGGAGTAGTCAGCATGGATTCACCAAGGGGAAATCATGTCTGACCAATCTAATAGCTTTCTATGATGACATGACTGGCTGGGTAGATGAAGGGAGAGCCGTGGATGTTGTCTGCCTAGACTTCAGCAAGGCTTTCGACACAGTCTCCCATAATAACCTCCTAGGGAAGCTCAGGAAGTATGAGCTGGATGAGTGGTCGGTGAAGTGGATTGAGAACTGGCTGAATGGCAGAACTCAGAGGGTTGTCATCAGCGGCGCTGAGTCTAGTTGGAGGCCGGTAACTAGTGGTGTCCCTCAGGGGTCAGTACTGGGTCCAGCCTTGTTTAACTTCTTCATCAACGACCTGGATGAAGAGTTAGAATGTACCCTCAGCAAGTTTGCTGATGACACCAAACTGGGAGGTGTGGTAGACACACCGGAAGGCTGTGCTGCCATTCAGTGAGACCTGGACAGGTAGGAAAGCTGGGCAGAGAGGAACCTGATGAGGTTCAACAAGGGCAAGTGCAGGGTCCTGCACCTGGGGAGGCACAACCCCATGCATCAGTACAGGCTTGGGGTGGACCTGCTGGAGAGCAGCTCTGCGGAGAGGGACCTGGGTGTCCTTGTGGACGACAGGTTGACCATGAGGCCGCAGTGTGCCCTGGCTGCCAAGAAGGCCAATGGCATTCTGGGGTGCATTAGGAGGAGTGTGGCCAGCAGGTCGAGGGAGGTTCTCCTTCCCCTCTACACTGCCCTAGTGAGGCCCCACCTGGAGTACTCTGTCCAGTTCTGGGCTCCCCAGTTCAAGAAAGATGAGGAGCTACTGGAGAGAGCCCAGAGGAGGGCTACAAGGATGGTGAGGGGACTGGAGCATCTCTCCTACGAGGAAAGGCTGAGGGAGCTGGGCTTGTTTAGCCTGGAGAAGAGAAGGCTGTGAGGGGACCTAATATATACTTACAATTATCTGAAGGGTGGGTATCAGGAGGATGGGGCCAAGCTCTTTTCAGTAGTGCCCAGCGACAGGACAAGGGGCAATGGGCACAAACTGAAGCACAGGAAGTTCCGTCTGAACATGAGGAAGAACTTCTTCCCTCTGAGGGTGACGGAGCACTGGAACAGGCTGCCCAGGGAGGTTGTGGAGTCTCCTTCTCTATTCAAGACCCGCCTGGACAAGGTCCTCTACAGCCTGCTGTAGGTGACCCTGCTTTGGCAGGAGGGTTGGACTAGATGACCCACAGAGGTCCCTTCCAACCCCTGCCATGCTGTGATTCTGTGATTCCCTGAACTGAAAGTGGAAATTACTGCCTTGTGATCGAGCCATTAATATGCTGATTTCATTGTGGGGCATGCTGTAATTCACCTGCTGCTTACCTAGTAAAAGGAAAAAGGTGGTGAACAAGTAAGGCTTCCAAAGCATGCTGTGCTTTTATAATAGGTGATCTGAGTGATAATTTGCTCTTAGATATGGATGATTATGTAACTGTTTATTATTTAATAGGTCAACAAACAGTGTAAACTGTATAGCTCAGCTGATTAGCTGAAGTAATGTGCAAAGCCCTGGGGTTTTCTACAGCTGGGAAACATGTTTCAGGGCAACCAAAGAAAACCAGTAAAAACTGACATGTGTGAATAGTGGATGAAAATTTGTTTAGTTTGCTGTTATAAAGTGTATTTTTTAAATAAGTACATGCAAGGAAATCTAAAACTTATGGCTCCCCAACAACTGTAAGCTTACTTGTGCAAATGCTTATAAAGGTAATCATGTATGATCATGGAGAAAGCTTACCAGCACGAGGTGAGCTGTGGGCAGCTGCTGCCTTGAGGAAGAACTTCTGTGCCATTTGAGCAGAATCTGGACTGCTCAGGGATGGAAGAGGCATATGTTGCTCTGAGTCACTTTTCCATTGCCGCTCTTGTGCTGGATCTCACCTGGCAGAAATTAAATAGCCGGAGAGCTCTACTTACTTTCTGTAGCTTGCAACAGCTCTCTAAGCTTCCCAAAGTATTAAGCTTGTCCAGGTACAGGGTGTGTGCTTTGGTGTTGCCCCTGCCCTACTCTTTCAGTGAAATAGGAAAAGCAGAAAATTATGTTTTCCTATGCCAGGAAACTCCAGCTGCTGCATTAGAACAACTTTCTTGCTGCTCTTAAGCTCATCATGCGATTTATTTGTTTGGTTGGTTTTTATTACTGTACATGTGAATTTTTAGCCCTTTACCCTTTGTTGCTAGAAGGTGTTCTGGCATTGCTGATCATAGCAGTTCTCTTCAGAAAGATCCATCTCCTAGGACCTGCAAGGCAGTATCAGGGAGGTCTTTGGGGTTTTTTGTTTACAAAGCACCACTGTTCCCTTTGTACTAGAGGTAAGATCTGTCTGGGCTTGTCTGCTCTGAAAAAGCCTTTAGAGCACTGGAAATGGGAATCGGGTCAAGCGGAATCTTTTTTGAATAGTGTAATGAGGTTAACTTTCAGCTTTGCTACTTACAGTAGTTAAACCTGTAACATATATGCAGGGTCAACATTCAAAATGATGAAATGCCTTCTGAGTTACCACTTAAATTAAACTGCTTGCCGTCTAGTACAATTTTAGTGTTGGACTTCATTTAGAGATCCATTTCTACTAGGGTGAATAAATAAATACATACTGATGACTGTGGGGCAGTATTTTACTTGGGCAAAAATGGGGTTTTTTGTATTACTGTGTCAAATTATATAACCAATCTTTCTTCCTCACAAGACAGACAGTACACTGAGTAGTAAGGCTAATTAACAAATGGAAGGATACAACATTTTAAACTTCAAAATCAGCAATGCCATTTAGGTGGGTTTTAATTAAAGCCACAAGAAGATGATGGAAGAATTACAAACTTTTTAAAGAGTGACATAGCCACGTTGCTCTGTGCAATCCTTATTGCTTCAGGCACGTTTTGAAATAACACTGATGTATAATCTCTGACTGATAACTGGAGTCCAGAAAGAAATCCTGGAACTATGAAAGCTGTTTAAAACAAACAAACAAAACCCTGTCTGAAGGCCTGAATCTAACAGCTTCCACCCTTTTCAATTTAAAATGCATCCTCATCATAGAATGTCTACAACTTGATCATTAAATGAGACACGTATAGTACACATAAACTGGGACAGAATACTACTTTTCCCTGTGTTACTTAGGTTTTTTGCAATGACAACACACTTAAAACCATCTTGAATTTCCTCAGTTCCGTCAGATTGTCCCTTGGTCTGTCCACTGTGTAAGTAGAGTAACATGGGCAAACCCACATGAACTTACTTGATTTGTGTGCGTTCACAGATGGATCCAAAGCTGCGTCCTTCATTTGCTGATATTGTCAGAACACTGGAGGAGATCTTAAACCGCCTGAGAAATGAGGATTCGGAGAGAAAGTTTTTGAACCTTGACAACAGTGAAAGAAAACCCAAAGGTAAGTGTGTTGTACAAACATTGCTGCAGGCTAACAGCAAGAGGGCACAATGCTTCGTATTTTGAAGACTGGGATTTCAGCTATACATGGTATTACTTACAGCTTATGAATTATTTTGCTCAAAGCCTGAAAATGATTCTGGAACAATGCTTTGGGAATGGTTCTGTAAGTTTCTAATAGTATATGAAAATCCATCAACTCTTGCTGTGTCCCTGCCATAATTAGTGCATATACATAATTTCTTTGATGTATGTTACATGTAACACTTAGAATCTTCTTAAATTCCTTCAGGAGGAAGAGCAGAGAGGATGCAAGAGTATTATAGAGTACCTAGAAATACTCTGAAAGCCAAGGGAAAAGATGAATCCGGGATCTGCTTGGGAATGCTGGCCTTGAAGGGCTTTCTCTAAAGCTGTCTAGTGCCACCTGGTGCGGGGAGCAAACTGCAAGCAGTTCGTGCAGGCTGGGGCATATTCTGACTTAGATATCTTTCATGTTAGTAGACTTCTGGCATTGGAAACTTAGAGTACAGTAAAAATAGTTGCTCATACTATGTAGATATAAATACACAATACATATACATATATATCTATCTGTAGTGTGGTTATGGATTGAAACAAGTTCTGTATTGCAAACCACATAGAGGGCATGCATGTGGTAGTTCTCCCACACCTGGAAAGTGTCTAAAAGAGGTGTGAGTTAAAAAGGAAAATTTTTTGTTTGGGATTTTTTGGTTGTTGGTGGGCGGGTTGGTTGGGTTCCGCCCCCCCCCCCCCCCCCCCCATTTTCCTGGTGTTCTCCCTTTGGAGTACATGTCATATTTGCATCTTCCTGGAGAAGTGTTACATGCTGTTCTTTGACTTGCATAGTCTTTCCTAGGAGGACTGACTCCAGTCTAAACAGTGGCAGTGTTTAAAGGGAAAATGGAAATTGTTCTGTGCTTATTCTGGAAATCGTAATCAAAAGATGTCATTTCTTCATATCTGTTTGTTATTACTCTATCACAGCTCTTCAGAGAGCCAGTGGCAGATGCATGTTCCAAACACTCAAGGAGTTAGCATCTTTTCCTAAAACAACTAAAATTTTCCCATCTTGTCCTAGTGATAGAGCTTTAGTTTTTATATATTTATATGTGTGTGTGCGTGTGCCCAACTAAATACACACACGAATATGTAGAACTTTTAAACTCCTATTTGTTAGAGTCAAACTCATATATCCCTGGTTTCTGTATTGGATAAGGTACTGAAGGAAGGCTGGGATGGAATGATGTAAACTCTTCATGGTATCAGGAGGGGCATTTATTTTGGTCTTAGACTTTTTCCATCAAGGTGAAAAAGTTCCCCAATTCCTCTGGCAACTGTATTTTGTACTTGCTCTCTTTTATGGTCGGTATCATGAGGAGATCTTGAGCAACCTCTTCTGGAAGCCAGGATGAGAAATCGAGAAACATGCACATTGTTCTTCTCCAAGACCACCCTGTGCCATCTCTGCTGTGTCAATGTACTGGCAGCGAGGAGGTTTGAAGGGGCCCTAAAACACAGGGTTGGGTAGAAGAGGGAAAGACTTCTTCATTCCTACCAAATTTTTGTACAGTTTCCTTTCCTTTGTTTTTTTTTCTGAAGACAATATTGTCATGTCACATTAGCATCCTCCATAATGTGAGTAGAAAATTTGATAATAAAATGATAAAGAAGCAATCCAGTTTCACTGCCGAGGGAAGTAAGATGGCGTTGACTGAATTTGCATTTCCTCAAGTCTTCAGGATTACTTTTAATTAGCCTGAGGCATGAGTGAAGAGGAGGGAATATTTTAAACATAGTTTTGACTGCCTTTTATTTAAGGTCCTGTGGACAGGGCTGCCCAATCTCCATGTTTGAAACAATACACTGAGGAGAAGGGAATGATGTCCTTGTGTTTGTGCAGGAACTTGTACAGAATGAGCAAACATGTACTTACGGAAGATAATTTGGAACATCAGAAATGCAGCTTTTTCTTTACAGTTGTCATGAAGGCTCTGTGAGTGAGCAGACACCCAGGCATGTAGCTCCTTTAGGCTAAGAGTATTTCTTTTCTTCTACTCAGGGTCAATTGAAAAAGGACCAGGAGTAAAACGTTTGAGTTCCCTGGATGATAAGATCCCACCCAAGTCACCCCGTCCACGTCGGAATATCTGGTTGTCACGCAGCCAGTCAGATATCTTTTCACGCAAGCCTTCCAGGAAGATAAACGTGCAGGACCCCTACTATACGCCAAACAAAGGGTTAGGCCGGAAAGTTAATCCCTTCAGTGCCCGGGAGGACCTCAAGGGGGGGAAGATCAAATTCTTTGACATGCCAAGCAAGTCTGTGATCTCCCTTGTGTTTGACTTGCATTCTCCAGAGGCAGGTGGAGGCCTGAAGGCCAGCCAGTCCCAGTTCCGGCAGGCATACAGCACAGACTGGCAAGATATTTCCCTTCTTCCTGGGAGGAGATGCAGATCCCTTCCGCTCTCTCCTGAACTGCCGCACAAGGAATATGGCCTGTTTGGGGGACTGTCTTCAACTGTCAGCAGGTGTGACCCAGCCCAGCTAGGTGCAGAGGTTCGGCAAAAACTCCTGAGTAGCAGTAAATATGGTGTGTCAGAGATTCCCCCCTTTCAAGCCAAGCCTCTGAGGCCAGAATTTTTTCCTGTACCAGGACAAGAGGAGGATATGGACTGTTCAGATGGGCCAGTGGCCCAGGAGGAAAATGGGTTTTGCCCTGTTGAGAACACGTGTGGAGATCCAGCATGTAATCAACCATTAGTGCTGGCCCAGCCTGAGCTGCTGTCTTACAAAAAGCTCCCAGTTGAGAATTCAGTGAACTCTGAGGGACATGGCTCCTCACAAGCATTTGCAGGTTGTCTCCCTTCAGAAGAGATGGAGGTAGAAGATGGCCTACTGAAAAATACTCCGCTAGAGTCTACAAAGCCTCTGTTCAGCGTTAGTCCTTCCAGCGAGCCGAACAGAGAGGCATGGCCCTTCAAGGAGCAGGATGGGGATGGTCCTGCTCTATTGTCTCAAACCTCCTCCAACATCTCAGCAACTGGCAGCACGCAGTCAACTTGTGACATATGAAGAGAGGGCTCAAACTGAACATGTCCTTGAGGGAAGAGTTGTTCCTGGTCGCTTAAACTCTGTTTTTCTATAGTGCTGAGCTTCACATTCAAAAGAGACTCAGCAGATGGTAGAAACTGGCTGTCAAACAAATAGCTGCAGACAGCGTCTGGAGAGACTGATTATTTTAACTTTATTTCAAACTGTGCTTATTCCTTTCCCTGATTTGCATTAGGAGGGGGAACTGCTCCAACCAGAGTGGCCGTGTGGACCCCACGGTCCTTCCAAGAGGCAGCAGCCAGAGCAGGCGGCACCGTGTAAACTGTTTGACCTGGATTCCAGCATGGAGCATTTTAAGGCCTTGAGCTCCATGTTGGGTAGAAAGAGTGACCCTTAGGTTTTCCCTCTTCCTCTGACTGACCAGCTGCTCTAAACCACTGCAGATTTTGCATTAACATTCTGCAGCAGCGCATGTGAGTCGGAGCCTCTGTTTTAGAAACAGGCACAGAAATCTTTCAGAGCTATGCTGAGCAGATAGGAATGCTCTCTGGTTCCAGAGCTGCCGTGAATGCTGTTGCAGCATTAAACAAGCTCTTCTTTCAAAAGCAGCAAAATGAAAACCCTTCATGCAGGTCACAGTCTGCAAGCTGAGTCACATGACAAGTACTTTGCGATTAACTAGAAGAATCTGTTCCCTGATGTTTCATTTTCCCTTGGGATTTGGTAATGATGCGTAACACATTACTGCAGGGAAGCAGGACGTGGTAACAAGCACCGCTCTCCTCCTTGCACAGCTCTTCATGTACTGAAACCCAAATGTGGAGGAAGATTTGCCCAGGGCACAAGAGAAGAGGCATATTCCAGACGTTGTTATTTCTGGGCCTCTGGAGAAACTGCCAGTGAAAGTACCAGCTGTACTGAGCTTTTGGAGGGTGTCGGCTCTTACCTCTGAAGAGCTGAATGGACATCATCATCTGTTTCTGCAGAACAGTTAAAATACAGTATCTACATCACAGTTGACTATTACCACTAAGCTAGAAGGGTCACATTCACGTCCCTCTCTGGTATGACATGCCATCCCATTGATATCACTCCAGGAGCGGTGGCTCCTTATTTAAAACCAGAGTGCTTGGTAGAGGACAGGAATCCCCTGCTCAGGGGAAGCTGCCAGCAGTGTTGCAGCCACACAAGTGCTCTTGGAGAGGATAGACAGTAGACTCGCACAAGGGCTTTGAATTGTCGAACTGAAGAAAATTAGCTTGTCCTAAATTAACTTTTTTTTTTCTTCTACAGGAAGAAGCTGTTGTCTTCATTGGCTTCTCCTGTCACTGAATAGGATGATCTTTTTTTTCCCTTTTTTTTTTTTTTTCTTCCCTTCACCAGCAGGTACATGTGAAAGCAGCAGTGGTGTAAGCTTTAACGCTGCTTGCTGGAGCCAGCATCGGAGATCCCCGCTCTGGGATGCAGTGTACGGGAAAGAGCTTGTTCTGTGGTGATGCTTGTGCAACATCCTGCCCTTTTTCACTATCAGTGTCCCAACGATGTGGAATTTTAAATTTTTTTTTTAACCTATATTATCATTCCTAACTGAGGTATGCATTGCTTGCCTGCTGAGCAGATGGTGATGCACTGGAGACCAGAATTTCACCCAGGTAGCATGTTACGCACTCTCTCTGCTCCCTTGTAAGGACAGAAAATGTAAGCTAGTCTTTGATGGAAGCAAGACTATTCCTACTCTTTTCCTATCTCAAAGAAAGGACGAGGGAGAAAGCCTTAGTTCTTACTTGGCTGAGATGCTTGTATTTCCAGAAGTGTAGGTAACTGTTCTGCGAGTTATAATTATGACTTCCGCTGGTGAAATATGTGTTCACCTGAGCAGCAGTTATTCCTTTGCAGTGGCTGCGAAGAATTAAATGAGAAACCCAGCATCACTGAGTTACTTAGCACAGTCCATGCCACATTAGGCAGCTGTTAGCAGTTTGAAAGGCAAAATGCCTGTCCTTACCAAGATCACCCCTTTTGGCCCTCTGCCTCTTGAAGGTCTGTAGAGGTAGTCTGTCTCGCGTAGCCTGCCTGCAGGGCTGGTGTCTGCAGAGGGCAGAGCAGCTTGCGTGGCAGGCATTCTGTGTGTAATTTCTTTTGAGGACAGGGAGTCAGTTAGCAGAACTCAGTTGCCACCTAGTTGCCGGCCCAGTGCCTGCTTCCCCCTCTCCCCCTTTTTATCTTTTACACAACTGTAGTCTTTCAGGAGGGAAAACATCAGCACCACCTTCTGTTGTCACAAGATGGATTTAGGTGTGTGACTTCAGACAAACAAAGCAATAACAAGGAAGTTTACTTCTGGATCACCAGCCTGCGAGGAAGCTGTCCAGCATCCCACAGCTGCCTGCAGCCCCATCGGAGAGCAGGCACACGCCTCTGGCTGTGCTGTGACTTGCATTAGCCCTGGCCATCAGCGCTGACACACCCCATCATGAAGCCTGTTGCCCTCTCTGACGCTGACTGCAAAGCCTGTACAGTCAGGCTTGGGGTACCTCTAAGGCACCCATCACAGTGACCTCATCTGTTTTCTTACACCACGGTCTCTTAAAATGTTTCCCTGCCCTGAACAGCTCTCTTAAAATTTTAGCCATGCTGCTTTGTATTTTCTTAAATGTCCACTCTAAGCACAGCTAGCTGATGTTCACAGGGCGTATCTATCAACTTGTCTAGCTCTTCGTACTGAGGTGGAGATGTCAGAAAGAAATGCCAAGGAATAGCTCAGGCCTTCCCTGGATTCTTTGTCTGCAGGGGAAGAGGCATGTGTGTGAAACTGGAGTACAAGGCCGTTTTAAAATAGCTAAGCGCTTGCTAAAACCCGGTGTTTCCAAAGGTCCGGATGCAGGTGGTACTCACTACGTCTCATCCCTTGGCTGTGTAAAGCCGAAGCTAGGTTGCACCTAGTAACTATTTCTAGGTTTTCTGCCCACCTGAGGGTGCTTTTCTACTGGGGGCCATTTTCTGACAGCTGCTGATGAACACGAATACAAGCACGTCGTCAGCAAGCTCCTTGTTTTATAGTGATGTGACAGAGTTTTACTGTGATTGGATTTTATGATGATTTTTGACTTTCTTAGGGGAGCAGTTCCTGCTCTTTTAAAACACTTTCTACACATTGCTAGGTTCCCTGAAGAGATCAAAGATGGGTTTAGTTCACTTTAAATCTTTCTATGTTGAATTCATTTAAATGTCTGTAATAAGCTATTTTTGTTGTGGTTGCAGGTTGATAAAATGCAACTAAGAGAATGCATGTGAATTGCTGCCCCTCAAAAGCAGTGCAGACAAGGGGCTATAGTAGACTTATACCTGTTGGAGAGGCGTTGATATATTATGTGTAACAGAACATTGGTATTTTTTGCCAGTACAACTAAAGACACTTGAATAATTCCTGTTTGCACTTAATGCTATTGTTTATATTGCATGTCACTACATTTCTATGCAAAACAAATAACCTTTTTTTTGGGAGGAGGGGCAGCCAGATATTTGATTAAGTATAAAGATCTTTGGGAGATGATCTATTTTCGTATTTATGAAGGAGTTTTACGTCTTAATATTCTGCAGTCTGTAAATAGCTCAACTTGTAATTAAAGGCTTAGGAAGAAGTTTGTAGCCTGTGTATAATAGTAAGTTAACACTGCCAGAAAAAAAATCTTTGCAAAACAACTTTTCTAATATTGTGGATATTTATGAATATGTAAAGAAAGCACGTCTTGTTTTTATGTTGATTGAGCTTCTGACTTTTTTTGAACTATAGAAATGGTGTATGTTTTATTGGAACTGCAATAAGAAGTAACCAAAGATGAATCCAGTTAAATATTTTCATAATTTTTTCTTGGTCAGGTTTTTGTAAACTTTCCCAACTTGCTTTCAAAATAAAAATAAAATCAAGGCCTGAGTCTTGTGATTGAGGGCAACTCTAGGTTAAAAAAAGCTGGCTCAAATGCTTACTTAAGTTATGGATGACATCAATACTTGGCTTGAGATCATGTTCACTATTACTCACTGCTGAATTATAAACAGGGAGAACTGTCGTCCTTATTCAGTGTTATTTCTCTCCTGCATCTTACTAAAGTGTTACACTATTAAATCCATGACACTCAAGGACTTTCTGTGTGCTGCCTTATGGCACTCTAAAGAGTAGGCAGTAACTTGTGACCTACAGGTCAAGATGGCTTTTGATAGCACTCAGCCTGCAGGGAGCTTGCCATTGCGGCTGCTCTGTTCTAGCCCTGGAGAATAGCTGCAGTAGCGCAGGAAGCAGTGCAGTGTAAGAGGAGTACATCTGGCTTTCAGTCCCACTGCATCTCCCCTTACTTAGAAGTTTGAAGGCCTGCTCTGGCTTGGATCTGCATGCAGTTACCCTGCACTAGAATCAGCTGGCCCATTTCAGAGGAGCAGCTTTCTCCTTCTGCTCTCTCCGGTATGTGCAAAGGTCTCATCTATGTAGGTTGTAACCAAGATTAAGGTAAAGTACAAATACGAAGTGCAATAGCGTTCCCAGGTGCATGTTCTAAACCAACCGTGGTCAGTGTCTCTTTCTGGGGAAAAAAAAAACAAACCCAACACTTTTTTCCTTCTTGACTTCCTTAGACAGGAAATAATTATGAGGGTTATAGGGAGTTACTTTGGTCTCAAATTGCATCAGGGGAGGTTTAGATTGGGTATTGGGAAAAATTTCTTTACTGAAAGAGTTGTGAAGCATTGGAACAGGCTGCCCAGGGAGGTGGTGGAGTCGCCATCCCTGGAGGTGTTCAGAAAACGTGTAGATGTGGCACTTCAGGACATGGTTTAGCAGGAGTGATGGTGATGGGCTGACGGTTGGACTTGATGATCTTAGAGGTCTTTTTCAACCTTAATGATTCTACCGTACCAGCAGTGACTGAAGGCAGTAATGCTTGACTAAACATTCATAAAAAAATATACTTTCCCTGAAGAGGTAGCCTGCTTTCATCTGGTGTCTGGCAGAAGCATCACAGCTTCCTCCAGTGACTGTTCATAGCTTTTCTATCAAGCTGGTTGTATGGGTCAACAGCCTGGAGCTTTCCAATGTGTTTTTCTAGGCAAGACTTTAATCTTTAGTACATGGTCCTGTTGAAAAGGTCTATCCTACCCTAACTCTGCTAACTGCTAAGTGACAGCACGCAGCAAGGCTGTAGGTGCAGTAAGAATACAGGCAAAAATCTGGGAGGAGGCTGGGGCTCCAACATGCTAAGAAGTTAATTTCATGCTAAGTGGGAAGCTCTGGCCTCTGTCTCCTCTTGTTACGAAGTGATTACTCTCTTCATCTTCTGCAAGAAGTGAAACCCATGCTAAAGCAGCTAGCATAGGGTCTTTCCCGAAAGGCAACCCTAGGCTGTTTGTTCAAAACCCACAGAGTTTACTCTGTGCAAAGCACTGAACTGAAACTTGCAGCCCTGGCTGCAGCTGGAGAGCTGCGCTTTGGCTCCCTCTTCTCCAGCCTCCCCCCTGCCTTTGCAGCCTAGCATGCCGCTAAGGAACAACAGCAGGAACTCCGACTGAGAGCGATTTAATTGGTCAAAAGTCAAAACAAAAACAAGAGTGAGAAACTTGCTCCCCTTCTGGTCAGTTCTTGATGGAATAAAGAACTTCAGAACTTGAGGGGGAGGAAAAAAAAAAACAGTTCAGTGAAGAGTCCTCTAGCTCTATCCATTGGCCCAGGCCAGCTTCATCTTCTGGCTGTGAGCTTTGGAAGATTTAGAAAACAAGCTCTTCGCTATTTGAAGTGGCACCGATTTCCCACTGAGGTACAGTTTATTGTGGCAGTCTGGCAACCAGGGCCCTGCGCCATCATCTGTGTTTTTTCCTTTCTTGAGCATCCAGACATAAGCCATGATGTAGCCAGTCATGAAAGCATCAAAGCCAGCTCGGTGTGTGCCCCCCTGGGAAGGCAGACCATGGCTTTCCTTTTCCTTTTCTGTACCACATGCTGCTTCAGTCCGGGGGGTGTCTGGGTGATTGACTGAGCCCCCCCCAGCAGCAACCTCTGACTTCCCCTCCACTTGGTCGCTGTCAGAGGCATTTCCCTTGGCAGAAGGGCTCACAGCAGCAGCGCTTCCTGCAGCGCTCCCCAGATCCCCTTCCTGTTGTGCGCTGGTGTCTGAACTGACCTCTCGTTCCACGTCCATGGAGTTCTCCTCCAGCAGCCTGCCCTCACTGCTGGGTGAGGCAGCAGCTGCAGGCTCATAGCAGCTCTGCTTTCGTGGTGGTCCCTCCTCCCCATTCTGAGCCAGCTCCGTTTCTTTTCCCGAGCTTTCCTGTTCAAACACCTTTACAGGCTCTTCTGTGTTCTTCCGACGTTTCCATTTGTGCTTCCGTTTCTTCTGCTTCTCCCAAAATTTGTCATCCTCATCAATTATGAGGTCAATGTTATGAGACTGTGGACACTTCACTCCTTTTGGACACCAGCCATAGGCCTAGGGAGAAAAAGAGAGATGTCTGTAGCCATCAGCCTCCTGGTCAGAGCCGCTTATCCCCATAACATGGAGCAGAGCTAATTATTTCCCTCTACCGAGGGCTTGGGAGGCTGTGTTGGGAGCACTGTGTCCAGTTGCAGCCCCACAACGCACAAGAAAGGCTTTGACAAACTGCAGCGAGCACAGCCGGGAGCTGTCAAGATGTAGCACACAATGTATGAGGAGGGGCCAAGGAAGGAGGATTTGTTCCACCTGGAGAAGATGAGGCTAAGGGGATGGAGATATCTAGGTGCTGCCTGCAGCCATCTGAAGCAGAGAGCACAGAGAAGGTGGAGCTAAACTCTTCTGAGGGGAGCACAGGGAAAGGTGAAGTGCTAACAGTCAGGGGAAATTCTGACTAGATATACAGGGAAACATTTTTCACAGTGAGTGGTCGAGCACTGGGACACACAAGCACTGGAGGGGTTTTGTCATCTCTCTCCTTACAAATTCACCAAACAAGGCTCTGAGCAATACTGAGCTGGTGGCTGGGTGAGAAACTTCCAGTGGCTTCTCCAACCTATGTTGTTCTGCGACGTCAGGAAGAGCTCTTTTTCTCCCTGAAGCATCTGAAACCAGTTATGATCAGATGGGCTCTTTGTTTACTGCCGTAGCAGCACCAGGACTCGAGATGCTGTGGATCACACTGCTACAGTGCCAGAAGCCGCAGACAGGCAATATTTTTTCTTATATCTAATCATGATACGGGAGAGAGGTGGCATTTCTTCCTCAGAGAACAAGCCAAACTTATTTAGACCTTAGGGCTCTCCCAAGACAACAGTGGGTACCATCGTATCATCCCACTGTTCAGGGCCATACAATCTCCTGCTGAATCTTCCTGTCTCATGTAGCCTGCGGAATTCACCGCCTCCAAACAGAGCAGGCTATTGCCCTTTCCATGAAGCCACCTGAAGCTTGAAAATCATTCTCATACAGTGAAGCAAGCAAGGGGAAGGTCCCAGGTGCTTTCCTACCACTTCCTGCTCTGGCCACACGTGGCTCTGTCTGTGGAGCCAGGAAGGAAGCAGGGATTCATGTTACTTACCGAAAACTTCTCACAGACAGGCACTTTATTTCCCTCTCCCACGTTGTGGCTTTCTTCTTCCAGAGAGCAGTGGCGATAGTCGATGTAATGGGACATGTTAGCAGGGTAGTTGCAGAACTCAACGGTGAGGTGCTGGCTGCTGGAGTCCTTCAGCTTGCAGTTCTCCCGCTTGCTGGAACAAGAGTACACAGTTACCGCAGCGAACTCGCCGAAGGTACCACAGCGCGGAGCTGGAGCGAACATGCTGCTCTCCACCGAGTCTCGATTCCACTAGTTTCCTGCTCTCCAGCTCTAGCCCCAGCTCAACGGCCTGCTGGAAAGAAACTCAGTCCTGGGAGAACAGGTTTAGCGAGGAGCTGCTTCTGTGCCAACTGAAAGGCTGGTTTCTCTTACGCCAACACATGGGCAGGGACAACAGTGTGAAGCTATGCGAGAAGGGGGGACACGGCTTGGTTTTAAATATTAAGGGCACTAAGGTATGTGTTATCTTAATAACATTAAGGGATGAAGAGGAAATGCCCCAAAATGAGGTGTCACTTAAGAGTATCCAGCAGCCGCTGCCCTGGCAGGCCGAACCCGGGCAACGCAGACAACAAGGACACATTTTCCATCTCATGAGAAAAGAACTGGTTTGTCCCAGGCACTGGCTAGAAGGCCCAAAGCCTTTGGAAAGCTGCACGTAACTAGAACTGTTGGTTAAAACATTTAAGAGATCAGTTTAAAAAGTGTTTTAATCCTATCAAAACATTCTCATGCTTGAGAACAGCCATCTTGACTGTTTTCACGCTGTCAAAATGGCATTTCCTAACATAAAACAGTCATCAGAAATACCCTTTCTCCTCTGCACGCGTGCAGAGCGTGACTTCCGTTCAAGGGAGACTCAAAGGGCTGTATCACCGCCTGGGGCTTCTTCAGGTGGTGCGGGGAGTGCAGAACTGGGGGCCAGACTGGCACGTGGAGGGGACAGACATCTCTGCTTCTGACGTGCGTCTGCCTGGAGGATACCCACGGAGAGCTGGGGGCAGGCAGCAAGGCAGGAAACACAACCACAACCTGCGCCTGGCAGGAGAGCGATGGGAGGGGTAGCTGGCCGCATGCAAGTGTCACGTGCGGGACGCGTGACAGAGCTGCTCCGCGTCGGGAGGTGCCGGGACGCTCGCCCTTTCACTGCCCCGTCCCCCCCAAATCCCAGTCACAACTAGCAGCCCCGTAGGCGCAGCCCTGTTCTCACTTGCTCTCTAGCCAAGTTTTAAGGGTCTCTCTTCTGCGTCCGTTCCTGCCGCGGCCCTGTGGCACTGCTGGACCAGGGCCATGCCGTGAATCAATTATTTTTCAGTTCGATCAGGTCACTCTGCGGTCAAAACTGCTGCCAGTGGAAGACCGAAATCCTCTTTCAGCAGCTGCCAGCGAACAGATAAGGCCCGTTGCAAAATGCGCCCTTCTGCACTCAGCACCCATCCTAGAAAAGGGCAGAGCGCGGGGCGGAGTCACCTGAAAAGCACCTTTCTCCACTCCCTGGGGTAATGCAAAGACCCGACCCCCTTGCCTGGAAAAACGAACAAACGAACCGCTGACGCTCCCTTTGCCTCTCCTCCCATATGCTTTAAATCCCCGAGTGCCGCTCACCACTTCTTGTAAGCATACTCCAGGTAGGACGCTACAAAGCGAGTCTCAAACTCTGCAGCATATTTGGTGTCGTATATTCCCGCTGGAAACATTTCCGAGAGGTCGGCGGTGAAGGTGCCGAGGGTCTCCGGCAGGTGGGCGTAGAAGCACTGGTACAGGAAGACCAGATCGATCAGGCCATTGTGGAGAACAAGAGGCTTCTTCGCTCGTATGAGCTCCAGGAAAAAAGTCCGAACGCTCTGGCTCTGGTTCTCGTTGCCCTGCGGGAAGGAGGATTGGTCAGCGAGCCTCAGCGTGCCGCCCTCGGAGCCTGCTGGAGCAGAACAGCGCCTGCAGCGCCAGCCCGCTCTGAACGAGGAGCCCGAACACTTGGAAAAGCGAGCGGCAGACAGGACAGGAGACAGCGGGGAGGTGGAAGGGGCAACGCCGCGCTCCAGCCCCCGGCGCGCGCCCGTCTTCCCCCCGCGGCTGCGCGAGGGAGACGCCGGGGCCGGGGGGAGGCAGCGCAGGCCGAGGCATCCCGGGGAGCGCCGCCCCGTACCTTGTCGTCACCCTTGTGGTAGGGGATCCCGCGGGAGTACTGCTTGTTGAAGTCGAAGCCGTGCTCCACCAGGAACTGCACCGACTGCGGCTCCACCACGTAGTCCTCGGCGCAGAGCAGCGTCAGGTTGTAGATCTGGCAGAGGTAGGCGTGCCGGGGCTGCGCAGGGAGGCAGCGGTCGCACCGAGCCACCGAGGGAGCCCCGGGGTGGTACCGGGCAGCGCGGGTGGGCCGAGCCCCGATGCCCGCGGAGGGGAGGGGGGGAAGGAGCGGGAGCGGCGGCCCCGCGGCGCGCACCCACCTTGTCCGGGAGCTGTCTGAAACAGGCCACGCCGAGGGACAGCACGGAGCGGGTCCTGGCCGCACCGCAGACCGCCCGGTACCGCTCCTCGATGCACCTGAGCGGCGGGAGAGCAGCGGTGACGCCTCCTGCCCCGGCACCCGCGACCCGCCCCTCCCGCAGCGGGCTGCCGGTACCGGAGTCACCGCCAGGCCCGCCCGAGCGACCCCATCCCCGCACGACCGGGGCACTCACGGGCTCAGCAGCGACTTCCTGGCGCCGAGGCCGCTCAGCTCCTGCGGAGAGACACCCGTTAGCCGCCGTATGCCCCGCCGCCCCGCCGCCGCCCGCCCCGCCCCGCCTCACCGTGTCCACGGCGACGAAGGTGGCGGTGCGCAGCGCCAGCACCATGGAGGGCCACAGCTCCGTGAAGTTGTCGCTCTGCACGTCCACCACCGGCACCCTCCCAACCGCCATGGCCGCCGCCGCCGCTCCCGGGGCCTCCGACGGCGCGGCTGCCCCGCCGGCTGCCCGCTCCCGCCGAACGGCCCCCCGCCCCCGCGCCCCGCGCTGCCTGCCCGCCCGCGCGCTCAGGCTCCCGTCGGCCGCCAGCCGGGTTTTTCCCGCTCCTCCAAAACCCGTTTTCAAGGGAAATTTGTTTTTCAAGTAAACGGGCGTTTAGCTCGGACAGCCCGCGGGGGGTCCTTCCCCCACGGCCGCTGGGACCGACGGGGGAAGGGGCGGGGACAGCCTCCTTTCCTCCCCCGGCGCGCTGATTGGCTCCGGCGCGCCGGGAGTTCCCGCCCTCTCCCCCTGGCGGCCGGAGGACGGGAGAGCCCGCGCTTCGCTCCGATTGGCTGACGCTCGGGAAGTGGGCGGGGCATCTCGCTCTGATTTGTCCCCGCACGGGGGTGGGGCGGGAAACATTTTCCCGGGAAAGCGCCGCGCGGCGCCGCGCCGCCCCGGGCCCGGCCATGAGCCAGCTGCGGGCGGCTGTCGGCGGGCTTCGGCGCAGCGGTGGGAGGGCGGCCCGCCCCGCGGGGCCAAGCGGGAAGGGCGCGGCGCCCCGCGGAGGTGCCCGGTGGCGGGAGGGCCGGGGGGAGCGGGGGCTTCTCCGAGGGCCGGGCAACTACCGGCGCTCGCGGCTCTGCAGGGCTCCCGCGGTCCGGCCCCGCAGCCCTGCGCCCTGACTGCCCCCCCCCGCGCTCCCGGCAGGGCCCGCCACGCACCGCTTCGGCGACCCGGCGGAGGTGGAGGCCCTGCGCGGGAGCCTGCTGGCCTGGTACGACCGATGCAAGCGGGACCTGCCCTGGAGGACGCTGGTGAGGGGCGGCGGAGAGCCGGGCGAGGTGACCGCGGTGGCTTGCCCTCTGCCTCCCGTCCCTGGCCGGCTGGAAGCGGGGCCGCGCTCCCAGCGAGTCCCGGCGGCTCCGTGCCGGTCCGCACCCGGCCCCGGGGCGAGACCCCACGTTGCAAGCACAGCCGCCAGGCGGGAGTGCTTCTCGGTGCTGGACCCAGCCCAGCTGCCCTGCAAACCCGCTCGGCTCGCGGTACCCCGCAGCGGTCAGCTGCCGTGCGTTTGCTTCCAGCCCGCCGAGCGCTTTCCCCGCAGCTCGGCCGGGCAGCCAGCGGTGTGGTGGCTTGGGGTGTGCACCGGGCTGCTGGCAGCGGTGTGGCCCCGCGGTGGGATCTGCCTGCAGCCGCTTCCCACGCAGAGGGGCTCGCGCCCGGGACACCTCCCCGGTGGGGTCGCTGAGCACGGGGGGAAATATTTCTGTGCAGGTTCCTACGTGGTGCTCAAAACATGCCACGGGCAGTTTTATTTCATACGCGGGTCCCCTCTGCGGTGGGGTCCTGCGTCCCCTCATTTCTCACGTTCCACCTTCTTCCCCTTCCAGGCAGCAGCCGAGCCAGATGCCGACAGGCGGGCGTACGCAGGTGAGGAGCGGGGACTGCCCCGCTGCGTTTCCCCCGGCATGGGTGTGCGATGGAGCCTTGTGAGGAAACGGGGCTTTGCTCGCCATCGCTGGAACAAGCTGCCTGGAGCGGCCACGAGAGCTGCTGACCCCGCTCGTGAGGCGCTGGGGGGGTGGGAGAGCCAGAGGGAGCTCCTGTGGGGCAGCGTTGGGGGAGGTGAGGGGCGGGAGGGGGGTCCCGTGCGTTGGAGGCTGGTGCAGTGCGTGTGGCCAGCGCTAATGTGGCTATGGCAGGAGGTGTGGGTGGCGTTGGTGCCTCTTCTCTGATCCCTGCCCCGCTCCCTGCAGTGTGGGTGTCTGAGATCATGCTCCAGCAGACGCAGGTGGCAACCGTGGTCGACTACTACAACCGCTGGATAGAGGTGACTGCTCCATACGGGGTCCTGTGCCCGCAGGCTGCCCCTTTGGAGGCCTCGTCCACTGCCTGGGGCAGGTCCCCAGCTGCAGAGCACAGCTCTGCTCGTCCCTGACTCGTCCCCTTCCCTCTGTACTG
Organism: Opisthocomus hoazin; assembly: GCF_030867145.1. Lineage (NCBI taxonomy): Eukaryota > Metazoa > Chordata > Aves > Opisthocomiformes > Opisthocomidae > Opisthocomus > Opisthocomus hoazin. The sequence continues at coordinate 11,570,656 of NC_134419.1, forward strand.
CAGAAGTGGCCGACACTGCAGGCTCTGGCACGGGCATCCCTGGAGGTGAGCGTGGCTGGGGCCGAGCGCTCTCGCTGCCCTCGCTGCTCTTCAGTCTAACGCTGCGCCGTGTCTCCTGGAGCAGGAGGTGAACGAGCTGTGGGCAGGACTTGGCTACTACTCGAGAGGGAAGCGCCTGCAGGAAGCAGCAAGCAAGGTGCTGGGGATGGGGGGGCATTTCCGAAGCCCTCTGCAGCCCGTGGGCTGGCACCCGTCTGCCCTGCCTCGCTGGGGCCGTGTGCCGCTGGCGCCGGGATCGCGTCTTACCGCAGGTAGAACGGGTTGCACCCGCGCACCCCAGCTGCTCCCCTGACCTCGGCCCCACTCTGCCAGGTGGTGTCTGAGCTGGCCGGCCGGATGCCCAGGACGGCCGAGGACCTGCAGAAGCTGCTGCCGGGAGTGGGCCGATACACGGCGGGAGCCATCGCGTCCATCTCGTACGGGCAGGTGAGAGCCGGGAGGCGGTGGACGTGTCTCTGCCCTCCACCCCTGGTGGGTCCTGCCACTGGGTCTCACAGCCGGGGGCTCCCCGGGGCTGTGCTTGGCTCCGGCGCTCCCCTGCCTGGTGGAGCGCCTTGCCCACCACCCAGCCTGGCCTGTGGGTCGGCCTCGTGGAGGTCCCCCCTCCATCCTGGGAGCACCCCAGCTGCCTGCCGTGCCGGGCACCTCCTGGCACGGTAACCCCAGCTCCTGGTCCCAGGCTACCGGCGTCGTGGATGGGAACGTGATCCGGGTCCTGTGCCGTCTGCGGTGCATCGGTGCCGACTCCAGCAGCCCGGCCGTCATTGACCAGCTCTGGTAAGTGAAACGCTCTGTCCCTGCTGCGAGCTGCAGCGATCGTAGCTGTGTCTGCTGGTGGCCGAGGGCAGGGTCACTCGCGAGCCGTGGGGAGCTGAGCCTGTGAAGGGACAGAGGCTTGGGGTGCGGGAGCTCTTGGGAAGCTGGTGCTGCTGGGAGTGATGGAGAAAGGAGTCCTGTTGCCTCTGCCTACCTAGGAGCGTCACCCTCTTGCAGGCAGGAGGTGTGCAAAGGGCCTGGGGCCCTCTCCCCACAGAGCCCCGTGCCGCTCACTGCCATTTCTCCCAGGGACATGGCCAATGCCCTGGTAGACAGGAGCCGCCCGGGGGATTTTAACCAAGCCCTGATGGAGCTGGGGGCAACTGTGTGCGTGCCCAAGGCCCCGCTGTGCGGGGAGTGCCCTGTGAAGCAGCACTGCCAAGCGCGGCGCAGGGTAAGTGTGACCCCAAAATCCAGCCCTGAGGGGTTGCCGCGCGTGGGGACAAGGTGGGCTGGTGGATGAGCCTGTCCCCATTCCTGCCCCCCTTTGCAGGTGGAGAAGGAGCTGGCCTCCGCCTCTCAGAAGCTGTTTGGGAAACCTGCCCCAGTGCCTGACGTTGAGGACTGCGGTAGGCGTGCGGGGAGATCCCTGCTGTGTGTCCGGGTCTGAGCCCCGCAGTGACTGTCACATTGGTGTTTGCAGGTGTTGGGGGCTGTCCCCTGTGCCCCCCAGCCGCAGAGCCATGGGACAGCAGCCTGGGGGTGACCAACTTCCCCCGGAAAGCAGCGAAGAAGCCGCCGCGGGCCGTGCGAACGGCCACGTGTGTGCTGGAGCGGAGGGGCTGCCACGGGGCCCCGGAGTACCTCCTGGTGCAGAGACCCAGCTCGGGTAATGAGGCTGGGCGGGAGGGGGGTGAAGGCACCACGCGGCTCCTGCCCACCTGCACGAGGGACAGAGCAGCCCGGGAGAGGGGTGCACGGGCGATGCGGTTGCTGCTGGGGTGGGGAAAGGAGCCCTGTGGGGCTGTGATGAGGCTCAGTGTCCCCAGATGTGTGGCTCAGTGTCCCCAGATGTGCGTTCTGCCAGCTCGCATTCCTGTCACGCTCCTCCCCAGGTCTCCTGGCCGGGCTCTGGGAGTTCCCAAGTGTCCCGCTGGCCCAGGGTCTGCAGGAGGAGGAGCAGAAGGAGGCACTGGCAGATCACCTCCAGGCCTGGACGGGGCGGCCTGTGGCAGCTGGAGGGCTGCGGCTCATCGGAGAGGTGAGCCTGGAGCCGGAGGGATGCGATGCGAGAACCCTGTGCTCAGCTGTGGGCAACAGAGCATGGGGGAGGAGGGTCCCCCTCCCTGCTGTCACCCCTCCAAGCCCTGCCCTGCACCTCGGAGCCCTGGCAGATTCGGGGCGCTTGTCGGGAAGCTGAGTGGTGCTTCCCCTGCTGCCCGCCAGCTGCCCTTTCCAGTGTCTTCCCGCCCCCTCCCAGGTCGTCCACATCTTCTCGCACATCCACCAGACGTATGTGGTCTACTCCCTGCCCCTGGATGGGGACGTGGCCCTGGACCCTGCCTTGTCCCCATCCCGCTGGGTGACAGAGGAGGAGTTCCATGCCTCCGCTGTGTCCACGGCCATGAAGAAGGTACTGGGGCGCAGCTGGGCCTTTCTTCCCTTCCCTCCATCTTCCCCGGTGAGCCTCTGGCATCCTCCCAGCCTCTGCGGGCTGTCCCGGCTCCGGGAACCCACTGCGGTTCAGCTCTGGGCTCTTCTGTGTCCTTCAGGTGCTGAAAGCGTGTGAGAAGCGGCGTGGGATGGAGAGCAGCCCCGGCAAGGTGAGCCTCGCTGGAGGGCACGTGGCCCCCGGAGCTGCTCCCCGTTGCTGTGGGCCAGCCTGTAGTGCGGGGTGCTGGAACCCCCCCAGGTGCTGGGCTCAGGCCCAGGAGCATCCCCAGCCTGGGGCAGGGCTGTGTCAGGGGGCTTTGCCTGGCTGGCGTTGCCCCTGGGTGTCCCCAGTACTGGGGGACCCTCGGGATTTGGCTTACCCCTGCTGCACGTCTCCCGCAGGGCTCCAAGCGGAAGCGGGGGGCAAGAAGGCAGGGGGCAGGCAGCCTCTGCCCTGGGACGCAGCTCTCCCTCCGCGCCTTCCTCCGGGCACCCACTGCCCCGTGACGGCACCTTCCCCCTCTGAGACCGCCCGAGACCCGTGCTGGGGTGAGCGCTGCCTGGGGTGCGGGGCTGGCGTCCCCTGTCCTGCCGCGAGCCCGGCACACGGCCCTGCGACGGTCTCCTGCTCCTTCTCCCAGAGTCCACCGGCTTCCCTGGCTCCCCCGTGGGAGCTGCGCCTTGACGTGGCCACCGCGGTCCTGGACGTGACCTGGAGCCAGGCTTGGCTGGAGCCCTCCCGGGGTCTTTTGGCCCCGTACAGCCAGCGTTGCGGGCTCACGGCCGCAGCCCTGTCCCCGGCTGCCCGCGGGTGCTGCTGCACCCTTCCTGGCCTCCGACAGCCCTTTTTATACACTTGTTTTTACTGAACCTGAGCTGCAGGCTTTCTAATAATAAACCTCCTCAAGGGTGTGGGTTTAAGTAACTTTCTGCCTCTTGCACTTGCTGGGGGTGTCGGGCAGCCTGTGGTCAGACAGGATGGCTGCCAGGATGCCTGCATCGGGGCTGGGGACAGCAGGGATTTCTTCGTTAATGCACCCGTAAGCCCTGACTCCTGGTGACCCCAAATGAGGCAGCTCCTGCCCCTGGGCGGCACCTTCTTGGGGCCAAGTGGCCATTCCCTGGGCACTTTGTAGGGTTTTATCCCCCTTTTTTTACCTTCTCCGTCAGGCTCCTTCACGACGTGGGTTGTCATCAGCAGTGCTGAGTCTAGGTGGAGGCTGGTAACTAGTGGTGTCCCCCAGGGGTCAGTACTGGGCCCCGTTCAACTTCTTCATTAGTGGCCTGGGTTAGAGTATACCCTCAGCAAGTTTGCTGATGACACCAAACTGGGAGGAGTGGTGGATACACCAGAAGGCTGTGCTGCCATTCAGTGAGACCTGGACAGCCTGGAGAGTTGGGCAGAGAGGAACCTGATGAAGTTCAACAAGGGCAAGTGCAGGGTCCTGCACCTGGGGAGGAACAACCCCATGCACCGGTACAGGCTTGGGGTGGACCTGCTGGAGAGCAGCTCTGTTTAGAGGGACCTGGGTGTCCTTGTGGATGACAAGTTGACCACGAGCCAGCAGTGTGCCCTGGCTGCCAAGAAGGCCAATGGCATTCTGGGGTGCATCGGGAGGAGTGTGGCCAGCAGGTCGAGGGAGGTTCTCCTTCCCCTCTACACTGCCCTAGTGAGGCCTCATCTGGAGTACTGTGTCCAGTTCTGGGCTCCCCAGTTCAAGAAAGATGAGGAGCTACTGGAGAGAGTCCAGCGGAGGGCTACGAGGATGATGAGGGGACTGGAGCATCTCTCTTATGAGGAGAGGCTGAGGGAGCTGGGCTTGTTTAGCCTGAAAAAGAGAAGGCTGAGAGGGGACCTTATAAATGCTTATAAATATCTTAAGGGTGGGTGTCAGGAGGATGGGGCCAGACTCTTTTCAGTGGTGCCCAGTGACAGGACAAGGGGCAATGGGCACAAACTGAAGCACAGGAAGTTCCGTCTGAACATGAGGAAGAACTTCTTCCCTCTGAGGGTGACGGAGCACTGGACCAGGCTGCCCAGGGAGGTTGTGGAGTCTCCTTCTCTGGAGATATTCAAGACCCGCCTGGATGCGGTCCTGTGCAGCCTGCTGTAGGTGACCCTGCTTTGGCAGGGGGGTTGGACTAGATGACCCACAGAGGTCCCTTCCAACCCTGAATATTCTGTGATTCTGTGATGTGGCCTTCCCTGCGTGCACCCTTGCGGATGCACCAGCCCGGGGGCTGGCAGGGACGGGGGTGGGCAAGGGGCCGTGGTTTAGGGACTGCAGGACTGGGACCAGCACGGTCGAGGGGTGGGAAGGGCCCTTTCACCCACGCCAGGCACTCGGCACATCTTAAATGGGAGGAGGAGAAAACCAAAGCGGAGCTTGCAAGTTCATTCTTTAATGGAAAGGAGCAAGAGGCCATCGCCTGCCCTGCGCAGGGGCCGGCCGTGCTCTGGGTGGTAACCGCAGCCATGTCCGTGACCCCCGGGTTATCCTCTGCCCTCGGGCAGCCCCTCATCCCCCTACGTCGGGGGTGTTGCTGTGCCAGCAGTGTTCTTGGCCGTGCTGCAGGCACGAGTCGCGTTAAATGAAGATGAAATGAAGGCAGAAACGTCTTCACGTGAAGTTGATAAATCACTGGGAACCCAGGGCAGTCGCCCTCCATCCCGGGGGGTGCTCAAAGCCCTGCTGGGCTTGGCCCTGACCCACTTGCTCCCATGCCAAGTTGACACTGGGATGACCTGGAGCCCTCCCTTGGTCCCTGCCCACCCGGGCCATGCCACAGGCTCTTACTGGGGTCTCCACAGCGGCGTATTGCCCCAGGGTTGGACTAGAGAGGAGGGGGACCTGAGGGAGGAGGATTGCAGCATTGCCGCTACTGCTGCTGGTCCATGTAGACCTGCACAGCTTCCCACAGGGCCCGTATATTGCCTTCCCCGAAGCCGGGCGCTCCCCGCCGGTCAATGAGCTCCAGGAAGAAGGTCTCCTCGGAGAAGATGGGATGGGTGAAGATCTGCATCAAATACTCCTGGGAGAGGCTCTTGCTGGCATCAGTGCCCAGCCGGCCCTTGTCCCCGGGCGCCGTGGTGTCCAGCAGGATGCCGAGCTCTGCCAGCGTGCGGGGGTCCTGCCCGGCCCCCTGGATCTCCTCCGCTTTGCCGCCCTGGCTGTAATAGGTGGCAGGGGGTGTGAAGAACCGCGCGCCCCGCTGCTGCAAGGCCCTGGTTGTGCTGACGATATCGGTGGTGCGGAGACCGACGTGCTGGATGCCGGCCCCGCCGTGCTGGTCTAGGAAGGTGTCGACTTGGTTGGTGCCACCCTTCGAGAGGGACTCGGCGAGGACGAGCTTGCAGCCGTGTGCCGGGGTACCCTGGGCGCTCTGCAGCGCGAGGAGCAGCATGCCCACCCCCTGTCCCTCGAGGACGTACCCCTCAGCCGGCCTCTCCTGCGGGTTCAGCGGGAAGCGGCAGAAGCCAAAGCAGCGCTGGTACCAGTCCAGAGCCGCCCGGGCGCTGCGCCGTGGGCAGACATACGTGATGTGGTCGAAGTGGGTGATCTCGATCCCATCCCCCGTGGCTGAGGGGGCTCCCTGGGTGGGCTGGAAGCTGGGCAGGAAGGGTCCCCGGTAGCGGGATCGGTCCAGAAGGGTATGGCTGACGTTGCCCACGACGGAGCTCACCACCCCGTAGGTGACGGAGCCACCATCATCGCTCACCTCCGTGGGGGGTACCGGCAGGGAGCATCCCTGCCTCCGCAGCCACTTGCAGAGCCCCGGCACGTCATCCACCTCGAAGCAGACATTGGAGGCCGTGCCCAAGGCGGGCCGGGGGTCCACGTCGTAGAGGAAATCGCAGGAGGAGGCACCGGCAGGCCCCAGTGCCAGGCGCTCGTTGACGAGGAAGATGGCGGCTCCGCGGCGCAAGGCCACCTGCCGGACCCGCGGCGTCTCCCGCGCGGCGACCGGCTGGAAGCCAAAGGTGTTGGCCAGGTCCTGAGCCCAGCGCTGCCTGCGGGGCACGTGGAGGGAGACGAAGCAGGGGCGGCTCAGCCAGGCCGCCATGGCCGGGCGGGCTGCGGGGAGGACGCACGGAGCGGTTGGCGGGGAGTCCGGGTGCAGCCAGGCTACGGGGACGAGGGTGCCGGGGGGAATACCCTGTGCCGGGGACCGGGAGCGCGGAGGTTGGGCTGGTAAAGATGGGGCAGCGCTGGACGGCTCCGGTGCCGCTCGGCGGTGCCCCACGAATGGCGGCGGGGGGGGGGGGCAGGGAGGCCGATGTGCCCTCCCCCCCCCAGCAAGGGCGCTGCCACGCTCCCTGCCACGGAAGCGGGGCGGCGGGGGGTGAAACGGGAGGGACACGCTGCGGGACGAGGGACCCCCCCCGTCCCCACCCCCAACGCCCCTCACACCGACGGGGCACCCCGCCCGCCCGGACCCCCGGCTACTGCCCCGGCCCGGGCTGGGGGGGGGGGGGTCCTGCTGCCCCCCCCTCCCCCGGTGAGCACACGGGCAGGGACGGCGCTCCCTCCCCCCTTCCCTCCTCCCTCCCTCCCTCCTCCTCCCCCGCTCCCAGCTTCCCCCCCCGCGTCCTGCGCCTCACCGGGGTCAGGGCTGCGGGCGAAGGGGACGCCGGGGCAGGGGGAGGTGGCGCGGCTCGCTCCTCCCCCCCGCAGCAGCCCGGCGGGTCGGGGGGCCCGGGACGGGGCGGGGAGCTGCGGGACCCCCACGGCTTGTACCGGCCGCGGGAGCTGCCTCGGCTGACAGGGGGGGTCCCCCGGGGCCGGCGGTGGCATGGCCGCTGTCTGCGCTGGGTCCCGCCCGCGCTGGTGCCGCCCAGGGGACCCCCGGGGCTGGGGGGGGGTCGCAGCTCTGTGGAGGGGCCGGCGTGGGTCTGCCCCGGGCTGACCCCGCGCAGCCGCGCTGCTCCCTGACCCCACGCCGCGGGTGTCCCCGAGCCCCCCGGCCCCCCGGCAGCCATCCCCGCTCTGCCTGCCGCCTGCGGCTCTTCTCGGCCCCGCGCCCGCCGCCCTTCCCGGCCTTATCGCGGTGTTGTCCGGAGCCCGGGCGCCATAAACCGCTCAAATACTTGCGGAGATGTCTGCGTGTGGCCGAAGCCGCCAGCTCCCCGCGCTGGGCACCGGCCCCGCTCGGCCCCGCAGCCGCCCCGGTGTGGGGCTGGGTGCTGGGGGCTCGGACCGAGCGCGGCCGTAGCACCGCGCACCAAGGCGGCCTTTGGGGTGGCACCCCGCGGGGGCACGGAGCTCCGGCACCGCGGGGGTGCGGGGCAGGCAACCGAGTTTTCGGTTGCGGGCTGGCAGGGGCTGTGCTGCTGGCTCCGTGGGGACCTTGTGCGTGGGTGACACGCTCTTCGATGTCACCCCCCCCTTGGTCCCGCAGCCCTTCGTTCAAGCGGTGCCCTTGGCGATGCTGCCGGCCCTCCTGCGCCCGTGGCGGGGTTTCGAGCAGCCGTGGCCAGCTTTTCCCCGTGGCAGTGCCTGGCACCCACTGTGCCAGCCCGGCGCCAGGCGCGGCTCTGCCCCAGCACGGCTCGGGCTGGGCCGTGGCAGCGGGACCCTGAAGCTGCGTGGCACTGAGGGGACAGTGCCTGCCTTGTTGCCATCCCCGGAGGCAGGCGGGGGTGGCCGGGCACAGTCCGCGCTCCGGCCAGGCTCTTCTCCTCCCTCCGGGGCGGGGAGAGTGGACGGGAGATAAAAGAGAGGTCAGGGCCAGCTGGACATTGCCGAGAGCCACTGGGGCTGGGAGCGAGGTCTGGCTGCAGGACAGCAGTGAGGAGGAGTGCGGTACTGAGGGCAAGTTCTTGCGGCGGAGGGGGCTGGGGATTTGGGGTTCATCCATCCCAACTAGACCCCACAGTCCCCTGATCCCTCCCCACCTCCCTGGATTGTCCGCCCCAGTCTGTGTCCTCGCCCTGCCTGTTTGATGTGCTGGATTCTGGAGGGACAGGGTGTATTTTGGGGTGGGCAGGTGAGGGGGCTGTGGGAGGAATGGGCTTGAGGCAGATATTGGGGGCAGGGGGGTTAAAGGCTCTGTGCACCCCTCAAGTGCTTTGTGTGTCATCGAGGACTCTCAAGGTGTCTTGAAGGTGAAACTATCCATGTCCCACTGACCCCCCACCTGTGGCCAGCGTGATGAGGGCTGCATCGCTGCCCACCCATGGGGCGAAGACAAGCCCCTGGCCGCGATTGGGTCTGGCTTTCAGGGCTGGGGAGGTGGAGAATGCCCAGGGGGGAGAGGGACCTTCATCCCCCGATGTGTGAAGTGGGTGCCCACGACAGCTGGTGGTGAGGGTGCTGTGCTTGTCAGGAGCTGGACACCCCAATACCCCCACCTCATCCCCCTTTCCTCACCCCCCTGGCACAGGCGTCCTGCCTCCCAGTGCCGTGCTGGGACCAGTCTGACACTCGTCTTTGACCCGGAGGGGCATGCAGGGCGGCACGTTGGGATTGCAGTGGGGTTGGGAGGACCCCGCTGTGTTGGTCCCCGGGGCAGAGGGGAGACTGATGCCCCTTTTCCCCCCCCCAGGGCCCGGGATGGGGCTGCTGGTGCTGGCCCTGGCCGCCTGGCTGGGACTGGGGCTGGCTGCGGCCTCTGAGGGGGCCGCCAACAGCAGCCGGCTCTGCCGGGAGGCACCAGCGTGGAGTGTCAAGGGCTGGAGCCCCATGGCGGGAGCGGCGGGGCAGGTGACGGTGGTGGCCCTGCTGAAGGCCAGCTGACAGTTCTGCCTGCAGCAGGCCCACAGGTGAGCCCCGGACCCCCTACCCCAAACCCAGCCCCCCGTCTTGGCGGACGACATGGCGGCCCCCCCGCCATCCTGGCACCCCTCCTCCCAGCGCCTCCTTTCCCGCAGCCTCGGGGGCCTGCAGGAGAGGCTGGCCCGGCAGGGCACGGTCGACGTCCGCTACGTGATCGTCAACGAGAAGGCACCGCTGTCCCGCGCCATGCTCGGGGAGCTGGAGCGCCATGCCCCGCCGGGCGTCCCGGTCCTGCAGCCGGAGCCCCAGGAGCCCGACGTCTGGCAGGTCCTGGGGGGTGACAAGGACGACTTCCTCATCTACGACCGGTGAGTGTCCCCCGCCTTGGCTGAGGCTTTCCTGGAGGGTCGCGGGGTGTTCGGTGGGCTTGCCGAAGCTCCCCCCTACACTTGGGCTGGGGGGAAGCCAGACCCCCCCGCCTCGAGCCAGGCCGTGGCTTCTCCCCGCAGGTGCGGCCGCCTGGCTTTCCACATCCAGCTGCCCTACAGCTTCCTCCACTTCCCTTACGTGGAGTCGGCCATCCGCTTCACCCACGGCAAGGACTTCTGCGGCAACTGCTCCTTCTACCCCAACACCACCCTGGAGGTGAGGAGCAGGGATGCTGGCTGGAGCTGGGCTCCCTTCTCTGGCATCGTATGCGAGGAAAGAAAACGCCTTTTATCTTCACGCTGGGGACAGGCTCTGGGCTGGCAGCCATCCTCGTCCGTGGTTGAGAGGGGAGGTTGTGAAAGGTCTGGAATAAGGGTGGTTAAATAGGTCAGAGCTTTCAGGCTGAGAAGGAACAGACTAAAGGGGCTGTAGCCCGGGTCTGGAAAAGCTGACGAGCATTGCTGATGGTTCTGATGTAAGGAAGGAGCAGGCAATGGACCTGGGGGTGGTAAGCCCAGAGCACGGAAAAGGACGTAGCTCCAGGCTCAGCAGGTGATTAGTCACTTCCTAGGAGAAAAATCCATCTAGAAATATTAAATGCAAATTCCCTTCCTGGGTCAGGAATCTCCTGGACCACAGGCAGCTGAAGGCGAGGGATGTAGGTACAGAGGATTGTGCTTTGTGTGCTCCAGCCTCTCCTGTCTTCCCTGTGCCCTGGGTCGGGGCTGGAGAGCCTTTGCTCTGACCCACGCAGCTTTCTGTGTGGCAGAACGCTGTTCCGCTTTCATCCCAGCTCACAGGCGTGCTCGCAGGCTCGCTGCGGGGCTTGGTGTACGTTCGCATACAGCACCAGCCCTTGTGTTGCTTTCTGCAGGCGAACGGTACCGCAGGGGTCCCTGTAACCGCGAGCCCGCTTCCCAAACAAGAGGGGAAGGAGTCAGAGACCGCCATCCACCAGCACAACCCCCTCCATCCTCTCCACCACCACGAGGTGAGCAGCGGGAGAGCCGCAGAGCGAAGTGGGGGCCATGAACCTGCCACCCATGCCCACCGCCGCCACAGAGACCATGGCCAGCCCCACCACGAGGTGAAGAAGCAGAAGGAGGGAAAGGTGCACTAAGCCAGACTGGGCAGCCCCACAGAACCCAGTAGTGTGCAGACCATGCCAACTCGCTTCCCAGAGGAATGAAAGGACTCGCTTTGGGCTGCTGGTGACCAGCAGCGTTGGTAGAACAACCCCCTTCAGTATCTCCCATGTGGGTCATGCTCCCACACTGTGACCGGGGGTGGAAACCCCCCCTCAGATCCCCAGAGCTGCTGCATTTTCAGCCCTGCGGCTGAGTTCTGACCCTTCTGCTGCCGCTGCCTGCCTTTCCGTGCTCAATGAAGCCCGTGGTGCCAACCGGGAGGTCCCCGGTCACTGCTGGCTGACACTGCACGGGGCAGCAGGGCAGCAGTGGAGGGGACAGAACTGGGACGGGGGCAGCAGCACGCTCTGCGTGTCCTGGCACCCCTGGGTGTCCTGGCACCCCTGGGTGTCCTGGACGGAGAGTGAGGAGAGGGACAGCGTGTGCCCCGCAGGACGTGATCCCAGGGGATGGAGGCTCTAGGAGCGGTGGGAGGTCGCAGCTCCCCATGGTCCAAACCCTGTACCCCCACAGCTGTCGCATCGTGGGGACCCTCCAGGCCTTGCAGACGGGGATGTGCAGTGGTGGTGGGTGGCCGCAAGATGGTGGCCTTGTCCCCTCCTGGAGACCTAGGGGCTGTATCACGGACGTGAGGGGTCTCTCCTGGGGGAGAAGCGAGATGGGAGGGCGACGCGGACAACCGGAGCGCGAATAAAACCTCTGTGAAGCGAACCCTGCTCAGCCTGGCCTCTGGTGGGTCCCTTGCCCGGAGAGGGTGGGGGGCTCGCTGGGCGCAGGGCTCACTCTGGGGTTTCTCTTGGCTCAGGGGGGGACTCTGGACTGGATGTGGACCTCGGGAAGCAGCAGCTGGTGGTGGTTTGCAATCCCCTGTGTAGAGACCTGGAGGTAACGGGGTTGAACACTGAAGAGACCCCATCTCTTCACACCTCCTGGTTGCCTCCTGCCAGGAGGGCTCAGTCCTCCCCGGGGCAGGGCATTAACCTTGCCCTGCCGGGAGGAGGTTTGGCTTGGTACCTTCATCTCTGGCCTGGGGTGTGATGTTGGGGTGCCTGCTCCGAGCTGCTCGCGTGGGGCCAGCGTTCCCACACGCAGTCCAAGGTCATCTTGGGCATCTTCTGCCCAGTGCGCAGCCTGGTTCCCCATTGCACGCACCGTGCTGGGGGCTGCCCAGCCCCCAGGCAGCTGGGTGCTGCATCCCTGGTGGGCAATCACGCCTGCCTGCGCCCCGGGCTGCCCCATGCCTGTCTCAGCCCCGCAGCCCTTCGCTACAGCTCCATCCACCATCCATCCCACACAGCCCCACTCAGCGCCTCCCCTGAAGTCTCCATCTCCTCTCTGGGCCCCACAGCCTGCGTGGGGAGCAAAAGATGATTTTTCCTGCTCAATGTGATGCGGCGCCATGCTGTGGTGCGTGTGCTGCTGCTGATCCTCTGAGCTGACTTTCTGCCCCGAGTCCTGGGGGGCTGCACCCCTCCGCCTTGTCTCTGCAGGGGGGGTGCTCTGCCCAGTGCCTGGGGCCAGAGCCGGGGCGAAGAGGAGCTGCCCCTCGTGGGGATGAGGGCTGCGGGACCAGGTGGGTCTTTCTCACCAGACCGTGGGAGCCAGCCAGGCTCTCCCATGGGACCCTGGTTGAGATCCTCCTCCCTCTCCTCCATCTCTCTTGCTCCCTCCCTCCTCCCCCTCCTCCTCTACCTGCTCCCAGCAGCCCACAAGGGCACCTCTGTCTGCTGCTCCCGCCATCAATATTGAGGTTATCTTTTTCTTCTGGCAGCTGCTGTAATTGAAACAAAGCAGGCCGGGCCTCACGGGCTCCACTTCTCTCGCTCTTTTTGCCGGTGCTGCTGAGACAACTAATTCATCTTATCAATGCGTGGTTGGCCTCTTTTCCACCAGATCCAGGCAGAGCCATCTCCCCACCGCGGCTGGCGGGAGCAGTCTGTGTCCCTGCGGCGTGCTGCTGGGTGCTGCTCTGGCCCAGCCTCTGGTCCTCGGCTTGTAGCCCACCAGCCAGAGATGCCAGGGGAGCTGGCCAGGGGTGAGAGGTGCAGGCTGGAAGGATGTTGGTGACTTCTATCTCTGTCTTTTGCCTTTTGATGCTTCCTCAGCCCTTTCATTAAATTCCACATCCTCTCCTTGCACAGCTGCTGAAGGTGTCCCTGGCAAGTAGGTGACATTGTGATGAGTGGGGCGCACACAGATCTACATTCCCTTGCTGATGACCAGATCTGCAATTAGCGGTGGCAGATAGAGAGATCATGTCTGGTGCTGGGTGGGTAGCCCAGTGGCACTGTGCTGCACTGCCACCTCCCAGCAAACGAATTTCCAGCCCTGAAGGCTTGGGTTGGTGTTTTTCTTTGGGCAGAGAAATTGAGGCACGGGAAAGGGCTGTGACACTGTTAGGGTGAAGTCCTATGTGTCTGAGTAATGGCCAGGGTTTAGGGTGAAGCTGATGCTGCTCCATGTGTTGTTGTCTGAAGGCCTGAAGGGTTTGGGGGTGCTGTGCTTGGGGCCCCTGTAGCATCATTTCCCCCTGAAAGGTGCTAGAGACATGGAGCTCTTCAAAACCTGTGTCAGTGTCTGCACTCCAGCGATGCTGAGGGAGAGCTTCGCTCTGAGTGGGGTGGAGAAGACATGTTTCGGGGCAGTTAACAGGCTCTTCGCATCGCTGATGTCTCAGGGAGTGAGGCTGTTAGCAGGAGTCAGAGAGCCCCAAGGAGTGCTCAGGGGGGCTGGCTCAGCAGGGGAGGGTCCAGGGCAAGAAACTGGGGCTGAGTTCAGGTCCTGGCAGAACACCTGGTACCCTGATGTCCATGGCTGTCCCACCGCCCCGGAGGAGGATGTGGCCTGGTACCCTGGTGTCCATGGCTGTCCCACCGCCCCGGAGGAGGATGTGGCCTGGTACCCTGGTGTCCATGGCTGTCCCACTGCCCTGGAGGAGGAGAGACCCCAGCCCCACACCACGTGCAGCCTGCTGCCTTGGCCCTGTGCGCTGCTCCGGCTGGGGGCCAGGCAGAGCCTCACAGGAGAGGGGGAACAGCCAGTCCTAATGTCAACAGAGGCCTCTTGTGCAGCAATGCTGTGTCAAGAAGAGGAATGGGTCCCTGCTCCTCCGCCCATTCATCTGGCAGCCGCGGCTGGCGTGCCGCCAAGCCAGGCTGCTTTGGAAAGGTTTCATTGAGGAGGCAGCTGAGCCTAGGAAAACAGAATGAAAATACACAGAGAGATCACTGTTGTTAGGCAACACAAATGCGGGCGGCTGCATTTCTGACCCCCGAGTCCAGCCCAGCCGGGCCCCTCTTGCTTCTCTGGGGTGAGGGTGAATGCTGCTGCCTGGGCATGGCAGCCACCTATCTCCAATGTGGGTTAGGAGCTGGCAAACAAGGGCTAGAGAGGTTGTCCCTGGCTTTGTCTGACTTGCTGACGTCCCCGGTAAGTAGGTCCAGACTCATCTCAGTGCAGCATCACCCAAGCAATTGGGATGGAGCAGAGAAACAGCTGCAGAAACCAGCCAGCCCTGGTGACTCGTGCCCCCGGCTTGGCCACTAGTGCTGAAGGCTGGTGAACACTGGGCTGAGGAAGCGCATCAGATACCGGACTCATTCATCCCCGCCTCCCTCCCCAGCACCATGTCACAGGTCCTGTCTGGGCGTGAGGTCACAAGCGGGACAGAGTCCAGTCCCTGCGTTTTCGAAGCCCCGCTGCTTGGCAGGCCCTGTCTCTTGTCTGTGGGCAGAGGGAAAACAGAGTTACCCCAAAGCAGTCCCCGGGGACAGAGGGTGGAGGCACCTCTCCGGCTGGTGGGCAAAGGTGCATGCAACAGGTTCGCCTCTCCTGTTGCTTCCCCCATAAACCCTCTTGTCTCTCCAAAGGCCTCTAAGTCTCTCTCCCAGCCATCTTCTGCCCTGCAACAGACCCATCCCAGCTCCTTCCCCCCCGCCTGGTGGGTCCAGCGTGGTTTGGGGGAAGCAGAGCTGGAGCCCCCACTCTGTAGGACATCAAGGCTCTCACTCCTGCACAGGTGTTCGCAGTGCCGTGGTGGCTCAGCTTTGCGTGGCTCTGTCTCCTCCCTGTGTTCCCCCAGCAAGGTCCAGCCATCGCCATGCGAGAACCAGCTGTTTCTCTGTGGTGCTGGTTTCTAGCCCCTACCTTTGCCTGCCATCGATGGATGAACGCATGGAGGGGACAGTTTGCTTCTGTCATGTATTGTTTTGATCTTGGGGTTGAAAGCAGTCCAGTGCAAGCAGGCAAAGCCCAACCAGCACCCAAGGAGAGACACACCTCGCCAACCTGACACATGAGGCTTTGCAGCACAGAGCAGATGTCCAAGGCTGAGACTGGATCCCATGCTGGTCCCTGCGTTCACAGGAGCTTTGCTGAAAATCAGGCCCTTCTCGTCCTCCCGCCAGGAAAGCATCCAGCGAGCTGCTTGGTTTTCGCTCCGTGCAAGCAGAGATTTGCCGTGTCTCTTTCCATCTGTCTGTCAAGAGAACTTGGGTGCGACGCTTGGTTTCCAGCCGAAGCACGGTGCAGCACCGAGCCGCCGTGTCCTGCTCTTGCATCAGGTGGCTTCAAGCGGCGCAGCCTTGTGCCGGGACTGCTGGTGCCTCTGCCGAAGCTTTGGTGTCCTCCGCGGCTGGCTCCTGCCATGGAGCGATGCGTGAGGACACACCGTCGTGGAGGGAAGCTGGGCTGGGCCGGCTCTTCAAGGGAAGATCAGCATGGTGCAACCTTCCCTTGCCCCGCTGCACCCTGATAAAGCCGTGAAAGCAAAACGGAGCTAGCAATGTCCGTCAGTTTTTACTGCGGAGGAGGTGGCTTTGGAGTCAGTGGTTGCAATGGAGGGCAGGGGATGACCCAGCCGGACGCTCCAGGTGTCCGAGCCTGGCTCCTGGGCCTGCTGCTGAGTGTGGCCCGGGATGGCAGCAGCCATGGCGGCGATGGGCCCAGCAGCGCCGGAGGAATGGCAAAGCCCAGCGGCGCCAGGCGTGAGGAGCAATAGCGTAAATTGGAGTGATTTAACCTTTGTCAAAGCTGGTTTTTTATGAGGTTTTTGGTTTTCCCCCCCCCAGTGACCCAGCCAATCAGCACGCAGCGATAAGGCCACGCAGCCGACTAGCATCCAGCAACGTGGCCAACCAGCCAATCAGCCCCGTGGCACTGCAGCTTCCCAGCCCAGCAGCCACGCGGCACTGTAGCCTCTCACCCAATCAACCATGTGGCATTGCAGCCTCGCAGCCAATCAGCCGTGAGGCATTGTAACCTCCCAGCCAACCAGCCATAGGGCATTGTAACCTCTCAGCCAATCAACCTTGTGGCATTGCAGCCTCGCAGCTAATCAGCCATGAGGCATTGTAACCCCCCCAGCCAATCAGCCATAGGGCATTGTAACCTCCCAGCCAATCAGCTGTGTGGCATTGTAACCCCCCAGCCAATCAGCTGTGTGGCATTGTAAGCCCCCAGCCAATCAGCCATAGGGCATTGTAACCTCTCAGCCAATCAGACATAGGGCATTATACACCACCTCCACCAATCAGCCATAGGGCATTGTAACCTCCCAGCCAATCAGGTGTGCCCATTGTCCCCCCTCCCCTAGGAGACCGTTCCCCACCAGCGCTATTCACATCTGAGCTACCCTTTGCGAAGCGTGGGCAGTGCGGAGGGGAAGAGGCTGGCGTGACACAGAGGGGTCACGGCGTCACCCGCCGTCGGTTCTCCGCCTGGGGCAGAGGAGCGGGACCCCGGGTGGCGGTGGGCGGAGGGACGAGCCCCAGTGCAGACTCCAGCTTCCCGCCCGGCCAGACCCTGCAACCCGCTCACGTCTCTGCAGCCAGTGCAGACCCGACGCCAAGGGCCGACGGGAGCGTTGCTTACGCCTCGCTTTGCCATCATTTATCCACGCCCTTGTAGCCTGCAAAATGATTCCCCGGCTATTTTAGCATCTCTGATTAAGAGGAGGGGGCTTCAGCGGCTGAGAGGGGGCGATCGGCCGGGGGCTGCTTCCTGCTGAGCTGGGATGGATGCCGCTCTCCGGCGCGGGCTGAGCAGCTTTCTGGAGCGCTGCGTGCTGTTGGAGGTGACTGTTCCTCCTGGAAGCCGAGGGTCTTTGCCCAGCAGCTCCTCCATGCTGGGCTGCGCAGCAAAGGGTGCAGGACTCCCCATGGCAAGGCAGAGGCTCGGCACGCTGCTAATCCTCTGGGGGCTGAGGGAAGGCCGCCCTGGGAAGGCAGAGGTGTGATGTGGTGTGGGTGGGAGCGAGGGAACAACAGCTCCCGACAGCCCGAACCCTCTGGTCGGGTGCGAGGGGAGTCTGGGTCTGCCCGATCCTGAGCACCTCGCTCCATTTTTCTCTCTTCCTCACTGCTGCCCCAGACCGTCTGCTTGTTCCTCCTGCCCCTCTGCTCCTGGAGGTCCCCTCTCCAGCTGTATAAACGAGCTTCTCAACCTGTGTCCTGCCCCAGGGACCCCATCCCAACGGCAGGGCTTGCCAGCTCCCCCCGCTCACACCCCCCCAGCCTCCTGCCGAGGTCCTCCAGGGCCCCCAGCCCTGCCAGGTCCATCCTCCCGGCGCCCATGGTGCCCAGCAGGCAGAAGCGATGTGCCACGGGGTGCCCTGGGGAGGACACGGCCAAGTGCTGGATGTAGGCATCCTTGATCACAGATCAGGGGTGGCCTGAGGTTTTCCTCAGGGACTGCTGTCCCCTTTGGCAGTAGACGAAGGGCAAAGAAGCTGCAGCACCCTGAGCATCCCCTGCTTTAAACTCACACGTCCCTGAGCAGGTACAGGGACAGACAGGCAAGCAGAGGTGTTCCTGTGTCAAAGTGGGGGTGAGAGCAGCCATCCTGCACCCGATCTTCGAATTAGGCCTGTGCTTGGAGAGGGGAGATGGTGCTTTCAGTCTTGGAGGGGGGAGGTGGTGCTTTCAGCCTTTGCATTTCTCTTTTGAGCACGTGGACAATTGCAGTCACACCTGAAGGAGGTCACTGAGATTGTCAGTTCTGGAAATTTTCATAAAAAAACCTGGCTGGCTAGCAAATAGCAATATTATTAGAGTCCCTGCTGAAAGAGGAGCACAGCAATAACTCAGCGCTAATGAGTCAGTGGGGAGTCCACGGGTAATTTGAACAGTCTGATGGCAAAAAGCTCCAGCTCCAGCTTACGCTTTGTCAGACACCTTACTGGGCACTGGAGAATCAAAAAATGGGACTCAACTTTACGGGTGACCAAACCGAGGTGTGGATCCGCTTTCTTACAAAGCCAAGTATTTCACGAGGCAACACTCTCTGGACGTCGGATCCACAGGAACACCTATCCTGGGCAACAGACCCCTCTGCTCCTGCGCACGTTGAGGCTGCGGAGCTGCGGGCTGCGTTACTCCCCGTGCCCTTTCCCTCCTGCCTCTGCTCTGCACAGCGGCAGCAACTCGGGAAAGGCAGAAACAGCCACGCTTCCGAGCGCCTGGGGCTGGCGGCTGTAGCACGGAGCTTGGCTGCCGATGAGCCCGGCTTCGGCTGCTGCAGAGCAGCAAATCCTCTGGGTGGCCAGAGCAGGAGCTCGGTGGCTGCTTGCACTCTGCTATCTAGCTCCTTTCCCATCGTTAACTGGCCGTAAAGCTTCTGCTGCCCCTGTATATCTTCATCTGTCAGCAGAGGACCTCCTTGGTGCTCACGGCGTCTTGCAAAGCTCTGCTGTCACCTCTGCAGTGCTCAGCCAGTGTCACTCATGTTGGTGAGGGCACAGCATTGACTGCTCTGAGTCCAACCAGTGTCGAAGAGGCACGCGAGAATCCGAGAGAGGGGCAGATGTCCAGGGAAAGGCAGGCTTTCTGCTGGGTGTGGGGTCAGGGCATGGCGGGGGGAGAGGAGAGGAGAGCAGCTACATGAGGGTGTGCAAGTGGGAGCAGCTGAGGAGGTGGCATCCCCTTGGGCTGAGAGGTGGCACCTACCAGCGCTTACCTTGTCTGCCGCAGAACAAAGCAGAGGTGCCAGGAAACCCGCAGAGAACGTCTCAGCAGCATCCGTTTCCTCTCTCTTTGTTGGAGCTCTTGAATTTAGTTTCTAGCAAGAGGAAAGCAGATTTCTTGCCCTACAGCACCTGCAGCTTGAAGCTGGACTTCTGACTGAGCTGGCACCTGAAGCTTTTCCCACAATGTTGCATTGCAATGCTGCCTAACTGCAGTGTAGAACCATGGGGGCTCCAGCCCCCTTGATCAGTAAATTTTGTGTCCAGGGTCTTGGAATAAAATGCTTCCTGGGGCCAGCACAAAAATTCAGCCCTTTATGAAGAACACCAGTGCTCAGGCCAGGAGGGCTGGAGTTGATGGGTCGCAGCACGGGCAGCCCCCGGCCAAACAGCCTCGGAGCCGGGAGGCGAACCGGAGCTGCCAGTGTTAGCGGCTCAGCAAATGGCCGGGCTCAGGAAAGCGTGCGGTGAATTATTGATGTACCTGGTTCCAGGCTCTGAATGAGCAGCATCAGGGGCTGGGCGGGAGGCTGACATTTTGCATCCTTCCCTGGGGAGAGGAGGTCTGTCCGTGTTCTCCGGGAGGAGGAGAGCTCCCCCCTTGTGAAATTCAAGGCGGTAATGAAAGGGACAGGGAAAGACGGGGAGGAATGGGGAGCAAGAAATGTTCAGATGAAAAGGGAGAGGAAAAATAAATTGATTTGTCTTTGAAATAACATGCTAACCCCCCAGAGACAGGCTGGCCAGCCACTGCACTGACCTTGCTTTGATTTGAGTCTGGATTATATGTTTTATGCAGTGAAAAGTCAGCTCATTGGGAATGAATAACATCCCTGCTTGGGCTGAAGTCTAAAATCCTCTTTATTGGCACTGTCTGGGGACAACATAAGTAAGGACGCTCAAGGTTGTCACTAGGTGAGCTCTGCAGAGATGGATGACAGAGGGACCAGACAAGCTGGGGTGCTGCATCCCAGCTCTCATGCAGGCTCACCCCCTGTCTGAGCAGAACCGGTGGCTGCGGGGAGACTCGGGTGCCGGCGGAAACTCCCGGGCTGTGGGGCTGCTGTCACACCAGAGCCCGCAGCCTCCCTCATCAGAAGAGCTTAAGATCTCGTTGGACTGGTCTCTGCTGGGAAGGCCTGCTCTGCCCCGGGGCAGGAGGGTGCTTTGGGGTGGCCCCGTGAGGTCCCTCTGTGCAGCCAGGGAAGAGCAGAGGTGGGCGAAGCCCTTCTTGTCTCCTCAGGTCCTGCCACCTCCACGGTGAGTGCAGGCGATGCACAACATGCAGGCAGCTGTGCAGTGTGCTCGAAGGCGCTCCCTGTCGCAACAAATCCTTTACAGAGAGCAAAATGCCCTTTGGGGCTAAAGAAATGGGGATGTGATTCCTTGGGAAAACCTAAACAAATCCGTGTGCAGCCGCTGCTCGAGGCCAGGCCCTGCCGCCGATTAGCACTGATTATCTTGAACAAGACCGGTGGCAGCAAGGAACACCTCAGCCTTCAAGGAAAACCTCTTCCTGACCTTCACCGATTAGCATGTGGCTTATTCTCTAAAATGGAGATCTCATTGCAGTAGCTCTGCCTGCTCTCATTACCTGCCTGAGATCTGATTCCTTCCCTCCGAGTCCTGCAAAGGAGACCTTGGGCTTGGAGGTACCTTGTGGCGTAGCAAAGGTGCATAATTATTTCCTGTTCCCTAATTGCATCGCCCAGTTATTCCAGGAAATTTACTCATGCTCTGTCAGTAAGAGTAAATAGGAGATCTCTGCAACAAGGGAATAACCAGTAATGGTCTAGATGTGACTGAACTGCAGATAGCAATGCATTGGATTCAGATTCTCAAAGTGCTGAGAAAAACAGAGTAAGAAACCCGAACCCTGAGATCTGTGAGCTCTGCTCTTCCTCAGAGGTTTGTCACCTGCAATTAGACAGGACAAAAGAATGGGAATGGATTTCTGGGGAAAATCCTGGGATGATGTCCTGCTGGACTTGACGGCAAAGCGACCAGACCCAGCAGGGCAGCAGTGCTCTCCCCATCAGCCTGGCGCTGTGATGATCCCAGGGGTGCTGCCACCACCCTCTGCTGAAGCAGAGGCCGGTCAGGAGTCAGCTCCACTGATCTTGGGGTACTGACTCAGTCAACACGCGCTGAAGGACCTCGCTTTAATGAAACCCCACCTAAGAGCAGAGCAGAGCAGAGCAGAGCTCCCTGGGAGTCAGCACTGTCTGTGTTTCTTCATCTCCTCTGCTGAAGGCCGTGTGGCACAGCACCTGGTATTTTCCTGGCGTCCAAGGATGCTGCAGTGATGGATGTGTGGGATGAGCATCTTTACTACTGGGCTTTAAAATAAAAAGAAAACCCCGACATGCACTGAAGCGTAGGGCAGTGCTGTCTGCTCTGCTACCATCGGAAGCCCAGAGGTGATTTACGGGTTCGGCTGGGCATTGGGTTTGTGGGTTTGGCTGGGCGTTGGGTTAGGCTGGGTGTTGGGTTCGGCCGGGTGTTGGGTTTGGGTGGGTATTGGGTTCAGCTGGGCGTTGGGTTTGTGGGTTCAGCTGGGTGTTGCGTTTGGCTAGGCATTGGGTTTGGGTGGGTGTTGGGTTTGGTTGGGCATTGGGTTTGGCTGGGTGTTAGGTTTGTGGGTTTGGCTGGACTTTGGGTTCGGGTGGGCATTGGGTTCGGGTGGGCATTGGGTTCAGGTGGGTGTTGGGTTTGGGTGGGTGTTGGGTTTGGGTGGGCGTTGTATTAGGCCGAGCGTTGGGTTTGTGGGTTTGGCTGGGTGTTGGGTTCGGCTGGGTGTTGAATTTGGCTGGGCATTGGGTTTGGCTGGGCATTGGGTTCAGGTGGGTGTTGGGTTCTACTGGGCATTGGGTTTGGCTGGGTGTTTGGGCCGGGTGCCGCACGGCCCAGACGTGCAGCTGGTCCCCCGGTCCCGCCGCACAGCTCCGGGGCAGCGGTGCCACGTCTAGCCCCGCTGTGCCCCTCGCTCCCCCTGACCCCGCACAAGCTCCGTACGCCCGTCGGGCCTCGACGCCCCCCCCCGCCCCCCCCAGCGCCGCGGGGGTTTCCCGCCCCCCCCCCGTGTCCCCTCCCCGCCGGGGGACACAGCCAGGCGGGCTCCGGGCCGGTCCCCCGGGGCCACCCCCGCCCCGCGGCACCGTCCCTCGGCCCCCCGGCGCGTGCAGCCCGGAGCCGGGGTCCGGCCGCCGGCAGGATCGGGCGGGGGTCTGCGCAGCGTCCCGCCCCGGCGGGGGCCGGCTCCCGGCCGGCGGGACCACCCCCTCCAGTCTCCACCCCCGGTCCCCCCCCCGCCCCGTCCTCCTCCTCCTCCTCCTCCCCGTCTCTCCTCCCCTCGCCCGGCTCAGTCGGTCGCAGCCATGGCGGAGGGAGGAGAGGGAGAGGAGCTGCTCCGCCCGCCGTTGCCCGCCGGCGCCCCGGGCCCCAAGCGCCTGTGCTCCCGGGCCTGCCCGGCGGGGGGCACCGGGGCCGCTCATCCCCGTCCCGGGGCCGCGGAGGCCGGCGCGGGGCCGGGCGCGGGGGCCAGCGGGGCCGCTCCGGCGCTGGCCGGCTGCTGCCCCGCGGCGGCGACGGGGGCCGCGGGGGCGGCGGCGGCGGCGGGGCCGGGGGGCGGCGGCGGCGGGGCCGGGGCGGGCAGCCTGCTGCAGCCCGAGTCGCTTCTGGACGCGGCGGCCAAGCGGGTGGCGGGGAGCTGGGCCTTCGAGCGGGTGGAGGGCCGCTTCCAGCGCATCCCCGAGCCCGTCCAGCGCCGCATCGTCTACTGGAGCTTCCCCCGCAGCGAGCGGCAGATCTGTATGTACTCCAGCTTCCAGCCCGGCCGCGCCGCCGCCGCCGCCGCGTCCCCCGCCGCCGCCGCCGCCGCGGGGGGACCCTCCGCCGCCGCCGCCGCCCCCCCCCCGGCCGGCGAGGAGAGCCCTGCCGCCGGCCCGCCGCCTCCCGCCGCCCCCGCCGCCGCCCCCGCCGCCGCCCCGCAGGGCGAGGGGCTGCCCTTCCGCCGCGGCATCCGCCTGCTGGAGACCGGCGCGGTGGACAACGTGCTGCAAGTCGGTGAGTGCCGGGGGGGGGGGGGTGGCTTCGGTGGCCGTCCGTGTGCCCCCCCGCCGTCCCCGTCCCCCCCGAACGCTTCAGCCTTTTGTCTGGCGCGGCGCTGGTTTGACAGGAAAATCCTGCCCCGGGGGCAGGGACCGCCGTGTGCCCCGCCGGGAGGGTGCCCGGGAAGGGTTTTTGGGGGGGGAGGGCAGGGGGTGGCTCCCCCCTCCCCCGGGGAGGGAGGGGTGCGTGCCCGGGTGTCACCGGGCAGCAGCCCGCAGCGTGAACGCCGGCCATCCAGCCCGAGTGGGAGAATAAAGCCAGCCCCCCCCCCCCCCCCCCCGGGATCTGTATGGAGGGCACGCAGCTCTGCCGGCTCCCCCCGCCCCGCAGCGGGGTTCCTTCTCGCCCCGGAGCACCCCCCCCACGCTCCCGCGGGGGTCCCGGCCCTTCCAGCCGGAGGTGGGTTTGTAACCGCAGCGCGTCGCTCCGCCGGCTCGGAGAGTTTGCCTTTGTCTTCTCCGTCAGGGGCTTCCCCCCCACCTTGGAAAATCTCGGGGGGGATCTGCCCCCCCCCCCCCTCCTTCCCAGCCTCCGCCACGGGCGCCCTTAGGGGAAGCGGAAGGGGACGGTTGGGGTGGCGAGGTGGGTACCACCCCTGGGTACCCCCCGTGGGTACCCCCCGTGGGTACCACCGGCGGCCTGCCCGCTCCCGTCGGGTGGCGAAGGGGCCGTGGGAATGACGGCGGGGATAACGGCACCGTGTGCTCTCTCCGTGGGCAGGTGGCTTTTGTGTGCGCTGGCGGAGGGGGGGATGTCGGGGAGGAAGCGCTGTGCCTCTTCCCCCGTCCTCCCAGTCCTTGTCCCCGTCCGAAATCCGCCTTGTATCTGTATATATTTCAGAAGAAGCAAATTGCGGTGTTTTACATAAAATAATCCGCTCCTGGTTGTTGCTGGAAGTGATTGAGATGCGCGTTGCCATTAAAATGACATTAGGCTGGAATTTGTTTTGCAAATGGGAAATGTAAATTCATCTTGTGCCAGGGTATGGCGTGAATGAGTGGAGGGAGGGTGGGTTTTGTTGTAAGGAAGGGTTAGTTCGGCTGTGTTTGTTTAAAGAGCCCTCCTTCCTTTTGGGGAAAAAACAGCTTTAAAAAAAAAAAAAAAGAAAAATCCCGTTTTGTGCAGTTTACATTCAGAAGAGCGTTATCAGAACGTTTTCCATTTGAGACGTGAAAAGAGGAGACAGCAGAAGAATTCTCCTTCCACCTCTGGGGATACGCAGTGAAAATTCCTGTAGCACAAAAGGTTTTTCTCTGAGAATATGATTATACCCTCTTTTTTTTTTTTGGGAGGGGGTGAATTAATATTTCCTAAGGGCTGTGTGAAGATGACTAGTTATTCTAAGGCTGTTTAAAATACTTTGAAACTCAAAACCAGATAATTTTTCTCGGAGAGGAGTAGCTCTGCAGGAACTTTAAAATGCAGGGGGGGGATAATTGCTTGCTGTGGGTAATGCTTTGCCGGGCAGCCCACCAAGGTGTGGGTGCAGTGAGCAGCCAGCATGGGAGTGGGAGACGCAGGTAACGGGTGCCTAAAACTGGTTACGTACAAAGGAATTTTCTTTTTTGATTTTTTTTTCATTAATTTCTCTTTGAAACGTGGCTCTGACGAGGTGTTAGCCAATGCTGTGGAGGATCTGGGTGAACGCTGGGGTCAGGTGCCTGCGGGATGCGCAGAGCAGCCCCATTCCAAAGTGACTTGCGGGATCACGCGTGCCCCGTCTCCCTGCGCTTCCCGCTGCTGTTTCGGGCGAGCCGGAGGACGGGGAAGATGGTCTCGGCTCTGGCATTTCATATCCCTGACGAGTCTAAACCATCTCCCTGGCTTTGAAATCGGAGCTTGTGCCCGTTGTCCTCCGAACCATCAGCTTTCAGATGAAGCAGCATGTTCTGGAAGCGCTCGCCGCAAAGCCGGCGGGTGATTTATTTCTTGTTTTTACAGCCTGAAAGGAGCGTGCGGGATGCTCGCCTTCGGAGTGGGAGGGGGCGGGGTGGGGGTTTGGGTCTTGGCTGCAGTGCTGCCCCTCTTCAGATGGGCGATGCGGGGTCAGGCAACTCTTTTGTCCCCGGACCAGCGCTGGTGCAGCCGCCTCTTGCAGCCCTGCGCTGGAGGAGGAAGATTTTACATCAGACAAAAGGCTGTGAAGGGCTGCGCGTCTATCCGGGGCGGACGGGAGGCGTAGCTGAGATGTCCTCCGCCGACTTTCCACATCCATCCTGCGGATGCTGCTGGAAGGTGAGGTGGAAAAGCTCCAGCCACCAGAGATGCAAACACTTTGTGGCTGCATGTGTGTGTTTGCAATTAAGATAGGAACTTGGCTGTCGGCTTAGATGGGAACCAGTATGTCTTGGGGGGGGGGGGGAATAAAACCCAACCCTGGTTTACTTGACACTCACCAGCGCTAAATCAAAACTACTCTTCCCCTCTAAGGATCGCTTTAATGGACACCGCCAGCTCCCGGCGTCGCGACCTGAGGTTTGCACGGTTCAGATCTGCTGTTAATAAAGATCAGATGTTTGTACAGTCGTGTTTCTGACTCAGACTTGTGAAAAAAGAAGGATAGTACGGATGTGAAATTCCTTCTCTCTGTGGTTGGAAAAATCTCTGAAAAATTGAAAGCCGGAATCCGAGAGGAATGGCCTTCTGGAGGTAGAAGATAGTGTGGAGGCGTGAGGGTTGTACTCATGGGGACAGACTGCTTTGGGCTCCAGCTCCCTCGTGCTTACAAAGTTGGCCGGTCCGAAAAAAAAACATATATGCCACATTATCAGCCAATAATTCCTTCATGCTTAGTAAAACTTAAACGAGGCTTAAACCCTGATCTCACTGGAGTCATTAAATTGATTTTGTTTTTTTTTTGGTGCTCAAAGAAAGATCTTGGATGTTGAACACAGGCATCTTTGTCTTCTTAAAAACTGCTTTATTATTATGTGTACAGATCCTGTCTTTGTGTGTGTGTGGTGTGTGGGTTTTTTTTTTTCTTTTAATTTTTAGACAAATGACAAAAGCATGCAGGAAAGGAATGCAGAAATGCCAGGCTTAATATAAAGCATGCAACTGCACTGCATGCCGGGAATCCTAAAGGATACAAAACCTCTAACGACGGCGGTTAATTTTTAACAAGTTCACTCGCATAAATATTTATGAACAAAAGTTTTTACACCATTATCTCTTGGGTTCTTGGAGAGAGAAAAGAGCTTTGGCGGATTCTGACGGTGGGCTGTGATCTGGCAGAACAAATTCGCGCTTCTCGCCTGCACTCCCCGGGCTTGGTGCGATACGGTTTGCCCTCGAGTCGTCATGGCTGCCGATGGGTGGGCGAGTCTCCGCAGCAATTTTGGTGGGAATTCTCCATTTTCGTTGCTTTTATGATTACTGATGAGAGGAAGCGTCCAGCTTTGTGGTGTTCTTTGCGTTCTGGCCAACAGCTTGGGAACCCAGCTGGTGGATACGCCTTTGTGCCCTGGCAGGGAGGTACCCGCTCCAGCCAGAAGTACATAGGCAGAATTTACTTTTGCTGTTAGAGTACCAGTGAAGCAGGGCTTTGAAACACCCTGGGTTTGTATAAACACTTGGAGGGAGCTTGTTTGGTTTTGTTTTTTTTTTTAAACAGGCAGTTAATCCTGAATATTCTTATCTGGTGCTTTGCCGGTGAGTCCTGGGTGCCTTCCCGTGGTTACACTGGACTTCCAGGCGCAGGGATTTTCTGACCCTGCTTCAACAGCCTGCTGCCTGGGCAGGGGTTATGCTAGACCTGATACCTGTAAAGAACACCTGCAAATGCCTTTAGCGTTTTAATTGGAGGAGTTTTGATTTTGAAGGTTTTTGTTACACTATGGTTTTCAGCTTCTGTTGCTGTATGTTTGTTATGACGCCTGTTGAAACGTAGCTTCAGAGGTAACAGTACTGATGGGTTCTTGTGCTCTTAACGTGGTTTCAACTACTTCTAGGTTCTTTTCCAAAACCACTTTTACATTTTTTGGATTTTTTTTCTTCCCTAAAAATGCTCCCTTTCAGGTGAGCGTTTGGTTTCTCTCCCCTCTGACGTGGTATGGGGCAGAGTCTAAATTTGTATTCAGTTGTTTTGAAGACTCTAGAGGGTGTGCTGCTTTATAGAGCTGTTTGTTTCGGGGAAAACACTTTGGTGGGGCTCTCTAGGCCAGTTGTGGTTGCTTTTGTTTTGTGTAAAGATCAGTCTCCTCCTGGGTCTAGGTTTAAGGCTGTATCCAGTGCGAGCAGGTTTGGAAGGAACACCAGGGCTCATCAAACATATGTATTTTTTTTTTTCTCAAGTTGAAACCCGACATCCCATGTCAAGGTGCTACCAAAAGAGTTTAATTTTTCAGTATCCTCTTAGTTTGTGGGTGGAGTGGTTGTTGTACAACATATTTCCAATTTGCTAATTAATTTTCACTTTATTTTTCTTTACTGGTAGATTACTTCATCCTGCCATGAATATTAAAATACTTTAAACCACATAAAAGGGGCCGGCAGAGGTTCATTAGCCCTATCATGATGGAAACTGTTGAGCATTTAAAATATATATTAAGCCCTTTACGTTTCTAATTATTTTTTGCTTAATGTATATGATTAAAGGGAAGGATTATTAGACATTAAAACTTACGATCTGTTTATTGCTGCTCCCTCATAAATGAGATATTTCTTGATCATGTTCTGGACTGTATTATAGAAACTGGAATTGGAGATGATGAAAACCACCAGAGTTTCTTGCTTTTCACACAGGGAGAGCTAGGAAAACTTTGACAGCTGGAATTTTAACTTTTGTTTTTTTTAGCAGGCTTATTTATTGGCTCTTGAGTCTTTTTTAAGAGTATAAACAGACCCCTGAAGCTGGGAAGTCTTTTTAACTGGGTGGTAAATTACTCTAGGCAAAATGATGCTAGCTTGAAGAGGCTAGAGACCTGAAAAATAAAGCACAAGAAATTTAATACTTAGTTTTGCCTGTAAGAATAAATAGGTTTGAAGCGTTTTTCAGAGAGAAGGTGTGACATAGTCCTGACTTCTGGCTTGAGCAGTCAAAAGGACTTTGTTCTCAGCCTACCTGTGCTTTTAGAAAGCTTAGCCCAGGTGAGACACTGGCTTTCTCCGCTTCCGACACGCGAGTCGTTTACAGCAGATTTCAATTTTGCTCACATCTAGAGGGAATCTTTTAGGAAATATTTGACTGCATTAGAACTGCAGTAACATAAACCACATGTGCCTGCGTGCTTTGTTTCTGAAGCTTTGTGCAAGGGAATGTGCTTTGCTGTTATTTGACGCTCGCTTTGATGTTAGATGTTTTATGATTAGTCCCTCTAACCTCAGATAGGGCTTTTGGAGAACATAAATAAGCTTGTCTATCCGATAGCTCTGCAAAGTCACATTCAGCTGTCAGTCATCTCTTGTGGTGTGTCAGCTTTTAATTTTCTTTGGAAATGTATATACTAAGAAAAAAAATAGCATTAGGTAGCATTAGGGGGGAAGAGAGAGTTTGTGGGCTTATGCGTTTCCTCGGCATGTACGTGAACCTAGCTCTGGAGGAGGACCTGCTCTGAGGGGGAGGTGGCGAGTCTTTGGTGGTTTTTGGGTTACGTCCTGCTCCCCTTTCCCAGCGAGAGACCTGCTCCTGTCTGGAGTTAGCTCAGATGAACAGTGTGGCCAACCTTATCCTTGCATTTACTTGGTAGGGTTTTTGCCGTTAGGTTACCCGGAGCTCTGTGTTTAGCCATGATGCAAGTTTTGCATTGCTCCCCCCGCCCTTGAGGCTGGAGTAGATCACAGAGTCACCGAATGTTAGGGGTTGGAAGGGACCTCTGTGGGTCATCTAGTCCAACCCCCCTGCCGAAGCAGGGTCACCTACAGCAGGCTGCACAGGACCTTGTCCAGGCGGGTCTTGAATATCTCCAGAGAAGGAGACTCCACAACCTCCCTGGGCAGCCTGTTCCAGTGCTCCGTCACCCTCAGAGGGAAGAAGTTCTTCCTCATGTTCAGCTGGAACTTCCTCTGCTTCAGTTTGTGCCCATTGCCCCTTGTCCTGTCGCTGGGCACCACTGAAAAGAGTCTGGCCCCATCCTCCTGACACCCACTCTTAAGATATTTATAGACATTTGTAAGGTCCCCTCTCAGACTTCCCTTCTTCAGGCTGAACAAGCCCAGCTCCCTCAGCCTTTCCTTGTGAGATGCTCCAGTCCCCTCATCATCCTCGTAGCCCTCTGCAGCTTGTGCTCGTGGGGGTGAGGAGCAGAGCGGGGATTTCAGAAGGAACAGCATTTCCTTGCCCTCTCAAGGGCTGAGCCTGGGAATCTGTGGTGGGAAGCCAAGGCTGGCTGCTGCTTGGTGGTGCGTTGTGTGTAAAGCAGGTGACTTTTGGTCTGGAGATGTAGGGGTATTGCTATTTCTCCCAGGGGTGTGAGGTGTTGATTTCTCATTCTCTGGCTGTGCTCTAACTGTGTATAAGGTCCCGGGCAAGGTGAGGAGCCTTCGTTTGCTCCCCTGTCTTGTCACGCTGCTTGTTTCTTCTGGTGGGGCTGTGGGTGGGGTTCGCTGGGGACCTGGGAAGGATGGTGCCGGGGTCCTCTCCTGGCTTTGCTCAGAAGGAGGTGGATGATGGTTGAACTTGTGTTTCCCCGTCTATCTCCCTACCTGTGGCTGGTGGTGATGACTTTATTTTGCAAGGAGCTGAACATGTGGAATAGCTGTCGAGGGTATGAAAATGAACTTCTAGTATGTCCTGCCTTACATTTGATGCTTTCTTGAAGAGGTTATGTCAGGAGTTGTCACACTCCTGGTCTTCTAGTGATAGGGGGAGGGGAGGAAAGCAGCTGCTCCGAGTAACTGGTTCCTGCCTTTTCTGAGTCTTGGTTTTCTCCAGCATCAGCATCAATAGAAATCAATCTGTTTTCCAGTGAAAACAAAAACTCGAAGACGCTAAACCTTGGCTACATTAATAAGTGCCGTGAGACAATTCCACCTTCTGGATGGAGCCAGTTTTGGAGCCGGGAGGTGCAGTGGTGTGGGGAGCTCTCACTGTCCCTTGGCAGACCTGTTGAGGCACTGAAGATGCTCTCCTGCATGCTTGGAAGAGCAGGACTGAGACCTGCTTAATTTTTGACCTGGCTTTCACAAGGGTAGAGTCTGATGTACGGACTTGACCCCTGACGCCTTGTGCCGTTGTGGTGGGAGCTGGGAAAGGGCCTGATAACATCTCCAGAGACAAACAGGGGTCTTGCAAAGCTAATTCTTGGGGGATGGGGATGGGGGAAGCATCCTCATGGTTTTACCAGGAGCAAAAATTCAATTTTTCAGAGGCTCTTTTTTTTAATCCTGATGTTTAAACATGGATAGATTCTACTTGGGTTTTATTAAATGCTGAGGATACACCTGTGCACGACACCGCCACATTTCTCTCCAAATGGATTTTCTAGTGCCGTGTTTTAAGAGCATTTGGGTTTTTGTCTCAAGCTTATGGCTTAGGATTTTGTGCAGGATTGGGGTTAGCTCTTGTAAAATGGTGCATTTAAAGTAATGCGCAAATTAATAAAATCCTGGGCTTTTACTTGTCACATTCTAGGCGCATGTTGCCAGGGATTTTTCTTTCTCCTTTTTTTTTTTTCCCGTCGTTTTTCACATCATTAGAAACAAAGCCACAAATGTGCTTAGGAGGCAGATCAGCTGCGATGCCGGCTCTGAAAGGTTGCGTGCGGATATGTTGGTCCAGCTTGTCGCCTGCAAATGTCCTGCTGCTGTTGCTCCTGGGTTAAAATGGGAGAGGAGGGTCTGCATCCCCCTTGCGATGCCCCGCTTGTCGGTGCCCCACTCATCGCTGGATGCCTGTAATGAGCTGCCTGCACCTATGCCACCCAGCTCGTTTGACCGTGGGCCGCTAATTGTTATTGATGTTCGTTTAGTGGAATGTGGTGTGGTATCTGCCTGGCTGCTGTCTCTGCAACTGGAGATGGTGCCCATGCCCCACAGCTGCCACCCGGGAGGGATTCCCCGTGGGAACTCCGGGGACTCGGTGGCTGGGACCTTGGCAAGGTCAGGACAGGCTGTGCCTCTGCTCCGGGTGCTGTCCAGGAGCCCTGGCCTCCATCCTTCAGCCGATGCCGGCGTGTGGGTGACTGCTTGGGATGCCAATAATAGCCATTACTCGTTATTGGTGTTACGTGTTTTTTAAAGACAGGGATTGCAGGAGGTGCCACGTGCTGCGCCCTGGCCGTGGATGGGCGGCTGTCTTGATGAAGACGAGTGCCCTGTCAAAGGGTGGCAGAGCAACAAACGGGTTCCTGAGATAAATAAAATTTGCATTAACGAACTACAGTGGCTTTGGATGCCAAATTAAAAGAAGTGTGTCTGGAGGATGAAAAATAAATATATTTTCTGTCTCACTTGCTGTTTCTCGTCTCTTTTGATTTTCTTTATCATCAGAAAGAAATTTTTAATTTTTTTAAAGCCAGTTGTGTTTATTTTGGTAACAGTTCATTGGCTGCTCTGTGTACAGAAGCTTTCTCTTGAAAGTACTGAAACTATATTGAAAGTGCTTTTGGCTGTCATCTTTTATTTTGCTGCTTCTTCGTTCTTTTCCCAGAGCTGGGCTGTTGCGGTATCAATTGCTCTGAAACTGTCTGGTAGCATTTTCCCTGCGGTGCTCTGTATAAACTGGAAATAAAAAAGGAAGAAATTGCAGGATTTGGATTTCTGCAGCTTTTTTTCCCCCCCCATGTGTGTGTGTCCCATTGAAGTCTAAGCAGCTGTCTCTGTCCGCACAGCCCGCTGATGGCATGCACAGATCTGTTTCTTGTGATTAAAGGGAGAAATAATACCCCAGTGTTTGGTGAGGGGTGGATGGAGGGGGGTGAGCAAGTGTCTGGGGGCAGCGCTTCTCCCCTCCTGCCTGCCCCTGCCTGCTTGGACCGGGGACCAGGGGAGCCGGCAGCCCCGCTGCTGCTGCCCACATCCCTGTGGCTCTGTGCCCCTGCGGGAGAAGCATCTCATGCCGTTACGGAGAGCTGCCCTGCTGCAGCATCTCCACCCCGGGGTGGGCTCCTCTGCCCGGCGCCGATGACCTGCACAGGCCTCGGGTTTTTTATTCTCTTCTCTAAGGATGGCGAAACATTTCGGCAGCGCTGCAGCCGCTCGCTACCGGTGCACTTTGAAAAATACCCAGCAAGTGTCGAGCATCTGTCTGTGAAGGGGGAGGAAATCCCTCCCCCCCCCCGTCGTTATTATTTTCTCCCGATTGTCCTCGCTTGGTGTGGCTTTGGCTATTATGGGTTTGTAAAATAGAACTATATATGACCTTTTATCTTACAAGAAATAGGTTAAGCCATTTTTAAAGAAAGTGGTGGAGTCAGCAGTGCTGCTGAAGGAGCTGCTTTCGCATGGTTGATAGGCTGTGAAGCCGTTCAATGGACTTTGGTTTCAGAGACAATATCTGTTTAAATTAATCTTTGTCAGATACATGCCACTGCAGACAATTCAAATTCCATTTGCTTTCTGATCTCATAACAAAAAAGCACCTTACACTGGTTCTTTTATCATAAAATTAACTTTTGTCTGTGTGTCCTGGAAACAGGGGTGGCATAAAATCTAGTTAAAAGGCTCTGTTATAGGAGGATTCTGTTTCTTTGTACAAGGCGGACTTTTTTTTCCCTTCTTTTCCCTGTGTGCATTTAAAAAGAAGACGAGTGTTTGAGATGGATTAGGGAGAATGCCAGCAGATGGACCGATTCTGTTGTTGCTGCTGGCAACCATCTAAGCAGCCATTTTGAACAATGCTGATACCGGGGTACTGATAACACAAAGATGAGGATGGGATAAATATCCAGCCAGTCCCTTTCTCCCCGCCTGCTCCTCCTCCCTCCCTTTCACGCCACTGCTGCAGCCCTGTTATTAGAGAACCCGATTGTTTCCAGAGAAATGCTTCATCCTCTTAGCTCGGCTGGTGGATGTCTGGTGTTGCTTATCGCCTTGATTTTCGTCATGGTTGGTGGAGATGCTGGCAGATCGGCCTCTCCCAGGACTGCCTGCTGCCTGGGTCCTAAGGGGAATGGGATGTTTGGGTGCTTTGCAGTCGTGATGCTCTTTCTTCTACCCTAGTAAAGCATAAAGGTGTTTGGTTCTTCCCGTATAGGTGGAGATGGCTTCCTTCCCTCCTTGTTGTGTGTTTTCAGTGCTTAATTACAAAGTGTGATGGCATCTGGTGGGTGGATTCTAAGGTTTCAGGAGATGAACCATGATCTAAATGAGTCTGAGATCTCCTGTATGCCAAAACAACTAGTATGGGGCTGTCATTGCAAGTTGGGGGTATCCCCGTTGTCCATATACTTCCCCTTCTCCCACTCCTGATGTCTCCTGGCTGCTTGGGTATCTGGGTCATGTTCATGTCCTGGACCTGCTGCCCTTGGAGCTTCTTAAAGTCTTCACTGATACCTGTTCAGACTGCTGGATTTTGAGCACTGAAATCAGTGGCCTTCTATCTCTTTGTTTTGTTTCCCATCTGTAAGGAAATAACCCTTTCATGGATCAAGAAAACCCAGTCAAGCTTCATCTTTTCCTAGCAAACAACAAAAAGGCTGTTTAGTGTTTTGCAGGAGGAGTTGGACCAGGGTGAGCAGGGGGTTGTTCTGGGAAACCTGCCGGGCTTTGCCCTGAGCTCGCTGTAGTGTAGCACGGTCCTGGATGTGTGGCCGCAGAGCCGGTCAGGGGATGTCATGTAGCCTTGGCCGTTCGGTACAAGAGCATCCACGGGGCGTGAAGGAGCTCAGTAGAGCTATGAAGCATCTTGGGTGGGAGAGGTGCCGTTGGGATCTGGAGTTTGGGGTTGCTGTAGGGAGAGCAGGGTGGTGGGTTGGGAGACAGTTAGCAGGTAGCCTGCAGTTGCAGTTTGGTGTGCGAACACGCTGTGCATGGGCATGGCCTGTCCCCAAGTCCTCGCTAGGTAAGGCTGCCACGTTGTCCGCTGCAGCCCTTCTGCGTGAAGCTGGGGCTGAGCCAGGAGCTCTGTATCTGTCCTGCTGCCCCTGGTTCTTGGTGAACTGCTTTGGGTCAGGTCTTTGGAACTGCTCTCCAAATTGCAGATCTGTTCCTGGGGCTGCAGGGCCCCGCGTGGGGAGCTGGGGGGGAGCAGCAGTGGGCTGGTGTGTTCAGCTGCCTGCCTTGCACCGCTCTGCAGACCATGGGGCGAAACGCCGCCGGTTTACATGGCAGCATCTCCAAGACCTTTGTGAGTGAGGGGCTGCAGCTTTTCTCCCAGTTAGAACTTCTTTGGCGTTAAAAACTGTGCAGATAAGTCTCAGAGAAATCTGTATAGACTAGAATCATAAAACATACATCTAATTATACGCAGTAGATAGAACTTTACTGTAAAGCAGCAGATGTAAGAATTAAAATAAGGAGTTGGGCAAGCCTTTTATGGTTTCCCTTTTTAATTTGTCCACTGAGTCTGTTCTATTTTCAGGTAAATCTTATGTTGTATTTCTTTTTTTTCTCTTGGGAATTATCTTCTCCCTTTTGAGTCTCTCCTCTCTTAAGCCTGCCCTGTTTGATCCATAAGCTGTGGACTAGCTATATTTGACGTGGTTGCTAAAACAAGGGGCATCTGGCCTGAAAGCTGAAAATTCAAGCTGTAAACTCCACTTTGGAAATGTTGCTATGGTGTGTTGGGAAGTCAGTGAGGTCAGCTGAGCCTTCTGAAGGCTGAGAGACTGGGGGTCTCGGCAGTCTCTGAGGTCAGCTGGCATTGTTGACAGATGCTTCTAGTGCACTTGGAGGGCTCCCGTGCCTGGTGTGATCCCCAGCCACCTCCTCTCGTGGCGGCTCCTGCTGTGTTGCTTGATCTGTTGCATTATGAGAAGAATTCTGGAGACTGGAGGATGGGTGTGGAGAGTGCCTGTTTTAAGGAAATACCTTCTTGGAAAGGTGGTGAGTGGGACAATGAAGTGTGCTCTTCTGCCCCTTTGGCTCGTGATGAGGTTGGACCTTAAAAGCTCTTGCAGGTTTTGATGGAGAGGAACTGTGACCAATGTGTGACCAAGCGTGATGATGAACTTGGTGGCTTCTGGTGTGCTGCTTCTGTTCTCTTGCTTCCCGCTGTGGAAAATATTACTGATCAACAGCAGGCACAAAGCAGGTGCTTGTGAGGATGACCGAGAACAAGCAATAGGGCTTGGAGTGTTTTTAAGCTATGCCCTCTAAAATGGTGCAGTGGAGCTTAGCCCCGTTGCTCTTTTACAGAATGTCCTAGGTGATGTGGAAATGTGCGTTGCCTCCACTTCCTGGAGCTCTCTCAGTCTCTTACTGCTCCAGAGTTTGAGTCACTCTGCTTTAGCTTCATAGACCCCATCTCACTGCATAAAATTCGGGTTCTTTGGCTAAACCCTCCCTCAGATGTGCTTGATAGCAGCCAGTTTCTTTGAGATCGAGGAGCATGTTCAGACAGTGGTTTATGAGGTTCCTGGTTTCAGAGCCAGAACACAGCACCTTGCTGTTAAAACCTGCCCGCAGCCTTCTGTGGTGCAAGGACAGTGGCTTTGGAAACCATCTTGTCAAACGGGTGGCGATGAGCAGCATGCATCCTTGCTCTTGGCTGCTTTAGGGTCAGAGTAGATGAGGAGGTGATTGGCAAGGTCAGGCTGTTCCCATGTGGGTGAGGTGTACTGGGAGCACATACTTGCTTCCCAGTTTGGAAGTTACTGGTTATTTGGGAAAAGATGGTTTCTGGTCACCTCCCAACCACGTTGCTGGGGAGATGTGGAAGAGCGGGTTTCCTCGAGTGCACCACTGTCCACTTTGAGTGACAGCCCTCACACAGCGCAAGCATCCATTATCTCTAAAATTCAGCACAGTGATGTGGTTTGAAAGATTCCTGTGCCTTGCTTAAGCTGGAGGTTATTTGCTGGTGACTCACGGTGGGCTGCCTTCCCCGTGGGGTACCTGAGGGGCAGGAGGGGAACTGGGAGTGTGTTGTACTGGTGCTCTGCTTGCTAGGAGAGGGGGCAGAGAGAAAGTATGCTCTGTTGTCTTTCTGCCTGTGTTGTGATAAAAATCTGCTGTTACCTAGGCCCTGGAAAACCGTAAAACTAAAAAAAACCTGGGCAGGATAAAGGTGAATGATGAGATGTTCTTAGCCATGGCTCAGCTCTGTGACTTTCACTATAGAAAAGAGGGTAGGTTATGTGGGGGAGTGACTTAGTGGGAATTGTCCAGATTTGGGGCTTTTCCTTGGAAGCGCTAGGCTTGCAAGAAGGGTGAGCTTCTGGGTACCGAGGACTCTTCCTAAAAAAACCGATGCTTCCTTCTCCTTTTGCACTGGAGTAATGCGTGCAAAATAAGGCTTAGGCGAAGAGGACCAAGCCAAATGAAGTCAGCGCAGGGAATCAGGGTTGTGTTACGCTGGAGACCTGCTCCGGGGAAGACGGAGAGTTCGGACGTCGCGTGTTCACTCTGCCCATGGTCTTGTTGCCCAGCGCTGCGGGTGCCACCCAGCACCTCTGGGGGTTTGCGGAGGGGCTTAGCAGGCACGGCTGCTCCTCACGTGGGGATGCCATGTTTTGGAGAGCATCCCGAACAGGAGATTGATGCTTTCCAGGAGTGATCGTTCGCTCTCTGTGTTACTCATATCTGCAAAGGACACAAGGCATGCTGAGGTTTTCCCTTTCCTGCCTGCCTGGTTTTTGGCTTCTTTCTGGTGGCTCCTAGCTCAGCCCAGAGCCTGTGGTTCAAGCGCTGTGGGAAGGACCGATGACTGAGAGGGTTGTGTTTTTTTTTTTTTTCCCCTCACCCATCCCCACACCCACACACTGGTCAGCCACACTAAGGTTTCCTGGACTGTGAGGTTTGATGAACCATTAACCTAAAAATGCCCTGAGTAGGAAGAAATGTTTCCAAGGCCTAAAAAACCTTCCAGAGCTTCTGAAGTGGGAATGGGAGCTGTGGTTTGCCTGAGCAGCTTTTCTTGCTCCTGGCTCTGCCATGAGCTGGCTTCGCTTTGCGGGTGCGAGGGCATGTTTGGGATCTTGCAGAGACGGGAAGGCAGCCCTCCAGGACCGGGTCAGCCGGAGGGGCTGCCTTCCAAGCAGATGGCCTCTTGGCGTGAGGCTCGGCAGGTTTAAGACAGGATGTCCCTGTACTCCAGAGGGCTGGAAGCATCGAAATAAGTAACAGACTGAGAATGTCTGAATCCAGCTACGAATTCCTGGGGAAGAGGATTTGGCAGTGGCAGGCTGTATTGGCGGGCAGGCTCCGTGTTGCCGGTGGAGGACAGCACCTCGCTGTCCCATGGGCTCTGCTGGCTCCCGAGCCCGGCATTAACGGGGCAGCGTTGACTGCATGAGACCCTTCCCCCTCAGGGCAGTGCCAGGTCCTGCTCCAGTGCTGAAGGAGACCATGGCCCTCCTTGTCCATGGCTGCTCCCGTTATTGAGCGAGGGGAGAAGCAACTGTCTGTAAAGGGTAGGGACCTGTGTCAGCCAGATACCGCTGTGGAGGGCTGTGGTTGTTCAGGCATGGGTGCGACGCGGTGGTGTTGCAACGCAGGGGTCTGGTGGCCACAGGGGTGGTGCGGAGGAGGACCTGATGGATGTGGCTGTGTATGCAACTGGGGTGTGGGGTGGCCCAGATGGGTGGGTGCTGGGACACCCAGCTGGGAGGAGGTTGGTTTTACTCTGGAGCGGGGTTAGTTGCTGTGACTCGGAGCCTGTCCGTCACAGAGTCCCAGGAGTCCCGTCCCCCGGAGCTTTCCTGTAGCTGCCTCTGTGGCACGACAGCTCAGGAAGCTGTGTGATGCTGCAGCTCAGGAAGGAGCTGTGACAGCAGGATCCTGACCCTATTTTCATAAATAGTAACAGCATCTCTGAAGGCTTGGAGGGGCTGGTTGGGAGTAGAGTGGCTGGGTTCCCCCATGCCTGGCAGTGGTCAGCAGCAGATGCTTGGGGAGGAGATGAAGAAGTGGGGCTGGAGCAGAGGGGTGCTTCCCTGTTTGTGAGCAGCCTCTCCAGCCAAAGGGCTGCGCTGGCCCTGGGCTGCCATCGGATGCAGTAGGAGATGGCTTGCGAGGGCAGCCCTGGCCTCACGACTCCTGTAGCGCTGGGATTATTCCTGAGTCTCCTCAGGGTGTAGCATCCCTCCTGTGCAGGTGGTGGGACGGCTGGCACTGCTCTTGGAGGCAGCAGTGACTCAGAGCTGCTGGGGCCAAAGAGACTTTTGGAGAGACCAGCACTTCTCCACCCCACTTCGATGCCGTTATGGACCCGGAGGCTGAGGTTTGGGAGCGGGGACCGAAGCTGTTAGGAGCTGTGGATTTAACGGGGTGGGAGAACTGCGTAATCAAAAAATCTTTTCCTTTCCCCATCGTGATCTTGTTGGTGGTTTCACTTTGCTAGATATTTTAACGCTTTTCTAATTGCAGGCCGAGTTAAATTCCCCATGCTAATATTTGAAGAGGGTTAGCGATATGGAGGCGGCATCTCTGTGAAGGGCTGCCGCGTCTCTGGGGGTCTGGGGCATTGTCAGGTCCTCTCCTAGGTGCCCGAGGTTATCCATCGAGGAATAGCCACTCGTGTAGGGATGTTTGCTGGAAAGATGAGGGGCTCTTCATCCTCCTGGCCGCAGCTTTTTACTGTGTGGCTTGTTTGTGGAGGAGTTCGTAGCCTGTAGTGAAAGGTGTGTGCAGAGGATGTCCCATGGACCGTGCTGGATGGAACCCTGCTGCTTGGTAGCTCATGACACCAAGTCTGCGAGATCTCTTTGCAACGTGCATTTTGGGCAGTGTTTGTGCATTTGGAGCATGCAGCTGTTATCAGGAGGTTGGGTGAAAGGTTTTCCTCGGAGCTCAGGAGAAAGTGTTTGTTATCTAAAAGGGTAACTTGGGGTGAGAGAGAAAGAAAGAGAAGCAGCCTAATCTTGCAATTTGAGTGTATTTAAAGATTCCCTCTGTTCAAGTTTGCTTCCTAGCCTTGATCAGAAGGAAATGCTGCTAGCTACAGAGTGGAATAAATCGAGGGCACCGTTATCTGTGCAAGATAAATTACTATTGTTTAGGAAAGACACTCCAGGGATTGAAGAATTTAATTAAATACACAGGGATTATGAATATGCATGTAAATTAGACAATCTAGATATGACACAGCTACAACTGCAGGGAATTGTTCGAACTTAAAAGTGTAATCATTCTTTTTATCGGGATGTGGGGATGGGTAACAAATGAGAAGATTCCCATTCCCATTTGCCTGCGCCTCGGCTGGTCTCAGGTCATTAAGCAGTGGGAATTACCCGTCGCAGATCAGCCCTCGACAAGCCCGCAGAGATGATGCGCCGGAGCCTTTCTCCACCCTAATGAGCCGCTGCAAGAGCCGACGGAGAAATGGGGGTTGTGGCGAGGGGCTGCCACCGGCCTGACCCAGAGAAGGGGTTTGGGAAGGTGGGGGGACACAGCTTGCCTTCCGCTGAGGGAGGGGAGGAGAGCCCTGCTGGCAAGGAGCTCGCTGCTTGCTCTCCTGGTACCACCACCGGCAAGGAGCATCCTCCCTGAAGGACTTGGAAAGATGTTTGCTGCAGTTTCAGATCATCTCCCTAGAAATCAGGAGGATTAGAAGGTGCAAGTGTTGTCCGATCAGCTTGTCTGCCGCTTTCTGGTGCTGTTGCAGGGGTGCTTCCCTCCGAGTTGATCGCTGCCGTTTCGAAAGCGCAGTTTGGAAATCACAGAATGCTTTTTGAGAGACTAAGCTCTAGACTGGCTTGAACAAGGAACGGAAAATTGAAATGTTTCTGAAGAGTCGAGGCTCCCAACAAATTCAAAACGAAATGTGGGAGTGCGTGTGCTGCCCTCCTGCTCAGGTCTGGGCTCCGTGTAGCAGCCTGGTGTCTGCTGAGCCAAGGCAGGTTCTTCACAGGACATTAACTGCAATGTGTGGTGCTGCCTGGAATGCATTTAGTGTGCAGCTCTTAGAGGTGGCATCTAGTAACAATGCAGAGAAATGGTTTTCTTTTTTCTCTCCCCCTGTGTTTCCTTTGTTTGACTTTACCTCCATCCGCTCGGTTTCATTGTTCTGCTGAAATCAGATTTCTCTATAGTTTGAGTTCTGGACCTGGAACCGAAGAAATAAATTGCTGCAAGCCCTCCACCCTGTGAATTATTTTGATTTCTTAAGATAGGCAGCGAGACATGGACATGATCTGACTTTGAACTTGACTAGGCATTAAAAAAAAAAAAAAGGAGAGGCTGGATCTTGACTAGGTGTTTTCTGCTTTTTTTGTTGTTGTTAGCCCCTGTCTTTCCATTTTTTGCTTTCCATTCGGCCGGAGCTGTGTGAGATGGACTGATTCTGATGGAGGGGTCCCCGCTGGGCCCCCCACGGACCAGGGGCAGGAGCGGAGCTGAGCCCCTGGCTGGCTTCCTCGGGGAGCCGGGGGTGGTCTGCGGGGCGGGAGGTGATGCTGCCCTGGGTCACCCCTCCGCGGGCCATCAGCTTCTCCCACCTCCTCTCCCTCCCCTTGAATTGAGGGCTTATGGTAATCGGGAGCTCAGTCCTGTCGTGTTCCAGCCACATGGGAACAATTCCAGTTTATCACTTTGAAAAGTGGATGATTTTCCAGCCCCTGGCTCATGGATTCTGATTAAAAAAACTAAGACCCTCCCTCCCCCCCATCTGAAAATGTGAAATACCTAAAGCCTCCACACTGCACATTTTTTTTGCAAAAACTTTGGAAGACCTGTTTGGTTTTTTTTTTTTGTCAAGGAAAAATATAATAGCGGGAGAATATTTGTATGGGTGCTCAAGTGAGTGGAGACAGGTTTGAACACTTGTAATAAAGTATTTCTAATAAAAATTTAATGTCCTCAAGACAGTGTTATGGCAGCTCATTACTATTAAAGGTCATTTGAAGAGTATTGATCCTAAATGTTACAGCTGAATGTAAACTTTGACTGTTACAGTTATTAATGTATATTTATGATCTATGGGATATGTGTAAAAGGAAAATGAGAATATAAATGATATGGTGAGCTCATTTATTTCAGGATTGCCGAAGGCAGCATTCACGCAGTTCACCTCAGTTTTAAGTGTGTCTGTCTTCTTTGTGTTACATAGATTGAACCTTATTTATTTTTATTTTTTTAACTGGCAAAATCTTTTAGTCCTGTCCTAGAAAAGGAATGTGTACTTGAATTTCTGGTCATGTCCGTGACATGGACAGAGCTCTGTATCTGTTCCTAAATGTGTATCGGGGAGTGATATTTTGCTGCATTCAGCTTCAATGCCGACACAGAAGTACCAAGGACTGAACTTTGTGTGTGACCGAATTGCTAGCATAGGTAGGAGCCCTGAGAAGCATGCCTCTACTCCGAGTGTAATTAGAAGGTTATGCCAGTGAAAAGCAATTGCAGGTTTTTTTAATTGAATTAATTAAAAATGTTAAGGTTGTATACTGAGGGAGCAGGTGGTACTATATTTATATTTTTGCTATGCTGTAATGCATCTGTGTTTGCACATCTGAAGCAGAAGGGGTATATTCACAGTGAATTTTAAGGCTTTTTGTATTTAAAAAAAAAAGGAAAGAAAAAAAAAAGACAAGAAACCTGTGGTGGCAGGAGGAAGATAAACGGTGCTTGTGATATTTCAAAGTCACATTAATCTTTTTTTCTTCCCTTTTTTTTTTTTTCTTTTTAATGTGTGACTTTCTCCAGGGAAATTGTCTCCTCATTGACTGCAGCGGATTAATGTGCACAGATCAGCTCCTGCATTATTTTTCTGTTTTGACAGAGTGGTGATTTTTATACACGCGTCCCTTTCTGCCAAGATTACAGCTCGCATTCTTGGAGTTTGGAAGAGTTCCCTGCCAAGAAGTGGCAAGGAACGGGAAGCCGCCTTTCTGATGCACAATGCTAGGAAGAAATTCTCCATGGGTGCAGAGGCTGTGGTTTTGGTGGTGGGGATGGGAGCCTACCAGAGTGCCTGGGGCAGCCAAATCCTGGCGTGCGTCCTGGGACGTGTCCTGCAGGATGCTGTGCACGGTGGCAGGAGGATGCTGGCATGGTTGTTACGCTCCCAGCGAGGGTCTGGTGCTGGCAGCAAGGTGTGGGCATCCAGTAGCTTGGAAGAGCTGCGTTGAGTTCTTCTCAAAAGTTCCTGCTGTTCTCCGTGCTTGTTGATGTCGGCCTATTTATTTTAAATTGCAGTTAAAGATACATTTTTCTGGTGAGCTTTGGTAAAGTTCCCCTTAAACAAAAAAGTGACAACTGAGGCAGCTCTGGCCAACCTGTGTGAATGGGTTGGCTAATGACAGATTTGGCTTTTTCTTCTCTCGCCATGGCTCCCGCAGTATCTCTGGGCACAAACCTGATGTTGCATTTCTGATGATTGCTGCATCCTGTTTTTAATGGTTTGTCTAGACAGTGCTGACATAACTATGAAAATAGTTTGGTGACCTAGTCTAGAATTAGCGTGCATAAAGAAATCAACCCTCGCTTCTGATGTTTGCAATCAGTTTGAATGACTGTATTGTAGCACAACTTAAGAGGGAGGCAGGTTTGGAGTTGCTCCAAAGAGCAAGTCGTGAGCAAAACACATCCAAACAAACCCGTGTGGTAAATACGCAATGGGTAGAGAAAATGCCTAAATGCAGGTTAGCCAAGGCTTGTTTTGGGAGCTGCGTGGCAGGTTTATGGAGTCTGGTGTAAGGCTGGAGTTCCCCCTTGGTCGACCCGTAGTTTTTCTGGGAAACTCATAACCCAAACTCTAATCTTGGTCTGTGTGATGTTGTGCCCTGTAGTCGGAGAAGCTTTGTCAGCATAACAGTAATGTGTTCCTTGCAAACGTCAGCTGTGTTGTTGACAGTGCCTTGGATTAGGAGTGTGTAAACTTTGGGAATGGTGGTGTGTCCTATTGGTTAGCTCAGAAATTCCTGGCACGTCAGTGCTGGTGACTCTCAGGAGTATAGTTGTACTGGACTTCTGCTCTGGTCTTGGGTTTGAGACTAGTTCCTACAGCACTTCACTACCACCACAAGTGTGTCATCTACCTGCCTTGATTATTAATCCCAGGTATTTTAAGAGAACATCAGTCTCCTGTGCTGTAGGGACTGTGTGGATGTCTCTGTGGACCACCTCGCTCCTGTCATGCGGTTCATTGTTGTAGTAACGACTTGGGCACCCTGGAAGAAGGGTGCAACTTGAAATGAGGTCCTTAGCTGTAACATAGCAGCAATGAAGCTGTGGGACAGCTTTGGTTTTGGTGGGGGTATGCAGAGTGAGGTCTTCGTTGGGTTTGGTAGCCTTTGAGAGCTGGCTTGCTGCCCTTG
This sequence comes from Opisthocomus hoazin, assembly GCF_030867145.1. Classification (NCBI taxonomy): domain Eukaryota; kingdom Metazoa; phylum Chordata; class Aves; order Opisthocomiformes; family Opisthocomidae; genus Opisthocomus; species Opisthocomus hoazin. The sequence goes on from NC_134419.1 coordinate 11,613,782, forward strand.
GAGGGGTCGTCAGCGCATCTCACCATTCCTGTAGTGTAAATGGGTGAAGAAGGGCAAAATATAAAATGTTGGTGGAACTCATTTGCAGGGAAAAAAATGACGTGTGAAAGAGCTGTCTGATAGAGCAGTTTAATAGTTCTTTGCCTCATGCATAGCTAGGTGTTACATGGAGGCACTTCCCAGATGTTTGAAAACTAGCTTCTGCCCTCAAGATCTTCCAGTCTGTGTGGGGATGGGAAGGCGTTTCCAGGCCGTGTAAGGCGAGGAGGAAGAAGGGGACAAGCAGGGTGTGCACAGGGGGTTCATTTGCTTTAGGGCGAAAGGAGAGGGATGGCATTGCAGTTGGAGCCGGGAGCAGCGCCTTGTGCCAAAGCTCTTTGGGGACTTTTGTGTTTGTAGGCATTTAGGATGGACAGGTCCCTGTGGGTGGCAATGCAGCTGTCCATCCCGTCAGCCTGAGGCTTTGCTTTGTTTGCCTAGTGGTGCCTTTTGTTCTTGGGTTGCAATCTGGAAAACATCGGAGCTGCAAGTGTCTCTGTGCAGAGAGGCGAGAGCAGGAGCCCATGAACGAGGCTGCCCCGGGCAGTGGGCGCATGGTGAGGGCTGGGGACAGGTATCTGCCTGGTGTGTGTTGAAAATTCTTCCCTCTAGGATGCTGTAGGATTTATTGGTGCAAATGCCTTAAAATGCTCCTCTTCCTCTTCTTTTCCCTGGAGGAACCCCAGGGCAAGCGAGAGCAAGGAAAGATGACCAGTGAAACTTGTGGATGTGATCTAAACCTGGTGTTGAGGAGAGCTGGGGAGGTCTCCCAGGCTGGTACCTGCAGGAAAGAGTCAGGCGTGGATTTTACTGGGGAGGGCGATTAAGGGTTTGATCAGCTTTCTGAAAGTGAGAGACCTCTCCCGCTCCTGCCGCGGGTGGATGGGAACTCTGTGCGTGGGGCAGTGCTGATGCTGCCTTGCCCAGGGGGATGCAGGGGGTCCGGGACCCTCAGCCTGCTGTACCGGCAGCTCCCCGTGCTGGGGAGAGGGCGGTGGGATGGAGCTGGTGTGCAGCTCTGTGCAAGGGCTTGGATGCCTGGTGATGGCGCGGCGACTTTCTGTGCCCTTGAGCCTTTGCAGAAGCACCGTCGCGATAACCAAAGGGAACCGGTCATGACATTTCCAGGCCGGCGGGGAGCCTGGCCCGCCTGCCTGCTGCCATTGGAGGAGGTGTTTCATGACTACCATTAGTTATGTGCTTGAAGAGGGAGGAAACAAATCTTTACTGAATTGGAAACCTTGTGAAAAGGTCACACTTCTGAAAAGCTGTGCATTTTAAGACTGCTCAGCTCTGCAAAGCTGCCTTTGAACTGGAAGAGTGGGAGTTTAACACCCTTGCGACAGCTCTAGGCGTATTAAACCCACAAAGCGGGAGCTGGAACCGGCCGTGAAGTTAACTCTTGCTGGGTGCGTGGCCTCGGGAGGAGAGAGAAGCCCATCCTTGGTAGGTCTCCAGGGGCTAGCAGCACTGGTTTGAACCCAACCCTGCTACCAGGCGTCAGAGCATCTGCTTGGGAGGGAGATGGTACAGTCTGGGGAAACTGCTGTTGTTGCTCAAATTTTGTGGATGTTAAAGGGCCGTGTGAGGATGTGGTTCCCAAGGAGCCATGCTTCCCCAGTGCCAGGGAAAATACTCAACTTTTTAAATTAAAACATAGGGTACATGTATTTCTTCTTGGGTTTGGTCAATATGTTGTGCTCAGTCGTTTTGTCTTGGAGACTCCCCTGGGCAGGCCAGAGCAGCCTGCCCATGTTAGTAATTTACTTTCCTGTGATAAAATTACCTTTCTCCTGGCCCCTCTTCTTGGGCTTGTTGGGCACCTGCTCCTTCCCTGTCCCTCTAAACTGCCGACTTCACAGGGTACCAGCATCGTCTCTGCCTATGTCTTCTCTCCTCTGCCGTGGCAAGATGAAGGTTCGCTCACCCCAATGAACATTGATAGTGAAATTCCTGTTTATCATCTGCCCTGCTATTAACATAGGTAAAATCCCTTCATTACAGGCTATTAGTTTGAGATTGTAGGTGCTAATGGCCCCATTCAGGAGAGCACTAGGCACTTGCAAAATCCTGCTGATGCGCAGGAATTGATTGCTATCGATCAGTCCCGGAGCAGCAGACAGATGTTTTGAAGAGGCTTTAATACTGCTTATAGGGCAGCTGGTCCCTCATTATCTTTTGGACCCTTTTGAAGCTTACAGATAAGGAGTCCAGACCCTGGCCACCTGCAAAGTCAGGACCTGGTCAGACATGCTGAGCATGGGTGCCCTCTCAGCTGGAAGTTGTGCCTGCACTGGGAAGAACAACAGGTAGCTTAGCCCACTGCTGAGGGTCTCCTCACCTCGCACAGGGCCGTGGACATGTCAGCAGATAACATCCTGCATCCTAGCCAAGGGGATGGGACCATCCTCAGCCACACAGATTCCCTGGGTTGAGATTCTTTGTCTGCGTCCCTGGTGCAAAGTGAACTGGAGAACTGTAGGGAGAACATTTGCTGCAGTGGATCTGGGCCATGGTGGCATCTGGGTAACTTGGTCTTTTGTGGTCGTGCTCTAGTTGAAACTGGTCACCTGCTCCTCATTGCTCCAGGTAAGTGCTTTGGGAATGTGACATGGGGTCTCTCGACAGATGTTTCCATGCAACCCCCAATCTGTAACTGAGCTGGAATAAGGGGGCAATGAGCCTGCAGATGGTATGGACTCTGGGAACGGTACCTCTGGGAGCAGCTGCAAATGCTTAAATGACTAGCAAGTTTGCTGATGACACCAAACTGGGAGGTGTGATGGACATACCGGAAGGCTGTGCTGCCATTCAGTGTGACCTGGACAGGCTGGAAATTTGGGCAGAGAGGAATCTGATGAGGTTTAACAAAGGCAAATGCAGGGTCCTGCACCGGGGGAGAAACAACCCCATGCATCAGTACAGGCTTGGGGTGGACCTGCTGGAGAGCAGCTCTGTGGAGAGGGACCTGGGTGTCCTGGTGGACGACAGGTTGACCATGAGGCAGCAGTGTGCCCTGGCTGCCAAGAAGGCCAATGGGATCCTGGGGTGCATCAAGAAGAGTGTGGCCAGCAGGACGAGGGAGGTTCTGCTTCGCCTCTACACTGCCCTGGTGAGGCGTCATCTGGAGTACTCTGTCCAGTTCTGGGCTCCCCAGTTAAAGAAAGATGAGGAGCTACTGGAAAGAGTCCAGCGGAGGGCTACAAGGATGGTGAGGGGACTGGAACATGTTCCCTACGAGGAGAGGCTGACGGAGCTGGGCTTGTTCAGCCTGGAGAAGAGAAGGCTGCGAGGGGACCTAATAAATGCTTATAAATATCTGAAGGGTGGGTATCAGGAGGATGGGGCCAAGCTCTTTTCAGTGGTGCCCAGTGACAGGACAAGGGGCAATGGGCACAAACTGAGGCACAGGAAGTTCCAGCTGAACGTGAGGAAGAACTTCTTCCCTCTGAGGGTGACGGAGCCCTGGGACAGGCTGCCCAGGGAGGTTGTGGAGTCTCCTTCTCTAGAGATATTCAAGACCTGCCTGGACAAGGTCCTGTGCAGCCTGCTGTAGGTGACCCTGCTTCGGCAGGGGGGTTGGACTAGATGACCCACAGAGGTCCCTTCCAACCCCGACCATTCTGTGATTCTGTGATCTGAAAATCCGAAGTGTGTCTTCACACACTTGTTGGAATTCCCAGTGTATGTAAAGCATCCCCTGCTGCTGTGCCCTCCATGTTTCTGCTCAGCTGGGACGTACCTCAAGGTCCTGAAGGAGTGGGACAGGATTGAGAGGGAGAGGAGAGGCTGCAAATAGGAGCTGCTGCTCCCAGGGTAGCCTGATGGCTTATGGTGTTGGCGAGAGCTCAGGGCATTGGGAAAAACGCATGGGAAGGTGTCTAGAGTGAAGATCTGCTTAAAACTGAGAGGAAAGAAGAGCAAGAGCGTGGATGGATGGATGGATTCCAAGCAAGTTTGACCTCTGCTAAGTCTCTGCTTGACATCTGAGCCACTGGTTACCGTGTCCAGAGGGACCTCTGACTCCCGGGTAGTGAGCTGACGTCATTTTAATTAAATTGTGTCTACCTGGCTGGGTTCCTGCTGGCGTAAGGGATTATTCTGAAGAGTCAGCTGGGCTGCATAGGCACCGGTCTCACTGCTTCTTACATCCAGTCCAGGTTTTCCCGTGACACATTTTCATTCCCCTCATCAATGGCAGTAGCCCTGTCTTCTTCATGCATCCCAGCGGGTGAGGTGGGAAGCAGATCTGCAGAGAAGCAGGGTGGAATGCTGGGCTCTGGACACCCCAATAAATACCCAGCCTATGGCTGTAATGCTCTTGTGTGTCTGAGTGAGGCTGGGACCGCTGCGCGAGGGTCAACCCATGGTGGGTGAAAACTTCTAGCAAGTTAATAAATCAGTCAGATGCCTTTCCAGGAGGAATTCTTCACGGCGATGAGTCACCTGCTTGCAGCCCGTTGGCAGACGGACCATTGCACTGCCTCTGATCTGCAGCCCTCCCCTGTTCAGACACCATCGGCTGGAGAAACTGCTGATGCAGCCTGCAGTGTCTGAAACGCGCCATTGCCATCTGCCTCCCTGACGGAGTTGGAGCGGCTTCTTTTTTTAACCTGAGTTTGCTGAGTCTTAGCTAATTAGCTGCCTTTGGAATTTGTAATGTAGAAAAACGCCTGCTAAGTTTGGGATGGAGTGGGGATGCTAGGGCACTGTACAGTCACAGGTTTGGTTTTATTTTTTTGAAAAAAAGTCTAATTTGAGCTAAAACAGATATGCAGTAGTCTGATTTGCTTGATTCTAAATCTGAACTCTGATGGCTTTGCTGTTTCCAAATGCAGTGACAGCAGACGTTTCTCTTGGTTGCGACCTTACCCTGTGCAACAGTTCAGCATGGTTTTTTAGGGGAAGGAGCTGTAGGTGATGCCCCCTTGCTCGTTTGTGGGGTGATGATGAGCTGGGGGATCCCCACAGTGTGCCAGTTTGGAGCAGGTTGGCAGTGTGATGGGAATGGGTGTGAGGTGCTTGGGGATGTCTGGTGGGTTCATGGTGTGTCCCAGGTGAGACCTGACTGGAGACTGTCTCTGTTTTGGTTCGCTTTGCTGAGGAAGGAGATGGGCACTTTGAGGGTGCTCTGGCTGGAGAGGGAGGATGGATAAGCAGTCGGGACAGAGGGGTTTGCTGCTTGAGTCCAGAGGAGGACAAAATGAATCCCGAAGGAGGTGGCTCAAGGTGGTTGATCTTGGAAGACTTTTTCTATCTGAATGACTCGTGAGGGTTCAGGGACCCATCTTGGCTCCATTTTGTGATCCGACAGTAGGACTTAGTGGTTTGGAGTGCGGGAGGGATGTTTCTAGGAAGGGTAAGAAGTCCACTTGCTGTGGGAAGGGAACACCATTCACTGTGACGTTGGCCTTGGGGTCAAGCAAACAGTGTGCTCAGGTAGCCTTACTGCTTTTGGAAGGAGAGGAATGTGTGAAGTCCATCTGGCACTTCAAACAAGTACATTTATTTCAAAGTGAGCAGGCTTTTGTTGATCTTTGGGGACCCATAAGGATCCCTGGTGTTTCTATCCCATTTCTCTAGACCTGCTGCTGCCAGTGGGCAGGAGGGCACTTCAAACAGGGAAGGTGATTGAATTAGTTTTGTTCAGGTCTGGGCCTCCTGTCTGCTCTGGACACGCTGCCAAAGATTCATCCAATCTTACCTTAACACAAACCTTCAGCTCGTAAACTGGAGTGACAATTAGATGATGCCTGGGCAGCAAACCTAATAAGAAACCAAGTAGAGCTGATGTTTCACCCTTGCTAACTGAGACATATCCCTTCTCTAAACAGCTTTGGCATCCAGACGTTTCACAGCAGCCAAACTAAAAAAGCCCTTCTCCCTTTTGTCCATCAGGAGAGGTCCTTGCTGTGCCCGGGGAGGTCTCCTGGAGCTTGCTTCCCTGGGAGAGCTGCCTGTTAGTGGCTGATGCAGATCCATGCTACTTTTCTTGCTGCTACAGTGTGCAGGCAGAGGGAAGGTGCTGTGCCCCACTAAAGGCTGGAGAAAGAGAGGAACACTTAGTCTTCAGAGAACTGTCCTCCTCTGCCTTTCCTGACCGCATTTCCCAATTCTTCTCTTTCTATCTTTTTAAAAAAATCTCCTCCTAGATTCTTTGACTCATTCTGTTTAGGAATAGGCTCTCAATGTCTGTCCTTCTGTCTCTCTACCATTCAGTGTTGGTCTTTGGGTTCCCTGCTGAACCTCCCTCTTGTAATCATGACCCTGTGTTGCAAGAGCATCTGTTTTGATGTCCCTGCTTGCCTGGCATCTCAGGAGACTCGGGGAGTGGAAGAACCTGGCCATTTACTTTCCTTAGCACATGCGTGTTTGCTCCTGTGAATCTCCTGCAAGCAGCATGATGAAGAATGGAATGTTGGGATCGGTGGAGGTCTGCCCTGCCACTCTGGGAGGGTGCCCTGCTGAAATTCATGGGGGTTATTAGGGTTTGGGGTACTGTAGAAACCAGACTCCTTTCTGATTTAATGTTCATGTGATGTTCAGATGTGTGTTATTAATTGCAGCCACCAAAGAACTGGGGGGGTGGACTTTGCCCTCCGGAGTTGGGATGCTTGTGCTGTTGGACTAATTTCTTCGCACAGACAGAGCATTGCCTCCCTGTCTGCGTCCGAGCCGTTTTATTCCCCGTCAGGTGAGTAAATAGGGTGGGAGAGACAGCCCATTCCCCACAGTCCTTAATTGATGAATTTTGCTCTGTGCCGTTGGACAAAGAAAGGGAGCCTGTGCAATTGCGAAGTGAAAAGCTTGTCTCCTGCTATTTTTGAGAACTTGCCTATGATTGTGCATCCCTGCTGTGGCATGTTAACTTCAACAAAGCCTGCACCTGGCAGGAAGATTCTAAGGCAAAAAGTTGCAAATGCCTCCAACATCAACCTTCTGCAGTACCTTTTAGCTTGGTCTGCCAGCTGTTGAGTGACAGGATATTTCAGAGGAACGCAAACATATTTTGCTGATGCTCTTGTGGCAGGGATTTAGTGTCCTTCCTTCCTTCATTTGTATTTTTGTAGTTTATCTTCTTTCCCAAATTCGTATTTCTTTCCCGCCTGCCTGCCTTTTCCATCTTTGCCATCTTTGTGTCTCTGCTCCTGTCCCAGTGACTGTGGTCTGAGGGCCTGGAGATTAGAGGATTACCCTAAACGATCTGCAGAAGTAGTCAGGCTGAGAGAACCCAGCCTGTTTTCAGGAAACTGATATTCGTGCTGTGGGATTGCATCTCCACTGGGAAAAAGCGTAGAGATCTGCAAGCAGGAAAGGGTTGAAGATGTGCTCTCATCTCTGTGGCTGCCCATGATCAAGCCAGATAGTGCAGGGAATAGCTCTGTTGCAAAATTGGAAGTGTAGCGTGAAGCAGCACAGAGGGTGAAGGTATTCAGCACGTGTGAAATGCAGCAAGGCTTTTTTCTGAAATAATTGTACTTTAACTAAATAGTGACTCCCTGGGCCAGTATATTCTGCAAGTTGAGGAGCTCAGAAGATTACAGTCTCCAGTTCTAGGGAATATCTGGATGTAAGACCTCAGCAGGGCTACAGGAGAACCTCAGCCCTGTTTTAGCTGATGGACTACGCACCTGATTTCACCCCACAATGACTAGAAGTGATCTGTACCAGTGGGACATTGCCTCCGCAGGTCTCTAGCGGAGACCAAGGGCTACGTGTTGGAAAGAGTGGAGTTCTACAGGGCAGTTTGTGGAGAGCCTCTACAGGTCCGATAGGGGCTCATGGTGGCTGCTTTGGCAAGGCCAGTGGCACAGCCCATAGCGGGAATGAAGTGGAAGTATCGCTCCTTCTTTCCAAGCATGCTGGTATCAGGTTGTTCCAGTTCTCCTCAGGATGCCAGGAGCTTGGCTTTCTGTTTGTAATGTTTAATTCTGCAGTACAAATCACATTCTTGGTCACTTGGGAGTTGTGCTGCAGAAGTGCCTCCAAAATAATAAATAGCTTTCAAACTCGCAAAAAACAAGTGTTACAGATTACACTTCTCCCCCTCTTTCTTCTTTTTGTTTAAACCAAATTCATATTGCAGAACTTTAAAAATATACAGTCTAATCTCCCTGAAACCTAAACCCATTGATCTTTCCTGTGGGGCTTCATGAATGTGTTTCATTTTTGCAGTGTAGCTGTCATCTTGAAGATCTGTGATTAAAGTAAGGCTTTTTCCACTCAAAACCCATTTTCATCTGCTGGTGAAGCTGTGGTGGAGCGTTGAATTGGTGCAAAATTCATAGAAACTTTTGTATTAGGAAGCAGAAATTAACTAGTGCTCGTTTACCACCAAGTGCCTACCTCACCATCATTGCCCTTGGTAATGTTTAGGTTATGTGACCATAATGTTCTGGGACTGGGGGAAAGAAGCACTTTTTGGGATGGAAAAAAGGCTTGGTTGCAGATAAATAATTTCTTTTTCTAAAGTCCATCTAAACAAAATCAATTTTTGAGCTATTTTGGGCTATAAGAAAGTGTGCTTTTCTCCTGTAAAGATGTAGATCATCTGTTATAATACTCAGCTAATGTCGTCTTTCCCAGTAATTTGGTCCCTTTGAGGACAAGTCCTCAAACCAATTAGATGCCGGAATGAAAAACCCCTGGAGGGAGAAGCTTTGTCAGTGTGTAATGCTAAACTTCTGTAAAATATGTAGAGGTATATTAGAAAGCAAGGAAGGATCCCACTTGAGGGCAGAGGAGCGGGTCCATGCCATTTTGCACTGTCGGGATGTCATCACACATGCACAAGTCTGCTCATATGTCATAAATTGACCTATGTGATCCTTTTTCTTTCCAGGAAACTAAACAAAAATGTGTATCCTAACTGTGAGCGAGGGAAATGTGTTTTTGCAGAGCTCTTGTTCCAGGTGGTGCCTTTTGGCAAGGTGCTGATCTCCAGCCACTCCACGGCTCCTGACATAGCTGAAGCCACGCAGGAGCTTGTTGCAGGGTGGGAGCATCAGGGACTGGCCCTGAAGCTAGCACGGAGGCGTACAGCACCGTGTCCTCATAGCATCACCAGTAGAGAGATCTTCTCCCAGATGAAGTTGTTGCTTTGAAGTCCCCTTTATACCTTGGAGGCCGCCTTCTTTTGCGGGAAGGAGGTGGCACCGGTCTGCCCGCTGTCACAAGCTGCTGTAGAGGCTTCACTGGTAGGTGCAGATGAGGCCAAAGTTTGATGTGGGGTCTCTCTGGATTCTTTCTGAGTGTTTCATATGTACAGTAGACTTGATCTTAAGTTTACACATTTGACGCTTAGCATCTGTATAGCATATAGCATGGTTGTGTAAGGTGTCCTGGTTATTAACCAGTGGGGAAAATACACAATGCTAAACTCATCCTTCCAGCCTCTTGGGGAGAGGTGGGGCGTTTTGTCCCAACAACAGGCATGCTCGTGTTTGGGGGCTGCAGGGGCCCTCTTCTTGTCGGAGCCTGTGCTTTTAACCTTAGGGCAGAAATTTGCAAAACTACAGATTTACTAAAGAAGAGTTTTGCTTTATTGTACCCTCTGCTCGATCTTCAAGTAGATACCCAAATTATGTGAGTGTATGAGGATTTGCAGCACAGGACTAGAGAAGCGCTAGGCAGGGCAGATAGGAGACTGGTTACATTGATGGTAGTGATCCATAAACGTCACCTTGCCTTCCAGGTATTTACATAAACAGAAACCAGAGTAAATATTTGTATTGGGATAGGCCCTGCCATTATGCCAGCTGATGTACAGACTCAGGCAGAGGTAATGTCGCCTGCCGGTGTCATCTTGCTAATGTTAAGTGGGGGCGAATGTTCCTATTTACCTTTAGATCTTAGGGTAGATTTCTTTTTAAAATGTTGTTCAGTCAGTAGAATGTGGGGTGTCTTGTTTTGTATTTTTTTTTTTTCTGAAATTTGAGATCAGAGTTATTTGCCCTCCAGATTAAAACCCAGCTTTCAAAGCCAGAGTGAATTTATGGAGTGTGGTGCATTTTAATTAGGATGTTTAATTAGGAGAGAATTCATGAGAGTGGGTCTTGTTTCAAAATGATCAAAGATTTTAAATGAAAACAAAAGGGAAAGAAATTATGGAGAAGCATAAAAGATCATTTATTTTGGGTATCTTCTCTACCCATCAAAGGAGATCACTTGCTGTTCTGTGCTTTTTGTTCCAAAAATAGCTAAGGTGCTGCCCGATTTCTGCAGGTCGCTGTTGATCTCTCTTTGTAATTAACTATGAAAACAAATTGCACGGTTGGGAGAGAAGTGAGTGTCAGCAGGCTGCTGAAGATAGCTCAGGTGTGTAAAATGGCTGCTCAACCTCACCACCGACTGCCATCGAAATAAAGCTGTGGATTTCTCGCTTGTGTTTCACGTCTGTGTCGTCTCCTCAGCTTCTTGCTGACAGTCATTTTGCATGAGTGGCAGATTAATCTCTTGAGACTTCTGCTCATCTCCGCTCTGAGCTGTGTTAACATCTCCTTGCTTTTGGTATCAAAGTATGAGCAGCCAATGTGGGCATCATATTTTCCTGAAGGGCAGTGAAGGAAGCAAGGAGGTAGTTTCCCTGACAAACTACTTCTGTCTTGCTGTCTCCAAGCAGCAAATCATGCTAGGTGCTGATACCGGGGTGAAGGACTAACCTGCAAGTCCATCAAAGGGTTTGCACTCCTGATTGCTGCTCGGTTACATGCCTCGCCAGAGATTTCCATGGAAGCTTAAAACCCAGCATCCCTTTGCGGACCTAAAATACAAATCCATATTTTTAGTATAGAGCAAGATCTGATGTCCTCCGGAAATGAAGTCACTGACTTCACTGCATCACCCGTTTCTGCCATGGAAACAGTTGGTGAATTAATGCAAGTTTTACACAGGTTTAACAGCCATCCTCCTCTTCAGAGAGAGGGGTGGGAGGAACATTTTCTATTAAACTCAGAATTGTTGTCTTAAGTTATTAATTCCTTGCATCCTAATGTATTTATCTCTGGCTGCAGTGAGGAGTGGGAAGCTTTGAAATCTAGCTAGCTCAAAGGATGCTTTCTGCACCAGGGAAACAAAGAAGCGTTGCTTTAGTAGGACGCTACATGGATTTAAAGACTACTTTACATACAGTGTGCGAGCAGCATAGTAGAGTCTTGCTGCAGGTTTGAGGGTGCGTAGGTCCTTGGGTCCTTCAGGAGATGCCGTGTATGATGTGGGTTCTGTGTAAATGGAGCGTGCAGCTCCTTGTACTTTATTCAGGGAGGGTCAGGACCACCACCAGTGGTCACCAAGCTGTCCTGGCTGCCTGGGACTGAGACAAAATGAAGAGGCACTAGGATGGTGGCAGTGGAGGTTGTAGACCCTCTGCAGAAATGTGCTCCCTTCATCTGTCTTTCCCGGGTGTTAGAGCAGGAAGGAGAACATTTTGTCCTAAAAATCCAGACTTCGGGACCTGGTTTTACCATTAGCAGAATGAGATTTGGGATATTTGTGACCCTTAAGTGGCTTTTTGCACTTGGTTTGTCTCTCTGCCAGCTTTGCAGTATGTCTGCCTTGACAACCTTGGGCACACGGGGTGTGTGGGTGGGAGTTGCAGTGGAGGGAGGGGGGCTGCTTCGACCACGTGGCTGCGAGTGCCGTCCCCGTTGGGACCTTTTCGGGCTGGGTCCTGCGGCTGGCCGGGCTTTCTGAAGCTGTTTCCATCTCCAGTTCCTTGGGCTTGCTCTTGGCCAAGAAAACATCAAGTTGCTGAAATTATAAGCCAGGATTGTACTATTTATGTTGGAGGAATGGCGCAGTTTACACAGACGGGTTCTTTGCAAAATCAGCTTATGCTGGCTTTTAGCGAAGTGAACAGCTGTAGCAAGTTAGAGATGTTGAAAGAGAGTCCAGCTTGAGAGTGGTATTCTTCTCCATCATGACAGCGGGCTCTCGGTGAGTGGCAGATGTCTTTGACCAGGTCTTGCCAGGGTTTGAAGCAGGGAGTGGTTTGGGACTGGGCCTGAGCGCAGCGTTCCCCATGAGGGGCTGGGATCCTGGGGGTCTGCTGGGTTGTTCACCCCCATCCCGGCAGTGAATAACAGGCAGGGCCCCAATGCCTCCAAGCCATGGTGCTGGCTTGACGCTTCTGGCCTTGCTGGAGACTGAATCTCTTTGGCTTGGGTTTCTGAGCTCTGCTTTTCCCCTGTTCTGCAATGTGTGTGAGACTTGGGGTGGTCCTGCTACCACCCCAGCTTTGACCCGCCCCCCACCCCCCCCATGAATCCCCTGAACTGGGACCAAAGAGGAATTTCAGCTTGAAAATCCCTGGGAGCGAGTGGGGACTGGGAGGCGAATTTGGGGGTGACAGGAGAGCTGGAGGAGATCGGGCTCCCTTCTGGGCTTGGCTCTAGTCTGAACAGGTTCTGATGTGCTGGTCTGGTCTGCCGGCGGGGTCTGGAGGGAGTTTGGGGCATCCCTCTCTAGGCATGGCATCTGGCAATGCGTGAAAAGGTGATGGATTTCGTGGACCATGGAGCAGCTGGAAAAAAGAACAACTGGTGGGCAGATGTGTCCTCTTTGAAGTGACTTGAAGGGTTTGTTGGCCCTCAAAGAGGGAAACTGTCTCTAAATGCAGCTGCCTTGTCTCTCTGGACGTGAATAGTCCCAAAACCCAGACCCCGGATGGGCACCATCACCGCCAGTGCTTCCCATGGCCCAAGGGCTGGAGGAGGCTCTCGCTTTGCTTTCCCTTCCAGCCTCAGAGCTACTTTGGACAGGACTGACCCTCCATCTCTCGCTGGTTTTCTTTGCCCGGCATCAGTGGGTGTGTTGAGTAGGGGAATAGTTTCTCATACCTGATGGCATGTTTTCTTCGTAGAAGCTGTTTCTCTGGTGGGAGCCATACCTGTGTGTGTTGGGAGCAGGCTGGCCAGGGTCTGGAAGTAAGCATTTTTTGGGCAGTGAGGGAAGGAAGATGTTGCAAATATGATTAATGGCAGTGGGTGTGCAATTTAAAACTTCCTTTTGTTATTTGATCTTTCTCCTGCAAACTCAGCAGCTGACTTCTGCAGAAGATAAACACATGGGAGGAGAATGGAAAAGGGGCTCTTTGGTCTTCAAAAGCAATTAAACGTTGAGTGTTTGACTTGAGACATCTTGAAGAGGCCCAGACTTCAGCAGGAGGGTGTTCATCCTCTTCTATAAAGAAGGCCTCATTTAAGGGCTCTCACATGGACAGCAGCAGTTGCAAGTCACTTTGGCAAAGTATGATTTCTTATGGTGGGGGGTGCTTGGAGCCGTACTGGTCAAAGGCACCTCCCATCAGGGCTACATTCTGTCTTATAATCTGTATTTTGGATGTGTTTTGCATTCGCTGCTGTTGCTTTAAAATAGTTTGAAATATAGCTGATGTTGATAGAAGTTGATGGGTGTGTTCAGAGGATGGGGTCCAGGTGACCGTGAAGAAATGTTCTTGGTGCTGTAGGGTCTCTGAGACGATGGAAACACTGAGATGAATCAATGGGTTGTGTTTTTCTGGTACATAAGAAAGCAGATGAACCTGGCCGCCAACGTTTTTGTATCGCTGAACCAGCAGCGGTCAGCTCCCAAAGGGCAGGGGCTGCTGCTGGTGAGCTGGTGCTTGAGGTGTTCCTGGAGATGGCCCTGAATGAAATTTGGCATTCCTTTGAAGTGTGAGGTGGCTGCCACATGCTGAGGTAGCTGGCAAGAGATGAGGGCAGAGCACAGGCCAGAAGATCTCTCTACTTGGCTGTACCCAATTTCTGTCACCTTCACTCTGAGAGTGACGGAGCACTGGGAGGCTGTAGATTCTCATTCTCTGGAGATATTCAAGACCCACCTGGACAAGGTGCTGCGCAGCCTGCTGTAGGTGACCCTGCTTCAGCAGAGGGGTTGGACTAGATGACCCACAGAGGTCCCTTCCAACCCCGAACATTCTGTGATTCTGTGTGAATGGCGGGATCTGGCCAGAGATGCTGTCTGTCCATGCAGGCTTGTACAGGCTGTTTGCCCTTTCTGAAAGGGGTCCTCCCATGTCCCCCACTCCCCACTTTGTGGCGGTCCCCCGTTGTTTAGCCTGATTTGAAAAGGGATGTGAAAAGACTTAATTAAAGCAGTGACCAAGTCCATCAGCTGCATCTCTGTGTGGAGGACAGGCTGAAAATCGTCCCAGGGGACATGGAAATAGTTCTTGTTTGATCGCTTCCATGTGCGAGGAGGATGAATGGGAACCAGGTTGCTGCATCTCCTGGGACCCTCTGCTGTCCAGTGTCCATGCAACAAAAGAAGTCAGGAATTCAGTCAAAGCTGAGGAACTGGGCAAAGTTTAGAAAGAGGCTCGGTGCAGACTCTTCTTCCTGGTCCAAGGAGCATGGTGTCTGCTTCTGAAAACAGCCAGGGGCGAATTGTCTAGGATCCAAGTTGGAGGCAGAACAGCAGGGCCTCTCACCGGTGCCAGTGAACTTTTGCTACGCTTACTGGCTGAATCCCACATTTGGAAGCTAAATCCTGGGGGGAAATTGCATCTATTACCCAAGCAAATGCTGTTTGAGAGGCTTTGCTCTCGCCTGCTGTCTGCTGTCTGAAAGTTAAGTGTCTTTTTCAGTATAGTCCTCCAAGTTCTCTAACAGTCACTGGAGAGTCTGCTGCTGCCAGGAGGTGATGCTAGCCCAGTCCTTTGGGGTACGTAGATGAGATTCTTGCAGTTCATGGTAGATGAGCCTTGTCCGCTGGCTTAGATCCTCAGTGGGTAGGAAAGCCATGGGAGTGGGAAACCGACTGCTCCATTTTGCAGTGGATTTAGCTAAATTGGCACAACATTCCCGTAGGCAGGAGTCCTTCCCGCTGGCTTGGCACCCTGAGACCAGAGGAGAAGGCCCTGCTATGTAAGGACTATGCAGGCTGGTTGAATCTGTGGCCCCTGTTTGAGTGTTGGTCATACGCTCTGTGACACACGCGAGCACTAGAGGAACAAGCCTTGAGAACATACAGTCTTACAGAGGTAGGGCAATATGCTGGGAAATCTGGAGGAAGAAATGGGTGACTTATTGTTCAGGAACATATTTCGTCTCCTCACATTTGTTACTCTGCCTTCTCCCCTCCAAATTTGCACTTTGTCATTAAAACCGGGAGAGAAAAATCGCAATATGCATATGACATTTTACAAAAGTGCTCTTTGTGCTCTTAAAATCCTACAGTTTCGCTGCACGGCGTTCATCTGTAATCAATTAGGAGGTTTTCTGATCAACAGAAACTGGAGGTTCTGCTCCCTGGAGCTTAGCACTCTGCACGAGGAGATGGGATTGCCTGGCACTTAGTCTCCTTTCACCTGAAGAAGGAAACTGAAGCAGCAATGAATGAAACCCAGTGAGGCAGAATGAGATAAAAAAGCTCCAAACTTGCCTCTTAGCCTTATTCCAGCCCCATTTCAGTGGTGTTAAACCAGATGGTCCAGATGTAGCTTCCATCTCAGGAAGTCCTGAAGCTGCTCCTTGCCAGGAGCAGGAGAGAAGCTCTCACTGTATCTTCTTAGGGGTTGTCAGCCTCTGTCAGAGGCAAGATAGAGGTGAAAGCTGTGATCCAATGCAGGCTGGCTCATCATTTTGGGGTCCTCTGAGAGATGTGCTGGCAATGGTAGGATTGGGACCTTCATTACTTGAATGGACCAAGCCTAATTTTCCCCCTAGACCCATCGGCTGCTCATCTCTCCCTCCTGAAACCAGCCCAGTGTTGTGCAGATGCCTCATTTTAAACCTAGGGGAGCAAAACGTTTGGGGAACAAAACTGCTTTCATGCTGTCTGAAGCCTGCTGTGGTTCCTCTGCAGCATGGGGACTTCCACAAAGGCCTTAATTTCCAGTTGCCCCTTGGGCTTTGGCGGAAGCGGTGACTTGGTGCAGGGGAGGAAGGAGAAAAATGCTTAAGCTAAATACTAGGAGGAAAAGAAATCTGTCCAAGTAGGGATAAATAATCTGAGTGTTTGGCTTCTTGAAAAGAGGGACTGAAACCTGCTGAAATGTCAGAAACTAGGTTGGACCAAAACTGGGACGTGATCATGCGAGGAGGGATTGGTTCTGGATGTTCTTGGCCACCAAAACAGGTCTCTTCCCTCCACACCTCTCACAGAGCTGGCTCTGTAAGAAACCTGTCTAGGGCTGGCTTCAGCTTTGCTGCAGTTGAGAGCAGCAGCAGAAGCGTCATCCTGTCCGGTGACCTCAGCATCGGGATTTTTCCCTCCTTGGAGGCGGCAGGGGCATAAAAATTACAAATAAAAGGCAGAAGGGCTTTCGAGAGGGTAATAGAGTGTAAGATGGAGTATTAAGCCCATCTCCAACCATAATTAAACCTGCAGTTGGAGGGTCTGTCACATTGCTTCAGACCCTTGGAAAAAAAAATACTCTGTTGCTAGCTTCATTAGTAATTAAATGTCCAATTACTGTATGTAATGTTTCTGCTTTGCTGAACTCCACAACTGCATTCATAAACAGCCCTAAGGAAGGCCTCTAATCTGTGCCATTGTTCTTCGAGTGGTTTGCACATGCAGAAAAAGAAAAGAAAAATCAGGCAGACATTTATAATATGGAAAGGAAAGGGGGAAGGGGTGGGAAGAGGAGGAAATCAAATCAGCATCTTCCACCTCCCTCCCCCTCTGAGGCAGGATCTCTGCCAAGCCCACAGAGAAGCCCTCAGGCCCCTCGAGCATGCAAATGTAATTTTCTATCCAGACAACACACTTTTTTTTTTTTATAAGATGAAGTCCACCCCCACCCCCCAGAAAACCTCCTCAAATCCCTGAATGCACAACAGAAGCAAGAAGAAAATTACAATGGAAGGAGAGAGATGGGAGGGGGGAAAAAAAGTGGCAGCAGCCCACAAACAGAAGAAGAGATGGAGGGAGAATTGAGATGAATATGCAGTGTCCAGAGTTTAAATAGACATAAAAGATTATGACGGGGGGGGAAGGAGGGAGGGGAGATTGTAATCAAACAAAATGATTTTGGTCCTCTTCAATCATCCCTGGTTTGCAGGCTGTCATTTTATACAAATTAGAGCCGGGGTAATTTTATGAATATTCACTGGGATTGAAATCACGTTCATTAAATGGAAGGCACCCTTCTTGGGGGCCCACTGCGCCGCTCGGCTTTTGTTCGCCTGGAACAACAGGAAAGCCGCTCGTGCAGTGGATGAGCTGGGATCCGCGCCCCGGGGGGCCGGGCTGGGGTCCCGGGCGGATGCTGGAGGCGGCTGGGCGCTCGAGGGAAGAAGGGTTCCCCCCAGGCAGGGTGGCCCTCACCTTTGGGGTGAGGAGCGGCGGACGGGGTGGAAATGCCCTTCTGGGGGGTAAGAGCTGTAGCCTGGGAATTGGCTCTTCGCCTCGTCTGTGGGGGGGACCGCAAGTGCTCTAGCCTTTAATTTCCAGGCAAGCCTTTATTGAACCAGTAATAGCTCAGAACCATTCGGGATGAAATAATTGCCACATTTTTACATTATTATTATTATTTTTTTTCCCCTTCGAGCATGGCTGCTGAATTGAATTTTTCTTCCTGCTCCAGAGTCCAACCCAGGTCTGCATTGCACATGTCTGGCACCACGCTGGGGACGGTTCCTCTCATACATAACCAATCAAAGATGTATTCAGGGCTGTTGTGAGGAAACCGGGGATGATTGTAAGTCGAGAGATCCAAGTCTTTTGCTGACTGCTCACCCTTGCATATTATGAAATTTCCCTTAGAAGGGCAGACAAAGCCTTCTGAGCCCGTGTGTGGTGATGGCCTCGCTTGGATGTCTGGCTTTAACTGCTTCACAATGTCAGCCTCTCGTTTCTGAAAAAAAGGCGAACGTATCTTATTGTAGCATGTCAAGTACCCAAACTCCACCATTCAGCAGCCTGGCGATGGCTGTAACCCATCCTCGGGTTGTCACGGTAATGCAAGGAGATTGCTCTGCCACTTGGTAGCCGACGGCGGGAGGAGGGCGAAGCTGACCTAGAGAAGGAACGTTCATTTAAATATTTGATTGCATCTTAGCCCGGCGGTGGGACGGCTTGTCCCTTCTCCAGGACAGCTGGGCTGCAAGTGGAATCGGGGTGACTGGGTGTCGTGTTTGGTTATCGTTGATGAAGCCGTCTGTAATAAATTGCGGTGCTGTGCTGGGGTCGCCCAGGGAAGGAAACACAATGGCCGGGGGCGATTGGGACCATTTTTCTGCTGATGGTGGGAGCAGGTTCTCCATCAGCCTGGGTGCTCGCGGTACTATACAATGGCGTGCCAAATCCAGGTGAGGGCAAGAAATCACCTGGTGGGTACCAAAAGCATTGTTATCTTTTTAGAGCTTATCTTTTGTTTTTTTCTCTTTACATCTAAAAAAGATTAATTAAGATCCAAGGAAGCCAGTCATGCCAATGTGCGCTTTTATGGTTACACAGGTAGTTGCGGAGTCTAATTTGAACCTTACAGTAAAAACAGCAAACTTAACCTAACCAAAGGGAGTGTTTGGGGTTTTTTTGCTGAATGTGGGAACATCGCTGGGGCAGAGTGCAGAAAAGTGGTTGCACATGTAGTGGCACAAATTTCCTTCTGGAATTGGAGCGGCTGTAGCATCTGCCTGCGCTGTGGAGGGTCCTGTCTTCTCCAGATGATAAACCAAGCACAAAGGACTGGCAGATATTCCCTTGGTTTTGTCAGCATTTTCCCAGAGCTCGTCTGAGGCCGCAGGGGTTTGATCCAGTAGCATTGATTCTACAAGACCAGCCCCAGTAGAGCAAGGCGTTGGTTTCTGTTCCCACCGGTTGTTTTGTGTTGGACGGGGACATCATCTCAGGTCCCTCTGCCTGCTTCCAAGTAAAACTTGGCTTTCCTCTCCTCTGCCTGTCCTGCCTAAACCTTCTGACTGAAGGTGCTGCCCCAGCAGTGCAGTGGCTGGCTGTTCCCCAGCCTGGTGCTGCTGAGGGCAGGGCTGGTCAGCTCATCTCCACCATGAGGGGAGGCCATGTGTACACTCCACATCAGAGCCACAACAACATCTCTGGCGGCCCTAATTCAACACAGCCTCGTACACAAATAATCCTTCAAGCCTCTGATGTGGGAGGCAGCGTGTGCTCTTTGGGATTGTTGAGCCGTGTGGTTGCTGGCTTAGCACCCTACTTGGGGGACCCTGTCCTGTTGGGTGTTCGGAGGCATCCTCGGCTTCCTGCAGGCCTGATGTAGAGCAGTAGAGCTGCCCATTTGTTTTTTATCCAGGGTTTTCCTGTTCTGGGAATGTTTTTGTCTTTGAAACGCAGCCCAGACCCCCATGGAGAGTCCCCCTGTTGAACTGCGAGGCGCTGGAGTTGTGCTCAGGGAGCTGGTTAGGATCAGAGGCTCCCTGCGGCATCGAGGGCAAGGAGGAGCAGCGGGTTGATGGCTTTAAGACACGGAATTAAATGGTTCCCTGTCTATTGCTGTTGTACTTGTTGCTTGGATTGGTGCACGTGTGCTGGCCAGACCCTGCAGACCCCAAAGCCCAGATGAACTGGAGCCAGTGCTCTCTCCTGTGTGATGGGGGGTCACTAGGGGCGTACGGGTGGGTGCGAAGCTGAGGTTCTTGTGAGGGGAAAGGGCGTAAAGGACAACCCCATAGGCAGCCAGGCGGCAGCAGCATCCCTGCTCTGAAGTCTTGTTCTCTTTGGTGTGTGTGTTGCCTGGCTCCTCCTGGGCTTTTCCACCCCAAAGAACTTTGCCAGTCAGGCTGGGCTGGTTTTCTTCTCATTTGGATCCAGGGACCTTAAAACTTCTGAAATGTATTTGAGTTTCTAGAGGCTATCATAAACCTTTTCTGACCGCTGGGATGTAGCGGTGAGGGTGAGGAAACTTCAGCCTGGACCTGTGGGATCTAGGTTGCTGTAGGGTCATCTAAATTGGAGACGTACAAGGACTTCTTGAGTTGGGGCAGAGGAGAGGGGGCTGTGCATTAGATTTGTTAGGACAGCTTCCTTTTTCTGTCTGTATGTAGGAAAACACAAATTTTTTTTTTTTTTTTTCTTTTTCTGTGAGCTCAGCACTTGTTTGTCATTGTCCTAGTTCTTGAGCAAAACTAAGAGGAAAAGTTCTCAAATGGTTCAATATTTTTTTTAATGATACCAGGAATGAGGAGTCTTTCCAACAGAAAAGATGATCCCTTGTCTCATTAAGTTTATGACTTTAAAAAACTCCTGCTGGCTGTTTTCTGCGGGGACCATTTTCCGAGGCAGCTTCTTGGGCTTTGAATGGTTTCATCCCTCAGCGCTTCTTTTGAGTGGAAAGTTTAAAGATGCGTCATCTTGCTTGAGCAGGGCGATAAACTGTAAAGCAAATGTGAAGAGCCTTAGAAAAGGGCTGTACAAAATGCAGATGCAGGGGATTAGAAAACAGAACTGCACTATATCCAGTGATAAGTAAGGTCGAACTCAGCAATTCCTGAGCGGTTGCACCAAGAAGGAGCAGGGAACGATTGCTTTTTGGCTCCCAGCGGCAGGAGCAGAGTTGGAGAAGTATCTATCTTTGGCTCGCACCTTGGGTGCTACATGTTGTGGTGGTGGTCAGCAGCATTCTCCTGGAAGGGCTGCGGCAGCAGGGAGGTGAGTTACTTAGCAGCATGCTGTTGGGGGCTGAGATCTCATCACCTGCTAACCAGACAGGGCAGAGTGATGAAAACATCCCACTGGTGGTGTTTATCAGGTGTTGCATGCTCCAAGATGGTTGGCATTTCCGCAGATGAAATACAGCTGCTGGCAGCTATCTGTTGCTGCTGTTTGGGAGATACAAAGGGAGAGGAGGGACTTCCAAGCAGTAACGATGCTTTCAGGTGAGGAAAACAACATGCAGCTATCAAGAAGCAGACTCAAGCTGTCAGTCTTGGAGATCAGAGAGCCCGAAACCAAAACTCAGAAGTATGGCTTTGGTGGCTAATACAAAAGCTACTCCTGCCTGGACGCACGACCTCCTGGAGTAGGGGAGGCAGGGAGGGAAGCCCTGGACCATGGCTCTCGTCTGTTAGTGCTCTGATTTATTCTCTCACATCTCTCTTGGCCTAATCAAGGCTCAAAGTTTTGCAGTTTCCCTGGGGCTCAAGTTGTCTCTCGTGGCTGGGGGCACCACACACCTTGAGTTTGTTCCTGGAGGGCATGCCTTGTGTTTGCAATGCTCATCATCACCTGTCTGAGCAGCTCTGCAAGATTTTGTTGTGCTCAGAAAGTAAGGATGCAAAAGCTCCTGATGAATATGCAGCCCCTGTGTCTCGCTCAGGGTTTCCTGCACTGCAGCGCTCTCTCGGTCAGATGACTTTCATGCCTTCTCCTTTGGCTTGCTTGGCTTACTAGAGAAGCAAAGCTGCCATCAGTCCCTTGTGCACTGGGGTAAGATCTGTAGATGTATCCTGAGGCTAGAGTTGCTTTCTGTTTCCGAGTAGTTCCCAGGGCACAGATTACAAGTGCTGTGATAAAAACGTTGAGTTAGTTATCTTTGTTTTTTTTCTCCTGTGATCAGGTCTTTCATCACTTCCCTCTTGCCAACCAGGGAGCTCTGAGAGTTGGGTGGATTTCAGAATTTCCATCTACCCCAAAAGCTGTGCAAATTTAGTCCAATGTAGTGTTTTTGCCATTGGCCCGGCCTCATGAGGCTTAAAGCTCTCCAACTCCCTTTGACTTAGGGAGCTGCTCACCATCTTGCTGGAGCTTGGTGGTGGTGGACCAGAGCACCTTCCACATCTGCATTTTGCTCAGGATGAGCCTGTATATACATTGAATTCAGGCAAGATCAAAGTTGCAGCACTCTGGTCCACTTGATGCTTTTCCACTCCTGGCACCTCTCGCTGCTCATTGCTGCCATAACACGTGATGAGAACATGTCTTGAGTGTACAAAAGAGAAGGTGTGAACAAGCCCCAGGAGCAGCGCAGCTCTGTGAAATAGACTCTACTCTGTGAAGTAGATTCGATGGTTGAAGATGCTGTATCTTCTCAGTCAAGGAAAGTGTCTTCCAGGAGATCTGAGGGAGTGGAGACTTGTCTCTCAAGTGATACATGGAATATCCTCTTCCTTGGGATGCCTACAATGCAAAGATCCCTGCGTGCCCCATGCTGTTCCTGCCAGGTGTGTCCCACCAAGATGGGAAGCCATGGATGTGGGTCTCCTTTCCATTTCCAGCTTCCTGTGGGAAGGCACAGGGAATCCTATAAGACTGTTCTGCTGGATCTCTTTTGCCATTTCTTTGTCCTAGTTTCCTTTCTGAAGACTATCTGGAAACATGAATATTTTGTCATGGACTGTGAAGGACTTGAGATCGAAAGCTGTAAACTGCACATCAGCCAGTCCATAAACGTCAGAGATGCTGCGCAGAAGCACGGCTACTTGAGTTTAGCCAGTTCTGTGTATCAAGTGATCCCTGCAGGTTTATTAGATGTTTCAAAATGGATTTGAAATAACTGGATTTAGTGTTTCTGGCGATTCCTTGAACCGTCCTGTTTTTCAGCCAACTTGCATAAATGTGCCAGTCATGGGCTGCGGTGCATCAGCCAGCTTAACAAATGGTTTTATTTATAGTTGAAAGAGTGAAGCCAAGGAGTATAAATCCTGAAAAAAGTATAAACTGTATCGTGGAAATAATAAACTTCAAATTCATGGAATTTCTAATGTTCCACTGATGGCTAAAAAATCTGTTTAATGGCCGCTGAGTGATATTTGGCTGCAAAGCAGAAACCCCAAAGTTGTCTTAACTCAACAGTGATATTTTTTAGTGTTCCTTTATGTGCTGGCGCTGAGTCTCTTTGCTGAATGATGGAAAGTTGACCTTCTCTGCTACATTTCTGCAGCAACCAGATAAGATTTCAGATCACAGCTTCGGTTTTTCTGTTGATGATCTACGGCTGTAGCCTGAGTCTCGCTGTTAGATGTCAGCCTGTTTATCTGGAGGATCGGTTGCGTGCCTGGCTGACTTTGGGGATGTGAAAGATGTTCAGTGCTGAAAGCAAGTGCACGGGAAGGAGCTGGCAATCAGAGAGTGGGTTATGTGCTTTCAGAAGCTGAAGGAGGTCCAGCCACGTGTGTTGGACCTTGAGAGGTGAGAAGATCTGGACTGTTGAAGAAGCATCCTCCACCTTCATCTCTTCTCTCCATTGAAATTGCTAATGATAGTGTATTTTTAAGCTGGTGACTGTTGTATAATTTTTCGAGGTGATTCATGAAAGTTTAAGGGCCTGATTGCACATCCTTTCCTCCTAGGTCAATGGGAAGGCAAACGTGTTGCAGGGGCCTCCGTGCTACGTGGATTTATTTATGTGAGAATGTGTAGGACCTGTGTGTGCATTTAACAGCTGCTGGTTGGCAAATTTGTGTGTAGATGTGTTGTCTTGGGTGGCGTTGGTCAAGGATTGTTTGTAAGAGCCTGAGTTTGGTGTCCCTTCCTGGGTTGGAGGTGTGGAGGGAATGGTGACAGCAGAAACCGTTAATACTTCAGTCTTTAAGGAGGGGGTTGCAGCCTGATAATATTTTGAGCATGTGGGTGCTACTTTGTGACTGCAGTGAGCTTGGGGTGCTTGTGTGGCCATCCCTGCCCACCCGTCTGACCAGTGCTGATGTACTCAACGGCAGCTATGGTGTGTCTATGCCCACTGTATCTGCAGGTGGTGGTTGAGTCTCCTGCCCGATCATGGGATCTGTCGTGGTTTGGTATGCCTGGCTCCAGGCAGGAGCTCTTCCAATGCACCAGGGTCATTCTTCTTGGTTGCTCATCCGTTCTTGTGCTTTGTCGGCCTGGACCAGCCAGGCAATTCAGGCTTGCGGCTGCTACTTCCCATTCAAGAGATGGTCTCTAAAAAAAACTAGCTCTGTTTTATTTGTTTAATTGTATTTAATTTATTGTAGGGCTGAGTTCAGCTAAGCAAGTTTGCAGTTTCTCTGGGTTCTGGTGATTGACATTGTGTTTGAACACCATATTCAAAGCTAATACTTCTTGCAGATGCTGAGATAAGTATCTGTAAATCTTTGCATTTACCATTATCCCCAATTTTCTTGTGCAGTGCCTGCTGTCACCGTATAAGGGTATTTATCCTGCACGTAATCTGATTGGAAAATAAGGCTTTGAAACAGAAAGGAAAATACAGATTTCAGGTGGTGTTAGAAATGTCAGTTGTGGATGCTTAAACAGTCCTGATTGCCTCCAGGCTTTGGGCCGTTTTTGTTTTCAGCCCCCTATTGTTAGATCTAAAGCTGCTTTATTGGAGTCCGAACAGGTTAGAAAGACATCTTGTTCTTCAGATCCTCAGAAGTCTGCCTTTCCCCCACCATGGGGGATGGCCTCCTTACATCCCAGCCAGTCAAGTTTAAACCCTTGGCTTAGACAGCACGGGGCTGAACAAAGAACCGCTGCTTTCAAATGGAGCAGAATAAAAAGCTATTATTTCATAATAATACTATGCTCTTCCCCTCCAAGGATTTCCTGAGGACTTTGCAAATATTAAGGCCTGGGCAGTCACCCCTGTGACTGAGAGCTGGAGAAATGGCTGTGTGTGGGCATCCGAAGGGTTGAACACAGAGCGTAACCTCTGCGCTGGGGTGTTTGCAAGCCCAGAAGTCCCCTGTGCACTTCATAACTGTAAGAGGCCAAGGTGTGGCAGGAAAATGAGGACGTTTGGGGCCAAGAGAGCCTCCTGGTTTGCATTGCTTTGTACCCGTTTCTTAGCCTTGTTCCTTCTTCTTGGCCCTTGCCAGTTCTTGTTGGGTCTGGCATTGGGCTTATGGCTCTGGGATCAAGGATGCTCTCTGCACACAGTCCAGACGAACTCCCTTCATGCCATCCCTGAAGCAGGGAAGAGGGAATGGTTTCACTGTTCACTTAGACACCACTATGCGGGTGGTGCAAATCCAGCTGATGTTTCCTGGGCTGGCTATACCCAACCTGCTGCCATTATCCACAGCATCAGGTGGGGGTGACGGGATGGGATTGAGGTGTCTTTGTATGGAGGCAAATGCTCGCAGCCCCGTGTCTCAGTGGTGAGATGGGGGAACAGGAGGTCTTGCCTCTAAGATCTGGACCTGTCGCTGAGCAGGTTAGACCCCATCTCAAGTTAAAGGTGGGAACTCCTCTTACCAGTGAGATCGAGAATCCTTGCTCTTTCTTCCATCCTTTCCTGCCTCTGTGTTCGTCTAGGGTGCAAACAGGAGCTGGTTTCGGTTGTGGGTTTTTCTTTCCCCATGTCCTCTCCAATTGCTCCTTAAAATTGGCACCTCCAGGGATGTTGTGGACTCTCAGATCGGCGTCTGGCACTTTCTGCCCAGCCTGGGGCTGGCTGTCGCTGGTGGTGAGCAGCAGTGGGTGAACGATGCCGAGGACCTGCTGTTCCCACGGATGTGAGTACCACCACAGAGGGAACATGTGGCACTGCCCTCTTTGCCCACGTAACGTCCCTCAGAAACAGCTGTCTCTGGCTGGCATCCCAAACGGGTGGTTGGATCAGACGCCATTTTCTCCCTCAAACAGTGACAATAAGTCTCTTTCCTTTTCGGGGACAATTACTTGCTTTCCTTTGCGAAAGTCTGGTTGAAAAGGGCTGACCTCTCATCGTGGAAGGAGAGCCCTTGTCCCTTGTGTCCCTGGGAGAAGGCGCAGCATGGACCGTTTATGGTTTTTCCTTTTAACACAGTGACGGCTGCTTTGTTTTCTACATTTAGTTTGCATCTAAGACCAGGACACGGCTCATGCTGTGTCCCTGATCCAGTGTTTAAAGCTTTGCTGTGATTTAAGTTTGGCCTGGGCCCTGCAGGGTTTAGCTTAATTTTTAAAGCTCTCAATGTGAATAATTCCTCACTGAATGCAGATCGCAAGAGGGGATATTGATTTAAAGCTTTAAAGCTGGTGGTTGTGGATTAAAAAAAAAAAAAGAGGCAAGAAGGAGATTTACTGTAGTCAGAGCTGGTTGCCTAAATGTTAGTCCCTTACAGACAGGCTTCTGCTGAGCTATGTGTGGGAGCAGCAAGGGAACCCGGTGGATTTTAGCTTTAAATTGTTGGCTGCTGAGAATCAGCCCTGGGATACACTCGACTGCAATTCCCTGTGCCAAGGGAGCATCTGCTGTAGCTCCTTGGCTTGAGCTTCTTGTGGGTATGGACATTGCTGTGGGGTTCCAGCAGCTGACCTGAACCCTTCCCCAGGCCTAGGGGACCAGGGGGAGGATGCGCTGGGTTGGGGCGATGCTGCCATACGTCCATACGTAGGGATCTAAGTGGGGAGCAGTCAGCAGAACAGGGGTGTAGGGGCTCGAAAAGAAAATGATGGGAAAGGGAGCTTTGGTAAAGAAGATGCTACAGAAGTTGGAGAGAATTAAAGACAGGGAGTATGTCTGACTAGCAGGCAGGGCTCTGAGGTCACTAATGCTGGTTATTTGGATTTCAAACAGGATCCTATTAGCTATTGTGGCGGAGAACCGTTAATCAGTGGGGCAGGAGGCAGGAGCTCGGGCTGGCCAGAGAAATCAGTTTCCAATGCCCTTGATGTCCTGCCGGGCTGGCGCGGCAAAGCTTCCTGCACAATGATGGGTTTGTCTCAGACAACACGCTTCCAGCCAGAGGTACCGGGCAGGATGGGGAGCACTGAACTCCTCTGCCTGAGATCAGCGGAGGGATACAGGCACATCGTGTCCATGCGGGCTGCTTTGCAAAATCCCATCGTGCTGCTGCTGTCCCAGGAGGTGTTGCTGAACTGCTCTTCCTAACGGGTACAAAATGTATATTACTTACCTTTGGCAAGTGCCCTGTTAAAAGTTTCTTGCTGTCACTGTCCCACAAGCACTAAATGGGATTTGGAAGAGGGTTTGGGGAAAAAAATGGCATTTCCAGGTGTGACTGATCCCTTGGAAACATTATCTCTGGTCTGCTTTTTTGTTCCAGTCAGGAGCTTTCACATGTGCCCAGGAACCATTTCTAAAGGAGCTTTAAGCACAGGACCTGAAGTCACACTGGAAGTTTGTGAGTTGGACTTGCACAGCAACCTTGTTCTCCAAGCCTGGTGCTAGAACCACTTTAAAAACCTCTGAAAGAAGCCTCTGACTGGTTGTAAGAGCCATTTACTGTAGGAAAATGCCATAAATAATGCAGAAAGAGACTTGTGAGTTGTCAGAGATGGGGTCAGAGAAGGGTTGCTTAGATAAAATTAAGATGCGGACATGGTAGCTGAATCTGGAACAGAATTGGTTTGGCCATTTTTCCCGAAGAAAAGTGGCTGAAACCTCCTTGCTTGCAATATTTAAGTTTTTGCCAAAACCTGTTTATCTGGGATTTGATCTGACACTTCCTTTTTTGTTTAAATCCTTCAAACATCACTAGGAGGAAAATATTTACCAACAATCGTTGCATCTAAGATCCAGAAACAGCAGTGATTTCTTCTTCTATGTTTAGCTTTAACCTCCTGGTCTGACCCATTCAGACTTGGTAGGGAGAGAATAGCAGAGCTTTACGAAAAAGGGCAACACAAATGGTCTTGTGCGAAATAGTGGCCATGCTCTGAGAAACTTGATCAAGATCAACAAGATCAAGTATGCTTAAAATCCCTAATTGTCTGGCTTTTTGTCTGCGGGATGAATTTACAAGAAAAAGGAGAACCCAAACGTACTGTTTCAACACCCCCTGGAATTCATGAGTAGAGCTGGATTTCAGAGACTCCCCTGTCTTGTTTTGGCTAAGTCCTTAAAATGGAAAGCTGGAGATTAACATGGTAGGCCTGGGGTCATCTCGTTGCAGAATATAGTCTCAGACACACAAGATCTCTTTCTTCAGACGTCCCTTCTGGTTGCGATGTCTGAGCCTTTGGTTTGCTCCCTGGCTAAGAGCAGCGTTAATCATAGGACTGGAATTTGTGACTTAACCGAAGAGGCGTTTTAATGCTTTTCCTGTCAGGGATCAGTGGGCTGTAAGCCACTGTCTCAGTAGCGTTGTCACATTGACCCCTGTGATGGTGCTTGATGGGTTCCCATCCTCCTGGGTACCTCCCAGCCCAGGAATGCCTTCTAGTGTGCCCGCCTTTCTCCTTTTGGAAGGGATGCTCTGAACTTGGACCCCCCAAAGACAGAAAAGGGGCTTTTTGTGCAGCCTGCAAAGGGCTCTTCTGTCTACAGCAGGGCACGCTGAAAGACCTTCCTTCTGAATCTGTACTGCTAGAACAAAAAAAGCCCTTGCATCAGAACTTGCTATTTATATTTCTAGCTCTGAGACTCCTCAGCTGCATTATTAATGAAGCGTTTACCAATTAAGATAGATGAGTCTGCTCTTGAGGGTGTTTGTTAAGGTAAGGTACCTTATTAGCATATCTGATAGATACAGTGCCAGGTGCTGATTAAAACCTCGTCAACTCCCCAGGGACAGATGTCTTGCGGAAATAAGGTGGAGAAAGTTGTCCCGTTTCCTGGCCTTGGCCGTGCTGGGAGCAGGAAGAGGAGCTCTGCATCCCTCCCCAGAGGCGCATCCCGGACCTCGTGGGCGGCTTGAAATGATCACGGGGAGGAAATTAATCAGCCCAGATCAGAAATTCCGATAGCTGGAGCGATGTAAGTGTGATTAATGCCTCCTGAACGCAAGAGGTGGAAAGGCGCTGGGTTTGCTGCTCTTGCAAGGCTAGCAGTCTGTCAGGCGAGGAATGTGTTTCCAACGTTGACCCTGTGGATTTCGGAGGTTTGGAATTGATGCTTGCCTACATTACAGTGTTTCGGCAGCTGGCTAAATTAGGTTTGCAGGCAAAGCGATGCTGTGAGGTGCAGTCAGCCCACATATGAAACCAATTTCCCTTTGAAACAGCACGAAGGAGGGCGACCAGGAGAGAAACGAGATCATATTTAGGTCTCTCATGACCTACAAGAGTTGAGAAGCATGTATTTGCTTTCCATATTTATTGTAATATGGCAAAGAAACTGTACTGTAGGCTTTAATGATCCGCATGTGAAGAGCGTCTTAAAATAGACTTAAGATCTTCTTGGAACATACATATGTGTTTATAATTTTATGGCTGTAAAAATATATATTTACTGAATACATGTACTTTGTTTCTCCATCTGCTAAATATAGTCACGTATGAAAGTTCTATTAAAAAAAAAAAAGTAATTTTCCCCTAAATTATCCCGCTGTCAGTCTGCTTCAATTTCAGCGCCGGCAGAGGCAAGGAATGAGTCGAGATGGGCGCTGTCGTGCTGTCGAGCAGGGGTCTGGAAGCATTTTGCGTGAGGATGGAGATTACTGGAGGCAGGGTTGGTGGCACCAGTAGTTATTAAGATTTGCCCAACAGTTCATGAGATAAGACCCTTTTTTCAGTTTTGCTTGTAATTTTGTCAGGGTTTTAACCATCCATGCTTTCAATTTCTATCAAACTGTTTGGATGGTGGGGGGGGGAGCATGTAAAATGGTCCTGCCATTTTGGAGGGAAAGCTTGGAGAAAAATGTTGGGTTTGCCCTGTTGAAGAAATCTGAGGAGCTTTTCCTGGAGCTTGCTGTGAAGCTCAGTGTAAGAGGAAGGGGGAGGAGGTGCCCATTTTGCAAGATGTCTTTGCCATCCCTCTGCAAACGTGGCCAAACCAGTGAAAAGTTGGAATCTGCATGCACTCAGCAGAGACTTCTTTGATTCCAGTGACTGGTAATTACCCGAGTCCCTTCACAATGGACAAGGCTCCTTCCCACACGGCCCTGCGGGAGGCAGGGCTGGATGCCAGCCATCCCCAGCCAGGCGCTCCCTGGGCCTAGCTGCACCAGAGCCAGCTTCTCCTCTCGTAGCTGCTCTGAGGAGCAGACATGGAGCGGGGAGCTCGTCCCTGATCATAGCTGGGCAGGCAGGTGGGCCTGGGGCTGATGGGGAACACAGGAAAATAGAGATGCTCTAGACAAGGGCAGAAAATGGGAAGGGGTTGGGATAGCGACCGGAGGAGGGAGACCTTCCAGGGCCAGGGAAAAGCATGGGATGATGTTGCGCAACAGGGACACACCAGGTCAGTTTGTCTCACTCTGATATTTCCTAATTGGTCAGCTTGAGTAATGGCCCTTTGCTGGGTGCCGTGTCTCCAGCGTGCAGTCCTTGCAGAGGTCTGCAGAGATGCCCGCACCACGTTTGGGAGGTCAGCAGATGGTTTTTCTAAAGAGAGCATGAAATGTAACTATTGCTAAAATCGGTTTTTACAATAACCACAAGCACTTTAGAAAAAGGATCGTTCCTCTTGCAAACTCCAGTTCAAATAGTCACTTTAAAATAAATACACTTTTGTAGTGTCTGCAGTTGAGCCTGGCTGGAGAGCCTGGAGTCTGCCTCGTGAAAAGTGTCATGACGCTAGAGTTTGTTTGTGTTCATTTTTGGAGTGTTTTGCTGAGAAGGAAGGAGCCAGGCAGCCAGCAGAGCAATTCCTGGGTAGGATCTGGAATGGGGGACTCCACCGTTCCTGTTTCTGCTCCAGTCGGCTTGGAGTAGGAATTTGGAGAGCCCTGAGAAACCAGTAACCAGCAACATGTCTCCAGACAAGAGGGCTGTTGAAGGCGCTGTCTCTTCGTTGTTTATTCCTGTCTGCTCATTTAGGACCCCATCACCGATGGATGAGAGTGCTCCTGGTTCGCTTCTGCAGCGGAGTGAGTGAGTTGGTTGAGTTCTCTTGGACTTCCTGCTTCCCGACGTGCTGGTGTCCTCTGACAGCAGCGTGGCACGACGTGCCGCTGCCTGCAGCAGTGTGGGAGGACGGCATTGCCGATGTGCTGAAGCTCCAGAAGTGACCATGGTCACTCCCAACACGCAAGGGGAGGTTTGACATTTGCACCCCCTTGCCAAGGAGGAACCTGCTTTTTGGATTTGAACCGGTGCTGCGTCCAGGGCGGAGATTTATAGCCGTGGGGAGTGGAAAGGTAGCAATTTATCAGCTTTAAAAGGTGTTAGTGGGTTTTCTTTTCAGAACCATGGTTTGCTGTCAAAGGAGCATCATAGTAAACGGCTCCTGCACGCTCCTTTGGCCCATCTTCCCCTGCCACGTGTGCACTGTGGGCGGTCAGAAGCTTGTGGCAGCAGGTGGGCCCTGTGTTTGAGACAAGTTTCTTTCCTTAAGGATGTGGTCTGCTGAGAGGCAGCAGGAAGGAGAGTCTGTGGGGGAAAAGCCAGGGTGAAATGGGACTTCAATGTGGTCTTCGAGCTCTCCGTGTGGGGAGCTGGGAGGCTGGCGTGCTTACTGATGTTTTCTAGAAGGATTCCTTGTAAGTGTTTGAGTAACATTTGCTCTAAATTCACAAATTCTTTCTTCTGTTGTACAAGAATGCTACCAATGAAAAGAGACAAGCTCTCTGGGTCATTTCCAGATGCCCTTAGTGAGGCAGAAGTGTTTATTTTTTATGGGCCAATTTTTGTAGTCTACCAGAATGTCTTGTACTGTCTGATGCCACACGGAGCAATAGCTCTGCAGAGCGTGTTTAATAAGAGCAATGTGCTCTCAGGAATATTCAAATCAGAGTTCGTTTCCTCGCATGTATGCACTCGGTAGAGTGTGTTATAAAACATCTGGGTCCAAAATTGCACTGAAGAAATCAAACGGCCAAGTCAACCTGAAAGTCATACCAGGGCTCTGCCTGGAGAATCACTGTGTGCAGCCCTCTCCTCTGCTGCAGGGACCTTGAGCAGATGGCCTGCCTTTTTTTTTTTTTTAATTCCTTTTCTTCCTCCTCCTCAGGATCTGCAAGTCAGGAGTGAAAATCAGCTTTGAATTTTCTGTCAGCATGAGGAACCACAAGTCAAAAAGGGTCTCTCTGGCCGCAGTTCTGTGGCTGCGTGGGAGGTGAAGAGCCCTTGGCTCTCCTGTCTCTGCATCCGCCCTTCTCCTGTGGCAGTTCTTGGCTTTACCTCCCAGGTCTGGACCACCTGTTGCCGGTGGTGCTGGAGCGGCGGGTGGCTGGTGTAGGAGGACGTTGGTGGCAGCAGCTCCACCACAACATCCCGGCTGGCTTGCGTGCCTCCAGCCCAGGTTTCTGCATCTCGGAGGTGTGCAGTGTGATACTGCCAACTCTGCCCTGCTTTGGGGCTTCTTGTGTCTTCCACCTGGGCTCTGAGCTGCTGGGCACGTAACTGAGTGTCGTGGTCATGCCCCCAAGGAGAGCAATGGTAGGTGTCTAGGGGAGAGGATACATGCAAAGAAGGCTTGGGTAGGTGCTTCCTCAGAGCCTTCGTTGTGAACTCGCTTGCCATTGGACATACTCCTGGCAGGGCTTTTCCATCAGCTGCATGAGTTATGGCATTGTTCCTTGTCAGAAGGAGCCTTGGCTGCCCTCTCTGCTTTTCCTGGGTTCTCTGCGCATTTACCACAGGAAAGGAGAGCAATGGGACAGACTGGAGGACTGCACTGCTGTGGTGGGTTTGGCAGTCATGGCACCACAGACTGGGACATGGTTGTTTGGGTGGATTTGCCTCTTTTGTTTGACCTTAAAACCAATCTTTCCCTTCGGGTTGAGTGTGTAGGGAATTGATTCTCGAGATTTAACATTTCCAATAGGAAATTTGTTCAACAGTGACTTTCGTCAATGGCCGCTGTCCTTCAGAAATGTCCCTGACAGCTCCATGTGCCTGTCTGGTGTCACTTGCTTAGGAGACTTTGCTTGCAGAGGTGGGGAGGGCTGTAAGCAGCTCCATCTCGCTGAAGGAGCCACCAGAAGAAGCAGCTGTCAGGGATTTGCGGTGCTTACTCTGTCTTTGCTATGTCGAGGAAAGAAAGACCAAGAGCTTGGCCTTAAGGGTTTCTGAAGTTACTCCTTGTAGACCGGGAGAACATCTGCCCCTTGGCTCGGAAAGGCAGCAGGTTGTGTTTTAGATTAAGCCTGTTCAGCGGGGCTGGCATTGCACCATGTACAACAGGGAAACCAGTTATCTCCCATTTTAAATAAGGATGGGAGGTGCAGTGGGAATCAGCCCTGGAGCAGGCTGCTTGTTCTTGGCGCGGGCAGTTTGCCTGTGAAGCATGTCAGCGTGGGAGAGAGCCAGGAGGGACGGAGAGGCTTGTGTCCAGCGCTCATGGAGGGTCATTCCCTTGATGCTGCAGCAGAAATTTGCCTGATGTCCGAATTAATTGCTGTAACCTGCTGGCGAGCGCTGTAAAGTAGGGTTAAGCCCTTCCCAGTGTGGCTTTCTGAAGGGACCAAGTCGCAGGGATCTGGGATCCTTCTCCCGTTCCCATTTGCTCTCTACACTCTCTGGCTATGTCTGCACAGGGGACAGGCTGTATCTGCAAAGAGCTGGGCTTAAGCCTGACCTACTCCAGTCGGTGGTGGTAGGCTGGGGACCCCGAAGGGCTGTCTTACGCTCTTTTACAGGCTGCGTGTGCTTCATGGAGGTGCAGAGGGGAGCAAACTGAGAACAGCGGGCTGACCAGAAAAAACATTTCCCCAAGATGCGACACCCCACGGCTGCTGCACTCGAAACCAAGAGCTCTTCCCTCTGCGTGTACATCCCAGCTGCACTCTCCTCATTCAGCAGGAGGAGGAGATAGATCAGGGTCCTGCTGGGGAAGCAGGGGAACTTACTGCTGAAACAGGTCTCTGTACCAGCACAGTACAACTTCAGACTGCAGTGCTTTGGTCTAATTAATAATATACAGGTGACACGATGGACGATACACAGCACCGCTCATCCATGCAGCTAAGTGTCGGTGGTGGAGATGGGTCTTTTCTTGTCCATGCAGCTGATGGGGAGGAGTCCTGCTGACTCCTTCAAAGATGCAAGTCTTGTTGTGAATGCCGTGCTCAGGCGGTGGGCCCACCCTTCGGTCTGATACACTTGCCCTCACGTCTGTATGGACTGTCTGCGGGAGCAGAGGTGGTGCAGAGCGTGGAGTGGGGCTGGTGTGCCAGCAAATGGCCCAGAAGACTCTGTGCCCCTTCCGGAGGGGCTTCGTGCTCAGTGTAGCAAGGGACTGGGCAACAAATCCCATGCTTGACCTCAGGTCATTTTTTGTACAGCTCAGGTGCCATGTGCTGAAGCTAAACTTCTCAATGTGGACAGAAATCGGATGGGCTGTGGTGAGTCCATGCTTTACCATGCAGCGTAGGTACAGTCAAGGGCTTTCTTCAGGAGCTTGACGGTTGAGTAACACTTGAAGGAGAAGATGATTGTGCTGAGCCCTGGCGCTGGATCCCCTGTTCTGAACAAGCCTTGCAATTGTCCTTATTTTTTTGTATGTCTGTCTGCAGAGCAAGAGCGATAATTAATGCAGAATTGCTCTCCTGGGTTCTGGCAAAGCCAATACTAATTTTCTGAAGTCAGCTCAGAAGTACTGAAAGTGCAGTTATAGGCAGGGCTGCGGGTCGAATGTTTCTCCATTTGGCTCCTGCTGCTTTGATTGTCAAACATCACTTGAAGCTTTTCAGTCAGCATTAAAGAGCATCAGTTTAAACCAGGGAAGTCCTGGACATCAGATGATTACATATTCAAAAAAAATTACCTTAGCTTGACCTTGGAAGAGGGGGATGGTCAGCATCAGATTTATATATTTTTAATGCAGCTTTTCATTTTTAACTTATTTCAAACGGGCTTTTTTCCTTTATAGATCTGTCTTTCCGCAGCATTTTTCAAATGCACCAGTCATTTCTGAACGAGTCAAACAACTTCAGCCTGCTCCCTCAAATACCTCAGTGAGGGGGACATTATCCCAGCTTTGCAGTCAGGGAAAGCAAAGCCCAAAGAGGGCAAGAGCTTAATTTCGGAGGTGCCAGGCAGTCGCGATCCTCATGACAAGCAGTGGAAGCCGGGGTTGTTTTCAGCAATGTTGAGCCTCTGGCCCCCATGAGCCGGGCAGGAGACCACAGGCATTTGGAGAACTGGAGCTCCTGCCTCACCCAAGCGCCATTTGCCAGGAAAATGCTCCACTTGGAGAAGCACTGGGGGGTTGGAAGGGACCCTGTACGGGACTGGTGTGGGCTGGGTGGGTTGCTACCACATCACCCCTGCAGTGTCACGGAGTGGAGGTGAGAGGGGGATGCCTGGGGACAGGGTGCTCGGGGGCTGCCAGCCGGCAGGACAGGGGAGAGGTGGGTGTTCAAGGGGGGAGCCCGGGCTGTTTGACGGAGCTGAGACCACACAATGGCTGGTGGTTTCGCGTGTGTCTGTGGAGCGGAGGGGGGTGATGAGATACATACCGTTCGCATGCCTGTGCTCTGGCTTGATGTGGTCTCGCCGAGCGAATCAAAGCTTTTGCTTTGAAGGCGGCGGAGGGGGAAGGGACCGCCTTTGTTCTGCTCTTTCGAGAGCGCTGGAAATCCTTCAGCCCAGAAGACTACACCCTTCATTACCCTCTGGGTTATTGGTCCCAGATTGGAAGTGTGGCTCTGTCGTGTGCAGTATTTGATTATTTATGCAGTTAATGTTTAACAGAGTCGGAGTATTAGAATTAAACAGGGGATGAGCTTCCAACTTTGCATGGTTGAGGGATGATAAAACTTCTCTGATCCAGTGTTGTCCTTTCACCAGAGGGGATTTTCTTCGTTAGCTTTGGAGTGTTAAAAAGAGATCTCCTGTATTTGAGGCAGATTGATCTGTTGGCTTCAGACAAAGCAAACGTGCAAAAGTGTCAACTTAAATATCCAGTCGGCGCAGATGCAGGCGGCTGAAAATTTCGAGGTGATTTTAATTGGTGTCTTCAGTAGAAGTAGGTGAATTCAGCAGCCTCTGCCTTGGAGATGGTGTGATGTCCACAGCTCGCTCCAGGTGCGAAGGAGCAGAACGCAGGCTGGGCAAACGATGGACTGGGAGGTGGAGGATGACCGGAGGCTGGACAGACTGGTATTGGCTTTGCCACTTGCATCAGCCTCTGCCGCACTTTCAGCTGTTGACTTGCTGCAGGACAGCTTGGAAGTGTCAACTGGTGACCCTTCGGTCATCGCATCTTCTGGAGGCATTGAGCTGGGATAGCATTTCCCAAGTGCTTGGCGTGGGGATTGCAAAGGTGTGCCTGGGACAGCCCCCGGGGCTGGCGTGGTCCAGGGGACAGCAGGAGAAGGGGACAACAGTTAAGGCTGGCTGAGCTTAACAGAGCCTGCGATGGGATAGATGTAGCAATGGGTTTGCGTTACATTTCTTTTTAGTTTAGTTTACTCAGACTATGGGTCTGGTGGCGTCTTCCCCCAACACACTTCATACCCATTGCCGAAGTCCAGCAACATCTCTTGGTGGCACAGAGCTCTCCAAGCTTCACTTCTTACCAGTTACATGAGTGGAGATGGTGAGGATGCTAACGTGGGTTTTCATACCTAAGTTAAGGGGGAGGCTGAGGGATAAGGGCTTTGTGGCATCCTAGAGGTCCCACAGGGCAGAGTGGTAGCGGCTGTCCCAGAGGTTTCCTCAGTGCTGTTGCTCAGCATTGCTCACTTAAAAATCAGGTTGATTTTTAGTAAACCACAAGGACTGAAGGCAGCCGGGACTGCAAACTCGCTGCTTGTATTTTAGGTGTCCTGAGTATCTGCTCTGCATTTTCTTTTCCTCTTATCTCCCACACACTCCTGCTTCCACAAATGCTGAGTATACTGGGGATGTAGTTTGCTTCTGCTTTGGCCCAGTGTACCAGTGCGATTGAGAATTCACGTTGTGCTGGCAGCAGCCATTTTTAATTCTTTTCTTATGACTGGAGAAACAAGGCAGGGTGTATGAAAGGAAGGCTGTTGGAGTAGCTGTTGCATGGGTGGAAGATCCGCAGATGACATTTTGCCTTTGCAAGTGCACGTCATGAGCATGATGGGAACTCTGCTCCTCGTCGTCCTTCCAACCATTGCTCCTCACTGTAGATGATGCGAGAAACTTTGCTGAAGCATTTCATGCCTCCAGTTCCACCTGTGAGTGTCACCTGCTTGTAGGCTGGATGGAGTGAGACTCTGCTTTCAGCTCTTCTGAGAAGTGTTGGTCTCTCTGTGATGAGTTGGTCTCTAGGTGTAACAGAGTGGCTTCTCTAAACAAGGAACTGAATTGAGATTAAAAGAATACAACTCCTCTGCAGGACGTCAGGGTCAGGATCCATGAGAGCAGACTGTAGACCGCGTTTTCAGACATGTTCATCACTAAGATGCACTTAACTTTTATTTCTAAATTTCTATTTTTATTTACATTTCACCTGCTAGGGTCCCAAGTTTGGTGCTTCCTCCGCTCGAACACAGCCAAGCCCTTGACCTGCCGTAGCAGCCTGTGGGGTTTCCATCTCCTGTGGAGAAAATGTACAGTGTGGAAATTGGCTCCTAGGGGAAACAGCAAGTGGAAAGTGTAATCCAGTGTAGAAGTATTTATTTTTTTAAAGAGAAGTGACAACCTCCTGTCCCTCTGCTGCCCCGTGTACTCCCCGTCTATTTCACATTTTAATAAATTTCTTGTTTATCGTGAGGAAGCAAGTTAATAAGTAATGGCAGTTGCTCCTCAGAGAGAGAGGCTGCTGAAGGCTGCGATCATTTTAATTTGGGGTGTGTGTTGTCCTCATTGTGGGGAATGTTGGCTGTTGAGGTGGGTGCATTGGTGTTGGTAAAATGTGACGGTTCGCTGTGTGCACAAGTGTTGGGTGTAAAGTCTTGCAAGTAGATCTCTGAGCAAGGGGTCAGGGGGCGATTAAGCTGGTCTTGCTGGGAGCTTTGGGGTTCCCATCTCCATTAGCTCTGGGTAAGTTTGAAACCCAGCATGATGGGACAGTCACCTCTTCCCTGTGCATCCCCAGGCAATCCTAGCATTGCTTTTCCAGCTGAGCATCATCATTCGATGTGTGGTGCCAGCAGGTCTCAGCCCTCTTTATATGCCAGAAGCACACAGCTACTTGCATCGGACACTGACCCAAGGTGATGCTGTGTTTGGTTTGGAGGTGGCCTGGCCCTGGGTGCTGTATGTACCCCTTCTGTGGGATATGGAGATGATGGTGGAGCCTGGCTGTGTGTGCACCAGGATGGTGTTAGCATCACTGAACAACTAAACCTGAGTGCTCAGAAGCCCTGAGTCGCGATGTGAACGATCGGATCTGCTTAAAAGGTTAGGAGCTTTGGGAAAAACTGTTTCATTTCTGCACCTTTCTGTGTGGTTTTGAGCTCACACTTGCATCTCCTTGAAGTGCCTGTGACAGACAGGCTTCTCCCGTGACCCCACAGGTCAGGGCTTCTCAACACCGAATGGTCCGATTGCAGTTGCTCGTTGGCATGTGCTGCAAGCCAGGATCATGGTAGGGGCTGAGATGGCACCTCTTGAGGAGAAAATGGCCTCTTTGTTTTATCTCCTGGTTGTTCTTCACCTACGACACCCGAGCGTGAGGGTGTGTAATGGCTGACGCATGGTCGGTGCAGCAAGCTGTGGGAGCTGCTAAGCAGCTGCGGGAAGCAGGATTAGAGCATCCAGCATCGGGACAGGATGGAATCCACCCACGTGGATCCCTTTCCAGGTGTCATCTCAGCAAGGATGACTTTCCAGCATCGGGCCTGATCCTTCTAATTACAGCAGTTTAGTCTGCAATTATGCACTGTGTTCAGCCAGGGGGCTGCGGTTCCTGGAAAACCCGAGCACAAGAGTTTGCCCAAAACCTTGCAGATATTCCAGGCTGAGCCTGAGAAGGTCACACAGGGGAAGGCAGGGCTGGACGTTTCCTTCCTGGGGAGGCAGTGGCGGACCGTGGGCTCCTCTCATCCCTTGCTCAGTGCTTCCCAGCCGGCTGTCCCATAGCGCTCGCCTCTGCTGCCAGACGCGGCTGCCTCGGTTTCCCGGCTGTGTGAAGGGGGACCCTTGCTCCTGGCTCAGCACAGGGTGGGGAAGGTGGTGGGTGCCGCTCACGGGGTAGATCCCCAGCAGGGTGCGGCTCCCCAGGTGCCCTCTGCCAGCTGGCTAGGTGACAGACCCCCAAGCCAGGATGTGTCACCCACGGTGTGTGGCGGCTCCACCTTTTCTGGGGGTGTTTCTGGACCATCTTTGAAGGGTCAGGGGAAGATTCCCCTCTACTGCTTCCCAGTCTGATACCATGTAATACTTGGATTATGTCCCGATTAGGGCAATTCCTAAAACCCTTTGCTGAGATTGTGGGTAAAACTGTCTTCTCTCAAATGACCGGCTTCGCTTTTCAAAGGGAAGAGAGGAGTCAACTCCCCAGTCACTCATCTGGTTTTGCTTTTTACTTCATTTCTGGCCTGTTATGCTGAGCTCAGTGCATTTTTCGGTTGCTTCCAATTCTAAATAGAGATAAATCTGCTGATAACCCTCTGGCACATGTCCCTCCTTTCCCTTTCCCTCCTTTCCCTTTCCCTCCTTTCCCTTTCCCTCCTTTCCCTTTCCCTCCTTTCCCTTTCCCTCCTTTCCCTTTCCCTCCTTTTCCCTTTCCCTCCTTTTCCCTTTCCCTCCTTTTCCCTTTCCCTCCTTTTCCCTTTCCCTCCTTTTCCCTTTCCCTCCTTTTCCCTTTCCCTCCTTTTCCCTTTCCCTCCTTTTCCCTTTCCCTCCTTTTCCCTCCTTTTCCCTCCTTTTCCCTCCTTTTCCCTCCCTTTCCCTCCTTTTCCCTCCTTTTCCCTCCTTTTCCCTCCTTTTCCCTCCTTTTCCCTCCTTTTCCCTCCTTTTCCCTCCTTTTCCCTCCTTTTCCCTTTTCCCTTTTCCCTTTTCCCTTTTCCCTTTTCCCTTTTCCCTTTTCCCTTTTCCCTTTTCCCTTTTCCCTTTTCCCTTTTCCCTTTTCCCTTTTCCCTTTTCCTTTTGTAAAGGGACTCAATTACTGAAATAAGTCTGTGGTTAGAGAAGCTGGAGACTCTCCATCCACTACCAGAAGGACCTCATGCCACATAATGGGAGGAAACCTCCCCTAAATGTCTCACATCACACTTTTCCGCTTTCCCTTTGTTCCTGTGTACTTAGCGTTAACTGCACAATATAGGTTTCCTTTTGTTTTAATTGCGATGAATTCCAGGGAGAAGGAATGGATCTCTCCCTCGTTTTTCTTTCTACTGTAGCCCCAGCCATCCCGATGACAGATCTTGTCATTACGTGGTGGTGTTTTAGATGTTTGCACTGCACCAAAAGCAAACGGAGGAGCCTGCAGTCTAGGCTATGAATTGAATAACAATGTTTTTCCCAGAAAAAAAAAAAAGTCTGTGAAGTTTTTAATCAGAAACACGAGTTTCACAGACACAGCCCATACACTACTCCCAACCCAACAAAGTGATGGCTCGCATCTCTCTGGATATTTTTTGGGGCCCTTTGTTTCTGAGGGCTGCAAAGCCATGGAGTCATCTTGAACTTGAAAAGCGGGAGGGCTTGTGTTTGCCCCTGCATGGTGGATCCTCCAGGACAGCTTTCCAGTTGCAGGCTCCTTGCTAAATCAGAAGTTGGTGGCATGGTGCTAGGAGATGCTGGGGACGATGTGTCCGGAAGAAGAAAGGGTAGCGTCAAGGGGCTTAAAATTACTGCACAGGAATCTGCTTCTCGTGCAATGCCGGCATGCTAAAGATGGTGAAAACTGCTGATACAGGAGAGCGACGCGTCTTTGTCAGGCATCTGTCTCCCAACCGCCTTCCCTTCAAGCAAGGAGGACTGCTGGGGAAGTCTGCTCCGCAGACCTCCCACTGCCTTCCTGACTTCTCAGAAGGGTCATGTGAAGGGTTCAATGTGATCAAAAGGGGTTTTTAAGTGTTATTTAAAGCGTGATGACTGTTCTGCAGAGGGTTTTTGTCATGCAGAATTGGGCAATTTGACAGCTCATCAGCCATCACCCCAAACTTTGCTGCGGGGTCTCACCGGAAAGGAGATACTGGCAGCTGAGAACTTGTACATGGTTGCCTCGCTTGGGTTGATCTGGTCCCTCTTTGATTTTTCTTATAGTGCCTGAACGTACTGCCTTGTTGTTGCCCTCTGAAGTGCGTTGAGCTTCATGGGTGGTGGTGGACAGTGTATTGGGGATCCCTTTTGTGATACTATGTGCGGGGCTTGGGGAAAAGGCCATGCCCGGGAGATGGCAAGGAGTCCTGCTGCTCTGGCACAGCCTCGGGGCTCTGTGGAGCTGACTCTGTAGTTGTGTGAGTGATTTTGGGTGTGATGTATAGTTTAGTAGAACTGGAGCATACCAAACAAAAACCTGGTGCTTGTGGAAGAGGTGGAAAACACTCAGATGCTCTGCAGGTCTCTCCGCTGTCAGAGCTGGTGTTTCTCAGATACCCTCAGCAGACTTCATGTGCACAATGGATGAAAGCCTTGCAACCCCCCAGGGACGTGTGTAAGTGCTGGCATCCCTCCTGTGAGGGACCAACCGGGGATGGGGGACCCCAGTGTGCAGGCGGGACTCTTACAGGAAGAGCGCAGAGCCAGGATGGAGATGTGGGAAGTACGACATGACAGCAAGCATTCCCCCATCCAGAGCATGGTCCTGCTGGAGGTTCCCTTGTAGCTTACCCTTTCCTCTCTGTGCAGAGATCGCAGGGACGAATCATTTGCTGCTTCCCTGAGCACTGTGGGGCAGACGTTGCATCTCATGATACACAGTCCTTCAGCCTCTTCACTAGGTGGTTCCTCTCACTTTGCAGCTTCAGGTTGAAACCAAGCTGGAAAAATGGTTTTCCCACATGAAATCAAGGTGTATACTTTTCCCTCACCTCAATTTTTCCCGGACATTGAAATTCAGCATCAATCTTCCCAAGCTTACCACCTCTGCTCACCTCCTCTTCTGGGGCTGCTCTGATCCAGGGTTGTCACCAAGGGGTGATGACCACCCCAGCCACTGGTGTACAGGAGTTACTTGAATAATTCCCTGTCCTGGTACTAAAGTCCCTGCAATAAGAATAATTAATACACTCACAAAGTTTCCCAAAATGATTCTGGAATAAAATGTCCACAGAAGAGGCTGATCTGGAATAGCAATTGCTGAATAATTTATTCTGCGATGAGTAGTTAATTTCCCTATATGGAGCAGTCCTAGTAAGCTCCAAAATTTCAGCTTTGTTGGTTGGGGGGGGTGTGGAAAAAAGAAAACCCTGAAGTTTTTATGAAGCTACTGAAGTGAGCTAAGCCGTTTAAGTACAATAATATTTCTACAATATAAAAAATGTTTGGCTGTGGTCTCCTTAGGGAAATTCAATAGCAAAAATAAAAAAAAAAAGAGGTGGGTTTGTTATAAATGGGCGCTGTAAAAGTTGGCAGGAGAGGGGGCTCGTCCTGGTTCCTGCTCCAGGGGTCTGTGCCCAACTCCCGAGTGGGGGATGGAGAGCAGAAATGGCGAACAGTGTCATCTCAAAGATTTTTTCCACTTTGGGGGGAGCAGTTGCAATGCGGAGCCCTTTTCTGTGCTTAAAAGCGAGGTTTTGGGAAGGAAGTTAATTGACCTTTTCAGCAAATCTGTTGCTGAGGCCATTACCACAAATGCTATTGAAACGCTTCGTAAATATAATGTTCGTTTAACAACATTGCCAATAACTTAGAAAGTCAGACTTTATCCTCCTTTTAAGAAAACAGAGCTATTCTTAGTGGAAAAAATGTCTTTTTTTGGAAGAATTTGGAGCAGATTTTCATACTGAATGTAGGCTGCCTCATTCCCTCAGAAGGCTTCTGAGGGCCAGGAAAATTATCACTAATAACTTCCCTATAAATTGTAGAGCTGCTATTTTAAGGTCTGGTGTCTCGGGGAGGAGCGAGGTGGTGTCCTGCTTCCCTCCATTGCTGCGTGGTGCCCTGGTTTGATTCTGGTCCTTGTTAAGCTGGTTGCCACTTCTGCCCCATGCAAAACCAAAACCTGGGAAGAAAACAAGTCAGGAGGCCCTCAGGCTTGGTTTTGCTTTTGGTTTTCCATGTTGGTAGGTTGAGTCTGGGTTTTGATGTGGAGGTGGCCCAATCCAGCTCTGGCTTTAAACTGCAAAATAGGCATTGGATGCAATTTGTCTTCGTGTATTTGGAGACAAAATCCAAAGCTGCTCCCTAGCTTGAGGCGAAGACAGACCTGGAGAAGCTGTTGGTGTGAGAGGGAGGCCATCTCGCGGAAAAGCAGGTCAGCAAGGGGAGCAGACCTAGAAAAGGATGTCCATGGCTCTGGAGCAACTTCTCCGACCAAAGCATACCCAGGGATGAGCCCTTAAGCCAGGAGCAATGGGTTAAGGGCTCTGGCATGGGAGGCACTTCACTTTTGGGGGTCGGGATTGTGTTTTTGTGGGGAGAAGAGTTATGTGAATTCCCACATAAAAAAAGGCGACAAAGGGAAGAGCGCTGCTCTGCTCGCTTTCAACTGCGGTGAAGATCAGTGATCATAGTGACACTTGCATGGAGGGAGAAGAGGCATTTCCTAATTAAAACCCTTTTATGTACTAGAAGCCAGCGTCTCAGCTGTTGGAAATCTGGGTGGCTCCATTGAAGTCAGGAGCTGACCCCCGGTCAGCCTCGCGTGTGAGTTTTGGCATCTCCCATCGGTTTCCGTGCGGCCGCCGGGGTGGTGACAGCATGGGGCTGGGTCTGCTCTGCGGCAGCCTCCACTGATGGGATGCATAAGCCCGGAAACCCCAGCAAAAGTGAATTTCCTCTGCATGGCTATTTTCTTTCATGCTTGAAAACAACCCTGCATCTGTTAAGAAAACACCTGAGCTATAACAAGGAACCGCGTTGCTCCTTGTTCAGACACAGTTGCTCATGAACGCAGAGAGAAGAGGAATGCTTTTGGGGTGGTCACAGATCGGTTGCTTTTTCTCCCTTGATGTGGAGATGGTACATTCACTGTTTCTGTCAAAATATGTACTGTACCTCCTCATCTGTCTAATTTCTCATGGTTTTAGGAAAGTTCTTTATATTCAAGCTTACCACGAGATATACTGTAGCAGTGAAGAGCAGAGACTCGACAGCATTTTGCCACCAGTTATTACATGAGCAGCACATGTTAGCAAAGATGTGGTGAACCCTTCCTCTCTTCAAGCCCTTTCTATTGCTTATGCTGCTGCAATAACAGCATTTGGGTTGGTTTGCATTAAATCTGAACTGCTGGGAGAGGAGTTCAGCTTGCAGGGCTGCAACTTAGCAGAGGAAATCAGTCTGAGCTTTCAAACTGATTGTATTTTTTCCTTCTTCCCCCAAACCATATGTCTTTGGAGCAAAGGTTGCACATCTGGGTAGATTAAAAACCCGTTTGCTGGTGGGCAGCGGAAGGATGTGGAAGGTGATGCTGGGAGGAGTGGTCTTGGCTTTGGGGCTGGCAACAAAAACCAAAAAAACCTGGGTGTTCAGGTTTGGATGGGCAACAAAGAGTACTGCAGGCCAGGGAGAAAATGGGGGAACCGTTTTGAGGATTTTAGGGGAGTATCACGGAATGGGACTAGTCGTCTGGAGCATGGCCTTGGTCCAGCCACCCTCTGAGCTGGGTAGGGGGAGGAAAAAGCCCTCCATGTCAGGCTCCTGGATAAACAAACACCAGAAATCTCGTAAGGGTAATAATGGAAATCACTGGGAAATTGAGTTAATACAAGGGCATCTGTGTAAGTGAATGCTTGGGACAGGGAAACGGCTTTGTCCTTTAACTCTAGTAATGCTGGAGCAGATGGGAAGCGCGGTGTGCTTCACGCATTAGCTGGCTCGGATAAAGAGCAAGGCAGAGGCTGGTTCTTGTGGCTGATTAGAGGTTAACAGGGATAGAAACCAGCGGATTGACTCTTCGTTTGCAGGAGGTGGTGTGGGATCAGAGCAGATGGCAGAGAGAGCGTCCTTCCAGCTTACTCAGCTGCTCAGAGGAGCTTACTGCTCCCTCCAGCACAAACAATCCTGCTTACATCTCCTCTGTTTACAGCTGCAGCTCGTGCTT
Organism: Opisthocomus hoazin; assembly: GCF_030867145.1. Lineage (NCBI taxonomy): Eukaryota > Metazoa > Chordata > Aves > Opisthocomiformes > Opisthocomidae > Opisthocomus > Opisthocomus hoazin. The sequence continues at coordinate 11,658,564 of NC_134419.1, forward strand.
CTTCCCTGGCCTACCTGGACAGACAGCATTTCTCCTAAACCTGTGGTAGTTGGTGTCCGAGGCAGTAGGTATGTGGAGACGCTTGCAGGCACGGTGCATCCTCTCCAACTGAGCTGTATCCCTTTGTTACAGCTCCTTGCCAGGGGCTTTTAATGGTCTTCATTAGCTCTTCGAAGCCAGAGGTGCTTTTCCAGGGTGAAAATGACTGGGAGAGGACAGGAGCGTGGGACTGGGGAGGAGGATTGCAAGGGGAAACTGTACAGCAGCAGCAGTACGGCTGCGTTCTGCTGGGGCAGCATCCTCCCGGCCAGCCATCGCCTGCCTCCTTCATCCCTGCCAAGGTCTCGTTCAATGGCAACACCTTTGCCTGTGATCACAGAAAGAAATCGCTTTGGGGAGGAGGGAGTATGTAAACTCATACCAGCTCTGCTCATTGACTCGCTGGAAGCCTGGATTCCCTATTTTGCAAGGGAGAAATGGCAATTGATTCAGCCTTACCCTCTTTCTTTTTGTCTGCCAGCTCTCTGAAAAGGCACATTTTATCTGTGTGTGACAACACCTGCCTAGGGTGCCTCTCATTGAGCTGCGCTGAATCAAAAGAGCAGCAAGAAAAGTGGGTTTAATTGCACACATCTTCAGCGGAGTCTTTCTTGCACTCGCAGCACAAAAGGCCAGCCCCACGCTGGCTGAATGGAGCCCGGGAGGGCTGGGGCGCGCCGTACTCTCCGTTACTATCGGAGGCAGATGATTCACTTTGCTGGAGCATTGTCATGTGCAAATGAGTTCATGAGCCCATCTCCTTTCCAACTGCAAGGTCAGGGACTGAGCAATTGTCAGCATCAGCTGGCTGGAGGAATTGATGTAGAAGCTAGAAAGCTTTGGGAGATTTTACTAACCTCTGCTTCGCACCGCGCGAGTGCACCGACACCTTCCTCCCGCGGGTGTTGTCTATATTACAAATATTGACTGATTTTAAGTTCACATTTTGGAAAGCTGCTGTTTCGAGGCACGGAAATGTGACCAAGAATGGCTTATAAATAACACTTGGTGGAGCAATTATTATTCATTGCTAGTTATGGCTTTCACACAGTGGAAAAACAAATGGTTTTTCCACTAGGAGCTGGAGCTGCAGTCCTTTTAATCACTAAAGAGCTTGGAATCGCTTTAGTTTAAAATACCTTTCCGCTGTGGTTTGGAAATTTAAAAAAAATATTTGGGTCATGTTAACCTAGTGTATACACTTGTGCTGAGAATTTCAGTTTACCTCGTCTGCATCTGCTGAGCCCCATAAATATCTGTGTATTTGTTCCTTTTCAGTTTTGCTCTGAAGGCAGAGCTGCTCAAACGCAGATTTGAAGTGGGGTTAGTCTGACTAGAGGTAGGGTCCTGGAAGCTGAGCACCAGCCACAAGAGCAGCGAGGAGCCAAGTCACTGGCTGCCGCAGCCACCCCTCTCCTGACAGGATAGAATCATTGAGATTGGCAAAGACCTCTAAGATCATCAAGTCAAACCATCAGCCCATCACCACCATTCCTGCTGAACCGTGTCCTGAAGTGCCATATCTACATGTTTTAAATGCAGAGGGATGCGGCTGGTGCCGTTCGGAAGCGACGTGGATGGACTTTCCATAACGTTGCTCCTGACGGAGCCTGTCCAGAATATCAGCTGTAGTTACTAGAATTTTGCTTGAGGAACTGGCAGCCAGATGTCAGGGTTGAGTTCTTGCTCAGAGGGGTGGATGTGGTTGCGCGTTTCCCTCTGCAGAGCCGTTCCTTGCCCTGCTTTGAGGTTTCCACAAAGACCGAAAAAAGCTTACAGAAGGGTAGAGGAGCCACAGTGATGTGAAGAAATGCTCCCTGTGTCACCCATGCGCTGCTGGTCCCCATCCTCTTGCGCAGAGATAGCAGTGCAGCAACCTCAGATGGTCGGGTTCTCGATTGCACTAATGCTCAGTGAGAGGCAAACGAGTGCTGCGCCTGGGAAGAGCGAGCGAATTTTTCCAAATGGCACAACTTTGCGAATGACAACTGTGACTTCTGCCAGGGCTGCAGTGTGAAATGTGGGGGATGGCTGTGAGCAGCAACTGCCAGAGGGAGCAGAGCTGAGCTCTCAAGTTCCCGGCTGGTGTTGTAGCTGTGGGGTCCTCCTCTCCCTGCTCCTCCTCATGGGTGTTGGAGGGTCATAGTTAAGGGAAGGGATTACACCTGGGTTTGCTTGTTTCCGGGGTTTAAATTTCCACCTGTGGTCTGCGCATCTCTGAACTTCAGGTATTTTGATGTAATCGGCTTGAACATTTGCTTTACCTTTGGTGGTTTGCTGGGGGACCCAAGACAAGGGTCCTCCACAGCTGGCCCAGTGGTGGGCTGGAGCTGCAGGATGGGATGGTGGTCTCTCCTGATGGGCGACATGTGGACATCTGGGTTGAAAATGCCCAACTGAAAGACTCTGACTGCTGTTAGAGAACTGGAAGGGTTTGCAAAGCTCCTTTAGGTTGAGTAGGTTTACAGATCAAAGAATTTTCCATCTTGGTTAACGACATTTGTGTTGAGGCCTTAATGGTCTTAATAGCAAAGTGTCCTGTGCTGGAGTTCCTGCTAAAGGTTTCATCCTTCACAGCCATTTCAGAGCCCAGGGATGTTTTGTAGGTCCACGTTCCTCCCAGCCGGTGGAGTTTAGCAGCTCCAAAGAGGAAAATGTTGCCCAGATGATGAGTTTGGAAGTGCCACCGGTGTGGATCTCTCAAACTCCCAGAAGACATTTCTAGGGTTGGTTTTAATTTCAGTCAGAGGCACAATATCCTGCAGTACTAATGCAACATCAGAGCTGAGACTCAGGGGCAGATCTGCCGTGGCAGGGAAAAGGTCCTTGCTCTGGTGTTTTGTCCCCATTTGATGGGTAAGTGGGGTTAGGAAGGATGTGTGCTCATCATGCTCTGTGTTCCTGTGAACATCCGTGGCACCTTCCTGCGCTCTTACTGGGGCAGGTATGAGCACTCAGCTCCTTTTGCAAAGAGGCATCCACTGAGAAGCATCCATAGTAAAAGCAGGGGAGGCTGTTCTGGAGCAGGGAGGAGGTGACGTCGTTCTTGGGACAAAGCTAGGCTGCAGTGGGGTGTAATGAGTCTGTAGTTACAAAGATGGTATTTAATTATTTCTTTTCCATCATTTTCAAGGCCTGGCACTGTCACTTTGCTGGCAGCAAATCAAACACCAAGTTAGCTTATGTTAAGGAACAGAAGATGAAGTCCTAGATAAGCACTCGGCTGTAGGAGCGTCTTAAATTAAAACATGCAGGGGGAACACAGAGAAGAGTATTTGTTTTTGCTCTCAGCGCTATCCAGACCCCGTGTCTGCAGCCAGGGCTGTGTTTCTCTGCTGGAGTGGAGGTAACGCCTGCCCCATGTGCTTCATAGGACGTGAGATGAACAGAGAGGAGGGTACGGTGACAGCTGTCCTTCTGCAGGGTGACCTGTAGCCTCTTGGTGACTAGCATCAGGGTTTTGTGTGGACCAGGAGTGAGTGCTTGGATGAATGAGGCAGTAACCACACCATAACCTGCTTTTTAATCACCACTCTTCTCTGGGACAGCGATACCCATCACTGATGAGCTGGTGAAACTATCTCCCACCCATGGGTTCTGGGCTGCAGACCTGGCCACAGAGCAGGGCGCAGCACGGTAACTGCAGGCTGACTTCCAGTTAATGTAAATATTCCCAAATAATGCTGCTGTTGCCACCAGCTCCCCTTGCCTCCTCTCACCATGTTTAATTTCTGACTAAGCTTTTGATAAATGTTTTGTATAGTGTTCCTAGTTTATCTTAAATAGACCTGCTGCCACCACAGCTAAAATCTAAACCAGCACTTGACTTAGGGCTCGCATGCCAGATGAACTTGGCAGTTGCTGACGCGCTGAATGGTGCTGTTTGACCTGCAGACCCCGGCTACGAGTTGTGAGGACCGGCTCTCGCAGTGGCTGGGGGGACACAGCTTGTAGGACGCCTGTGAGCAGCCTCGGAAGTGTCTGGGCAAACTTCCTCCCTCGGGGGCTGGATTCAGACCACGGTTGGTGTATTTTCAGACTTACACCTGTCTGAAACACGTTGTTTTGTTAAACAAGTTCCTCCAGCCTTACACCAGTTAGCCCCAAGTGGGGTCTGGCCCATGCTCCTGGTAAAGTAAGTGTTTGAAGGCAGTGTTTATGGTTAGTAATTTGTCTTAGAGGGGTTTTTGTATATCTCTGTGTGTGTGTGTGTATGTGCGTACGGGTGTACATGCGCGTATATGCATACATTATTGCTCAGGAGTGTGGTTTCCAGTCCTTTTAACTTGTTAAAAAAAAGTAAACTAGGGAGAAACTGGCAACGAGTCGGAGCTGCCTGCCAAGCATCACAGACCAGAGAAGTGGTAAAACATAAACACTTTGGAGTTTATCCTTGGGATTTATATAGTTTGGCGACCGGGGGATGGACTTGTGTGGAGGGGGGGGCTCGTCAGCCCGGGGCTGAGCCCGGCACCTCTGCAGCCACGCTTCCACTCCTGGCAGCGTGTGAGCGAGAGGGCAGCACGGGGTTGTCCATCCCTCCCCTCCCACTCCACCGGCCGTGCTGGGTGGGTTTCGGGCGATGGCAGCAGAACAGGTCTGCTTTCCCCCTCCCCTGCACTAAAGTGAAAGCAGACCTCCTTGACGCTTAATCAGATTTGAATGTGTTTTTTGGCGTGGCTTTAAAGAGACTGGCAGTGAATAGCTGGTTTTGATGCCATTTATTAAAAACCTCTGGTAGAATTTGTCTCGGAAAGCCTTTGTGAGAGCTGGCAAATGCACAACGGTTTGATACAGTTAATGTATTTTAATCTTCACCCCCCCACCCCTTCTCCTTTTCTGTCACTAATTGTAGGGCTCTCAGCTGTCTGCTGCCTTCTCTGGGGGGACGGCAGGCTCCGCAGGGACCTCTGTACAAACACGGGCTTAATAAGCGTGCAGTGGCACAGAGAAAAGTGAGCATCCTCTTCGGGGAGGAGGGCTGAGGTGGATTGCTGGGTCCCAGGTACCACACCAGGCGCTGACAGGGGTTTGCTGAGTGGCCCCAGCCACGTTAGTTAACCTCCTGGTGCAGGCTAGTTCTCCTTGTGGCAACGAAGCAAATGGACGTCTTTGTTTCCCCCATCCCTTTTCCAGGTGGCTGGGCAAGTGCAGAATGGTAGTGTTGGACCTCCTTGGCAGCTGGCTCCTGGGAAGGCCTCCCTGGGATTTCCGATTGAGGTTGATGGGCATCCAGTCTTTTCTCGTTGACTTTATCCCCGCCTTGCTTGGTGCATCCACCTTCCTTGGACCCAGAGGACCTTCCGAGCCTGTTTCGCACTCCTCACCCACATATGGGATTTGTTGAGACTTTTTTTTTTCACAGTTTGTGCCTGAAGGCACTGCAGCCCCTCAGGGCACGGTGGGGGCTGCTGGGAGCACCATAACGCTCATGCGAGTGATTTGGGCTGTCCCTGCAGCCCAGCGCACGGATCAGGCCGACGAGCGTCTGGCTCCCTGGCAGCAGTATTTCAGGGAAAGCTCAAGAGCTCGCAGGCGAGCAGCAAATATTGTGGAGCTCAGGGAACAAACAGTTTCCCTGGAGCCCACGGTTCAGGCTGTGCGTTGCTTCTGTCCCTGCTCCTTGTTCCCACTCCATGGAAGAGCTCAGAGCTGTGGCCATGCCCTGCAGCACTATACCTGGTTGAGGGGCTGAAGCTGGAGTTGCTTTGCATTTAATTTGTGGGGCTTTTTTGTCTGCCTCATCAAAGAAAAGAAAACCTGGCCTTTTTCTGCCATCCCTCACTCACGTGAGAGCTGCAAATTCAGCAAGAGGGAGGCGTGGATGAAGATGACTCCCAGGAGAGAAACAGTCTGAGAGACTCTTAAACAAATGGGAACTGAGCGGCTTTGCTCTTCCCCTGAGGGTTTGGCTGTTAAGTAGACTTGCCGATGAGTCTGGCTGCACATGTGTGCTGGTGCAGAAGTGTGTTCGTACGCGGGCTGCGTGTTGCTGGATGTAAGCCACTGGGACATTGTGTGTTGGGTGGTGCATTCCTTGACACAGTGATACATAAGCAGCCTTGGCTGCCCCTATTCACCTTCCAGAGTTTGCATGGGTAGTCATGGTCAGAGGAAAGCTAACGTGGCCTTTTGCTCTTCTCCTTTCCCTCTCCAGGGTTCCACCTCAGTGGGACAGTAACGGAACCGGCGACTGCAACAGAACCAGAGATGACCTACAAGGTGGCCATCAGCTTTGACCGCTGCAAAATCACCTCAGTGACATGCGGCTGTGGGAACAAGGACATTTTTTACTGTGCCCACGTCGTGGCACTTTCACTGTACAGGATCCGCAAGCCGGACCAGGTCAAACTCCGTCTTCCCATCTCAGAGACCCTTTTCCAGATGAACAGGGACCAGCTCCAGAAGTTTGTTCAGTATTTGATCACGGCACACCACACCGAGGTGCTGCCCACTGCCCAGAAGTTGGCTGATGAGATCCTGTCGTCCAACTCGGAGATCAACCAAGTGCACGGTAATTGCTCCCTCCTCCCTGGGTGGCTCGGTGCTGATTCAGTCCCTGTTTGGGGATGGACTGGTGGTTTCACACTGAGGGTGGTGACCTTTGTTTTTGTCTCTGGCTGTGCAGAGAGAGGTGGCAGTGTCAACTGATGTTAATGCATGGGTGTTGGGACCACATGGGTGTTGGCCACGCATCCCCGTTCTGCCCTCTGTTCTTCTTTATGTGTTTATCTGTCAAACACTGGATTCAACAGGCAAGAAAAGGCAGAGCGGGCAGGCTGGTGGTGCACAAGGTACAGCTCGGAGTAGGATGGAGAAGCCACGGGTGGAGGAGGGGAGCACATTTAGTCACCAACACAGAAGGACGTGGTGCTGGAACCCTGAGGAGCGGGAGGTACAGGGGATGCTCCTCCAGCGTGCGGGGACATGGTGTCAGCCCAGCCCTGCACGTTGCTAAGTCAGATGCGGCTGAGCTGGTGGGAGATAAAGCTTTAATCTCCATGGGCGTTAATTTACCCGTAATAAATGAGTGTTGCTGTCCTGACCTACTGCACAAAGGCAGCAGAGATGTGTCCTGGGGCTTTGTGTTTGGAAGATGCTTTTGGCTTCCTGCCCTGGAAAGCACGGACTGGGGGACGGTGCCTATCCCAGCCGTGCTCCCATTGCCCGCTGGCCCAGGAGGTGACCTAGGCTCCTTGGGGAGTTGCCCTAAGGCTCCCTTCGTCAGCCTAAGCCGGGTGCTCCCACTGTGTCTTTCCAAGGAGCCCGGGAGCTGAGGTTGCCCAGGGTCTGCAACAATGAGCCGCTCCCCACCGTGCCTGTCCTACCAGCTGTAGAGCGGAGATAATAAACACTTATCTGCCATGGAAGGGCGTTGCAGGGATTAACACATGCCTGTTAAGTGCTCCGAAGATGAAAAGCCCCATATGCAGCCTAAAATAGGATCTGAACTGGTTGAGTCTACATGTAGAGGTGAGGCCAGGGGTCCACCTCCACCGCAGGGTGATGGTAGCTCTGATCTCAGATATTTTCCCCTCCCTCTTTCTGGTTGTTCCTGCTTCTGCCTTGGGAGAGGCTTTTGTCTTCTCTCTGGGCCACATCTGCTGTGTGTGTGGTTGTGCTCTAAATTACTGGCTTGGGGGGGTTTCATCATTTTTTGGCATTAAAAACGAATGAGGAGCTGTGGTACTGCAAGAATCTGGTCAGGTCTGCTCCCTCCCTGAGCTGATCCACTGAAGTGGAGGTTGGGTAAGATCCCTTCTTGGCCATTGTTTGAGGCTGCTTTCTCCTAAGGAGATTGAAGAAAAGCTTTTAAGGCCCTGAGTATTTATTGCTCTAGAGTCAGCAAAAGGCTGGTGACTGAGAGTCTTACAAAGATACAGATGTTGGCTCAAGTTCAGTATCTGCCTCTTGTTTTTACAAGGAGTTTTAAAAAAGAGCGAAAATTCTCTGTCCCTTCAGATTCATGCAGATTCACACATTCTAGGGTGTGATTTTGAAATGACAGAGACATGTTGACTTACCCAGCAGAAGGTGGCACCTATCCGACACCCATGTGGCTGCCTAGCCGGGGTCACAAGCAAGTGAACTCCTCTGCAAGCAGGAGAACAGCCTTGTCTCATCCTGGGGGAGGATGCAGATCAGCCTTAGGATGATGAGATGATCTAAGATGATCTTAAGATGATCTAAATCTCATAGATGTCGCACCCGGTGAAAAGGAAGGCTCAAAAAAATCCACGTTCAAGTTCACAGTGGTGTCATCCAGGGCTTCGGTGCTCGATTCTGGACAGCGTTGCAAGCTTGGCCCCCCCTGTCCTGCCAGTGAAGCCCAGCCACAGTGCAACTGCATCGCAGAGCTATTTGAGCAAGGAGCCCAGGGCGAGGAGGGGCTGCAGGCGCGTGGGACTGTGTATGTTAGAGCAATCTGGAAGCTCCTTGGAAGCTCCAGTTGAAGGGGATCCAAATTTTTTTGCCCCTTCCTAGCTGCAGTTCATTCATTCATAGAGGATCCCTGATCTTGGGATTTGAAATTTTTCAAGGTATGCTTTACATAGAGCTTCACAGGCTTACGTGTGCGTTTCTTGGCCATGTCTAGTTCAGACCCTTGGGGTCACACCTTCGTTCATCTCGGGGTTGAGGCTAAGCTGGCTTTTGGCAGGCCGACCTCTGCAGCCCAAACAGTAACCCAGTGTGTGTGCTGGGTGCCTGAGGTTATTACTCTTCGAAGCAAGAACGGCCTCTCCAGAAATCCTTCCTGTTTTTTTCCCCAGTCTTTCTGAGGAGAGGTCTGTTGAGCTTCAGGTCAGCACTGGGTCTTCCCCACCTGCCTCTGGTCACCCAAAGGGCTGCTCGTTCCATGTTGATGGTGAGCATGTGGAGTGGAGGAGCTGATTTTGCAACTCGGGAGCACTCCAGGCTGTCTGGGGAATGCCCCTTGTGCAAGAGGATCATCTGGTTTTTTAAAATAAGGCTTTCAGGGCTGCTCCTTCTCCCCCTGCAGAGCCTGAACAGCAAAGAAAATTACAGGCCATTGTCTGACGTGCTCGTCTCGAGGCGTCAGAGCTTTGTTCCTTGCAGGAGTCTGTAGCCGCGGGCTGTGCACTGCATGCCGATCGTCCCGGCTGCCTTCCTAGAAGGAAATGCAAACTGTCCAGTAATGATGGAGTCTCGGAGCTGAGCCAAGGCGCTCGCGTATTCTCGAAGGATTCAATCTGAGCGGAGAGCCTAGGTGTGCCGGCCGCTCTGTTCCCCGCTTGACCTCTGCCTGCTCGAGTGGGTCACGTTTCTGCTCTTGTAGCCGGCTGCAAAGGGCAGCGTGCTCACAGCGAGAGCGTCTCGCGTGTCTGACTCCTCCGCGCTCGGCAGCTGGAGCAAGGAGACCGGGGTGGGTTTCAGTGCTGCTGTGTCCCCTCCCCAAGTGTGTTCCTGCTTCTTGGGGACACAGGCAGCAGCGTGACTGTCTGGCACGGAGCAAGGCTGCAAGGGTTTTCCTTGCGCCAGCAAATGTGGCTGGCAGCTGCTTGGCCTTTCCTGGCGGGGTGGCTGCTGGGGGCAGCAAGGACTGGCAGTTGGAGAGCTTGGATCCAACAGCCAGGCCTCTGATGGGGTGAGGAGCATCTGCTGGTGGCCACCTTGGCACTCTGCTCCCTCCACTCTTCCGAGAGCATCAGCCCATGGCTCACATTGGTTTGCCATGGGTCCAGCCTGGCTCGGGGGAAATGCGAGCTGGGAAAGTGGCTCAGGGCCATCAGCCATGGTGGGACATGCTGGGGATAGGTGCAGCTTTGCCACTGGGTGGGATCCATGCTCTACCACCATGGAACATGGGAAGAGTGTGTCCTGAGGTGCGAGTGAGAAGCCGAGAGTGATTGCTTTCATGCAGTGAAGTATTGCGGAGAGGGCCAGGGGTATCGGTAGAGGCAAGGCTGTGAATAAGAGCTGAAATGGGAATTGTAGGCAGAGAGGGAGATTTCGGGCGCAAAAGCAAGCAATGTGGAGGAGGGGGAGCTCAGAAGCACCGAGTCCCGACAGCAGTGCTGGGTTTCCTGCTCTCACAGCGTGGATCCAACACCCAGCAGCAGTGAGCGTGCAGGGTCCAGCGGGCCTGGGAGGTGGCACTCATCTCCTCTTGTGTTTTGGTTCATGCTTGTGGGGAATGACTTGCATTTATTTTAAGAGGAAGGCGGGATCAGTGTGGAGTGTGCAGGAGGAAAGCTGTTGTCTCAGATAAATATGTTGAGCCCAGTTGGGATGTCTGGGCTTTGGAGGCAAACACTGAATGCTTCCTGAGGGCAAAAGCAGTCTGCGGCCAAGGAAGTAGAGGAGGCTGATGGAAACCACTGCAGGGTCAGAGACAGTGGTCATTAAAATCTTTAATTAGAAGCTTAAAGATATGAGAGGCAGCTCTGAGGGCTAACAGTGCCTGTGGGCCCAGAAGATTTGGGGCTTAGAGGTATCCTTCGTGCATCGTCTGTGAAGTCTCCCCATCCTTTGGGTAAGAAGCAGGAGGTTTTGACAAGCCCGGTGGTCGCAGCTTGGTAACTCGTCCTGCTTGAGCAGCTCTTGGGCATGGCAGGGAGAGCTGCTGCCCTCAGCCCAGGAGACGTGGTCGGGGTGATCTTTCTGCCCGATGGAAATGCCAGTGGGTGACACAGTGTTTGTGGCACTCAGCTGATGCCATTGAAAGGCTTGGGATGCTCTTCTCAGCCAGAAGTGGGAAAAACCACAAAACCTCCACTGTCTCGTAGTGCAGGGGCAGCTCCTGGCGAGGACAAGCCAGCGGAGAGTTGGTGTGAATCACCAAGGGGCCTCTGTGGTCCTTCTGGTTCTCAGGACCTTCCTTGGAGGAGAGGACTTTGAGAAAACTCTTTAGCAGGAATGGTCCTTCAGGCTTTGGCATGGGAAAACCAAATCTGCTTCTGCAAGAGCCATACGGAGCCCTCTGCCTCATCTTTTTGTTTTTGTCCCAGATGTATTCTTGACCCCCTTGAGCCCTTCCTTCGGCTCCTGGGCTACCACCGTCCTTCACCTGTTGGCCCATCTTGCCTCTTGTGCACAGCAAGTTGGCTGCCATGTCGGCCGTGCGGGAAGTCCCTGCCTGCTTGTCCTGTCATGCTGAGCCAGGGCTAATGTTTGAGTCCTCAGGCGGTCTTTAACTCTGAGGTCATCCCACGACAGCATCTGGAGGGCAGCACTGGTAAATCTATTTGAAATTCTGCTTTCCCACTGGGGAGGAGGAGAAGGTCAGGTCTCCAGGGGATTCGTGTTCCTGGTTGCTGAGCTGATGTGAATTCAAGGGAAAATAACACACCTGAGCGCTGGAGAGAGAGTCTCTGCCAGCGGCTCTTCCCCCTTGCCTTGCAGAGCCGCTGGCGTTGCCAGTGACCCCAGAGCACATGCGCGGTGCTTGACAAGCAGCTTCCAAACATGGCTGCGGCTGGACCAGAGAGCCTGGCCACCGTGCTGGAAGCCAGTCCAGCTTCACGTGCCCCATTGCTGTCAGACGGGTGTGAATCTTCAGACCACCCTGGAGGCTCCATCCAGCCTCTCTCCCCTTGAAAATGAACCGGGAGCCTTGGCGAAGCTTGACTCCCCGCTTTACTGCTATTTTTAATCCCTCGTTAGAGTTCATTTCCTTTCTGGTGCCTGGTTATTTTCTCTCCGAGGTTTTCTGCTGTTTGTTTATTTGTCCATGTCCTCCCCACCCCCTGCCCCAAGCTGTTCCTTCACGTCTGTTTTCTCTCTGGATCTCTGGATGCCGGACAGGCAGCCCGGAGGCATTCGGCAATGCCACCACGTGCAGTCATGAGATGGCCCTTGTGAACCGCCACCACGACGGCCAGCCCTACCCCGGGCAGCTGCGGCTCGGCCGGCTGGCAGAGCCCCCCCGGCACCGTCGACCCCACAGCCAGCACGGCCAGACCCCGAGCCACCAGCGGGTGCTGGGCACAGTCAGCTGAGACAACCACGAGGGAGATGCTAGGGCGAGCACCTGCATCCCTGGGTTGCTTTTACCATCAGCTCCAGGCGCTGGTTAAAAATGATAATTATCCCTTTTTCTTTGTGTCGCCACTCCTGCTCCGGGTGAGGCACTCTGGGAGCGCTTCCCGTGCCGCCTGGCTGATGTATCACCCTTTCTTGGGTTCAGGAGCTTGGGTTCGGGATGCTTTGATGCCTTGGTATGACCCACAAGATCTCACCACCTCCTCAGCCCCTGTAACCTGCTGCTTTCCAATCCAGGAGCGCCTTTTGTTTGCTTCATGTTGGGCAGCGAGTTTCTGAGCAAGGCGTTGAATTTTCCATGTCTGGCTTCACTCTGTTTTTTTAATTTGTAGATTTTTCCAGTCCTTATTTCTCAGTCTTTGTATCTGCCTGGAGAAGTCTCGCTTGGCTGTCAAACAGTTAAACACCAAGCCTGCGGCGAGGGGAGGGTCCTGCCTGGAGGGTGATGGATTGTGTTTTTATCTCTGTTTCTACAGCCAGTTTAAACGGGCTGGTGAAACACTCTTTCCACTCAAGATGTGCAATGGTGTTTCCTTAAATCTGAATCCGGCAGGACCAAGATCCAGCACATCTGAAACAGGGCTCTTTGGAGCAGGAGCGCTGCTATATGAGAAACGCGTTACGCAGGCGCCGGGCTGTTTTACATGCCGTTCCCTGCTCCTTTGGAGCCGAGACATGGAATCGCTCATCGGCTGCGTCACGGCGTGCTGCTGCCGCCGAAGCCCCCACAGTGTGAACGTTGGCAAGGGGAAGTGGACAAATCCTGCCATTAATATTTAAACCCTGCACAAATCCCGTTGTTTGCTCTTAAATGTTTATCCAGCTCCCCGGTGTAATTGGGCAGCCCATTATCTGCCAGGTTGCGCTGCGCGTGTGGGAATCTGCTATTACAGCCCTCTGTCTGAATCTTTTATAGGAGAGCAAAATACATTTACAAGCAAATTTGGGTTTTATTTGGAGGCGCGTTGCTAATTTGGCTGCGGCCCGAACCCCAGCGTGCGAAGTGCTCAATGTGTTGCGTGGGAGGAGGAGGTTTTTATTTAGCTGCACGCTGCTTTCCTTGCTGTTTGGGCTTTCTGTCGCTAACGCTATGTGTGAGCAGCGAGTGCTGAGGGTAGTCCTGGGAACCCCACAAAAATGCAGCCGCTTTTTGCGTCTTGCTAACTCCTCCGCCTTTATCTGTCACAGCAGCCTCAGCGAGGGACCGAGGGTGGGCTGACCTTCGGTGGGATGGGTCACCCGAGGTGTCTGTGCCCTCCTGGACCCTACAGATGCAGCCAGGTCACCCTGCAGAAGCAGCTGAGATGACCTGGCCGGTCTGGATAGCCGCAGCTCCGAGCGGCGGATGGGATGGTGGGGAGGAGGATATCAGGAGTGGGAGCGTCTGGGATACCTCGGCTGTGGGGCTGGGATGAGTGCTGGTGGTAGACAGATTAGTCATTGGTTCCTGATAGGGGATAATCGCTGGCTTGTCTGCTCTTTATCTGCTAGATAAGGACAGGGTTGGGGGAGGAAAGAAAAAGACACAGAAAAGCTGAGATGGGGCCAGGATGGACTGTCCCCGGTGTGGTGGTCCCTGGCAGCCTACGGCAGGGCTTGGCCACCAACGGCAGAGGAGCAGGATCAGGGCACACATGGGGCTGTAGGCAAAAGCCCTCATGCTCATCCACGGGCTGTGATTTCTTTTCTGCTGCTTCAGCTCCCGTCCCAATTATGTGGTTCTGTCAACTATAAATTATTCTGCAGAGGGAGCAGCATCCTCCTCTCCCTTCAGCACGGCGCAGGCTGCGCCTAGAGCTTGCTGGAACTGCTCTCAGGCAGCGACTGTTAGCAGAAATTAAAGGAATTTTGTAAAGGACATTAAATACAAATAGCTGTATCTTATCGGGTCAGGAGCATTCTCAGCCTCTGCCAGAGGAGCAACACCCCTCGGGTTGATGTCCTCTCATTTACAAGCCAAGAAGAGACAGCTGCCCTGCGGAGCAGGCATCCCAGAGCTTGATTTTCATGAACTGCATCTGAGCTCCTGGTTCAGCAATGCGCGGGCTGGGGCGTGCATAGCATCCCAAGCTGTATGCACATGAAAGCGATGTCTGCTCCCCAACCAGATCCCAGTCAAGTGGGGAAGACATTATTTAGATTTAATTGGGACATCATTAAGATTTAGTTCCCTTGGCTGTCCGTGCAGCACCTCACTCTTCCTGCCCTGATGGCCCTCCTCGCTCGAGAGGGAGCCGAGATGGGAGAAGCAGACTCAAGTTGAGCAGAGCATCCTCCAGCTGTGCTGGTCCCTCCTTGGCACTGGTTTTCAATGAGAGGGTTCAGCAGAGCAGGACTCAAAAGCGTGGAGCCAAAAAGCTGAGTTTCTGTTCCCTTTTGTGCTTCTGGCTGCTTGCTGGAGCTGTGCTGCTGCCTGCCCTGCGAGCCCGGGAAGCTGGGGCATTGCTGGGAGGTAGGGCAGCCCTCAGGGGGGTGAATGGGAATCGAAAGGGGCAAGACAAGGGGAGGTGGATCCAGGCTGTTGTTTAAAGCACTTGTGTTTTTTTTTTCTTTTTTTCTTCTCTGGAAGATGAAATACAGCCTGTGAACACACGCGTGTGCCTGCCAAAGGCCCTGCTCTGGTCACAGTTTGCTCTTTGAAGGATTATTGATCCTTTGCTCTTTCCAGGAGAGGGTCTCTCCCGGGCAGGTACACTGAGGCACAGGGACTTGGCCCCTGTCCTAAAGCAAATGAGGGGCAGGGCCAGGCATTTAATTGAGGGCTCTGGAGCCCCCAAGAACTGTTACCTCAGTTAGACTGTTCCTAACGTGGGGAAGGGCTCGCAGGAACTGGAGCTTTACTGATGCTTAAACTAACCTGTGATGTGGAGCAGGAGGCGGTGCACCCCGCGCGATCCCTGGAGCCAGGGAATGCTCCGGGCTCTGCAGCTGCCCTGCCTGCAGCCCTGGGGCTTTGAAGGAGGGCAGGTCCCTGCTCTTCCTCAGCTTCGTTTCACGTGGGATGCAGAGGGAGCGGACTAGGCAGCAGCCCTGTGGTTGGCATCCCTCTTGATGGCTGCTGCCACCGCTGTGGAAGGTGGGGATGATGCTGTCAGCTGGGGCTCGCTGCCTGGGAACCTGGCTGGTTTTCCCTCGCCTGAGCTGAGAGTTGGGTCCACTTCTTGCTGGTGGGATGCTGACCCTGCTGCTCTAAACACGGTTGTCTCTTTTCTCCTCCCTCCCTGTCCCCCCAGGCGCTCCCGACCCCACTGCTGGGGCCAGCATCGATGACGAGAACTGCTGGCACTTGGATGAGGAGCAGGTCCGAGAGCAGGTGAAGCTGTTCCTATCTCAGGGAGGGTACTACGGCTCGGGGAAGCAGCTCAACTCCATGTTTGCCAAGGTGAGGAGGAGCCAGCTGCTCTCTCCCCTCTTTGCTCAGCACGTCACGTAGCCGGCAGCTCGCCGGCTGCCCTGGCAGGGTGCCCGTCACAGCTGGGAATCTCTGCTCCAGTGCCTTCTCGCCCGGTCGCAGAGCAGGCAGTTGTAATCCAGGCTCTGGGTCAGGCCTGGGTTGTCTCACTCTCCTGGCAGGTCCCTTACTCCCACACGATGGGCTTGCCATGATCCCTGCGCAAAGGAGGGCTTTCCCCCATCTCCCCATCAGCACAGTGTGGGGAAAGCCAATCCTGCAGAGCCTACTGAGACCATGGAGAGGTGGCACCAGCCTACAGACTCTTCTCGTTCTTTGCAGAAGGGCCTTGTTTTTATGTTCGTGATTGCTTGGTCCTCTTCACAGCCTGGGCTGTGGCTGTTTCTCAGCTGGACTCTAATCAGTCAGGTCACAGCCATTGCATGACTATATGTTATGCATGCATATATATGTATATATTTTTACAGTCTGGACCCTCAGACTGAGGGTGCTGTAGGTTGCCAGCCAGGTGACCATGTCTTAAACACCTTCGAGGGACCATGGTTTGTCTCACGAAAGACCTTCTCCCTGTCCTTTCCAGGTCCGGGAGATGCTGCGCATGAGGGACTCCAACGGGGCCAGGATGCTGACGTTGATAACGGAGCAGTTCATGGCTGATCCTCGGCTCTCTCTCTGGAGGCAGCAGGGGACGGGCATAACAGAGAAATGCCGGCAGCTCTGGGATGAGCTGGGTAAGGGTCACCACCTTGCAGAGAGCAGCAGCACTATTGGCTGGGCTGATGGGCCAGGGGCTTTGGGGGCTCTTTTTTGGGGGCAGAGGCCCTGAGAGATGCCAGGAGCTTGCTCTGTTCTCTGCTGGGGAAATCCTGGTGAGACAGCTGGATCAGACCCAGACTACACAGTTCAACACCTTAAACCAGCCTCTCTCATGCAAAGGAGTCGAGGATGATGGGTGTGCGGAGCATGGCTGGTCCCACGCTGGTGCTTGCAGCATCCTGGTGTTTGGTGTGCTGCCCCGAAGCCTTAGCGAGGGAGGACACAGGGGTTGGTGGGCCCCAGGGTCTCGATGTAGCCTGGACGTGGAAGTATTGTTCCTGGAGGTACAGTGACCTAGAGGAGGAAAGGCAGGTTCTCAAGTCTTGTCTTGTCTGACACGTCTGACAGATTTCTGCCTGCTCTGGTGCACGTTTCCAGGGTGAGGGGGACAGGATGGCCAGCGCAGAGCCTGGCTGTAAGGGAAATGCATTTCTGGGTAATTCTAGCTAAGCACCTTAGACACCAGCTCAGCTGGCTGACACCGTAATATCATTAGAATAAAACATTTAGATGACGTGGGCCCCGGGAGGCTGGTTGTGTGGCGGAGTTGATCTAGCAGTCCTGGGCTCCCCTGGACATCTGGGATCTTGGGAGAATGCTTTGACTTGTGCCATAGTTTCTTGAGTGAGTTTTTACTCCTCTGCAACCTGCCGGTGGGAGATACAGTACAAGGGCAAGGGCTTACAGGCTGGGACCGAAGGTTGTAGAGCTGGAAGAAGGTTGAGGATCATTCAAGATCCAGAGTACCTGAAGTTGCAGCTGGGGTCACAGACCCTTATACCAAGTGCCCAACAAATGCAAACATAGCCGTGAGACCAGAGAGCCTGGCCAAATGGCGCAGACAAGGGCCGGGCAGGGGTGGGATGTCTCGCTTCTGTGTGAAGTTCCCTAGATGGAAATAACCGCACTGGCCCTGAAGAGCTCGTCTGTGCTTGCTTGCCAAGAAGATATTTCCAGGATTTTGGGATGCTGCAGCTAGATGGTTGGATGTGCAAGGATCCCAGAGAGGTGGCCAAATCCACCAAGACAGAATTTCCACATGGAAGAAAGCAAACATGTGGATGGATGGGTGTCTAGGCAGGCCTGGACGCCGGAAGCAGTTTGTCCAGAATTAGAGATTAATTGGCCAGACTTCAAACGTGCTGTCCAAGCTGAGCGCCCTCCCTCCCTTCCCACACGCATGAGGCGGGAGCGGTTGGGTTTCCGTCCTGGCTTAACCATGCAAGGACCAGGTCAGCGCGTGTAATTTTGGTTGGCAGAGCGGGAGGAGGCAACAGCCCATCCCCATCAGCAGATGGCGAGGTGGCTGGGGGATGTCAGGGCACTACCAAGACTGCATCAGCGTGACAGCAGGTGAAACGTGGTGCCAGCCAACACACGTCAGAGCGAGTGGCTTTCTGGCATAGACACATCACGCGGGTGGGATTTGGGCATCTCCACACTGAAGAAGCTCCTGTGGAGGACACGGTGATGATTCAAGAAGCGACTCCAGGGCAGGATGGGCATGGGCTGTACTCAGAGCAGGGATTATTCTATTCCCCACATCCCAGCCTTTTGGACTTGGCCCTGGGGCAGCAGTTGCTGTAGGAACAGAGCATCCCTCTGACGGAAGGGTCCAGGCATGGAGGGACCAGAGCTGCAGTGAGCTGGTGATGTTCACCAGTGACGAACGTCAGTAACACGGAGAGGTGTCCCAAACTATTGCTGGGTGGGTAACGGTAGCCAGGGCACATGGAGCAGTGAAGGCGCGTTGTCTGACCGCCTGTGGGCTGTGGCTGCCAAAGCTGCCCAGCGTTACCGCTGCTGCCAAATGGAAGGACAAGGGGCCCGGCATCAGCTGCCGCAGGAAGCCCTGGCGCAGACCGCGTTCCCCTGCCACGTGGACAAGAAAAACGGGCCTCGCAGAAATTATTTTGGGCACGTGTTTAATAATTAATCATCAATTTTAGCAAAGACTGCATCACAGACTTGCGTGGGATTGGAAGAAGATCAGCCTTAAAGAAGATTGTGGATTTGTGGTGGGGAAAATATAAAGGATTTTGCAGGATTTCAGAGTTTAAAAAAAAAATTAAAATAAAAAGGGCATCATTTGGTTGTGTGTGTGCCGCCAACCGAACATCTATTGCCCCGTCTGCTGGGGAGCCAAAGGAAAGACCTGCTGGATGGAGAGCTCTGTGGCGTGGGAGTATTTGCCCTGGCGCATTAGTACTTACGATTAAAGCCTAATTACAAAAAATAGACGAAAAACCAGCTGAAGTGCAGCCTGACCTTAATCTGCCTGGAGACGGGTTTATTTATCTCGGCCACTTGTTTACAGTGGGGAATTTCAGCAGATTAAGCCGGGGAGCGACCCTGTGGGAAACAGGAGAATTTCTTTGATGGTTTGGAAACTTGGGCGCGGGATCGGAGCGCTTGTCCTCTCCGGGGCTGGCAGCTGGAAGCACTGGGCTGGGAAGGCTCCAACCCTCCTGTCCCTGCACCCAGCCCCGTCATCAAAAGGCATTTTTGTTTAGAGGCTTAGCTTAATCGTGATCTACCGCTTTGTTCCCCGCTTAACCTTCTGCTATCGGAAAGTTCAGATGAAGGTTTCTGCAGCATGTGAGCAGACACGGAGTCTGACCTGGTGCGGCGTTTCGGCTCAGGACAGGAGTCACTTTTGCTGTCAGCTGATGTCACTTGACCAAAGGGCTCAAAAAATCCTTTATTTCCATCTCCCAGATAACTATGGTGGCCAAGACAGATGCGAATCCCTCTTCCCTCCTTGTCCCCACCTCCCCGCCACATCTTCCCTTCCGCAGGAGAGCCCAGGGGCACGGCGTTCTGGCAGGCAAAGGATGCCTCAGAGGGCACTTGGAAATAGTCATGAGGCAGCTGGGCTGCGGGAGCCAGAAATCCAGCGGGCACGTCCGGTTCTGGGGGCAGCAGAGCCGGAGCACCGAGCCCTCGTTACTGCCTGTCCGCAGAGCCGCTCTGCTTGCCGTCGGAGGCACGAGCCGGCATCGCCGGAGGATGCTTTTTGCACAGGCAGCCCCAGAGCAGGTGAAGAGGGGCAAAGAGAACAGGCGGGAGCGCTGATGGGAAGGGGGTGCCCAAAACCAGTCGGAGCCCTGGGATACTCCGCACTCACAGGATTTAGCTCACGCCGGCCAAGGCGATGGGGAGTTTTATGCCCTCGGTGTGGCAGCTCAGCTGAGGGGCACTAACCAGAGCCTTCAGGAAGACTCATTTTCTGGAGCTGAGAACTGATTTTTTCAAAGACGGCGTGTCCGTGCAGCCTGCAGGAGCCTATGAGCGAGTGACAGACCTGCTCGGGGGAAAACAGGCCCTGAAAGCCGCTGAGGAGATAGCTCTTCTCTTGCACATGCATTAGCTGCTGATGTTGCAGCTTAAAAGTCTTACTGCGCCCTGTTCATCAGAAAGGAGTGGGGTTCCGGTGGGATGGGGTTTCCTGGGAACAGCGGAGCTGAGACGCGGATGGAGCTGGACCAGGAGAAGGCCGCTTTGAAGATTTGTTGATCTTCAGTGCCCGGGGTTGCTTTTCCCATGCCCATTCCTGGATGAGATGCTGCTGCCACCATCTGCGTTGTGACGCCATGACGTCTCTCCTGCCGAGCTAAGCTGCTCTGAGGAGCTGGACGTGCACACCTTCCATGCCTTATCAAAGATTTGAACAAGCACGTCCTCAGGTCCCAACTGGCAGAGGACAGGTCCCAGGAGATGCACCCCAAAAGCATCACCAAAGCTCAGCTATAACCCAGAACAGTGAGGAGACACTGGAGTGGAGACGGAGTCAGGACATCACTGCTCAGCCTGGTTTTGCCTCCTGCTGCCTGGAGAAGGGGCTGGGTGCTCCGGCTGCCTGTGTTGGACTCGCAGCATTGCTGGGGGCTGTTTGGCTCGACATCGTGGCTGTGCAGCTGGGGAGCTGCCGCACGAAACACGGTGAGCAAGGGAGGTCGTTTGGGTGCCCAGAGGAGTCCCCTCGCCATGCAGAGGAGCTGGGTTGGGTGATGCTGTCCTGCCACTGGCTGTCACTTTGGGATGGGAACTTTGGCTCTGGGAGTGATGGAGAGGTGGGAGAGAGCAGCTGTCTGGGCAGGGAGAAGGAAGGTGCTCCAGGTCCCTGCTGGGCCCCGTGGAGGAGAGGCAGGGAAGGGTGTTTCGGCAGGAGGCTGAGCTGTCCTGGGTGTGTGGCAGGATCCGACCTGGGCAGAGAGAGGAGCAGCATGGGCTGCTCAGCCCAAGGGGATCCCTGGGGACACCACGCACGGCAGCTGGACCAGCATGCAGCCATCCCACCCCACGGGGCAGGCACAGGGGAGGGGAGGTGCCGCGTCCTGACAGCCTTGCAGTGAAAGTTGGGCAGAAATGCAGTTAGCTGAAGGAGAGTTCACGGGTTTGTACTTATTTGGGTTGCTGCAGCCCTTTTCAGAGCAGTGGGTAACCCAGGAGAGTCGGGAAGGCTTTTAGTAGCACCAGCGTCAGCGCTGTCTTAGGAAAAGATGAGCTGGATCTTAACGATGACAGATGTCCTTGGACCTGGTTCTGCCTGTCATGCAGCAGACAAGCATTGTAGGGCCGGTGAGGTCCCGTGGTTGACCTGGAGGGTGTCAGCCTGCGTGTCCTGCTGCTGGGCACCTCTGCGAGATCCAGAGGGCTCACACTATGGAGGGCTCTTGCCTGTGAAACATCAAGCCAAGCTCCAGGTTCCTATGCTGGTTCCTCTGCAGGCCGGGGGCTACTGGGGATTGAAAAAGAAAAAGAAAGAAAAAGCAAAAAAAAGGGAAGAAAATACACCAAATCTCCTTTTTAAATAGTTGAATGCAAATGGCCTGAAGAACAATGGCAGATGAAATAGCATTCAGAGCGGGCTTTAAAGCGCTGGGAACGTGGGTAGGATCAAAATCAGGTTAGTCTTTGGAGATACAGACTCTGCAGCTTGCCAGGGTGTTTTTAAGCATGCTTTGATGTGTAGTTCAAACACTAGATTTGTCCTGGCAGACAGAAGCACTCACAAATTCATACACAGCCGCTCTCTCCTTCCCTCCTCCCCACTGTCCCCCATCTCATGAGATTATAATTTAGCTTCATTACAGAGGAGTTTTACTTTTATTTAAAAGCTGTCTAAATCCCCCTCTTGGGTCTGTGCGTTATGCTGAAATGAGTTTACAAACGCCGATGAAACCTTGCAGGCTCTTGCAACGAGCACAGCAGCAGAAGAGCTGGTATGGTGGTGGCACCTCCTTGATGTCTTGGCTTTGTTTAGGGGCACTGTGGGTGTGCGTGGTGTTGAACCCGCACTGCAAGCTGGAAGAGAAATCCTGCTGGCTCCGGCAGCTGCGCAAGTGGGGCGAGATGGACGTCTGTCCCCTGGAAGATGGCAATTACGGTAACGAGCTTCCCAACATCACCAACGCGCTTACACAGAGCTCCGGTCACAGCCAAGGTGAGTCCGGGCAGGGAGTGGAAATCCAGCCGGTGGCCACAGGGTTTGGGTCTGGGTCAAAACTCACCGCACAGTTGAGAGGCCTCAGTTCAGCTGCTGGTGAGGTCTCTGGGAGTCATGGGAATACAAAACATTTCTCTTTACAGCCCCTGGTTTTAGATACACTTGAAATATTTGGCATTTTGCTACATCTTGGGTGAAGTCACCTGTATTTTGAGCATCAAATTAGAGGCCATTTTGAAGAAATTTGACCTTTGGGGAGTTCAGACTCCTCCGGTCTGTGCAGGTTTGGGTATGGAGTTTTACAGAAAACCAGTGCTGCTTGAATCGGAGCGGAGCTGAGCTCAGAAGCCCTGGCTGTACTGTGACAGTGAGGAGCTGGAGATGATGCAGAGCCCCTTTCCCAGCCCTTGAGCCTTGCTTATGGGCTTTGCTTCTCATGGTAGAGAAGTCATTAGGTAGGAATGTTAAATGCAGTTCAAGTTCAGAGCACAAACAGAGCAGTGTAGTTACGGGGTTATTCCTTTGTGCTAAAATATTTTCTCAACCCTTGACAAAGCAGTTGATCCCTTTAAATATGAGCACTTTCCCGCCTTCCTTTAGCCTGAAGTAGATGTTAATTGAAAGTTACTGCTCTCACCGTGCCTCCATCTGTTGCGCTGGAGTTGCTCTTTGGTGTATTACGTGTGGCCAAAGCAGGAAGGGGAGAGCCGGGCAGCAGCCATGCCACGAAGGGAGCTTCACT
Organism: Opisthocomus hoazin; assembly: GCF_030867145.1. NCBI lineage: Eukaryota > Metazoa > Chordata > Aves > Opisthocomiformes > Opisthocomidae > Opisthocomus > Opisthocomus hoazin. The sequence continues at coordinate 11,681,025 of NC_134419.1, forward strand.
CTCCTGGGTGGGCTTAGTCCCTCGGTAGCGCTTCGGAGCGTGGCCACCCTGCCAGCCCACCCGGCCGCTCGCTGTGCCTCCCCGTGCGCATCCCCAGGAGCAGCTCAGTTTAAACCTGGCCTTGCTCCATGTCCTGCGCCGGCCCCGGGACTCCCAGTTGGTGTTCCCAGCACTGCCAAGGGTTCACTCCAGCGTTCGGGGCAGGCTGCCGGGGCTGAGCAGGTCACCTTTCCTTAGGCATGCGGGAAGTTTCCGAAGCGCGTGCCAGGGATGACCCCTTGTCCCCGCGCTCCAGCCTGTCCGAGCAGGGGACTGAGAGCAGCACGGACCCGGAGGTGCCCCAGGGTTAACATTTGTGCGTATGCAAATACTGCTGCAAATTGTTGCCAGCCTCTTTTGTTGCTGAAAGGAGAACAGCTGATTCCTGAAATCCTTCCTGGTAAAGTGAGCAGGCATGGTTCTCTTCGTAGGAACACCTGTTTAATGTCTCCCCACCTCGGGGTGCCTGCAGCATTCAGGCTAATTGCTTGTTGCCATCATTTCCGGAGCGTGTTTATCCGGCCTCCCTGCGTCGGCTCTGAGCAGTGCCTTTTGTTTTCCCCCCTTGCATGTGTTTAACTCGGCCTGTCTTGCGGGTTGCAGGACCTAACGTTCAGCGTTGCATCCCCTTTGGGGCTTCCCGTTTTGCAGCCCACCGGCTGTGTTTGGCCCTCATGGTCCAGCATGGCTGGAGCGATAGCAGGATTGCTCTGGACAGGCCTTTTCCTTCCCACAACCACTTGTCTGATCTGTCTGGATGGAACGAAAGGCTCTTCCAGCTTCAGTAGCTTGAAAAATGTCAGTGAAGTTACAGAGCAGCTCTGAAGAGGAGCACAGACATCACTGCAGAGCAGTGCTGGGGTTTCAGATGATGCCGTCTCCTCCCTTCCAGCCCTCTCGCACAGCCAGGGGAGGTTGCTGGAAGGCGATGGTTCTCCACATTGCCCGGAGGCAGGTGAGATAGGCCCGTGTGGTTCCCTTCACAGCTTCAGGTGCCGCTGATCTAAGCAGCTGTGGTTCGGTGAAGCCGGGGCTTTACGCTGGAGCAGAAGAGGAGAGCTGGTAGTGCTTGCGGGGCAGCAGTGCTGAGGAAGCCCGGTCCTGACCCCTGCACGCTGAGCGTGGCAGCGGTGGGAATGCACTGCCACGTTTCAAGGCGTCAGCGGATTGTCGTCAGGAAGCAAATGGACGGGCAGCCCCTGCCTTCTTCGCACCTCTCTGGCCAAGGCAGCTATTCTAGCAAGTGTCCGTCAGAGCCGGGATGGGCTGCAGAGCTGTCTAAAGGCAGTTGGCCGTAGCGCAGGAGCCAGAGCCCCTGTGCTCATCTCAGAACCGGCTGGGGTGGGACCAGGTGGGGCTTTGCTCTCATGGTAAAAACGTTGCTCTGCCCAGGGAGGTCATGTCTGGGGGCAGGAACAGGCTGCCAAGGCGCTGATGGTTTGTCATAACTGTAGATGCTAGAGAACGTGATTTTGTGATATGTTCTGATACCGATACTCAAAATTATTACTGTTTGAAACAGTGAATGCTAATAGAGGCATTACAGTGCCCTTAGGGTGAGAGGAAATCACCTCGAGTTGCACCAGAGGAGCTTTAGGTTGGATGTTAGGAAAAATTTCTTCAGCAAAAGGGCTGCCAAGCATTGGAACAGGCTGCCCAGGGAAGTGATGGAGTCACCATCCCTGAAGGTATTTAAGAGACATGTAGATATGGCACTTAGGGGCACAGTTTAGTGGTAGACTTGGTGGTGTTAGGTTTATGGTTGAACTCAATGATCTTAAAAGGTTTTTGCAACCCAAATGATTCTGTGATTCTCTTTGCAGACTCGCTGGCCAGGCCCAGACGAACCGTGTTCACCCGGGCAATCGAGGGCTGTGACCTCCACTGGCAGGACAGCCACCTGCAGCGCATCATTAGCAGTGACTTCTACGTGTCTCCCTCCTTCCAGCGGGAGGGCGAGAGCCTGCTCTTCAACTCCCAGGGGCAGCCGCTGTGGCTAGGTGAGCATCCACACCAGCAGCCCCTTCCTTGGCCTGGGTGGGTAGGGTTGCTAGTAGAGAAGAGCCAGCCAAAGGGGTCAAAGAAGCTGTGCTACCTTGGGCCCTTGCAAGCTTCTGCATCCTAGGTTGAAAGTGCCTCCCTGATCCTTAACGTGAGGAGTAGGGCAAGCAGGACTTGATACCCTCCCATACCCCAGCCACAGTCCGTGTAGCAAGCCCCATGGCTTTACAGTCTAGATTCCGCTTGGGCAGCTTGGACCAGGCTTGTCGTGTCCTCTTTCACAGAATCACAGAATGTTCGGGGTTGGAAGGGACCTCTGTGGGTCATCTAGTCCAACCCTCCTGCCAAAGCAGGGTCACCTACAGCAAGCTGCACAGGACCTTGTCCAGGCGGGTCTTGAATATCTCCAGAGAAGGAGACTCCACAACCTCCCTGGGCAGCCTGTCCCAGGGCTCCGTCACCCTCAGAGGGAAGAAGTTCTTCCTCATGTTCAGCTGGAACTTCCTGTGCCTCAGTTTGTGCCCATTGCCCCTTGTCCTGTCACTGGACACCACTGAAAAGAGCTTGGCCCCATCCTCCTGACACCCACCCTTCAGATATTTGTAAGCATTTATAAGGTCCCCTCGCAGCCTTCTCTTCTTCAGGCTAAACAAGCCCAGTTCCCTCAACCTCTCGTCGTAGGGGAGATGTTCCAGTCCCCTCATCATCCTCGTAGCCCTCCGCTGGACTCTCTCCAGTAGCTCTTCATCTTTCTTGAACTGGGGAGCCCAGAACTGCCAGTGTTTGGCTGTCCCCAGTGCAAGCTCTTGCTGTTGCCAGTACAGGGCAACGCGACACTTAAAGTCCCTTGAAAGTTGGTGGGGGAGCACAGCTATATCCTCTGGATATTTTCTTCCCTTCTCTCACCCTCTATTTAATATTCCCTTAAAGGCAATCAGGAGACAGTACAATTAAGCCTTGTATGAGCTTAAGGCATACTGGACCAGTCAAGCCCAGTACCTCCTGCATTGTAGACCTTTAGTCCATGTACCTCCAGCCACACAACTTCTCTACTGCAGTCATGACCCTGATCAGTTCTGCAGACCCTCAACAGCTATATGTCTGGGATGCAAATGAGTGAGACGAAGGGCTTGGGGGGTGCCTGGTGTAGCTGTCAGCCCTCGGACTGACCCCAAAATGGGAGATGCAAGCGCCCCACACCTCCAGGAAGGTAGCTGCCTCATCCCTACAGCCCAAGAGGTAAATGTATGAACATGGAACAGGTCAAAACCCACCACTGCACTGTCGTCCACTCCAGGAGCCAGGGTCTACCAACACAGAGCCAAATGGGAAGAGAATATTTAAAGTTATCCGGAGATGTGGTTTGTGGAGAAGCAGGCACTAAGTTCCCGTTAAGGCCAGGAGAGAAGTTAAAAAGAGCCCATGCAAAGGCTGGTGGTACACCTCGGCTAGCTTGGCTGGAGTAGGAGAGGACATTCCTGCTCTGGGAAGAGTTTTGCGTAGCTGCAGGCAGCAGGTCTCCCCACGCAGCCATAGGCAGTGGTGGTGGGTTAGTGCTTCCGTGGACTCCATCTAGCAGGGACATGGTGGCCACAGCTCTCCTGTCCCTAGCGTAATCTGGGTTCTGGTGGGCCCATTGGCCCAGCTGGTTGATGTGTGTTATTTTTCTGATGTATTTGCCTGTGATTTTTGGATTTTGTGCTTTGGCTTTCTTGGCACCCCTTCAGGGACTCCGTGCTGGGAGAGGAGTGTGATTTGTCAGTAACTTCCAGTGATGAATTCAGCGAGAAGCTGAATGTTTCATCCACTTAGCAAATGAATAGAGGGAGCAACAAGAAGCTCCTTTACAGATGTGTTTGTTCTGAAACCTCTTCCTCATGTGTTGCTTGCGGGTGATCTTTGGGACGTGGAAACCCCATTTGTGGAGGTGGCTGTCTGCATTTCCGAAGCTTCCCAAGTTCTTCCAGGAATAGAAGTTATCCCCCTACCGTAATTCCGGATCTTCTGTGTTTGCCCCCACCTCTGGTAGGAGATTTTGCAAGAAGAGGGGATTTTCATGCAGCATGTCATGTCATCTGCTCCTGCTAATTTCTCACTCAGTCATAATCCTCTCCACAGTTGCTTGTGATTTCAGGTGAGCAATGAGCAGCGGGAACAGATGAATTCCTAAGCAACTGTGAGTCTTGAGAGGGGTTTCGTGCAGTTGTTCCTAATAATAAAACAGCAGGTAGGAGAACTGCAGAAGAGACGGGGTGTCTGCAGAGCTCGCTCCATGGAGGCGTTAAAGAAGCAGTTCAGAACATCACCCCGAATTTGTCAGTGCCCCAGTGCAGTGCTGGATGCACAGCCTCACCCCATGTATCATCTCCTGTGTCGTGAGAGCAGCGAGAGGTGTTGGGCGAGACGCCAAGAAGTGTATGGGTGCACAGTAATGAGAGGAATCACCATAAGCCATACAGATTTTAGGAGAAATGAGCGGCAGGGTTGTAATAGCCTGTGTTTGGAGCTGCCACGCTGCAGCAATGGCGTGTTGGAAACGCTTCCACTAGATAAGGTTTGTGGAGGTGGGGATTTAGGTACTGACGTGGCTGCTGTAGGTTGAATGTGGTAGGAGTCCCATTAGTATTCCTGGTAAGCATTGCTGCCAGGAGCAGGGAGAAAGGGATGACTTTAAGGCAGGGAGCAGTTTAGCTGGGGTGTGGGGAAGACCAGTAGAAGAAAATGTCCTGAAGCCTGATGCTGTCAGGTTCTCTCACCCCATCGGTACCACTCTATGAACTTCTGTGCTCCTCGGGCTCAGCCATGCCCCTGCATTTGTCCTTGCCTTGCAGAACATGTCCCGACAGCCTGTGCTCGGGTGGATGCCCTGCGCTCCCATGGCTATCCCAGAGAAGCTCTCCGACTGACTGTTGCCATAATCAACACCCTGCGACTGCAGCAGCAAAGGCAGCTGGAAATATATAAGCATCAGAAGAAAGGTATGAGTAGACCTATGGGAGAAGTGTCCCACAGAGTCTAACTGGGGTGTCCCAGCTGGTTGAGAAAGTCTTCTCCATCTCGGAGAGTAGAGCTGCCCTATCTGGAGTGGCAGAGGTTGACAGCGGGCAGTGCTGTATCAGACAAAGTGGTGCATCTGCTTGCTTGAGCCAAACTGCGTTGGTGCCCACCTGCTATGGACAGAGAGGTGCCCACACGCTGTCTTGAGGCTGCTGGACTAGAGGTGTTCTCGTTCCCACTGTTGCCGTGTCTGGTTGCTGTAAGGATTGTACAGGCGATGGTGGGTGATGCCTGTGTTAAAGAGGAGCTGCTTGTGTGCAGAGCTGCAGTAACTGGCTGTGTGTGCTACCTCCACCTTGCATTCGCTGAGTAAATTGTAGCGGGAGACAAGACCAGTGTTTCTCCTTTTGCAGTTGCAGTTGGTAGAGAGCTGAGCTCAGTTACTGCAGTGCTGCTGGTGACCAGTGACTCCTGAGCCTTGCTAGCTCAGCCAGCTTGAGATCGTCAAAAGATGGGGCCTTGAAGACTCACCAGCAGTCTTTGTCGTCTCCAGAGAGGTGCTTGTGTTTCCAAAACATTCAGGCTACCATTGCAAAGGAGTCCATAAGCTGCAGGTCTGACTTTGTAGACCCCATCTTGGGACTCTGCAGCCCCTCATGTCCTCCTGGAACAGAGAACGAACTGCTGCATCTTACGTGGCCTTAGGGGCATCTTTTTTTGTCGGGTGCCTGCTCCCTCTGATGTCTGTGGCAGCCTGTGGGGTGGCTGCCCTGAGCTGCTCCTTGCCCTCGCAAGCCGCCTTGGCGGAGTTGGCCCTGGAGGTCCCCATGTCCCAGGCCTGTGGGCTAAGAAAAGGCCTTTGGTCTCAGAGACCTCTCTGGGTGTACAACTTGTCTTTAAATTCCTCACTTTTAATGTCTTTCTGTTCCCTTTTTTTTTTTTTTTTTGCAGAGCTTCTGCAGCGAGGAGCAACAACCATCACCAACCTGGAGGGCTGGGTAGGCCACCCTCTGAACCCCATCGGCTGCCTGTTTCTCACCCTGACCGAAGCTTGCAGATTAGAAGAGGAGAGTTGCCTTGAAATATCGGGTACCGAGCACTCCTCCTGGCTCCCTTCGCAGTGGCTGCAGCTGAACCGAGCCCAGCGGGCAGACCCTGGGTGCAGGGCTTGGCTTGGGACCTCCCCTCTCTCTGGCTTTGCAGGAGCAGCCAGGGCAGAGCTGCAGTGCAGAGACGGGGAGTCAGTGCCCTGAGTTTTCCCAGCCTTCAGGGTTTGCAGCCAGAGCAGAGCAGGAGAGCACCTTAGCACAGCTGAGCCAGGCGTCCTGGCCCATGGGAAGGCTCTGGTGTCAGCCATGCACGCTGCTGCACAGGTCTCGGGTCTCCTGCATCTCCCAGTGAGAGCAGGAAGGAGGGTGAAGCCCACATCTCCTGTAGGGAGCTTTTGTCCGTCATCTCTGGGTGACCGAAGGCAGGCACCAGGGGAAGCGTCGGTCTTGCTTCTGAAATTGAGAGGTTTTTCTCTCTGCCGTGCTTCTGCCACCGAGAAAGGTTCTTCTAACCCTGCTGCATCTCTCCCCTTCTTCCAGACGCCGGGGACTCCAAACCCCCAGTGTATCAACACGTGCCCGTCGCGGCTGGCAGCCAAGACAGCAGCGAGTCCTACCTGTCCCTGGCCTTAGAGGTGGCCCTGATGGGGATGGGTCAGCAGAGAGTGATGCCTGAAGGTCTCTACGCCCAGGATAAGGTGTGCCGCAACGAGGAGCAGATCATCGCCCGGCTGCAGGACCTGGAGCTGGACCCGGTGCTGGTGCAGACCCTGCGGAAGCAGTGCATCTTGCTGCTGGAAGGTGAGGGCTTGGTCCATCTGTCTGGCTCCTGTGTCTTAGCTGAGTTCTGGTAACATCTCCAGGATGCCTGTTCCAAGGTTTACGCCTGGCTGATCCCATCCTGGCTTCTTCCTCTGTGGGTGTGGTGCTGAGTCTGGAGGATGGCTGCTCTGTCCCATCATCTGGCAAAGCAAGGGTTTGCTGACATCCCTGGGGCGAGACCACCTCAGAGGCATTATGGAGAAGGGTGCTAAACATGTGGCCTCAGTTTCTGAGGGATTTTGACCTGAAAGGGTTTTTAGGAAAGGAAAGAGCAGCCCTTTGCCCTGGATCCAACTTGAGTAACGCACCAGGCAGCTGCTGAGCAGATCCTCAAAGCTTTGGGGTGGTGCAAACCCCAGCCACAGATTCTGCTGTGCTAATTATGGCTGACAGGCTCTGCTTCAACCTAGGTGGTCCCTTCAGCGGCTTGGGAGAAGTCATCCACCGTGAGAGCGTCCCTATGCACACCTTTGCCAAGTACCTGTTCTCTGCCCTGCTGCCGCACGATGCAGATCTGGCGTACAAGCTGGCTTTGCGGGCCATGAGGTTGGTGCATGTTTTATTCCATCTCCGCCACCCGTTTTGCCTCCCTCCTCTGCTCCACTGCGAAGCTGGGATGCTTTGCAACCCAAGAGCAGGGATAGGAGTGGAGACAGGCTTGGAGGTTGCCATCCCTGGGATCATCCCGTGCAGCGTGTAGGGCTGCCTGGGCACCAAGCAGCAGTGCAAAGTGACTCCTGCTCTCTGGGCGATTCCTGGTTTTCAAGCCCCATCCATAGGGATCTGCCTAGGCCTGGTAATGTCTGCTGCTCCAGCCCTCGCCCTGGGCTGGACGGCCACCTGCCTGTCCTGATGACAGACGTCCTCCGCTGGAGCGGGTGCCAGGCAGGCATGGTGCTGTCGTCTGCCTTCTGTCTGCGGGGCCTCAGGCACCCTGCAGCCCTCCCTGACTGCAGGAAGGGTGATTGTCCCGGCACAGACGGGCAGATGGTTTGCTCCAGGATGTCGCAGAGCTGGGTGGAGAGCACAGTCGCGCTCTGTTCTCCATTAAAGTTCAGCTCTGTCTCTGGGACTGGGGACAGGGACGAGGCCGAGAGCTGACCCATCTCCCTCCCCGGTGCATGACACCTCAGACATCAGCCCGTGTACTGCAGGTTTTTGGCAGGGGCTGGATGGGTCTTGAGAACGCTGGAATTTCCCAAATGAGTCAATGCTTGAAGGACCATCAACCCCAGAACATCGCAGTGCCCTCTCCCTCTGACACCATGAAAAAGTCCCAGCTCAGAACATCATCTTTCCTGTGGCATTTCCTCAGTGAAATGGGCTTTCTCAGCCCAGCACCAGAGGAAGTGTTGAAATCTGCCTGCCCTGGGAAGAGCCAGACCTAAAAGAGCAGCTGAGGGCCTCTGTGGTGTGTGGGGACACCATGCCCCACCAGACCCCAGACCTCCAGCCGCCGAGCCAGAGTGGGACTGAGTGCCCTTGGGGTGCACATCGCTCCCTCGCCATCTGTTAGTGCCTGTCCCCTGCTCCCAGCCGGGACCCCCTCTGTCGGGCTGTCCCTGACCTGGGCAGGTCAGGCTTCTGCTGCTCTGTGGGCACCTCAAGCCTGCGAGCGAGGAAGGAGGAGACAGTTGGATGCTCTCTGTGTCCGGGAGGACAATTTCCCTCCTGTGCGCCTCGGCTGGCCGTTGAGATGCCAGCACCAGCTCACGGGTTTAAGAGCCAACATGGCTTTGTCACCATCGCTGGCGACGTGAGACTCGTTGGAGACTCCTTAGGCTTCCTTCATCCCCTGGGTTTTCCAGGCTTTTAGATATCCTCACAAAAGCAGGTAACCCAAACCGGCTGCAGAGGCCTTGGGGAAATGTGCCGCTGCTTCTGATCACAACCTGGCTTTTTAAGAAGAACCAGATGATAAAGCCAAGAGTTCTGCTGGGCGTTCTGACATGAAAGGAGCGGGGAAGGAGGAGGGATTTTTCTTTTTTTCTTTTTTTTTTTCCTTTCCTGAGGCTTGTGCTTTTTCTTACAAGTTTATAAATCACTTCATGGATCATTCTCCTCCTTTCAAGTTGGTCTCGGATTGATCCCTGTGCCCATGTGTTGAGTGCGCAGCCTGGGGAGCCCCACACGTGCACGGCAGCAGGATGCTTTCAAAGGCAGTGCTGCGGGCAGCCCCTGCCTCGCCTTGCCAGAGCCTCAGGGAGAAGGGGCAAATCTGGGGCTGGGCTGGGGTCTGATGTTGCTTCCTCCCGTTTGCCCTTCAGGTTGCCTGTCCTGGAGACCACGGCACCGTCCGGCGATGTGACTCACCCCCACCACTTGGTCTCGGTGGTCCCCAGCAGATACCCACGCTGGTTCACCCTGGGGCACCTGGAATCGCAGCAGTGCGAGCTGGCCTCCACCATGCTCACAGCAGCGAAAGGTTGGTGGGGGTCAGCTGTGGGGCAGGGGTGATGGGATGATGCTGCATCAAAGGAATTTTCCTGGAGAAAAGAGGGACCTCCTGCTTCTCCTCCCTCAGGCGCTGGCAGAGACCAGCTGGGTGTCCACCACAGACAAGGCACAATGAGCTGGCCTCGGAGCAGCCCACCAGAGTCTGTGATCTCCAGGGCTGACGTCCCAAAGGGCCCCAAGGCTCATGGTCTGGCTGGGCGGGACAGGAGCTTCCCAGGAGGTGCAGGGAACCCTGCAAGGATGCCAGCCCCAGTGCTGCAGATCCTGGGTAGTGCCCCTGGGTGATGCTGGACCATGGCTGTCCTGCAGCATGATCAGCTGCCAGGTCAGCTAGCCCTGCCAGACACGTTGTGGGTTCATGCCATGATTTAGTTTGAAGCCGCTTATCCTTTTATCTCTGCTTCGTCTCCTCCTGCCCTGTGGTCATGATCTTGCACAGGCTGTAGGAGGGAGAAGACCTCCCTGCGCATCAAACCACACGTGACTTTCCACGGGGCTGGAGATGGGGACAGCTGTGGTGGGTGGGACACCTTGGTCCCAGCCACGGAGGACTCATAAAACACCTCCTTGCTGGTCTCCTGGGCCTCTTCAGTTCCTGCCCAGGCACAATGATGAAGGCGAGCACAGACTTTTCATTAAACGTCCCTCCGTCCAGAAACCAAGCCCACCAGGATGGCGAGTGCCTTGTGCCCCATGGGGGTTGGCAAGCCGAGCAGTTACCACTGCCCACCCCTGTCCCACACGGTCTGCAGCAGCCTCCAGCCCCTGGCACTGCCAGCCTGACCGGGAAGGTGACGCTTCCCCGGCAAGGTGGAAAGTAAATGAGCTGCCTGAAAGCTCCAGCCTCGCTGCCTCTTCGCTCCTTCCAGCCCTCCTCTTGGCTGCTTCTCCAGGGCTGATGGTGTCCTCCCCTGCCTTGCAGTGTGCTGATGGAGAGCTGGTGTCTGGCTTGTCCTTTACTTTCTTCTCCCTTCCCATGCCTAACGGCCATGAGGTTTTTATGCCAGGGATGTGGGGCTGTTAGGTTGCATCCTTCTTTCCCCACCATCCCCTTCCCCAGGTGTTCCCCCGCCGCAGCATGTCCCGATGCGATCCTGCGTCCTCGCAGCCTCCCCCACGAGCCATTTTAGGGAGGCTTGGATTTCGGTGGCGGCGCAAGCAGCCGCTGTGGGTGGCAGGCGATATCTTTAGCGATTAGTCACCCAAGATGTCTCTGTGGGCCCAGGTGCAGCGCTAGGTTTCTCACACTGCTGTGCGTTATTCGGTTTTCTTTGTGTGAGGTTCATCTGCTCCGTGTACAACTGTGGGAGCAGAAACGTGAACCTGGAACAAAGCAGAGGGACCTGACGTGGCACGCTGGCATCTCTGGTCTGCACCCATGCCAAAGGTCCCTCTCCCCACCCTGTGTCCCACAGAAGCTGACAGGAGGATTTCTCAAGCCAGGTGCAGGATCATGATATTAATATGCCTTACTTCTTCCACGATCCTGCCCCATCTCCCAGTGCCATCGTGTATCCTTCTAGCAGCCGTGGCCTCCTGTGGCAGGAGACCCACAGCATCGCTGGGTGTTGTGCCAGGAAACCCCTTCTGCTGGGTTATCTCTGCCTGTCTCGGTCATGAGAGCTGCGTGCCTGACCTGGGGTGTCCAGGACCAAGCCGCAGTGAGTCTGGGTGACCCTGGCCCAGCCTTTGCTAGCCTTGCAGAGGGAAGGGACTTACTGGGCAAGACGGTGTGTGAGCAGGAAACACCTTTTTTTCTTTTTAATATTCTAAATGAAGACTGACCTTTCTGCAGCCGTTCGGCACTGGGCATCTCCCCAAACTCCTCCTTTGTTGGAAAGGGTCTGCTTTACAGCTGTCAAACTTGAGCCCAGGGCAGAACATCCAGGTGCCTGGAGATGTCTGTTAAGGCTCCAGGATGTGTCTGGGATCACTCAGAGCTGTTTGTCCTCTCCGTGAGAGTATAATCTTGAGTGATGATGGGTGCTGTAGAATGCCCCATTTTGCTGTTGGACTGCAGGGCGTGACCCAGCATCCCTATGTGTCCCTCCACGTGTGTGTCCAGAGGGGCTGACGACGCTGAAGAGGCTGTTCACCACCCGGCAAAGGCAGGAGATGGGGCTCGAGGGCAAGGTGGGGGGAGGCCAAGCCGTCTGACCGTACTTGCCTGTATCCAGGGGACATGCTGCGCCTACGCACGGTGCTGGAGGCCATCCAGAAGAACATCCACTCCTCCTCCTTGATCTTCAAGCTGGCCCAGGACGCGTTCAAAATTGCCACGCCGGCCGACAGCAACTCGGACACGACGCTGCTCAATGTGGCGCTGGAGCTGGGGCTCCAGGTATGATGCTGGGGATGCCGGTGGTCTTTCTCCCCACACGCTGCAGCAGCAGCACTGGTGGTGGCTTTCCACCAAGCAGGCGGTCCCCCACGGAAGGAGTAAATTCATCCCTGTTTGGCCCTGAGCAGGGGAGCTCAGCCCTGGGAGGCCCCTGTGCCCGCTGCGGTTTGGATGGAGTTCCGTCTGAACGTGAGGAAGAACTTCTTCACTCTGAGGGTGACGGAGCCCTGGAACAGGCTGCCCAGGGAGGCTGTGGAGTCTCCTTCTCTGGAGATATTCAAGACCCGCCTGGACATGGTCCTGTGCAGCCTGCTCTGGGTGACCGTACTTCGGCAGGGGGGTTGGACTAGATGACCCACAGAGGTCCCTTCCAACCCCTACCATTCTGTGATTCTGTGATTCTGAGACAGCGCCGGGGAGCTGGTAGCCATCTGGGCCAGAGGGATTTTGGGGAGCACCATGGTGTTGGGTGGCCTCAGTGGAGCCCCGTGGGGCAGTTGGTCACCCCGAGTTTGCCTCGCAGGTGATGCGCATGACCCTGTCCACTCTCAACTGGCGGCGGCGGGAGATGGTGAGGTGGCTGGTGACGTGCGCTACCGAAGTGGGTGAGTGCCTGGCCAGTTGGATCTGTTCCGCATGCAGCGGGAGCCGGGTGGGCGCGGAGAACTTGGGGTCGTTTATAGCCCTGGGCATCTGAGCTCTCCTGGGTCTCCTTTTTCTTGCTGGGTATCTGGATGCACCTCAGAGTATCAGCTGGCAGGGCTGGGGCCACAGCGGTGGCCAGGTTTGGGACTGAGATGGGTTCCCTGTACCTGGGCCAGGCCAGCGGTGTTCGCCGTGCCCTGCAGCATGGCAGCACAGGGTAGCCTCTGCCCATGCCCCTCTGCCCTGTCCCTGCCATGGCAGAAGGCAGCAGCTCAGCACTGCTGTGGGCTCTGGGCTCCCAGGTGCTCAGAGGAGCCCTGTGATCTGAGTCAGGCTTCAGGGCTGTGCCATGATCCTGGTGTTTTCTTGCAGGGGTGAGGGCCCTGGTGAGCATCCTGCAGAGCTGGTACTCGCTGTTCACTCCCACGGAAGCCACCAGCATTGTGGCGGCCACAGTGATGTCCCACAACACCATCCTGCGCCTGAGCCTGGACTACCCACAGCGGGAAGAGCTGGCCAGCTGCGCCCGCACCCTGGCCCTGCAGTGCGCCATGAAGGACCCGCAGAACTGTGCCCTGTCCGCCCTGACCCTCTGTGAGAAGGACCACATCGCCTTCGAGACCGCCTACCAGATCGTCATCGACGCTGCCTCCACTGGCATGACCTACACCCAGCTCTTCACCATCGCCCGCTACATGGAGCACCGGGGCTACCCACTCCGGGCGTTCAAGCTGGCCTCGTTGGCCATGACGCATCTCAACCTGGCCTACAACCAGGACACGCACCCGGCCATCAACGATGTGCTCTGGGCCTGCGCCTTGAGCCACTCTCTGGGGAAAAACGAGCTGGCAGCCATCATCCCGCTGGTGGTGAAGAGCGTGCACTGTGCCACCGTGCTCTCGGACATCCTTCGCCGCTGCACCATGACGGCCCCAGGGCTGGCCGGCATCCCCGGCCGCAGGAACTCGGGGAAGCTGATGTCCACCGACAAAGCCCCACTGCGGCAGCTTCTGGACGCGACGATAAGCGCCTACATCAACACCACCCACTCCCGGCTCACCCACATCAGCCCGCGGCACTACGGGGAGTTCATCGAGTTCCTCAGCAAGGCCAGGGAGACCTTCCTCCTGGCGCAGGACGGGCACATACAGTTCGCCCAGTTCATTGACAATCTCAAACAAATCTACAAAGGCAAGAAAAAACTGATGCTGCTGGTGCGAGAACGGTTTGGGTGAGTCCCGGCCCCCACCACCCTCACTGGCAGGGTCCGGCCGCAGCACGGGGACTCGGGAGAGAAGAAGGAAGGAAAGCGGAGATCACCTTCCCCCCATCGGCAGAGGCTGCTCTGTTCTGGTCTTCTGTTTCTGTTTTTTTTTTGTTTTCTTTTTTTTGTTTGTTTGTTTTTTTTATTTTATTCCTTCTTGGATTTAACCATTTCACACGCTGAGAGGATCCAGAGATTCCTTGGGCACAAACCAAAAGGCAACCACAAGGAAAAAGGATGGTTCGCTCAGCCCCCTGCCCTCCCTTGCCAATACCAAAAGCTAACCTGGATATCTAATACCTCTTTCCTGAAGGAAGCGGTCGCTGGAGGGATCCGAAGGTTGCGAAGTGCAAAAATCTTTAAAATTACGTGGGGAATTAAAAAAAAAGAAGTGAGCAAAGAAACCCGCAACACTAGAACCTCATGCGTCACCAAAAGCGATGGCTTTGCAGAGCGCTTCTCCCGCCCGCCCGAGACATGCAAACTCCTCTATTTGTGAAGATACTTCAATAAAAACAAGTTAAAGTAACTGTTCTCAGGGATTGCTTACTAAAAGTAACACAAAAAAAAAAAGCATTTATGATACTGTAAATATTATAGTATATGTGTCAATTATTAAATTGTAAAGTTATAATTATTTATAATTCTGTCTTTTATTTGGGGGATACTTGAAATTGTCGTGGGCTGGGGCGATTATTTTTATTATTGCTATTATTATTATTATTATAACTATTATTTAAAAAAACCACCACAAAAACACAGACAAAAAAAGAGGAGGAGGCACGCGAACATTTCTCAGGTTCCCATGGCATCGTCGGCAGTGAGAAGGGTGTGAGGGGAGGCGAACGTCTGCCTGACTTGCGGCCCTGGGACAGACGGACGGACGGAAGGAGCGGCAGCAGCCCAGTGATGAGGACAGCGAAAGAAGGGACTTGGGGCAATGCTCGCCCGGACACTCGTGGACGCTGGCGACGGAGGACGGGAGCCCATGGCGGGCACCGGAGCGCGAGGTGCCCGGGCAGTGGGCATGGGGGCTGCCGCTCCTGGGGAGGGAGGGGGCAGGCGCAGCTGCGCTGCCTCCCAGCACTGTTCTGCTTCCTGGCTCCGTGGTGCGGGCAACGCTCAGCCCTTCCCGGCTTCACGCCGTGCCGGCGGCAGACTCTCCAGCCCCAGGCTGGCGGCTCTTCAGTTTTGGTTTTTCTTTGCTGGCGGGTCGGGAGGGCTGGGGGGGGCCAGGGCTGGTCTGGTCGGTGACTTGTAGTTAGAGAATGTGGGCTACTTATCTGCTGTCTCGTTTGACTTTTAATTTTTTGGCAAGTGACTTGTGTCCGCACTCCGGCCAGGAAACCCAATTGTACTCCGTCTCTGTTGCCATCGAAATAGCGGTCTTCAACCAGTCTGTTTCTCTTTTTTCCTTCCTTTTTTTTTTTTTTTTTTTTTGCGTGCGTGTATGTGTGTGTGCGACCTCTTCATCTGATGTTTAATAATAAAAGGGATGAACGTTATTGCCTGTATCTCTACTGCCTTTCTCTGAAGTTGGGGGGGGAGTCACTACGCTTGGTGGGCAGCCTGGCATCGTGGGCGATGCAAGCAGGTCAGAGCCCCAGGGAGCAGGCGGCAGCGCAGCCCACTGCGGTACCCAGCTCCTGCGTCCTGAGGAGGGGGACGGAGCAGGGGTAAGGCCTGCTGGCTGCTTCACCCTGCTGCTACTGCCCCGTCCGCACTGGCTAGAGCAGTGCTGGCACCCGTTTCTTCACCCATCCTACAGCCAGCTTGGCCCGCAGGGAGTGTGCCGCAGCGTGGGACGGGGTGCCACGGAGTCATAACCTCAAGTTCCTCGGTGCTGCAGGCACCCTGGGCTGCTGCCTGCAGGGTTTGCCGAGCCCCAGGCAGACTTGGCCCCGAGGATCAGAGATGAGGAGGTGTATGTACAGGAGGTCTCCAGGACCAGTGGGATGGTCCCAGAGAGGCTCTGGGAGCTGGGGGAGGGCGATGGCAGTGTGGCAGTGTCAGGACCATGGTGTCTCTGCCACCATCCCAAGCCAGGGTGCTGGTAGTGCTCGTGTCCAGAGGTCTCCTGCCACGTGGCCGGCCCATCCTGCTGGGCCTCCCACCCCCTCGGGGATGCCCTGGCTGGATGTCATGTTGCCTGCTCCCACCTGAGCAGGACTGTGGCACAGCTCAGGCCGAGCCTGTGGCAGTGGTGGGCTGCGAGCCCCCAGTTCCCAGGCTGTTGCTATCCTCAGGCAGCCCATCTCCCCTCGCAGGGCCGAGCGCATCCGTAGGGCCGGAGATGCGCTCTGGGCTCACCTCCCCTCTCGCAAGCCCTTGGCACGACACTGCAGCCCAGCAGGGAGAGCCAGCCCCGCCCCCCCCCGCCCCCCCCCCCCCCCGCCCCCCACCCTCCCCCTTTACAGAATCACAGAATCACAGAATCACAGAATAGTAGGGGTTGGAAGGGACCTCTGTGGGTCATCTAGTCCAACCCCCCCGCCGAAGCAGGGTCACCTACAGCAGGCTGCACAGGACCTTGTCCAGGCGGGTCTTGAATATCTCCAGAGAAGGAGACTCCACAACCTCCCTGGGCAGCCTGTTCCAGTGCTCCGTCACCCTCAGAGGGAAGAAGTTCCTCCTCATGTTCAGACGGAACTTCCTGTGCCTCAGTTTGTGCCCATTGCCCCTTGTCCTGTCACTGGGCACCACTGAAAAGAGCTTGGCCCCATCCTCCTGACACCCACCCTTCAGATATTTGTAGGCATTTATAAGGTCCCCTCGCAGCCTTCTCTTCTTCAGGCTGAACAAGCCCAGTTCCCTCAACCTCTCCTCGTAGGGGAGATGCTCCAGTCCCCTCACCATCCTTGTAGCCCTCCGCTGGACTCTCTCCAGTAGCTCTTCATCCTTCTTGAACTGGGGAGCCCAGAACTGGACACAGTACTCCAGATGAGGCCTCACCAGGGCAGTGTAGAGGGGAAGGAGAACCTCCCTTGTCCTGCTGGCCACACTCTTCTTGATGCACCCCAGGATCCCATTGGCCTTCTTGGCAGCCAGGGCACACTGCTGGCTCATAGTTAACCTGTCATCCACCAGGACACCCAGGTCCCTCTCCGCAGAGCTGCTCTCCAGCAGGTCCACCCCAAGCCTGTACTGGTGCATGAGGTTGTTCCTCCCCAGGTGCAGGACCCTGCACTTGCCCTTGTTGAACCTCATCAGGTTCCTCTCTGCCCAGCTCTCCAGCCTATCCAGGTCACGCTGAATGGCAGCACAGCCTTCTGGTGTATCTACCACACCTCCCAGTTTGGTGTCGTCAGCAAACTTGCTGAGGGTACATTCTAACTCTTCATCCAGGTCGTTGATGAAGAAGTTAAACAAGACTGGGCCCAGTACTGACCCCTGAGGGACACCACTTGTCACCAGCCTCCAACTAGACTCAGCGCCGCTGATGACAACCCTCTGAGTTCTGCCATTCAGCCAGTTCTCTATCCACTCCACTGACCACTCATCCAGCCCACACTTCCTCAGCTTCCCCAGGAGGATATCATGGGAGACTGTGTCGAAAGCCTTGCTGAAGTCAAGGTAGATAACATCCACAGCTCTCCCTTCGTCTACCCAGCCAGTCATGTCATCGTAGAAAGCTATCAGATTGGTCAGGCATGATTTCCCCTTGGTGAATCCATGCTGACTACTCCTGATAACCTTCTTTTCTTCCACTTGCTTCATGATGGCCTCCAGGATAAGGTGCTCCATCACCTTTCCCGGGATGGAGGTGAGGCTGACCGGCCTGTAGTTCCCTGGGTCCTCCTTCTTGCCCTTTTTGAAGATTGGAGTGACATTGGCCTTTCTCCAGTCCTCGGGCACCTCTCCTGTCTTCCAGGACCTCTCAAAGATGATGGAGAGTGGCTCAGCAATGACATCCGCCAGCTCCCTCAGCACTCGTGGGTGCATTCCATCGGGGCCCATGGATTTGTGGACATCCAGATCGCTTAAGCGATCCCTCACACAGTCCTCCTCGACCAAGGGAAAGTCGTCCTCTCTGTAGGCTTCTTCTCTTACCTCCGGGGCCTGGGATTCCTGAGGGCCAGTCTTAGCACTGAAGACTGAAGCAAAGAAGGCATTCATTAGCTCTGCCTTCTCCGCATCCTCCGTCACCAGGACACCCGCCTCATTCAGCAGCGGCCCCACATTGTCCCTAGCCTTCCTTTTGCTGCTGATGTAGTTGAAGAAGCCCTTCTTGTTGTTTTTGACATCCCTTGCCAGCTTCAATTCCAGGTGAGCCTTGGCCTTCCTCGTCGCATCCCTGCATGCTCTCACTACGTTTCTGTACTCTTCCCAAGTGGCCTGTCCCTCTTTCCACATGCCATGCACCTTTCTCTTCTGCCTGATCTCCGCTAGAAGCTCCTTGTTTAACCATGCAGGTCTCCTTCCTCCTTTGCTAAATTTCTTTCTCAGGGGGATGCATTGCTCCTGTGCATGGAAGAAGTGTTGTTTAAAAAGCGACCAGCACTCATGGACCCCCCTGCCTTCGAGAGCCCTGGCCCACGGGATTCCTCCCAGTAGCTCCTTGAAGAGGGCAAAGTCAGCCCTCCTGAGGTCCAGGGTTTTGATCCTGCTTATCGCCCTGCTTCCTCCACGCAGGATCCTGAACTCGACCATTTCATGGTCACTGCAGCCGAGTCTACCTCCAACCTTCACGTCCTCCACCAGTCCCTCCTTGTTTGTTAACACAAGGTCCAGCAGCGTGCCTTTCCTTGTTGGTTCCTCCACCACTTGCATCAGAAAGTTATCATCGATGCTCTGTAGGAACCTCCTGGATTGCGCGTGCCTAGCTGCATGGTCTTCCCAGCTGATGTCAGGGTGGTTGAAGTCCCCCATGAGAACCAGAGCCTGTGACTGTGAGGCTGCTTGCAGCTGCCTGTAGAAGGCTTCATCAACCTCCTCCTCCTGGTCGGGTGGCCTGTAGTATACACCCACCGTAATGTCACCCGTGTGAGCCTGTCCCTTAATTCTAACCCACAAGCTTTCAACTCCTTCTTCACTTGCCCCCAGGCCAAGCTCAATGCATTCCAGTTGCTGCCTCACATATAGAGCAACTCCCCCACCTCTCCTTGTTGTTCTGTCTTTCCTAAAGAGTCTGTAGCCATCTATGACAGCATGCCAGTCATGCGAGTTGTCCCACCACGTTTCTGTGATGGCGACCAAGTCGTAGCCGTCCTGCTGTATAATGGCTTCCAGCTCCTCCTGTTTATTGGCCACACTACGTGCATTGGTGTAAACACACTTGAGCTGGGCTGTCAATCTCACCCCTGGCCTTGGCACTCTAAGCCTAGGCTCATCCCTAGTGAGCTGGGCAATATCCCCTTCCCCCTTCGAAGCTAGTTTAAAGCCCTCTCAATGAGCCCCGCCAGCTCGTGGCCAAGAATTCTTTTCCCCCTTTGTGATAGCTGAACTCCACTTGTTGCCAGCAGGCCCGGTGCTGTGTATACCTCCCCATGATCAAAAAAGCCAAAATTTGACCGATGGCACCAGTCCCTGAGCCACCTGTTAACCAGGTGAGTTTTCCTGCCCCTTTCAGTGCTGTCCCCTGCCACTGATGGGATGGAGGAAAACACCACCTGCGCCCCTGATCCCTCAACCAGTCGCCCCAGTGCCCTGAAGTCCCTTTTGATGGCCTTGGCACTTCTTTCTGCTACCTCGTCTCCGCCAACCTGCATTACCAAGAGGGGGTAGTAATCAGAAGGCCGCACCAGACCAGGGAGTTTCTTCGCAACATCCCTAACCCGGGCCCCAGGGAGGCAGCAGACTTCCCTGTGGGATGGGTCCGGTCGGCAGATCGGGCCCTCTGTTCCCCTCAGAAGGGAATCACCTATGACAATGACCCTCCTTTTTTTCTTAGTTGAGGCAGTTGTAATACGTGGGGCTGTCTGACTCGTTCTAGGCAACCCCCTGGATGGAGCCTCACCTTCACCCACATCCTCTGTGGCCAGTCCCTCACATTCCAGAGCCCCATACCTGTTGCTTAAGGGCAACTGAGCAGGTGAGGGAGGCTGGGGGGAAATTCGCTTGCCCCCCCGAGCAGGGACCTGTTTCCATTCCCCCCCATCTCTTAGGCCCCCTCTTTCTGCTCGGTGGCAAGAGGGATGGGGGTTCTCTGCTTTCTGTGGAGCCGCCTCCTGCTGCCGCTGCCTCAGGGAGGGCAGGGTGCGGCTCCACCAGTCGATCTCCCTCTCACACTCCCGGATGCTCCTCAGCCTCTCCACTTCCTCCTTCAGTTCTGCCACCAGGCTGAGCAGGTCATTCACCTGCTCGCACCGAACACAGCCGTTGTCTCTGCTGTCCTCCGGTACAAGCGCCAGGCTCAGGCACTCCCTGCAGCCAGAGACCTGGACACCCGCGTTCTTGCATGGGGCCTCCGTCTGGGTCCCCACACTCCTTCGAGCCACAGCTTTACCACGGGTGGTAACCATGGCTAGAGTATCTCCTGGAAGAGCGATGCCCACTACTTGAGTTGCCAGAAGGGGCGGCTGTACCCTGCCAGTCGCCTTCCCCGCTCGCCCTGCCCGCGCGAACTGCTGCGCAAACTGCTGCGCCGCTCCCGGGCTGCTGCGCCGCCTCTGTTTGCCGGCTCTGTTCGCCCGCGCTCCTGGTCCCGGACCAGGCTCCTGCCGCGTTACTGGCATCCCCGTTTCCCCATTCTGACCTGCAGCACAGGGCTCAGGCCACCCCCCCCCCCCCCGCCCCGACCTCACATGCCCCCCTGTCAGACTGCCATCCCTGCCCATCTCCTGCAGGGCCACCCAGTCCCCCGTCCCCCCAGCCAGAGCCACACGGCTGCTGTGGAGAAGGTGCTGGTTTAATGCCACAGCCCAGCCTGGAGCGAGCCCTGTGAGGACACACGACTTGGGGTGACTGTACCCAAACCAGAGTCCTGTCCCCCAAGCCCCCAGGCTCAGCTGTGCTTGTTGATCTGGCGGGAATGAGCGTGCACGGCCTCCACAAAGGCACCCACGTGCTCAGGGCTCATGTCTGGGTAGAGGCCGTGGCCCAGGTTGGCGATGTAGCGTTGGGTCCCGAAAGCCTCCAGCATCTTCTTCACCAGTTCGCCAATCTTCTCCTGTCCGCGCGGTGGGAAACCATGTGTCAGCCCCATCCAGCCCAGGGTATTCCACCCCCACCAGTCCCCAGCCAGCCTGGGAGACTGCTGGGACACGAGCCAGCACTTCAGGTGGGGAAACTGAGGCAGGAGGACTTTAACACAGGCAGGAACCAGCCCCCATTGTTGGAGATGGCCACGGCTCACCTTGGGTGCATAGAGCGCGCAGGGATCCAAGTTCCCTTGCAGAGTGACATCTTTCCCTGTCTGTGCACTGCAGCAGGGAGGAAGCAGGTGAGATGTTGCACGTGGTGCAGCCCGGTGCCCGCAGCCCCCACCGCAGGGCACACAGGACCCCTCAGTGCAGCCCTTGGTTGCTGTGAGCTCCACGTAGCATGGGGTCCCAACTATCCCCACCTCTGGAGCAGAAATCTCCAGGCCTGGGATGACCCAGGGCAGAGGCAGAGGTCAGGGTACCCGGCCCGTGGTGCTGCCCAGGCACCTGGGGCTCTGCCACACTCTTACCGAGCCTCCTGGGGCCGGATGGTCCAGTCGAGACCAACCACCTCGTAACCGGCACGGGCCAGGTCGCGCAGCGCGTAGTGCGCGTCCTTCGCAAAGATGATCTGGGGAGGGAGGGGACGGGCAGTAACTCTGCTACGGGTCAAGCCCCTCTCCGCGGGCTAGACCTGGGGGGCAGGTACCAGGGGCTGCACCCCTCTCCAGCACCCCCAGAGGCCGGGGTCAATCCAGGCCGCCCCGACTCACCATGGGCACCAGGGGCAGCGCCTCCTCCTTCAGCTTGCTCTTGACAGCCCGGGCAATGTCTCGGATGTAAGGCAGGGCGAAGTCCTGGAACTGCTCCGGGCCCAGGTGCCCCGCGTGGGACTCAAACAGCTGGAGCGCCTACAGCGGACATGGGGCTGGGAGAGCCGCACCTCAGCCCTTCCTCCTCCTCCTCCCAGAAGCTGGATGCTTTCTGCTCCCTGTCCCCCGTCCCTGCCTGGCCCTGTCCCCATGCCCCGGGACACACCTGCGCTCCAGCAGCCACCTGCCCCACCAGGTAGTCAGTGACGACATCGGCCAGCAGCCGCAGCAGTCGGTGGCTTGCCTCAGGGTGACGGTAGAGCCAGCTCTTGGCCTTGGCCATTGTCGTGGAGCCGCCACCTTCAATCATGTAGGACATGAGCGTCCACTGCGGGAAGGAGAGTGGAGTGAGGAGGGTGACGGAGACAAAGAAGACACGAGGGGCCGGTCTCAGTGCTGAAGGTGACCGCCCCAGAGCCCGGGTGGGGCACAGCTGCTCCTGCGCTGAATGTCCCCCACCTACGCACCCCTGCAGCACCCACAGCTCTGGGGCCTCATGGCCGGTGTCGCCCCAGAAGAAAGAGCAGAGAAGCCCAGCTGGGAAGCCCACACGGAGGAGCCGCATCGCTTACAGGCGCCCCGGAGAAGCCGATGAGGGGCACCCTGCCCTCCAGGCGGTGTCGTGTCAGCGTGATGGCCTGGAAGACGTAACCCAGCTCCGCGGTCACGTCCACCTTCTGTCGCAGTTTCAGCAGATCCTCCACCTCCTTCAGGGGCTCTGGGAACGTGGGTCCTTTGCCGGGGACCATGACAACCTCCATGCCCAGCGCCTGGGGACAGGGGAGAACGGAAGAATCAGGAATGGGGTGGCCCTGAACCCAGCCCTGTTCCCAGCTGCCACCACCAGCGACGGCTCTCACCTGGGGCACCACCAAGATGTCAGAGAAAATGATGGCAGCATCCAGGGGGAATCGCCTGAGCGGCTGCGGAGGGGAAGAGGCAGCGTCAGTGAGGGGCTGGGACCCCCCCCCACAGAGGAGCTGGACAAGCACGTGGGGCAGCGGGTTCCCCAAGGGCTGCACAACTTACTGGGGCCACGCGGGGTGGCCAGGCCCAAGGTTTCTCCCCGTCCCCACGTGGGACACACAGACCCCTCAGGGGATTCCCACCTGTAGCGTCAGCTCACAGCACAACTTGGGGCTCCGGCAAGTGGCGAAGAAATCCTGCGCCGCCCGGGTCTCCCGAAACTCTGCAGGGGACCGACGCAAGCGTTACGGGGTGCACGCTGCGTCCCCCTCGCCGTCCCCAACCCGGCACGCCTCCGCCTGCTCACCGGGCAGGTAGCGCCCGGCCTGCCGCATGCACCACACTGGGGTGTGCTCCGTCTCCTCGCCACGCGCCGCGCGCAGGAACGCATCGTTCTTCAGCTCCGGGAAGCCCTTGGGGCTGCGGACAGAAGAGCAGGTTCGGGTTGTCACCCATGAGGGGCCCGGGTGCCCCGCCAGACCCCCGTGGCTGGGGGCAGGGGGTGCCAGGGCCAGCGGCCCGTGACCGCAGGAAAGGGCTGTGACAAACGTGACCGATGCTCCCCGTCAGGACGGTGACGGGGAGGCGACGCCTGGCCCTGGGCCCAGCCAGATTAACTTATCGGGGGCAGCAGTCGCTCCTGCCCGGAGAGCTCTGGGGCCAGCGGGTCAGGCAGCCCTGCCACCGGTGTCCCCCGTCCCTATCTGTGCCATGCAGCCCCACCAGGCCCGGGCGCCCACCGAGGGGGCAACCACGCGTCCCCAGCCGCCGAGAGGCTGCGGGAGCCCGGCCTGCCCCAGGGACCACCGCGTGGGACGGCCACCAAGTCCCCAAAACCTCCAGTACGGGACCAGTGACCCCGCTGACCCACCCCAGCGCAGCACCAGCGTTCCCAGTGCCTCACCGGTGCGGCGTCAGCCCCGCCAGAGACCCCAGCGCGGGACCCCGGTGCCAGCGCCGGGTCCCCAGGGCCCTGTCGGTGCTTCGCCAGTGTCCCCAGCACGGGACCTGGCTGCCGGACCGCCGTTCCCAGAACCGCACCAGTGTCCCCCGTGAAGGCCCCGGTGCGTGCCCATCCCCACCGCACTAGCGGGGCCGGGGAGGGCGGCGGGGCGGAGGGGGCGTAGAAGAAAGAGCAGAGAAGCCCAGCGCCCCCTCCGCCCCGCCGCCCTCCCCGGCCTCGGTTACTCACAGGAACCGCTCGCCGCCCTCCATCCTCCCGCGCCGCTCCCCGGCCTCTCCGTTGCCTCCCGACGCGGCGCTCCCCGCCCCCGCCCCGCCCCGCCCCGCCGCCATCTTGCCGTAGCCCCGCCTCTCCGTACGCCGCCATCTTGCCCTGCTTCTCGCACCTCCGCACGACGCGTGGGCGCCGCCATCTTGTCCTACGTCCGCCCCATCGGGCGCCGCCATCTTGCCTCGTCGGCGGGCGGGGTTTGCCGTAAGCTCGCGAGTAGCGACCTCGGCGGTGCAGGGGCTCGGCCGCCTCGCACGGCAGCCGGAGCGCGATGCGTGCGGGCGGGGAAGCCCCGCACCAAGTGCTGGGCCGGCTGCGGTTCCTGCTGCAGTGCAGCGAGTGCTTCCGCCGCGCCCGGGCGCTGCCCGCCGCGCTCTGCTACGTGCCGCGGGAGGTGCGGTACAAAATCTGCAAGGACCCCGCCGCCGCCGCCGCCGCCCGCAGCCTGCTCAGCGTCTGGGACAGCCCGGGGCCGGCGCGGGGCGGGAAGCGGGCGGCGCGGACCACCGTGGAGGTGCGGAAGGGCGGCTGCCTCCGCGCCACCGGCGAGGAGTACTGCAACGGCGCCGGGCTCTGGGTCAAGCTCAGCAAGGTAACGGGGGGGGGCGGGGGGGGAGGCCGGCGGGGCCCGCGCTGGCCGCGGAGGGGCCCGGCCGTGCCGTGACGGCAGCCGGCGGGGCCCGCAGGAGCAGCTGGAGGAGCAGCGGAGCGGCGGCGAGCTGGAGGAGGGCTGGGTGCTGGTGTGCAAGCACGCCGACGGCGGGGACCGGCTGGTGCCGGTGGACTCCACGGAGCGGATCCAGCGGCAGCAGCAGCTCTTCGGGGTGGACTACAAACCCGTCATCAGGTGCGACCCTCCGGGTCGATCCCCGGTTCCCCTCCCCGGGCACGGCGGGGAGCGGGGCGGTTCTCGCCCAGCTGCCGGGGGTCTCGGTGCGCAGCCCCTCGGCCGTCTCTGCCCCGGTCCGAGGAGCCCCGGCCCGCTTTGGGCTCCGCCGCCACGGCAGCGCCCGACAGGGGTGCCAGACGCGGAGATCTCCGGGTTTGGCTCGGTCACTGCGCGGCGGGGAGCAGCAGAGACCTTGGAGAGGAAAGGGCGGTGGTGAGGCTGGAGGCTGATGGAGGATGGGGTGCGGTGGGGCTTTAAACCCGGGTCTTCTCCTTCCAGCTGCTCCTCGACCACCAGCTCCTCCTTTCTGCTGGGATTTTCTCACTCCCCTTTCTCTGGGCTGTTTCAGATGGGAGCAGGTGGTGGATCTGACGTACTCCCTGCGCCTCGGAGCGAAGCCCAAGCCCATGGAGCAGGATGAGGCCGCAGTGGAGAAGCTTCGGTATGAGCTGTTTGCCAGCTTCTGCCGTGGTTGGCTGCAAGCTGCTGTCTCTCCCTGGCTGCTCAGACAGCTGTCTCCTGCAGCCCAGGGGGAGAGGGGGGAAGACGGGCGGCGGGGAACAGCTTTGCTTGGCGCAGTTTTGTCCTAGATAAGCCTCCACAAAGCAGAAGACAGGGCAAGACCAAGGCAAGCAGGACATGGACCTGCCTTCACTGACCCACGAGCATGACTGCCCCTGGCTTTCCAGACCCATTAATCTATCTTGCCTGGTAGGTTTGTTCCTCCAACGTGGACTTACGAATGTGACGAAGACCTGGTGCATTTCCTATACGATCATATTGGGAAGGAGGATGAGAACTTGGGCAGCGTCAAGCAGTACGTGGACAGCATTGATGTCTCGTCCTACACGGTGGGTTAAAGGGATCAGCCTCTCTGTGTCGTGGGGCATGGATGGTGCTTGGTGGGCTGGGGCTGTGTTTGAGGATGTGAGAGAGAAGCCTGGGGAGCATCAAGCAGCGTGTTGTGTAATGTGACCCCTGCAGGGGCTGTGGTTTGAGAAGCAAATGCCAGTATTAGCTACTAAGCTGATTTTTAGGGAGGGTTTGATATTCTGTGCTGTGTGTGTGACCCCAGAGCACCTTGGAGGGTCAGCCAGGGTGTCCTCAGTGCTCTGTACTCTCTATGTCTACCCACAGCCCAGCAAAGGGAACGGGCCAATTTGATGTCCTTTGGCTCTAAGATTCCTGACGAGAGTAGCCACTAAGGGGAAGTTAATCCTGCCCCCATCTGATCTTCCTTTCATTCACTGCTCTCTTCCAGGAGGACTTCAATGTGTCATGCTTGACCGACAGCCACGCCGACACGTACTGGGAAAGTGACGGGTCCCAGGGCCAGCACTGGGTGCGGCTCAACATGAAGAAAGGCACCATTGTCAAGTGAGGCACCTCTCCCCCACACGCTGGCTCGTGGCTGGGGCGAGCCCTGCAGCCCCCACTCTCTGCATGAGTCTGTCGTGTCCCAAATGCGCCCTGTGCTCCCTACCCCTCAGCCCTTGCTCTGGCTCTGGGCTTGAAGGAGTCTTAGTGTTGTCACAAGTACCCGGTGATCCCAGCACCAGATGTGTGTGCTTGGTAACAAGTGTGACCAGGCAATGAGGGGGAGCAGCAGTGGGTGTTCAGATGCAGTTACCTTCACCTCATTTCGTGCTTCTCTTTGCAGGAAGCTCCTGCTGACAGTGGATACCACCGATGAGAACTTCATGCCCAAGCGGGTCGCTGTGTACGGGGGCGAGGGGGACAATCTGAAGAAACTGAACGATGTTGGCATTGATGAGTGAGTGGATGGAGGTGGAGAGAGAAGCGTGGCCCTTGCAGGGGCCTGAGGTGCTGGACACCCCAACCCTAAGCAGTCCTGCCAGCACCAGCCTGGCTTAAGAGGCCCAGGGCCTTGCAACAGGCGTTTTCCATATCTGAGCTGTCAGTTCACTCTGCCTGCAATAGCAGATGGCACAACGGTCAGGGCTCTCCTGGTCCGCTTGTGGGACCCATCGGGATCATTTCGCCTGGACCTGCAGCACCAGCAGGTTCAGGCATTCAGTGTGGGCCGTGGGGTCTAGGCATGTAGGCAACTGGGTCTGGGTTCCTGCCACAGGCTCCCGTTTCAGAAGATGTAAGCCCTCTTCCCTTGCAAGCGGCCGAGTGGATTTTGGGAGGATAGGCGAGGAAACAGCTCTGCAGCCCTCGTTTGTCATGTGTTTACAGGAGCTACATTGGGGATGTGTGCGTCCTTGAGGACATGACAACACACCTGCCTGTCATTGAGATCCGGATTGTGGAGTGCAGAGGTAGGGCTGGGTGTTATGGCCCCATCCCCAGTGCACCTGTAAGTTACTGTACATGAAGAGTTTGTTCCTGTGGTCTGTACTTCTTGGCCCTGCGGGCTGTTTCAGACGAGATGCAGAAGGACCACGGGAGACCCCAGGGGGGACCTGGAGATTTTCAGGCGCTCAGCTTTCATCCTGTCTTTCTCTGTCTTCTGTTTGTTGTTTGGTTTTTTTTTTCTTCTGTTAATGCCCCCCTGCTTCTTCACAGAGGTATTTCAGACTCTCAGTGCCCAACCCCAGAGCTAGTCATGTTCCTAGTGCTTTTACTTGTAGACCTCCCACGGTGGAAGGCTTGCTTTCTTGTCCTAGCGTATCATCCATGGTCTTCCTTGGCAGATGATGGGATTGATGTTCGCCTCCGAGGCATCAAAATCAAATCCTCCCGACAGAGGGACTTGGGGCTCAGTGCTGACATGTTCCAGCTGCCCAATTTGGTGCGCTACCCTCGCCTAGAAGGAACAGACCCTGACCTGCTGTACCGACGGGCTGTGCTCATTCAAAGGTGCTGTATGGAGGGGGACAGACAAGTGGGGTGGTGTTGCCTGCAGGGATTGTTGCCATCTCCAGCGCAGGTGTGGCTGGAAGCTGTAAGTTCCTGTGGTGCCTAGGGAGTGGGAATTTAGTGCCAGAGACTCTGTGATATGAAAGACCACGCTGAGTTGGGTTTGGATCAGTTGTTACTTTTCTGCGTGTGTCTGGTCTGGAATAGGCTTGTGCAGGTCCCTGTTCCTTCTGTGTCACAGTACCTCCTGCTTTGGGATTTAGGTTCATCAAGCTCCTGGACAGTGTCCTGCATCACTTGGTGCCAGCCTGGGACCACACTGTGGGCACGTTCAGCAAACTCAAGGTGAGGAATTCCTTCTGCATCTTGTGGGGCCTCAGTCTGGCAGGGTGATTGCGCTTGGGCTCTGGCAGGGGAGGCAGGCAGTGCTTGTTGCCTTTAAAGCAGCTCGGGGGAAATAACTGGCTGAGCTCAGTTCATTAAAGCTGCAAAAGGTGATACTGTTTAGAGACTAGTTTCCTGCTAAAATGCTGATGTGGAAACATGTCGCTACGGGGTAGGAAGTAGAATAAAACAAGAGCACTTCACCCTCAAAAGGACTTGGACCATAGCACCAGCAGGCATGTGAGCTGGACACACATCCCTTCCGAGTTGTCAGCCCAGGACACTCTGTTCCTGCACTTGCTGCCAGCCCCTTTGATCTGGCTGTGTCCAAACAGTGAGGCTTTTACCAGTAACCTCTTTCTGGCTTTAATAAGCTTGTGATTTCCATCTTTCTTATAAAACTGAATTTGTCCCTCCAGTTGTCTGTTTTCCTTACATCCGCTCCCAGAATACATGCCAGACGTTGCTGGGGTAGCCCCATTCTGTGCGTTTCCAGGCCTGGTATCAGAAAGCACTGTAATTCCTGTGCTGGCTCGACAGAGGACCCAAAGCATTTGAGGATTCTTGTTTGTTTAGAGCAGCTTGCTTTGATTACAAATAGGAGGGATAGTAAGGCCGATGTTCTGGTGAGAGTGAGGGTGAAGGAGAGTCCAAGCAACGCTGGAGCATGAGCGTCAGATATCTGACGACTGATGGAGAGAGGACTGGGCTTGGTGTCTCCCTTAAGCCAGAAAACAAAACCTTTCAGAGACAGAGGTGGAGCAAATAGCATTAAGGAGAGTCATAGAATCATTAAGATTGGAAAAGATCTCCAAGATCATCAAGTCCAACCGTCAACCCAGCACCACCGTGCCTGCCAAAATGTGTGTGTGGAAGGTGGTGGCCCTGGGAAGGGGAGAGACCTGGCAGTGCTGTGGCTTCAGTAGGAAGTAGGTGACATGTTTTGATCACTGAGCACTTCTGATGTTTTGGACATACCCGTTGGCAGCATATCAAGCAGTTCTTGCTGCTGTCCAAGAGGCGCACAGCTCTCATTACCCAGTGTCTGAAGGACTCGGAGACCAGCAAGCCCAATTTCATGCCACGACTCTATATTAACCGACGCTTGGCTATGGAACACAGAGACAACCCTGCCCTGGACCCCAGCTGCAAGAACGCTGTCTTCACCCAGGTACTGTCCCTCCTGGACGGGTCCCCACTGCTCTAGGAAAAGTGGGGCACCCCAAAACCAAAATGAACCACATAGAGGTGGGTGGAAGGGACAGCTTGGAGCTGGAGATACCTGGAGTCCTCAGGGCCTCTTCACATGACTCATAGACTCTACAATTACACGTGCTGATGATCCCATATCCAGGAATAACATCTAGAAGGGATTTAGGATATCTGAGTTGAAGTCTCTATCCTGGATGCTCTCTGTGGCATGTTGCTAATGCAGAGCATAGCAATCTCATTACATTAAAAGGGCAGGAAACAATTCTTCTGTGACAGCAGTAATGCAGCTGCATACTGTCCTGTATTGTGGTTTTACAGCAATGCTGATCATCCTATTGTCATTGTCCCCCTGCCACCAAAAGATCTGTTGCTTTGTGTGTGCACAAACAACCCTGTCTGCTGCGAGGTTCAATATGTGTTCCACATACCTCCGAGGCCAGAAAGCTCCATACAGTGGTTAGCGCTGTAATTTGTGTTCCCTTCCAAAAAATGAAGGGCTCCTACACCGTTCAGAGATCAGATTTGGTCAGTATTTAAAGGTTTGGGGCAAACCAGATTTCTTCCAGTTTCCTGCCTTCACCTGGCACTGGTTCCCCTGGAGAGGGGATACCAGCCTTGATCTTCTCTGCTTGTTGCAGGTGTATGAAGGCCTGAAACCCTCGGACAAGTTTGAAAAGCCTCTAGATTATCGGTAAGTGGTGTCTGGGGGAGGGCGGGGGGATCATGCAGTTCTGGGAGCTTTGTCCTCCATCACAGCAGGGTGTTTGGGAAGCCTGTGTGTGTCCTGTGCTCTGGAGGGGGTTTGCTAGGGCAGGAGCCAGCTCACCCATGGGATCAGGGCCTGTTCCCCAAGGCGTCACCTCGCTGCTGAGGATGCAGCTGTCTCTGGAGATTGAGATCTTGTCCTTTACTAAGCCCAGGCTGGTCCGCCCTGGTCCCCTGGTGTCCCTGCTGTGCCTGCTGCCTCCCCAGCATCTCCTTGGCCTTGAGCAGCACCTCAGGCAATGCCTGGTTCTCCGCAGGTGGCCGTTGCGTTATGACCAGTGGTGGGAGTGCAAATTCATCGCAGAGGGCATTATCGACCAAGGTAGGGGCTGTGTGAGACAGTCTCCTCTGGAGTAGAGTCTGGGATTGCTGGGGTGACCTGTTGCTGTAGGGGCTCTCATTTGCTCCTGGTGTTACTGCCCATGGAGGAGAGAGGGAAGGCAGGTTGCCTTGTCCTGCCACCCCCAGCCTTGTCCCAGATAAAAGAGTGCTGCTTGGAGGGATGGGGACCAGAACTCCATTAGTTTGCTAACAGCAGCTTGGACAGTGCCAATGCTCCCTCTGGCTGTCCTCCACAGGCCAGGCAGGGATGCTGTTTCTCCTGTCTTACTTCCTCTGGTGCCGTAAGGCTCTGACAGGAGCGTTTGGCTCAACCCTGGACCAGGTTGGACCAGAATTCCTCCTCTTTGCTCCATAACTCTTGAGGGTCAGCACGTGGGGAGCTGACATCACTACAAGATGTCCTTATTTTGCGGTTGCAGGTGGCGGTTTTCGGGACAGCCTGGCAGACATGTCGGAGGAGCTGTGTCCCAGCTCGGCAGACACCCCCGTGCCTCTGCCCTTCTTTGTGCGCACATCCAACCAGGTGCTGTGGGTTGGGGTGTTGGAGGCAGATCTTTCTGTGCCTGGCAATGCAGTGCTGTCCCTGTCCCCCTGCATGCCAGAAAAGTACCTACTTTTGCTGGTCTGAAGCTTTTCCTCCTGAAGGGCTGGGGAGACTGCTTTGTGGCATCTCATTTTAGGATATGCTGACAAGTGCCTGGATAGCTGTCTCTCACTAGGAATATTGCTAAGGAGGGTGGGGAGTTTAGCCCACTTCTGTTGTGAGAAGTGCCCAGAGGTACCGCAGGAACTGAGCTTGTGGTGCTTCACGCTGCACTGAGATCGTGACTTGGAGTTTTGCCTCTCACTCCTGTAGGGTAATGGCACTGGAGAAGCAAGGGACATGTATGTCCCCAACCCCTCCTGTAAAGACTTCCCAAAGTACGAGTGGATCGGGCAGATCATGGGAGCAGCTCTGAGGGGCAAGGAGTTTCTGGTAAGCATTCACCCTGTCCCTGCATGGAGGTTTGCAACAGAGGGAGTTGTTAGCTCCCTTCTGCAGCCTGTCTGACAGGAGCATGGGAGGGCTCTGTGATCACACACTGGGACGAAAGGTGTTTGACAGGATTTAGGGCCGAGGGGTTAGGAGAGCTCACAGCCTGAGTTTTGGGAGATGCTGCTGGGAGCTTGGGTGTCTGGTCTCTGCTCAGCTATGATGAGCTCTCACGTGGACGGGGGGAGCAGGGGATCTCCTTTGTGTCTGCACTGTTGAGCTCTGTCTCCACCTTTGGGGATGTCTCCTTTCACACAGACTCAGCAAAATCCTTGTTCCCCTGTAGGTCCTGGCTCTTCCTGGCTTCGTATGGAAACAATTAACAGGGGAGGAGGTCAGCTGGAGCAAAGACTTCCCTGCTGTGGACTCTGTGCTGGTGAGAGGGACTGGGAGGCTGTGCCTACCCCATTCCTTGCGGCAGTCAGCAAGGTGGTGATTTGTGTCCCTGTCCTCATGTTGTGCTTGCTTCCTTCTGTGATATGTCAATGAAACACACAAAAAGGGCGCTTTTGGCATTTGATGCATCCTATAGCTAATATAGGGGTGTAGCCATGCTGACTACTGCTTCAAGCATGCTGTAGCCACGGTCTGCTAAACAGGTCTAGGGCAACATATCCCCTGCTGTGCTGCTGTCGAAGTCACTCCAGCCCTTATCTGGGAAGGAAGAGATGGGGGCTCGGGCACACCACTGCCCATTGAGCACATCTCTAACGAGCGCTCATCTGGGGCCTGGGCAGGTGAAGCTCCTGGAGGTGATGGAAGTCATGGACAAAGACACCTTTGAGTTCAAATTTGGGAATGAGCTGACCTACACGACAGTGCTGAGCGACCAGCGCATGGTGGAGCTGATCCCAAATGGCAGCAATACCGTGGTGCGCTATGAGGACCGCAGGGAGTTCATCCGCCTGGTGCAGAAGGCTCGACTGGAGGAGAGCAAGGAGCAGGTAACGCTGTCCCGTAGCATCAGTGGTCATTGAGTTCCCAGAGGCGTACCCCCCCCCCCCCCAGTCTGTTTCTGGTAGGAGACACTGGGTTTTATTCCTTGCTCTGACACGGGCTTCCAGAATGAGCTGGGGTGCATCTCTGAGGGATCCTGTTCCCTTCTTCAGGTTCCTTGGAGCGTTTGCTGAGCAGTCACATGGCTGTGTCCAGTCAAGTCCCTAGACTCATCCACGAGCCAGGGATAAGGGCAAGACATGCTGTCTACCTGCCCTGTCTCCTTTTCAGATCATGGCCATGCAGGCTGGGCTGCTGAAGGTGGTGCCCCAAGCTGTTCTTGACCTCCTCACCTGGCAGGAGCTGGAAAAAAAAGTCTGTGGAGACCCTGAAGTCACAGTTGATGCCCTGAAGAAGCTCAGTAAGTGAAGGGCTCTGCTGAAAACTCCCTGAAAACAAGACTCTCTTCTCTCTGTGCTAGGACAAGGAGAGTTGTGGGAGGCCAATATTAGCCTTTATTGCAGTGAGGATGTGGGCCTGTGTGCTTCTTGCCCTTAGCTGGGTGTGATGGGAGCAGGGGTGTCGGCCTTTGTCTCCATGCTGGGCCTCAAGAGTAGTGGCTGGGGCATCCCTTAGGCTGGCAGTGTCTGAGCGTCTGTGGAGCTGAGATGTGGATCTGGATGTGCTTTCTGGGAGGGGCCTGACAGTGTGTGTCCCTCGCACCTCAGGTCTACATGCTCACACCCTGAAGGCACCTGGAGGTTTCTTCCTGCGCTGCCAGAGGACCCCTGGGTGATCGGGAGGGGCCCTCTTCTAATTAGTCCAGGAGGAGCCTGGATCTTTAATAAACTCTTATTCTGTATCCTTTCTGCCAGCCCGATTTGAGGACTTTGAGCCACTGGACACCCGTGTTCAGTACTTCTGGGAAGCACTCAACAACTTCACCAATGGTGGGTGCTTTGATCTGTCCCTGTGTATCTTGTGCCATGACAGCCCCTGCATGCTGGCTGGGGACTGGGAGGGTGAAGGCACCCTTGTTGCTGCCTGGGGAACAGATAGGAGCTGAGGAGAGCAAGGAGCTGGGCTGAAGGAACTGCTTGCTAGCGCTGGGGATACCTGGAAGTGGCTGTGCTCCATCTGACATCGCTCTAGGGTCTGCTTATGTCTTTGCTTTTGCTTCACAGAGGATCGCAGCCGCTTCCTCAGATTTGTCACTGGCAGAAGCCGCCTTCCAGCACGGATCTACATCTATCCAGACAAGATGGGGTGAGTCCATTCTTCTGTAGACTGCAAGGCTGACAGACCCCACACCAAAGGGATGTGTGGTCTGGTCTCACCTGCCTTGTTGGCCTCCTGGTCCTGACCTGTTTGTCACCTTCTCTCCAAGCTCTGAGACGACAGATGCTTTGCCGGAGTCGTCCACCTGCTCCAGCACCCTCTTCTTGCCCAACTATGCCACGTAAGTTTTGGTGCTTCCCTGCGTCTGGTGGACTGTGTGTCTGGACTCCCAACCTTGGTGCTGACCCACAGGGCCCCATCGCTTTGCCACACTTGTGTGCCCTTGCCTGTACCGTGTGGCTCTGTGATTGTCTCTGTGAGCGGCTGGTGAAGCGTAGCCTCCATCTCGGAAAGCATCTTGTCCTCTCGGCTGGCAAATGCAGCAATGACAACTCCTCCTTGTCTTCCCCCCTCCTCCTGCTGTCCCTAGAGCCAAGGTATGTGAAGAGAAGTTGCGCTATGCCGCCTACAACTGTGTGGCCATTGACACAGATATGAGTCCGTGGGAAGAGTGATGTTGCAGCCTGACCAAGCAGCATGGACAATCATTCGACAAAACCATGCAGTGGGAAGAGCTTCCTTGTCCCCCCAGGATGTATATATATAATAAACATATAGGTGTTTACCAAAGCCTGGCTCCCAGCAGTGGTAACCAGGACCTCTTTGGACATGGAGGTTTGGATCTTATGGGAGCTAGCTTGGAGTGTGAATGTGATTGCAGTAATGAAACCCTGGTCCAGCCCTCATACATAAGAAAGATCTGGTAGGCTTTTGTCATGAGTTTCTTCTCCACATGTCGCTGTTGCAGCTCCACAACTCTTGCTCCTCCCAGGCTGTGTTCTGCTCCAAACAGAAGTGGGGCAGGGCCACAAAGCTGCATGGCAGGTTACAGCATGAGACAGAGAGCTGTGACCTGCTGCTGAGACCTCAGAGATGCTCAGTGTCTCCTAGACTGAGTGTGCTGACCACATTACCACATTCCCTTGCCTTGTTCCTGCTGTCACCCAAGGTCAAGGGAAATGAGATCATTCATCTAGGTTTAAGAAGAGATGGGGCAGGCTGGTGGCAGGTGCTGCAGGGTGCCTCTGGCCACCAGGTGTCACGACAGAACCGCACAGCAGGAGTGCCGGTGCTGTCAGGAAGGGGCTCCCTTGCTTTTGCATTGCACAAAATCCCAGTTCCTGTGACCATGTCTGGTTCCTTGCACCCCCTGCACAGCAGCGACTGCTGGGGGAGCTGCTCCCCTACTGAGGGAACTGGGAGGTGGGAACTGTCTGCTTCCCTCCTGCTCTGTAACCTCCAGTTCTGCATCCAGTGTGCTGGTGGCTTAGCAGCTGTTCTCCCAGGCTCTTCAAGCCTTGGTTTTCCCCTAAAAGCCAGTATTAAAACTAATCTGTTCTAGTTCTCGTGGAGATGTGCAGGCAGGGCCAAGCTCTTCTCCCACAGAGCAGGGTTAGAGCAGTAGCAGGCACAGCAGAGCTGGGCTCTGCTCTGGGGAGGTAGGCGGAGGTTTCAGGAGGGCAGGGAAAGGCTTTGCCCTTGGGGAGTGGCGAGACTGTGGACCAAGGATTGGAGCTCCCTGAGCAGGTGGACATGCAGTGTGTGAGTGAGGAGTGGGCAACGAAAGCTTTACAACTTCAAGACCGTTGGAAATGTTCCTTGATTTTCCTAGCCCTGGGCAGGGCTAGTCATTGCCTGGCACTGTGAGCTACCAGATGGTGGTCCACTTTTATACCCCCAGCTCCGTCTTAAGCCCGTGTGGTCTGTTGGACCACCACTACCAAGAGCCACCGAGTCACTGGGGCTTCACCAGAGTGGGGCTAATGCTGTGAGTTAAAATTTATTCTGTTTTGATGCTTCATGCCTATTTCTCCTGTGCAGGAGTCTGTCATCCAGAAATCATTTCCAGTGGTGAATGAAGTCCTTCCCTTCACCAGTTCCCTTTGAAACTGCTGTATTCCCAGACCTGCTGAGGTGGTTTGTACTAAAAGGGCTGTAGGGCCAGGAGAGAGCATGTCCTGCCATCTTCCGCGTTGCGGAGAGTGGAAGGCGTATAGGGTGAGCGGGGAAGCTGTTTCTGGAAGCCCTTGCCTACAGCAGAGCCTTCCACGCTCAGCTGGGTGGGTGCGAAGTCCCATCTGCTGGAGGAGGTTTTTTTGTAAATCCTGGAGTCATCTCAGTATTGAGCCCTGTGGCTTTGTGGCTGATTTCAGTGACCAACGTGGGCAGGAGCAGAGCCAGTGCGATACCTTTCCGTGCTGGTGGCTGAGGTGCTTCCTAGGGTGTCTGTTTTAAATGGGCGTGAGCGAGCTGGTGAAAGGACTTTGATCTGCTGGCCTGGCCTCCATTGGGCGTGTTGGTGAAAGAGTCCAGCATCAAGCTGGGATTTGAAATGAGCCATCCTAGGTCCTTCGTGGCCACTGACATGTGGGTGGAATCGATCCTGCTTTTTCCAACCTTGCCCACTTGTCTCTTGGAGATCAGCAAAGAGGTCCTGTTATTTACTGAGAAGAACTAGAACTAGCAAGAAAAATTGACTCCTCTCTGGTGCTTTCTTGCTGGGCAGGGGACGGTTGGCTGATGAGTGGCTCAGGGCAGGATGGATAAAATGGCCCTGGTCGTTGGTGGAGGGTGAGCTGGTGTCACCTGTGGGAATGGGCAGCTAAGAGCCAGCTGGGGCTGCTCGGAGTGACCAGCTGCGGGGAATGGGCACCTCTGGATGTGACATCTCCAGCGGGTGGCTGCGGGCTCTGCTGGGCTTGGTGGAAGCAACTGCGGCTGACGGACGGTAACTGAGATAATTATGGAAGTACCCAGAGCAGCTCAGGTCTCTCACTGATGGATGGGATGCTTGGACAGCTCTCTTCCCTCTCGTCATCAATGTACACAGTCCCAGCCCTCTATGATGAGGGGAGTAGCTGCTGTGCAGGGCGATGCTGAGAGCAGAGCCTGGCTGAAGTGGTGGGATCCTTCCCTAGAAGCATCGTGGCATCTCCATCCTTGGAGATGCTCAAGACTTGTCTTAACAGCCCTGGGCAATCTAATCTGACTTCCAGTCTCACTCTGCTGGCTTCAGGTCTAGGTCCTCCCTAACCTGAAGACACTTGATAATTGTGGAGTTATTGACTAACTTTTCCCACAATTCTCTACTCTTCTTCCCAGCAAGGTCTTAGCCCCTGTTGTCTCACACCCTAGGGTTTGTTTCCTGCCACTCAGAAAAGAGTGCTGCCCAAGGGCTTGCTGGAGCTCTGGGGAAAGGATCTAGCTGGCGATGGCGATTTCTATTTAAAAAATGCTTGTAGTAACAGGACCCTGGCTCTAGCAGGAAGGCTGCAGCTGGGAGCTCATCCAGGATGGTCTGGGTTTAACCCCTACAAGCATATTGAGAAAAACATTGTTTTACCATATATATTGTTTTACTGTCCATTTTGTGTTATGGCCATATACATGTTGGAGAATGGCAGCAGTCACTGCTGTAGTGTTCTACCGGAGTGTAGAGACCTGTGAAAGTCCTTCCAGCTGCAGGAGGAGCCCATTGGTGCAACGAGGTCTCAGCGGAGATCATTTAGTGCATGGTCAGAGGGTCTGGACAAAAGTGGCTGCGATGCCAAGATAACCCACAGATCATGCTGTTGAGTTTGCTGTGCAACAGTGAGCTGTGAAAGGGGAGTGGGTAACTCGCCTGAATCTCCTCTGTGCAGTCCTCTGTTTCATCTGTGGTGGTTTAAAGCCAATCATAAACTGAATTTCTGCTGTGAAGCCCAATGAATTTTGGAAAAGGTCAGCCTGGCTCAGCTCTGGCCCATCTCAGGGGCCCAAATTAGGTGTTACTTCAGTGCTGGGTCACGTTCCTCCTCCTCCTCTGATCTCTAAAGCTGTGAGTAGGAGCTGTCTCCTGCTGCGTTGGACGAGACACAAGCCCAGTGCCCCTGCCCAGGGCAATGCATGGCCCCAGGCAAGGGAGCCCTCCTGGGCACCAGGAACCAGAGGCTGCGCGTCCCCACCCTGTCACCCAGTCTCAGGTTGGTCGAGATCCATTTTCAAGCTGGTGCCACCGTGAGGAAGGTGCTGGTGGCCCTGTGCTGCTGAGAAGAGGAGCCATCCGTGCGTGTCAGAGCTGCAGCTTTACCGAGTGGGTAGTGATGAGCTGGGGGAGGGACTGATGCTGTGACGGCTCCCTGTAACCATTCACTCTCTCCTGACTTCAGCTTGCTGAATTGTCATCGAACAGCTTGAGGTGATTCATAACGCACGGGTAGTCTCGCTGTTCTTCTTATTCCACGAATACCCTGGAGTACGGCAAGCTATGAACAGTCTGACGGGATCTGTCTGTCCCTACCTCACGTAGGACGTAAAATAAAGTCAACAAACCAACTACTCCTGGCCTTCCTGATGATTTGTCTGGTCTGGCTGGGGCTCCTGCGTCCTTCTGTTGGGTTCAAATAGCGATGCAGGGTGGTGTCACGAGCAGCGACTGGAGGCGAAGCAGAAATCAGCCCTGTGACACCCTTTGCACACAAAGCGGTGTCACGGAGGTGGCTCGGAGCTCAACCCTTTGCGGCAGCCCTGCAACCCGTTTTACAGGGTGACGTGGCTGCGCAGGGAGGGGCTTCCTAGGCAAGGCAGAAGCTTGCATTTCTCTCGCCCTGTGGTTCAGGGCACTTTGCTCCCGGCGAGGCCGGTGCCCGTCACTGCAGTGAGGCACGGTCACGCCTGTTCGATAGATAACGCTGCGGGGTGACAGCTGTCGGACCTCTCTGCACGGTGCCTTCGCAGGCAGGGATGGAGCTGGACTCTGCCCTGCCAGCAGAGCAGGCGGGCGCCGGAGGGGTGCGGGGACCTTTGAGTTCTTCAGCCTCGTTGTTGTCCTGATCCCGAAACGCAGCAATTTGTGCCCAGCCTGGAGAGCTTCAGGTGGCATGGGGTGGAGGGGGGAGCAACGCTGCCAGCGTTCTGGGGTGGCTGGGTGCTGTCGGGTGCCGCGGCCTAGCTCGTGCTGCCAGGATGCCGCTGCTGGCTGGGATGACGCTGCTCCTGAGCGTGGAAACCTGTCATCCTCCCCAGCGGGTGCCAGGAGCCTCCCCGCCCGCTGCCTGGGACAGGAATGTGTCCCCAGCGAGCCAGGAGCCGGCTCTCCCCGCAGCAGGATGCCCGCTCCCCTCTTTCCCCTGTCCGTGCTGGAGGCGTAGCCCGGTGCCCTGACCCCGCAGGGACCCCCTCTCTGCCCGCAGTGATGCGACAGGGACGCTGCAGGCAGCGACAGGGACCTTGGCCAAGAGGGGCTGGCGGCGGCCCCGCACCCGGCACCGCGCCCCGGGAGGGTGGATGCGGGGCCAGGGCAGAGCGGCGCCTCCCGGGGGCGGAGGCGGTGGCCCCGGGGGGGCGGGAACGGAGCCGGGCGCGGCCGGGGGAGAACCGGCAGCGGCGGGGCAGAGCGGCGGGACAGCGCGGGGTAGCGCGGCGGCCGGAGCGCGATGCGTGCGGGCGGGGAAGCCCCGCACCAGGCGCTGGGCCGGCTGCGGTTCTTGCTGCAGTGCAGCGAGTGCTTCCGCCGCGCCCGGGCGCTGCCCGCCGCGCTCTGCTACGTGCCGCGGGAGGTGCGGTACAAAATCTGCAAGGACCCCGCCGCCGCCGCCGCCGCCCGCAGCCTGCTCAGCGTCTGGGACAGCCCGGGGCCGGCGCGGGGCGGGAAGCGGGCGGCGCGGACCACCGTGGAGGTGCGGAAGGGCGGCTGCCTCCGCGCCACCGGCGAGGAGTACTGCAACGGCGCCGGGCTCTGGGTCAAGCTCAGCAAGGTAACGGGGGGGGGGGCGGGGGGGGAGGCCGGCGGGGCCCGCGCTGGCCGCGGAGGGGCCCGGCCGTGCCGTGACGGCAGCCGGCGGGGCCCGCAGGAGCAGCTGGAGGAGCAGCGGAGCGGCGGCGAGCTGGAGGAGGGCTGGGTGCTGGCGCGGAGGTTCGGAGAGGGGGGAGATAAGCTGGTCCCAGTTGACTCGGCGGAGAAGATCCAGTGGCAGCACCAGGCGCTCGGGGTGGATTATAAACCCGCGGACAGGTATGGCCACAGCCCGCTGCGCGCCGGGTGGGCACCGGGCGGGAGGAGCGTGTGGCCGGTAGCCACAGAGGACGTGAGACCCAACCACCCCAAATCCCTTGGGCGCATCCAGCACAGCCCCCCGCACCCCCTCCAGCGCAGGGAGGACATATCACAGAATCACAGAATGTTCGGGGTTGGAAGGGACCTCTGTGGGTCATCTAGTCCAACCCCCCTGCCGAAGCAGGGTCACCTACAGCAGGCTGCACAGAACCTTGTCCAGGCGGGTCTTGAATATCTCCAGAGAAGGAGACTCCACAACCTCCCTGGGCAGCCTGTTCCAGTGCTCTGTCACCCTCAGAGGGAAGAAGTTCTTCCTCATGTTCAGACGGAACTTCCTGTGCCTCAGTTTGTGCCCATTGCCCCTTGTCCTGTCAGTGGACACCACTGAAAAGAGTCTGGCCCCATCCTCCTGACACCCACCCTTCAGATATTTATAAACATTTATAAGGTCCCCTCGCAGCCTTCTCCGGGCTGAACAAGCCCAGCTCCCTCAGCCTTTCCTCATAGGACAGATGCTCCAGTCCCCTCACCATCCTCGTAGCTCTCTGCTGGACTCTCTCCAGTAGCTCCTCATCTTTCTGGAACTGGGAAGCCCAGAACTGGACACAGGACTCCAGATGGAGCCTCACTAGGGCAGTGTAGAGGGGAAAATATGCCGAGCCCCCTTGTAGGCTCATCCTGTTTGCTTGCGGCAGCATCTGCACAGGATAAAGATGATGCCCTCAGGCACTCGGGTTTGGGCTGAGTGATTCTGCAGAGGTAATGCAGCCATGAGAGAGCTCGTGTTTGATTTTCATGGCGGAAGGCTGTGTGTAGGGTTGGATTCCCCCTGCTCTGCCCCAGCCTGTTCCCGGGTGCAGGGACGCTTTCATCCCTCCTGCAGCCCCCAGGAGCCATCCCCAGTCCCCCACTGCTGCTGCCTCCGCTTCAGGCTAAGGCAGTAACGCTTGGGCACACTAAGCACTGACCCGTCTTTTCCCTTGTGCGACTCCTCCACTGGTGCTTCTCCAGCTGGGAACAAGTGGTGGACCTGACGTACTCCATGCGCCTGGGAGAGAAGCCCAGACTCGCAGAGCAGGATGAGGCTGCAGTGCAGAAGTTTCGGTATGAGTGCATCTCCTATCCCGAGGGGCAGCCGGACAGGGCCTGGACGTGCCTGCGGGGCTGGGACTGGCTTCAAGGTTGGGCATGGGGAGGATGGGTGCTGTGAGATGCCTTTTACATTGATACCATTCCACACTGCTCAAGGAAAGATGGCCTTTGCTCCACGGAGCATTGGAGCAACTGCGTGGTGCATTCTCACTGGGCTGTGGTGGCCATAAACACCCATTGTGGTGGTGAGATGAAGCCGTGCTATCTGCCTCGGGCAGGGACAGCTGCCCGGCACCATCTCGATGTGGTAACCGTGAGATGCTGCAGCCCATCCAAGCTGGGACACCTGCACAGTGTTGGTGGGCAGGTTTGGGGTGCAGCCTGGTTTCCCCGTCCCGTTAACATGGAGCCCCCCTGCAGGTCCGTGCCCCTGGGCTGGAGCTACGAGTGCGACATGGAGCTGGGGCGCTTCCTGTACGATCACAGCGAGAGGGAGCTGCAGTGTGAGGACCGCACCAAGGAGCACCTCAGCAGCATCGAGGTCTCCTCGCAGGCAGTGCGTAGAGGGGCTTCTCCACAGCTTAAAATCAGTGTGAGGCACATGAGCATCGCCGCAGACCTGGGGAGGAGCTGCCGGTGGCAGCTGTCCCTGCTGCGAGGGGCAGGGGATGGTGGTGGGGTTTTCCTGCTCTAGCGAAGCTGCCGGGAGTTGGGCATCTGGAGCAAAAACCTGTTGTGTCTCTGGGGCACTGCGAGGGGTCCGTGGTTGTGCCCAGCTTACTCTGTGGGAGAGCCACCATCCACCCGCAGCCTAGCAAACCGAGGGGCTGGCCCGGTCCTGGCCTTCTCTGGTCCCATGGGACCTGTCCCAGGGGTGGTCACGGCGTGTCCAAGGATGCTCATCTCCCTCCCTCCGCTCACTGCACTCTTGC
This sequence comes from Opisthocomus hoazin, assembly GCF_030867145.1. Taxonomy (NCBI): domain Eukaryota; kingdom Metazoa; phylum Chordata; class Aves; order Opisthocomiformes; family Opisthocomidae; genus Opisthocomus; species Opisthocomus hoazin. The sequence continues at coordinate 11,722,577 of NC_134419.1, forward strand.
AGGAGGACTGCGGCGCAGCTCATCTGACCGACAACCAGACGCACACCTACTGGGAGAGCAACGGGCCCCCGGGGCAGCACTGGGTGCGGCTCAACATGAAGAAAGGCACCATTGTCAAGTGAGACCTTGGGGTGTCCCCTCCCTGCCGGCGGCTGTGCTGGGGACGGGCAAGGTGCAGGGCAAAGCACCATCTTCCTACCAAACACAGCTTTCCCCAGGCTGCGGCTGGGGACTTGGGGTCAAGGTGGGGGCCAGCTGCTGCTAAATGCACCCCAGGAGCACACAGGCTTGCCCCTAGCCCCAGGACATCTCTGGGGACTTCTCTGTGCCTAGGCAGCTCGGGAGGGTAGGACAACACTGCCCCTTGCTCTTCTCATCCCCAGGAACCTGTGGCTGATGCTGAACAAGCAGGTCAGTTCCTATGCACCCAGGCGGGTGGCTGTGTATGGGGGGCCACCAAACAGGCTGCAGCACCTGGGAACCGTCCTAGTTAAAGAGTGAGTAACAAGTGAGGAACAGCCTGGGTCAGGCTTGGGTCAAACTCCCAAGCTGTCTCTGCGTCCAGAGCAGATGCTATGGAAATGGCTGGGGTCAGTCCTGAGTGACCTGGCACTGAATGGTTGGCTCTCCACGGGTCGGGGTTTCCTGGGTGCCGGCTACCTCTGTCCCCACAAGCGTGATGGTCCCCCACCTCCATGTGCCAGCCAAGTGCCTTCATCTCCACTCCTGCTCCTCATCTGTGCTGTGGCAGCTGGGCTGCAGCGTGATTCCTCCTGCCTGGTGTCTTTGGGGGTCTTTCTGCCTCCTCCCTCTCGCATCTGGGGACACGTGCCGCTGCCGTCACCTTTCTGAACGTCTCTGCCATGCGGTAGCTGAAAAGTCCTGGGGTGCTTCACCTCTCCCTCTTCACCCTGACTCTGCAGCATGCTTCTGGAGGCAGGCAGGAGTTTACACAGAGGTGCAAAGAACTCTTCCCCAAAACTTGCCTGTTTGCCTTTTTTAGTCTGAGGAGTGAGATTTGTCTTTGAAGAAGCACCATGAGACTGCCGAGGTCTCCTTCCTGGTGGCAGGAGCTAGCTTCTCGCTGCGTCTGGGCAGTCGCAGTGGTTTTTCTCCACAAGCCTGTAGATTTTTGACGGGACCTTGCCAAAGGCTGTGGAAACACAAGCAAATCACTTACCAAATTGCTCATCTCCGCAAATCCCTGTTTCCTTCAAAACACGTCACCCTTGCATGACCAGCTCGGCTTGAAGGATGATTGTGCCATTGCGAGATGTGCCAGGACCCCCTGGGAACAGTGACGCACTCTCGGCCATCTCACCCTTCTGTTCTGCTTTGAATTTGTGCTCTTTTCTGGCTCTTTGGATGCGGGTTTCATCTTCTCCAGGACATCTCTGTGCCTCTGACAGCCTCTTCTCTCCGCTCAGTCCCCTCCTGCCGCAGTCCTGGTGAGGTGGGGGGGCTTCTACCATGGGTAGCAGCGTGTCCTTGGCTGGGGAGCCAGAGTGGCCCATGCCTCACCAGCCACCTCACCGGTGTCTGTGCCTCGTGGCTCTGCCATCTACCTCCGTGCTGTGTGCAGGAACAGCTACCAGGATGTCTGCATCCTCGAGGACATGAAGACCCATCTGCAGGTGCTGGAGATCCGCATCCTGGAGTGCCGGGGTGAGCCTGCGCTGGCAGACTGGGGCTGCCAGCCCAGCCCTTCATGCCGTGCCGGCTGCTTTTTGGGGTCCACTGGAGGAAAAGCTGGCGAATGAGCTTCATTTGCGTTGCCGCAGGTCCTGGGGCTCCTTGCCCCCAGTTGCAGCACCCGAGCTGTGCCAGATGCACAGCTGCAGCCACGCACGCAGTGTCACTGTCCTTCCTTTGCAGACCGAGGGTACAATGTCCGCCTGCAAGGGATTAAGATCAACTCATACTGGGAATGGGACCTGGTCCTCAACACTGACATGTTCCAGCCAGCCCAGCTGGTGCGCTACCCTCTCCTGGAAGGGGTGGATGCCGACGTGCTGTACCGGCGGGCCGTGCTCATTCAGAGGTACAGCACAGGGATGGCACCGTCCCTGCAGTGAGCCCGGGCCCCGAGAATAACCATTCTAGCAGTGGGTTGCACGTGTTTTGTTTAAAGTCTGCCAGCTCCTTTCCCATGTGTAGCGGGGGCTTCAGCTTGCTGCTTCCCATCCGAACATGGCTGCTTCCAATGTCTGGGGACCATGGTAGTGGCACAGGAGCACGGCGGTGGCACAGGGCGAGGGGGACCTGCATCACACGGAGTCCCCCACGCCGCTGCCTGCAGGGCAGCCTCAGGCTGGGGTCGGCACTGGCCCCGCAGAGAGACCCCCTGCAGTGACTCAGCCGCGGTGCTGCGGCTTGGGCTGGGCTGCCCTTGTTTGCAGCTTGTTCTCGGGGAGGACAAAATAAAGCGCTTGGCCAGAGGGTGCCGGCTGGGTGCTCCCCTTGGCGTGCCGGTGTCCCTCCGTGGGCTGGGGGAGACCCACGTGCAGGCAGTGCAGAGCCCGGGCTCAGTGCATGCCTGGAGCTGTCTGTGGGGAAATGCCGTGCGTGTATCAGGCTCTGCACATCCACCAAGCCCCTCACATCCTCACGCTGCTCCTCTCTGGTCTCCAGGTTCGTCCAGCTCCTGGACAGTGTCCTACATTACCTGATCCCCCTCTCCGAGGACAGCATTGGCACCTTCAGTGCACTCAGGGTGAGTGTTCGCCAGGCTCCCCTGGGATGGTGCCAGTAGAAGCATCTTGTCAGGGGTTTGGCTGGTTTCCCCAGGGGATGTGGCGTGCCCCCCTTGATCTGACAGGGACAGACCAGCCCAGGGCTTGTGCTGAGAGCTGCTGTGCTGGGCATTGCCGGGGGCATGGAGGAGCTGGGCATCCCATGCGACACCGGGGGCTGTGCTTGGCGAAGGGGAAACAGGGCATGTGGTGGCAGGATGAGACCTCTGACCATCACTGCTCGTCCCCTGCTAGAGCATGAAGCCGTTCCTGCTGCTGTCCAAGCAGAGGGCAGCCCTCATCGCCCACTGTCTCCAGTCCTCGGAGAGCAAACCCCCTCACATCCTGCCAGAGCTGCACATCAACCGGCAGCTGGCCCGCGAGCACCGCGCCAACCCTGCGCTGGACCCCAGCTGCAGGAAGGCCGTCTTCACCCAGGTACGGTCATGCCATGCCCCGCGCCAGGTACCTGCCAGTTCAGCATCCCTTGCCCCAGCTGTGTCTCATCCCCTTTGTGCTCTGCTCCTCTCCAGCTGTACGAAAGCCTCAGACATTGCAAGAACAATGAGCCCCTGGACTACAGGCAGGTCTTCACGTCAGATCTGTGGGGTGTTGCATCCCTGGAGTGGGCTGCGGGGGTATGTCGGGTGCCTCTTTTGGAGGAGGGATGTGCATGGGGCTGTTGTTTCCCCACAGGTGGCCCCTGAGCTTCAGCCAGTGGTGGAAGTGTGAGTTCATCACCGAGGGCATCGTCGACAACGGTGAGAGCTCTCCCCTCCCTCCCCAGGGCTCTGCCCTGGGCTTTCTCATGTTGGGGGGCAGCTCGATGTGTTGTCTGCTGCAGCTGGGTGCCCACACTGTCCTGGCTGCTCCGTGGGAGGCAGCTCCACTCTGCACATGTCGGGTGGTCCCTGCATCTCACCAGGGCCCCAGCACTGCCCCACGGAGAGGGGTTGGCTTGGCCAGAATCTGCGGCTCAGCATCTGGCCCCGGGCACGTCAGGCGTTAACCAGCCTGTGCCCCCATTGCAGGCGGCGGTTTTCGGGACAGCCTGTCAGACGTGTCGGAGGAGCTGTGTCCCAGCTCAGGCGATGTCCCCGTGCCCCTGCCCTTCTTCGTGCGCACCTCCAACCAGGTTTGGCACCCTGCTGTCTGCCTGTCCTGGCCCCGGGGGGGCATCCAGCAGAGCCTGGGGCCTTTTAGGGTGTTAGTCCTATCTTAATGCCTGTAGGGCTGTTGGCTGGGGGGGCTCTGCTTGTACCTGGGTAGTGGAAATCTGCTGGAGGGGTGTAAAGGGCAGGAGAGGCAGGCAGAGGGGTGATGGAGAGGGAGGCTGCAGGGAGGGACTGCACTGGGCTGGTCACATCTGTATCCACAGGTCCTAAGCCTCTCTCCTGCAGGGCAACAGCAGCAGCGACGCCAGGGACATGTATGTCCCCAACCCCTCCTGCAAGGACTTCCCCAAGTACAAGTGGATCGGGCAGCTGATGGGAGCAGCCCTGAGGAGCAACGAGTTTCTGGTGAGTGCAGCAGAGCTTCCCCAGCTGGCGAGGAGGCTTGGTGGGGGCCACTGTGTCTTGGGGAGAGGGGCTGCCCTCAGTTGAAGGAGGGACACACGGAGGATGCACATCTCCGCTCCCTCCGGCAGATCCTGGCTCTTCCGGCGCTGGTGTGGAAGCAGCTGGCAGGGGAGGAGGTCAGCTGGAGCAAGGACTTTGCTGCTGTGGACTTGGAGCTGGTGAGCAGGACTGGGGGTCAGCAGGGCTGTGCTGTGACCCCATAGCTGCTCTGGCTCCACCATGATGGCTTTCGCCCATTGGGGTTGCAGGTGAAGCTGCTGGAGATGCTGGAGAGGGTGGACAGGGAAGCCTTCGAGTTCATTTTTGGCAGAGAGCTGACCTACACAGCAGTGCTGAGTGACCAGCGCATGGTGGAGCTGATCCCCAAAGGCAGCAGCACCGTGGTGCGTTACGAGGACCGCAGGGATTTCATCCACCTGGTGCGGAAGGCTCGGCTGGAGGAGAGCAAGGAGCAGGTAGTGCCATCCACCAGTGCCGGCGTGCTGCAAGGGGACCCTGCTGCTGTGGCAAGCCCTCCGGGTACCTGTGGGGTTGGTGGCTGCGAAAGTGTGTCCCCAAAACCAGCTCCAGGTGGGCGGTTCCTCCCTGCATCCCATGCCCAGGATGTCCATGAGCCCTGGGGACCCCCTTTGGGTTCTGCGGTCCCTGCCCCCAGTGCCCTGGCTGGCTGCCCTGGGCTCAGGCCCGCTGCAGTGACGTGGGACCCCTCGTGTGCCTCTTCCAGATCGCAGCCATGCGTGCCGGGCTGCTCTGTGTGGTGCCCCAGCCTGTGCTGGACCTGCTCACCTGGCAGCAGCTGGAAAAGAAGGTCTGCGGGGACCACGAGATCACGGCAGCCAAACTTCAGACGTTCAGTAAGTGCCAGGGCCAGCCCAAAGCTGCTGCCAGCCCCCAGCGTGGGCAGGGATCCCTCTCAACAATGCTTGTCCTGCGCACACCTCCTGCCCCGCACTGAGTCCCTGGTTGCTGCAAAGCCCACCAGTCCCCACTCTGGTCCCTGTGGTCTTTGCCCACAGCAGGCAGAGGCGAATGGCCAGCCTGCAAACCAGGACACCCATTTCTCCATCCGCCTTTGCGCAGGGTGCCGGCCCCTCTTGGGATGCCGGGGGCTTCCAAGGGCTCACCGAGAGCGGAGGGTCTCCTCCTCTCCTGCCTCCACTCTGGGCTCTCACAGAAGGGCAGGGTGGACGTGTCCTATGTTAATTTGCTTTGCTGGGAGTTTCTAACGAAGCTGTTGTGTATTCTTTGTCGCAGTCAGGTTTGAGGACTTTCCCGCCAATGACACCCGTATCCAGAATTTCTTGGAGGCACTCAAGAACTTCACCAGTGGTGAGCAACCCCAAGCCCTTCCTTGCTCTTCACATGCGGCGGGATGGGCCAGGGGACAGGGTACCCATTGCCCTGCTCCCTGGGGATGCTGAGTGCTTCCATGGGAGTCGGCTGGGGTCATCCCACCTGGCCCTTCCCGGGATGCTGAGAGCATCCCTTAGTTTATCCCCGTGCTCCTGGGATGCTTGTGTAAGGGCAGACCCTGCCATGACAGCAGTGACTGGAGTGCTTCTGTCCTGGTCCCTGGGATCTGAAACCTGTCCTTCTCCCCAGAGGATCTCAGCCGCTTCCTCAAGTTCGTCACTGGCCGGAGTCGCCTCCCAGTTCAGATCACTGTCTACCCAGAAAGGGAAAAGTGAGTCCAACCTGCCTGGGCTGGGGTCCCCGCATGGTGCCAGGGTCTGACTTTCTCCTTTCTCCCAAGCTTGAATGCGCTGGACCTGATGCCAAAGGCCTGCACGTGCTCCTGCATCTTGTTCTTGCCCAGCTATTCCTCGTGAGTTGAGCTAGGGACAGGGGACAGGGATGCTCCCCCCTCCCTGGGGCTGGCACTTGGGGTCCCCTCCCAGGGTCCTGCCCCAGCGGGCGTGGAGAGGAAAGTGTGGAGCTCTTGATGCCCGTCATGGCCGTGACCCAGTTTCCCCCCCAGGGCCAAGGCCTGCGAGGAGCTGCTGCGGTACGCCGTGTACAACTGCATGTCCATCGACACGGACAAGAACCCCTGGGATGAATGAGGCCCCCCAGGCACCCCGTGCCCCGGGCACACCACATTCAATAAAGCTGCAGGGCCCGATCCTGCCGTCCTGCCCCAGGTCCTGTTTGTGTCCGTGCTTCCCCAGGGCTGCGACTGGAGCGTGTGTGGCCAGTACTGCATCTGGGGGGCTGACATGGCGCTGTCTGCTGGGTGCCGCGCCAGTGCGGGGTGGAGAGCGTGGCGTGCAACGTGGGTGCTCTGGGTCCTGTCCCCTCCCTGGACACGGTGCGCGTGGGGAGCGCGTCTGCAAACTGCCCCTCCAGTGCACCCTGTCGCCTGCGCCCCTGCCATCCACCCTGAAAACTGCCCCCCTGCAATACACCCTGCCTGCAGCCCCCCCCAGCACCCTCTGCTTGCAGCCCCCCCCCAGTCCCCCCTGCCTGCAGCCCCCCCCTGCACCGTGCCTGCAACCCCCCCCACACTCTGCCTGTAGCACCCCCCACCACCCTCTGCCTGCAGCCCCCCCAGCACCTTCTGCCTGCAGCACCCCCTGCCTGCAGCCCCCCTAGCACCTTCTGCTTGCAGCCCCCCCCGCCTGCAGCCCCTCCAGCCCCCCCTGCCTGCAGCCCTACCTTCGGCCATCTGGGGGCGCTGTGCCGCCGAGCCCCTCCCGCGGCCGGACAGTGATCCATGACTCGGCGCTCCGCAAGCCCGGGATCCTTCCCTCTGTGTTCTTCTCGCTGCCCTGACCGGGAGGAGCCGATCGCAGCAAGGCGAGGAGGGGGATCGAGCCTATCGGCGCTCTACAGCTGCTGTCGGCTATCGACCCACTCAGTTCTCCGCGCGCGTGCGCAGTGCGCGCCGGCGCCGCCATTGCTGTGCTGTCAGTGAGGCGCTGGGAGCCGGTGGCTGCCGGAGCGGAGGTAACGGCGAGGCGGGGGAGGCCCGGCGCCTCCGCACGGGCCGTGAGGGGAGGCGAGAAGCCGACGCACGCCTCTGAGAAGCGCGGGCGGCTGAAGTTGGGCGAGGCTGAACCGAACCGCTCTTAGCCCGGCTCGGCCTGTCCCGGCCCGGCCCTGCCCGGTTCTGCCGAGGTTGAGTCAGGCCCTGCCCCTGTGGTCCCCCTACAGCATGGAGTTCCAGGCCGTGGTGATGGCGGCGGGAGGCGGTTCCCGTATGACGGACCTGACCTCCAGCATCCCGAAGCCGCTGCTCCCGGTGGGCAACCGGCCCCTGCTCTGGTACCCACTGAACCTCCTGGAGCGTGCCGGCTTCGAAGGTGAGCTGCGACGGTGGCTGGGGGTGCAGGTGGAGACGACGTGCATACCCCGGTCTCTTCAGGCTTCCCATGGCCACCTCTGCCCCTCCTGTTTGTCACACCCCTTTTTCTGATGTCCTGCCGTAGGTGCCTTGTTGATCAGGACAGTTGCCTTAGCAGGAGGTCTCTGCACTGGAGCTATGCTGTTGGCCCATGTCACATCCTTTCCTTAATTCTATGCTGCACCTCCTGTGTCAGCCCCCCCCCCCTTGTCTCCCCTCACCAAGGCTTTTCTCATTTATAGGCTTTTCCCAGCTTTGGTGTCTTTTCCAGTGTTGTCAACCAGGATTCTCTCGTTTCTTTCTCTGAATCATTAATGAGACTGGCGTGAGAAGTGTGTCAGCTCTCTTGGGATATTGCTTGGTTTCTTGTTTCATTCTGGCCTGAGGTTCAGGGTTACTTGCCCTGTCTGAAGCATTTAGTTCTTGTTGCAGCGTGCAGCCCAGCGCTGGGTTTTGGACAGAACAGACTATGCAGGTTGTAATGCTCACCCCTGGGCCTTGTTTCAGAGGAGGGCTCAAATGGTGTTTAGTACATGGTGAGGTTCTTTAGTATTTTCTAGGTTTAGGTTTTTGTTTACCTTTTGAGTCCTGGACCAAATATTTCTGTGGTGTTCACCCTGCTTCTTGTAAAATTTATGTCTCTGTTTTTTCACATTTGTATTTGTTTGTATTTCACATCTGCGTTTCTGCTTCTCGGTTTTTGCTTCTCCTGCATGACTGCGATTATTCTGTTCTCCATCCTGAGACTGTGGCTTTTTTCCCCGAACTGCTGCTTTTTTCTGTGGAGATGTAAAGATCAACTCATGATTATCAACTTTTTTCCCTTGGAATTGTTGTTTGTTGGAATCTGCTTTCTAACGTCTGCTTTCTGTGACTGTTCTCCTCTCTCTTTTTTGCTAGGATTGTACTTTTATCCTGTTATATTGATATCTGGGTAGCTAAAAGCTTCTCTGTAACCAGTATTGTGCTGTGTGTGGCTCTTTAACTATTCGGACATAACCATCTCCACTGGATGCTCTTGACCACTAGTAGGTGGTGTTATGGTCAGGTTTTTCTCCTTCCTCACACATAGCTCTTCAACTTATCTATCACCTATGAAAATTTGAATGTGCAGGGTGGTGTATGCAGCTTCAATAAATAAGCTGCCACCTTCCTGCTCCTCTCTTGTTTCTGCCCCCTGACTGAGCTGTACGTTCCTGTGTTGATACTCCAGTGGCATGAGTTCTCTCCCTGGACTGTAATTTTTATGAAGTGTTGCATGAGGCTTTTGTTCCTCATACTTGTGTATGTTAGTAAGCAGGTGTTCCACAGGCTGATTCACTGCGTCTCTTTTGTCCTAATTGCAAGTGCTTCATCTCTGCTAATATTTAGGAGACCTTTGTCCAGCTCACCAGACTTATGCTGACTGTGTGGGCTTATAGCTTTCACATGACACCGGTTCCTTCTCCATTGGTTACTTGTTTCCCTAATTCAAGGTGTGTTTTCAGTCCCTTTCCCTAGGTTCTTCAGCCTGTTTTGAATCCAAGTTGGCATCCGGTACAGGAGTGGGAGAGGAGCGCTCCCAGATCTCTGGTACCAAACTGCCACACAATTTGCATGTTTACAGTTCCTTCCTCTTTTCTGTTAACAGACTTAGGATGAGTTCAGTTTTGTTTGACACGGATTTATTCTTAGGGAGTTTTCATGTTACCACAGGAGCTTCCTAGACTGAGGGCTGTATTATTTCCCATATTTCTCTATTAAAATTCTGTGTGGAATACGATGTTACAGTGTTGGGGTTTTTTTGGGGATGGGATATTTTAACTTGAGGGTTTGACTCTTGCTTTTCCTTCCAGTTCTTGAGGCCAGGGGAAAAGGTTTCTTGTTTCTGTTTTCTCAGTCTTTTCTTTGCAGAGCTGTTGTTCCCACATTCTTCATTTTGAAAACTATGCTTTCATGCCACTGTTGATATCCTTCAAATATGCATTTACCTTTTCTCTTTTGTAGATGGAATGAGTGGCTGCTCACATATTTCTCCAGTCTCTTGCCAAGTCAGTGCTAAGAAATAGTTTAACCATTGTATTGTAATACTGTGGTTAGTGGCGTTGTCCACAGAGGATTAAACAGGATCGGACTGGGCAAAAGACAAAGCTCGAAAGTGTTGGTGACGTTAATGCAGGGTCACATTGGTCTGTTTGAGGACATACGGTTTGAGATTGCTCACTAATGACAGAAGATGTTTCTGTTCTGTCTTGATAACTCATGCCACTCATGTGTATGTGTCCCTTTCAGCAACAACCTCCACCCGCACAAAGCAGGAGAGATTGTTTACATATTCATTATGAGTTTAATTCTCTTCTTCAAAGTTTCTATTGTCAAAATATCTTGGTTCGTTGCAGAACCCAGTTATGTTACTCAAGCCTTTTGACAGTTCCATCAGCCTTTGTAAATAAAAAGTGAGTGTATCATCCTATTTGTGATTGTTTTTGTTTTTTTCCTCTGCTTGATCTCATCCCACTTTCCTTTGTCCTAGAGGTCATTGTCATTACAAGGAAGGAAATCCAAAAGGTGTTAAATTTGGACACAAAAATGAAGCTGGATTTTGTGTGCATCAGTGACACCATGGACATGGGTACAGCAGATTCACTGAGGCATATTCACCAGAAAATTAAGGTATTACTGTCTTTTATTGAACTTGACTGGAAGACATTTGTTTATAAGAATTTTTTTTTTCATTGTGCTTTAAGAGCTGTCACATGTAATGATATTGCAGGTAATTGAATTTCCTGGTCTTCAGAAGAGCTGAATTTTGTAAAGGTCACCTCCTGGGGGAACTCAAACAAAGACTCTAAATGACTAGAATTGACAGCTAGGAAGACTGGAGCAGATCCAGGTGGGGCACTGGCTGCTTCTTAGTCAGTGTTAGCTTTCTGGTAGGTTAATTAAGAAGTTGTATCTGTTTATACAATTTTTGATGTGGTGTGTGATAGCTGTTGTCCATATGGTGCTTGGGGAAGTAGTTCTGCACAAATGTTCCTTGTCGTCTTAGCTTAGGCAATATGCTGATATGTAAGGAAGTTTATGTTCAGTTCTTGGCCCTGCCATAGGCTTGCCTGCGCCTGTAGGAGAGTGACTGGCTCCGTGCTTCGGTTTTCTGCTTTTCCTGTGCTTTCGCTGGCTTGGTCACATGGTAAGCTCTTCGATAAACAGTGCCCAAATGTGATAAAGGGCTGCTGTTCTAAGAAGAACGCCAGTTTATAGAATTTTAATTCCCAGCTGCACAATTAAAACACTCCCATGTAAGGCAGAAATGCTGCTTGGAGCTCTTACCACGATCTGGGATGGAATTTTGTTTTTGTTGTTGTCATACACTTAAATCTTTCTGATTTATTCCCTGTGTGTTTAGGCCATCTTAGCCAAAACGGCTGTTGAAATAAAGGTTGCAACAGAACATCAATGAACCGTGTAAGTCCTGAGGTGTCATTTTGTCTTCAGGCTCTTTTTGAAGATAATAACTGCAGTATCACAGGCTGTGTACTCCTGAGAGAAGGACTCTAAACAAGACAAGGTGAAACTCTCCAGGTAAATCTGGATGTCTGCATAGTACAGCGAGAGAAATTCTGCGAGGGATTAATGCGCAGGCTAGAATAGTTTAGAGAGTGAAGAGAAGATATAAAAAGGAAAAGCAAAATCAACAAAATCAGTTTAACTTAACATTTCTGTCACGTGCAGAATCACACTCTGTCATAACTCACTTTGGCAGTTTTTGTTAAATACGTGCGTGCAGTAAGGAAATATCTCTGCACTGCAAATTGTGACGCTGGCCTTACAGTTTATTGCCTGACCAGAGCGCTCAGTCTGGGTGTCTGTCTTTTTGGCAATCCAGGCAAGTTTGCTTAGGGGGAGTCCTGGGAGACAACAGTAAAATGTGTGGCGGTAGGAAAATAGACTGTGTCTTCAGAGGCGGCAGTGTCGATATTCTGTTTATTTTTCAGAAAAATGGCTTAGAGAAAATGTGAGGTAGTATTGAAAAACACACAACTTTTCTTCAGTCAACTGCTATGTATGAACAGCAGCAACTGCTTCTGCCCTTTTTATTCTGTGTCTTGCTTGTCTGGCCAGAGAGGACAAAGTGCTCTCTTATTTGAAATAAGCCTATACCAAGTTCTTGAGTAGATTGCTGCACTGTGTATTTTGGAGTCATTCCTCTAGTAACTGCATACCACTGGTACACCTCTTGCAGGGTGTACCCTCTCCTGTGTGATATAGGTGAGAGAACTACAACGTAGAGGTGGCTGAAAAGCTGCTGTATATTGGCTGTGTCTGCGGTGTAGCAGGAGAGGGATCCCGCTGAAGAATGAGTTTCCCTGGTGAAAACAACTGCTGCTTGTGGCCACAGTTTGCTGGCAGGCTTTTTGCCACCGATGCCAAAAATCTGATGAGGAGTTTAAACTGGTTGCTGAAACTTAGTTGTCGCAAATTGAGTTAATTGCCCACAGACAGAAGAGCAAGTATGCTCGGTAAAAACGAGATTACATGGCACAGTATAGACAACTTGCTTGTGTGCAATGCAGGTGACAGGGAGTAAAACCAATATTATAAATGCACGGTAAGAAATATGTCTAAGGGGAGCTAAACTGCTGATTACAAATTCTGAGACATGCATAAATGTCGGACCACTCTAAAGCATAAAATCTCATGACTTGCTGCCTTGTCTAGCATTTGACTGAGGGAGTTCCACTAGCACAGTATTGCTGCAGTTGCAGGCCTTGTTATTGTGTTGCACCTTGGTTAATGAAACTTGATACTTTAAAGACTGGATGTTGAGATTAGATTTACAGAATTACATTCAGTAGTAGCATAAGAATACATAGATGCGAAGCCTGTAAGGGCTGAGGGAGGTTAGTTTGCATTGTTGTTTTATTGTTTTTTTGGTGCTGGCATTTTTGGGGGCAGGTAAGACTGACTGTCTTGGCTCACAGTAACAAGCAGCTGATTCCACCAGTCTTTCCTGGTTGTTCAGAAGTTCATGAGAGCAAAGGAAGCCTGTTCACATTTTTGTTTGCTCTTTGCCCACTCTACATACACAGGATTTTTTGGACATCTTTACTTCAAGAGTTGATACAGCAGATGCGTGCTCTTTGCTGTACTGGAATTCCTCCTGTTATTTTTGGCTGTCTCAGCCTACACCTGATTAAAAAGGTAGCAGCTTCATTGAAGTTTTTATGTTCATTACGAGTCTGAATGTATCCTTTTCTTGGATCTTTCACACAATAAAGATATTATGCGAAGCTTGATTCCTAAAGGTACCTGCTTGAGAAGTAATGAACGACAGAACTTGGTCCCATAAGTTCCGCTTTCTGGGTTGCTAGGCCTGGGTGTCGGTCTGGCCTGTTCTTTACTAGTAGTTCTTTAATTGACTTATGTAGTGGGTTGTTTCATTATTTAAACATTAAATTCTGGGGTCGTAATAGCTAACACCATTAGCCTGTTTGTCTTCGCAACTCTGCAACTGAGAACTGAGGCTTAACGAGGTTAAGTAATTTACCTAGGATCATTAAAGAGATTTGTAACAGCACTGGAAACTGGACATGTGTCTCAAATCTGTCATGGATTCATGCCTAAGATCATCTTTCTGTACTGGGTGTGTATTGCATACTGTGTTTCCCCACCTTGAAAAAGCCAGCAGGATGAGACATTAAACACAAGATGAAGCTGTTTTAAATGGAAAGTACAGAAACAGAAACTTCAGTAGAGCTGCAGTCCAATTTCTGAATCACAAGTGTTATGTTTTTTTCGGTGTGTGCTGGATTTCGACTTTAAAAAGGTCCTCAATTTGGGAATGCTTTGGTCTAAATGTACGTAACTGAAAAATGATTTTGCAGCATATGAAGTAAATACTGATAAGGAACTTCTTTTTGCCTGTGTTCATATTATTTTTTGACTTGGTAATATAACACTTATCAATGTTTTACACTAAGTCCAGCACTTAAAATGATGTTGTTAAAAAGCAAAAAGTGGACATAGGAGTTTATTAAGCGTTTTGTTTTATACAGGGATATGAAAACAGTTTGTTTAAGAACTTTGTGACAATTATTGATCAGATCCTTGAATTGTTGCCCTGTGGACAATCCCAGCATGTCCCTAGCATGCTGTTGGTTTCAGGATCCCGCTATAGTCTGTGTGCCTTACGGCAGTTTCCATGGCTAGCATTTTAATGTCCAGTCTTTGTTTTTTGATATACTTGTAATATCACTATCAGTTTTATTCTTTTGGCCGTTTAAGTTCCTAGTTTTCTACTCATCTTTTGCAAGATTGATAGTGAATGGCTTTTCAAAATATGAAAACGAAAGTGAAGCTGCAAAGGCTTAATTCTTTTCTCATTTATATGTAGGATTGAAAATAGTAGAACATAGACTGTGTAGACTCACAGTTGATGGGGTACTAATGCTCTTGTTAAAACCACAGCTGTGCCACCATAGGAGTGTTTACAGGTCTCTCTCACCTCGTGATCTGTGCTGGTGAGACAGATCTCTATCACCTCATGGTCTATTGTAAATAGAGAAACAAGCCAGCCTTCCATGCCTGTAGGTTTGGATTGATGAGCTTCCCTGGTCATGAAGAGTGAAGAGAGCTCCCCTGTTCCAGATGGGGCCTTGGCAAGAGCATGGTAGATAGAGGAATTGAATGTATTTTGGAAGATGATGTTCTGCTTCTGTAGCGAAGTAAATTAATTACAGGAACATTGATTTTATTTATTTATTTTTAATGCCTTCTGACTTCAGTTTTCTTTCAGTTGTTCACATATGCAGTTATACTGCAGTTACACTGTTACAGAGTAATTCTGAAGTGATTTGCGTAGTGTGAACTTCAATATGCTTTGAGTTATTGTCTTACCTGCAGCATGGGAGTGAGACAGGTACAGCAAGATTTAGAGGACACAAAAAGAGGCACTACCATGGATTTCTTCAACTGCGTGTCCGTGAGCATTTGAAAAGCTGTGCAAAGTAGTGGAAAAAACCTTTCACTAAATCTCTTGAAGACAGCGAAGATAAACCAAGCAACTTTGATGGCTTAGAACAAGCAATGAATCAAGCAATTATATCCTTAGATTCCAAATCCATTAAAGCGTACTCTTTTGCAATTTATCCAATCCAATATCTTTTGTGTTGAACTTCTAAAATATTGCTGTATGTTCATGTCTGTTTTCAAGAATCATTGTCAATAATTACTCTGAAACTTCAGAAAATTATTTTTATAGATTAAATAAGAAAGTCAGCTCTCTGTAAGTCTGTAATAGGTAAATACCACCTCATTCAATGTACATTAGTAAAAGCAGACTGTGAGCTCTTTAGGGCAGAGCTTATGCTTTCCTTTGTCTCTGAAGGGTATATGTTTTAGTTTCCCGCTTTGGTTGGAGCCATGTTGCTATTGTCTTAATCTGTTATTTGCATTAAAGAATATTCTTGACCTGTTAGGGAATGCTTGAAATAAAAAAAAAAATAGTTAGTTTAGGTGTAAAAAATTATTTTTATATGAAATGTAAATCAAACTCTCTCCTTCATGAAAACTCATTTTCCACATCCATTTTTTGCCTGTCACTTTCTGACCCTGCTTTCTTAAAATATCTTTCCTACTTCATCAGTCACTTAGGCTGTTACTGGTCACTGTTTCATCCATTACAGGCGTGGGAGGCACGTAGCCTTTGCATGCCTTGCTAAGGAGCCTGTAGAATTTGTAAGGGGGAAGAAGAAATAATTTTTTTCTTAAAGTTTACCCTTTAGAGAATCTGACTCTTCATTAGGGACAAATGAGCAAACAATTTAGATGTAATGATGGCTTAATCCAGCCTTGAGCATGAACAGCTGAACACCTCTTCCATAGATGATGAGAAAACACCAAACTTGCTCTGGATTTGTCTTTTTTTGATTTTCATCACATGTGGCACTTCAAGAATAAGGGTTTTTTAAGTGAGTTCAGTATTTAGTGTTTTTAATACAACAGTATGTTCAGCATGCTGTGGTAAACTAAGGGTGATGTTACAGGTGTGACAGAGCAGGTGCTAAGGTGTAATTTGATAACTTCCATATTCCTGTTTTTATTTATTTTTATTTAGCATCCAAAGCTTGCTAAACTGCCTGAAGCAGTATGGAAGGGGGTTTCTGTAAGAGGTGTGGTTTTTCTTATTTTAAAATCATGTATAATTGCTTTCTTCTCAATAACTATCACTAGTCCTTGTTTCTGGTTTTCATTGATAAGCAGCACTGGCTGGAGCATTCAGATTAGTTCAGTCTGAATAATAGGGAAATTAGTAAGAGTCTTGACAGTTTTGGTGGTGATATCTGATACACTTCCTAGCAGGGGAAGAGATGCAAGTGCTGTCTGCTGCATGCTGTGGTAGGAGATGATGCAGTTTTGTTTTGTAGGCAGCTCGTCTTTCAGTGGTGTTTGTGTTCGGGGGGGTTTTTCCCCATAATTGTGGGCAATAGACTGCCCTTCTAAAAGTTAACTTATTTTGATGTATCTTGAAATTTTATGTAATGGAATCCCCTGGCTCACTTATGGAGGCTTTTCCTCTCTATCTGGTGTTAGTGGACACGCTTTTCTTAAGTCACAATGTAAAGTTTTCTGGTGCGTCCATCCGGGCATTTCAGTGGGGTTCTTCCATTCAATATGTTGGTCTGTGACTTCTTCAGTCCAGATTTATGTCTTCATTTATTTGAATTCTACTGTGATTCTTAAACGCCTTCACTTGCAGTTTAGTAGACCTCCTTTGGGTGATTCACAGGACCAGCATGCAAAATACAGCACAGTAACAGTGTCAAGACATTGATTGGTAACACAGAACTCATGATTTTGGGGATTAGTAACAAGAAATTGTAATAGGAGCTAGCAAGATTAAATTGCAATGTCTCAGAATGTACTAGTTGAAGTAGCGTGATGGCGAGCAGCCACTCTGATAGAGGGAGGAAAGGTAAACGCAAGACTAGAATGTATTAGCTAAAGTATTTTTTATGGTAGAGGTGAGAAATTAATACTATTGCCTAAGGCAATGGGAGGATTTTTTTGCCTGGAATACTGCACAGGCGTGGAACTCAAATGCATCAAATGTGGAACTCAGATGCATCAAATGTGGAACAAACACCAGAACAGGAGATAAGATATTCAGAGAGGAATATAAATGGATTTAAATTTGCTATGAGAAAATGTAGGCTGAAAATTACAGCAAAGTTTTAACTGGAGCAGAATAGGATTGTCAAAAGTCTTCCAGAAAGAATAATCAAGACAAAAATCCCCTAACTTTATACTAGAGAGCGGAGCTCATTTTTTGTTGTGTTTTTATTTGTTGGTTGGTTGTTTTTTTTAAATAAACTAGGAAAGTGACACCTAGAATGGCAGGAGGCTAAACTCTGACTTAGGAAACCCCTTTGAGAACTGTGTTTCTGTGAACTTCTGCTTGTACCATTCATCAAACTCCTGCAGACCTTTTTGTGGGTTGTAGATTGTTGTTGATGAAAAATAACAAAAAGGCAGGGGGTGTCACTGTAGTTTGCAAATGAGTTCCTCTGGAATTTAGGCATTTCTAGTATTTGACCATTTTTTTTCCTAGCCAAATTTTACCAGACCCACGCAGCTGCTGGCTGACGCCACCTCCCAGGCCGGGGCCTCTCCGGGAAGCAGGCTGAGAAACCTGGTGAAATCGTGTATCTGTGTTTCAGGCTGAAGCAGGAGGTGGATTGGGTGTGCCTGGATCAGGCATTTGTCGTCACTGAGTCTATATTATTTTCATGTTCTGTTAAGCATTTCTCTCCCTCGTGTCACTCAACTATACTCCAGCCAGTGATTAAAATGTTGCATTCCAGCAGAGTAACAGCAATGGAACAATTTCACATTTTCTTTCCTTGATGAGCCTTTAGTTGTGTTAATGGAAGCCCTGACTAATATGGTGTGAATTAATCAGCATGTCTTCTGCTGCTATCACTGCTGAGTGCTTGCATGTGAAATGTTTCATCTCAGGTGGTCCACCTGGTTTTCTCAGTTTCAGAAAGTGAGATTTGAAAGTAATACAGCTCTTAAAAAGTAAAGCAAAACAAAAACCGTAAAAAGCTACCAAAAAGAAGAAGAAAAACCAACTTTCTTTGAACAAATAAACAAAGATTGAAACTCCAGATTCACTTGGTATGTGCATCTTTGGGAGCCATGTTGTGGAAAGTGTGATGTCATGGTGGTGGTCTGTATGCTGCTGAGGGTTACTGATCCGTGGAGTCTTGGACGGCATGGCTAAGCGCTTCGCTTCCTCTGTTGAAAAATCTCCTTTCCAAACACATGATGTAAGTGAGCTTGCTGTAACGGCTCGAAGGTGGAATCTGAATCCTTTTGGTACAGCTGAACAGAGTTTGGTGAGCATGGAAAGAAAAACTTCAGTCCTCATAATATATAGTTATATATTTTTTGTACTGTCAGTGGAAATAAAAAACCCAAATGAAATTCATTTGTAAGATACAAGGTCTCTCTTTCTATATGAGCAAGATTTAACTAAATATTGTCTTCATGTATTTTGAAGTAGTAAAAAGAACTTGGTCATTTTTTTCCTGCAGATCTGACAGAAAATACTGTTTACCTGAGTGTCTAAAATGCAAATAAAAGTTGCTGTCTTGCCATGCTTTTCTGATTCTGCCGTTCACGATGTTGTTAGTGCTGTGTGGGAAAAGCAGATGTAGCAGATGGCAGCTCACAGGGTACGTAGCATCTTGTTTCCTTCTCCGCCTCTGATTGAAAGCTGTCACCACTGAGGCGCTAGGCAAAGTTTATTACGGATTGCATGCCCAAGTCCTATTCCCGAAGCACAGCTGACTGTCTTAGTAGAAAGCAGCTCTACTGGCAGGTGCTCAGGCTGGCGATGTTGCTGGGGGGAATGATACAGCGCTGCCTGACTGTGTGCTTGATGAATGTGTTCAGGACCTTGCTCTGATCCTTATTTTTCCTGGCAGGGTAAGAGTTAGGGAATTCAACAGTTGTTGTTCTTTTTTTTCTTTTTTTTTTTTTTTTTAAAGTTACTCAGCTTTAGAAGAATGTAGCTAATTAATTATTTTGCTGCCAGGGTTTACCATGGATCAGGGTTAAAACACCAGAAGTTTGAATGAGGCAATTAGCTCTGAAGGTTAGGATTAAGGGTGGTTATTAGAGCTTTTGCTGTTCTGCACATGGAAGGCACCCTCTTTAGCCGACAGTTCTACACACAGGCAGAAAATATGTGGAGACCTCAGGTGTTTTACAAGAAGAGTCATTGACAGACCTGAGATGCCTGTCAGTTTTAATTGTTGCGTCTCCCATTGCATGTCTTTATCATTTTCATGCTCCTGGCAACTTGAGGCCTGTGCTCATTACGTTAACCAATACCTCTTGTTTCCATGTAGAAGTTAATTGTCAGCATTTCTCCTGTGTTACAGTGTATGTTTTCATTTAGACCCTATATGATTTCTGATGAGTTACACGAATTCAGCCTGTTCTAGCTGCAGACATGCTAAGCTCTTTGCACAGGTATATAGCTGAAAAGATTTGTTTAAAAGTGCCCTGGTAAAAATCTTTTCCTGTTTGGTATGAGCTACTACTAGTTTTCATTTGCTGGGAGTAAATAGAAGTCAGTGTTCATTTTTGTCAATCATTGCTTGTTTTCCCAATTTAGTGTATATACAATCGTCTTGTGTAAATAACTTACTGTGCTATGCGTTGAGGGAAAATTACAGCTTCAGTAAAGGTAATCTCAAAAAACATTTTAGACTTTTGGTCTCTAGCAACACTCTCATGGGCATATGAATGCAAAGAAGAATTAAACGTCCTTATTATCATCTCATTATCAGACATAGGAAGCCTTTTACATTAATAATCAAACTCAAGTTTACAGTTTTCAAAAGTCGTTCTATGACAAATGTTCAAAGAAGTGAAAAGTCAATGTGAAATGAATTTGTGCATCTTTATTTCCAAAGAGAGAGTAAGATATTAAGAGTGTGGAGGAAAAAGTCGGTGTCCTCCAGCTGCCATCTTTGCTTGGTGCTGTCAGTGGAGGGGCCAAAGCCCTGTGCTGTATATGACCCTTGAGAAAGTAACTGTCCCCATGCCTGGAAGAGGGTGTGAAGGCATTGCTGATGTCAGTGTGACCCTTGGAGTCCACAGAGATGGAGCTGCTTAGGGATCTCTTTGGTGTTCCTTGATGATGTCCTTGTTTTGAATGTTAAGTCATCATTTAGTGTGATGTTTTAATAATTTTTGGCATGTAATTTGCAATGTCCTTGGCCTTTCCCCGTAAGACCCAACTCCTCCCTGGCTTCAAATAGGGTGAGACTTGCAAGGAGACGTTCACTGATTATTTGCACTTTTTTCTGGACTAACATTCCTTCCCTGCTGTCTGAAGCCTTTTTGCTTTGTTTCTAACCTGCATGATTTCAACGTGTGTATTTTCCCCATGTTTGGATCTTGACAGCCCTTCTCTCATTGGAGCTGGGGCATTTCATGGCAATTGTGGGCTGCACAGCTGTCGCGGTTACCCTGCTTCAGGTGACAGCCCTTAGTGAGCATTCATCCTTTGAAACAGAAAATTGAATTGATTAGATCACACACAGTTGTGTGTGTTAACCTAAGTACAGAGTTCTAGTTATTGGAGAATGCGGGAGGGAGTAGATGCCGAACTTCAAGCCATGCGGTTACTGTGCTAAAGAGGTTTCTTCGCTGTGTCTCTTTTGCAGCCTGGTACAGTAGTGTAACACTGATAATAGGAAGGTGGTGCTGTGAACAGCCCAGGCTATCCCAGAGGCTGTCACTTTGCTCAGCACTATTTTTCTGTCATTGCTGAATTTGGTGAAAGCCATGGTGAAGATCAGTGGACTGCAGGATGCCTGGAATTTAATTTTGCATTTTTGCCATGTTATGTAGTTTTTCTTTTTTTCTTGGTTTCGTGCTGAAAGGGGAAAAACAACTGCGTATTCAGATTTTCTTGAAGCAAATGTAAGCGTTCTTCTATAGTATAAATTCTGTTAGCTGCTTTGGGAAGATGGTGACAATTCTGGATGTAGACTAGTAGTGCTGGAAAAAGCAGTGGAGGTCTTGAAGTTTTCGTAACGTGTTTCTTACAACACCTGTTGCTGCAGACCAAATATCACTGGAAAAATTGGAGAGGTGCTAGAGGAGAAAATAGCGTCGCACAGAGGATAGTATAGGAATCTACGGTTCAAAACAGTACTTTTATCCAACATAGTAATTTGTTTGTACAGGAAAAACCACTTGAACAGAGCTAATCAGGTTTCATGCATGTGGATACTCAGACTCAGTTCAGTGCAGGCTAGTGTGAAGCGGCCGTGCCACAGACCTGTGCTTCACAGTCACTGGTTCTGTTGAGCCTCTGCTTTGTGGAGCAGATTAGCATTTGGGTTTTCTGCAGTGACTTGGGTTGACCTTGGAAGGAGTTGCACACTATTTTTTTAATTTAAGATCATGCTGATACTAGCTCTGGGATGGCAGAAGGATTCCTGAGGACACATGTTGTATATGTCTTGATTTTCATTTATAGTCTGGTTTGAGACTGCAAGGAACCATTATGATCCTCTAGGCTGTAAGGGAATTTGCACACAGTAATTAGGTCTGTTAGCCCCAAAACTTATAGATGACTTAGTGAATGTGTTTCTGAAAGATAGCAAGTCTTTATTCATGCATTCTAGTAGATGAGAAGTCTATTATATCCTTTGGTATTTTATTCCAGATTGTATTTATTCTCCCTCTTAAAACACTTTGCCTTTTAATTCTATGTTGAACACTAATTTCTAGCTACTGAACCCAGTCATGCTTGTTTTTTGTTGTGTTGCTGCAAGATCTTCTGCTCTTTAGGTAATTGTGGGCTGTGGGCAAAGGCCTTCTTTTTCTTCAATAAGTTGAGCCGGTTGAGCTCCATTAGGACTACTTTTTATTATTATTGTTTGTATGACTACAGCACCTGACTGCCTAAGGCTCTGCTTACATGAAGTGTTAAGCCTGGGCTTGGGCTCTGGGCTTTGGCAGCAAGCCTGCTGCGCTGCTGCTGTTGAGATTGAAGCCCGACTGTGGTGTTCTCCTTGCTGTTCATGTGAGGCAGAGTCCAAGATCAGCTGCGCAGCAGGTCTGGTAGTGCTGCCGTCCAGGTAGGTAGTCCTGGAAACCTGCCTTCCAGGAATAGGAGTGGCGAGGAGAGCACCGTTTGTTTCTGGAGTTCTGCTGCCTGTGTAGAAGGGATCTGTTCATGCAGTGTGTTGAGCCAGTGGGGAATTCAGCTTGCCAGGCTCACCCTCTGTGAAATGGTGAATTCAGGGCCTGGGTTATGGGGTGCTTCCCTGAGCTTTAGCACACATGGTTCTCAGGGGTGACGCTGCACGCTTTCTGAATGCCTTTAGATGGGAGAAAAAGTCTTCTCTATTGCATGCTTAGCATCTGGACATAAGCCCAGGAGATGATGCCTGACCTCAGACAAATGAGACAGTCTAGTGAAACAGGATAATACGTGTCAGTGTATCAGTCTGGTGCCCCAGCATAGTGATAGCCTGATAATTGCCAGTTTTCTATAAGTGTAAGGGTAGCAGATTTATTCAAAAAAAAAAAAAAAAAGACAGCAGAGCCTAAACCCACATCCTTTAAAAGATTCAAGTAGGTAATAGATCTGGCATCCTTTATTGATGTAAGGCAGAAGTACACTTGGTAAGTGAATGGTGAGTGGAAGAGATAGGCTACTAAAAGGAGGGTAAACAACCTGTGCTTGATGTGGCAGAAAATGGAACCAGTGAAGAAGGGTGACACAGTTGGAGGAGAAAGCTGGGAAAATGATTTCTGGAGTGCCGAGTGAGTAGGACAAAATTGCATTAGTCGGAACCAGAGGAGAATGTGGATTGCGAAGCTTATATTCCAGACCAGAAGGTTTACTGTTCAGTGTCATAGTATCAAAGCTCTGCTTTGAAAACATTCTTAATAAGCTTATGAACTTGTGTTCA
Source organism: Opisthocomus hoazin (assembly GCF_030867145.1). Lineage (NCBI taxonomy): Eukaryota > Metazoa > Chordata > Aves > Opisthocomiformes > Opisthocomidae > Opisthocomus > Opisthocomus hoazin. Next base: position 11,745,219 of record NC_134419.1, read on the forward strand.
TCTCTAGACTTCTGCTTTTGGTTGCTGATAACTGTAAATTACCCTTTTCCAACCCCATGTATCAGTTTGAGCAATAGGTAACGAGACTTCCTCCTGGGAGGAGACAGGATGCCTTCCGGGCTTGAATATCTTTCCTGTTCCTAGCTTATATGTATGCAAATTAAAAAATACTGATTTTGGATGGTAGATCTTGAGATGCAAAGATAACCTAAAATGGTATTTTCATTGTATGATCCCATCTGATACAGCACATAGGATGAGCCGTATGGTGGGGCCAGGGTTCAGTCTCCTCCCCAGCTTCTGGCATCTGTCTTCCAGCTTTCTTTGAGAAGATAAACAGTGATGCTGACAGGTTACGTATGTGAAGGCATTCACATTGCCTTAAGATACCCTCACCTGATGAATTCAGGGCCATCCAAGAAATTAGAAGAGACTCCCTTGGCTCCCGTATTAGACTTTCCTGTTTCCTTTTTTCTTCCTTTTTTTTTTTTTAATAAAAAACCCTCTTTCATGTTACAAACTGTCTTACCAAAAAAAAAAAAAAAAGTTTCTTCCATCTTTTGATGAGGAGAGGTTGCTGCTGGATTTCAGATTGAGGGACATCCTGTGCCTCCACTGCCCTCTGTCCTTAGAAGAGTTACGAAGATGCGGGTCCACAGCAAACTTGCTGCTGCGGGGTGAGTGCACAGTAGGTAAATGGTTCATGTCTGCTAACAAAGTACTAAATAATGATTTTCTTCTGAATCTTGCTATCAAGGACATTACAAAAGCAGAGTGGGAATTCCCAGCCAAAGGCAGCCATTTCAGTTGGTAGCTAACAAGATCCCACAGACATGAAAAAATAAATGAGGTTCCCTGCTCCAGTTAGTTACAGCAACAGCAGTAGAGCTTCAAAGAGGTCACAGGTGTGGAAATTGGAGGACTCTTAATGGAGGCTGAGATAAAAAGGGATTTTCTGAAGCCTTGGATGTAAGCTTCTGATCTGAAGAGTGGTGAGTAATGCAATTGCTAGGAGGTATCTCTGGCTTTGCCTGGAGCATGCTAACAAGCGATCAAAATGCTTGCCCACAGCCAAACTGTTCTTTCTCTTTCCACTCTTTAGAATAATAAAAGCATTGCACACAAACCCCACTGTTAATGCAACATGTGGGTGAAGTTCCAGGCTATTGTGTACAAAACTCTCAGTCTTAATTCCAGCCGAAATTATAACTTGTTCCTCTCTCCCCTGTTGTATGGTGACACCGCAGGAAGTGATGCAAAGTTCTCTGGTTTTGCATGTATCAACTTTGGCTGAGTGTAGGAATAGAGTCCATCTAATCGAATTTTTTTTTCTTTTCCTGTCAAAGTCTCAGCTGTAATACTGTGCAGTTGGAAACTTTTTGCATTTAACTTCAATGTTTTGTCTGTCTTCATTTCTGTTAGGAGCTGGTTTTACAGCTTGTGAGTATTTTTCTGCTTTTCTGTTTATAATGCAATCTGACATTTGTTTTCCTCTTTCTCTTGAGGCTGATTTTGTTCAAATTAGAGATTTCCTTGCAACACGTGTTTTCTCATTTTCTAGTCTGCAATTTTTGAGGCCCGCAGCAGTTTAGGCTATGAGGTCCTGCCCTTGTCTATACTTGATAGAAAAAGCATAGTGAATACCACTAAAAAATCATAATTTGCTGCCAGCTATCTGTGGTAACCTTGATATCTCCTGTTTGAGCAGAAGGGATCCAGCAATTATTGCTGAATGTAAAAGAGGTTTTTAGCTTTGCCTTTGTATGCAGGGTGTGACAAAGTCCAAGGCTTTTTATTTATGCTGTTATATTACACCATATAATTGCATCCATCTTTTGATGTGTGGTATGAATTAGTTCCATTGAAAGCATGTTTTCTATTTTTAAATCAGTTGTCTTGAACTGAGTTCTTGAAACACTCTGTCTTTTGGTCTTCTTTTTGTGTAGATTTTCCATATTGTGCTGGGTTTAATATAATTGTTGACATGTTGGTTTTGAGGTTTTTTTCTTTTCTTTATTCTGTTTTGTATAAATCTCTTGATGTTTTGTGTTACAGTGTTGTATTTATCCAGACTGAGTGTGTAGGTTATCTCATGAAATCTGAGCATCTCACAGTTTGGAAATGTGTGATGGTGAAGTGCTGTTAGCTAGCATTAGAAGGGGACAGCGGAGATCTGGAGGCCTTAAGTGCTGTGTTTCCATACTTGGCTTGACTGAACAGTCTGTATTCAGCAGTGGCTAGACTGGAAGCCCGGGGCTCCATTCAGGGTCAGCTGGGACAGAGAAACATCTCCTTGAAACTTGGATCAAAGGTGGAATGGTCTCTGCAGGACCTTGTTTGTCTGCATTGATTAGCAAGCAAGTCTAAATTCTGAATTTGAATGCCTAAATTGCAAATCTGAGGTTAAATTGAATTACTGAGTCCCAAGTGTCTCTTCCAAGGAGTCTCATATTCTCCTTGTCTTTTCTGTGGCTCTTGTGATGCTCACAAAAAACGTGAGCTGTGCTACCAGCAAGCTAGGAGTGCTGTCCCTATACCTGAGTAGCACTGCACTGTTTCCTTGTGTTCCCCAGCCCAGAGTCGTGTGCTGTTCTCTTTTACTGCGCTTGATGTCTGGTCTGTAGCAGCCTCTGGGACAGAGTCCTGGTCTGCGACAAGGGCTCCTCTGTGTCATAGAAGTAGTAAACAAAATGGCACATAACAAGTTTGGCAGAGCAGGAAAATGCCAGAAATTCCAAGCATTTGTTTCATGCTTCATCCGTTAGATGGTCCTCCTTGAGTTAAAGGCCCTTGCCTTGTCCTTTCCATGGTTGTAATGGGGGTTGGGAGTGCATTTGTGCATGCGTTTTGCTTCCTTTGCAGTGGTTCTGCTTGGGATGTGTGCTTGCTGGGTTTTTTTAATCAGTTCATGTTGATTCTTATCGAGTGTTTGTATAATAGTTTGGGGTTGATGTAATCATTGTTACATGTATTTCATTAAGAGATGTATGTGTGTGCGTACTTAGGTGTTTGCATAATTCATGAAGTCAAGTATGTTCACATACCCTTTGTTAGCACATGAGCGCATGCAGTAAGTACGTACTTCTTTGTATCAGTGGCTCACGGAGAAAGGTGCACTGTATTTATTTGGCATGTATATATGTAAAAGACCCACAAGTTCTACCATTTATTTTCTTTCTTCTACACCCACCCTAAAAACGTAAAGAAAAACACACACTTCTGCTAGGGTTCTAGGATAGTTTATTTTTTCATTCAGCCATTAGTTTATTCGTTCAGGAGTTGTACACTGGAAAAAAAGTGCATCCATTAGACAGTGAGGGCTTTATTTATGAGGGGGATGGTGTTTCAAAGGGGAGGCTGTCAAGTCCCAAAAGAGCCTTTCATGGTGTATTCTCAGCGTGCTTCTGAGGCCACTGCTCTGCTCATCAGGAGGAGAGGCAGAAATGTGGGCTTTACAGAGCAACTGTGTGTTTCACTGGTCCCTGCGCTCACTGACGTTTATTTACATATTGGGAGAGTAAATGGGTAGAACAGATGGCAACCAGACATTTGGTGGTTCTGTTCCCGTATGCTCCTCAGGGGTCTTGCATTCAGGTTTTGCAAAAAGCTTGTCCTATAGTGAGGAGAAGAAACCCAGGAGCCTGTTCACAACTATGAAACGCTTCTTGGGTTTTTGCTATAGTGACAGATTAAAGCATTTAGTAAAATGTGAAATAATTACAAGGTTTGTTTTACAAGTCCAGATACTTGTTCCTTAGGATACGTCCATTGCTGTGTCTGTCTCTGTCTTTTTATTATTATTTCTTGCTTTCACCACTGGAGTGAATGCATTTAGATCTGAAGCCAGAAATCTCTTCCTTCTACAAACTGAGTTTGAAAAGTGCAGGTCTATTTATATGGATCTTGGATACCTTTTGGCCTTTTCTACAAATACTGTAACTCATTTGTGCTCTTGTAAAAAACGGAATATCTGAAAATTTTGCAGGATTTTCCAAGATACTTAATAAGTGTTTCTTCACTGTTTACAGTTGTGAAGCAAGAGACTTACTCCCATACCAAGCTGATTTTTTTTCTTGCTTTCTTTGTACACAATAGAATGTTGGAGCAGGGCTGCTCCAGAGTGGTAGACAACTTGCTTTGGTGGTTTGGGTTGTTTGGGATTTTTTTGTGTGTGCATGTTGTTTGTTTTAGAGAAGTGATAATTGAAACACTTTTCCTGGGCAAAACTGTATTATAAAATACACATTTTCAAAATGTGTTAAAAGGGGAGATGCAAGTCAGGTTTTGAATGTATAAAATTCTTAACCTGCACGTTGTTCCGTCCTGTAAAGCAGCCAGGTGTTTCTCAGTAAAATAGGGAGAAATCAAACGAAAATTGAAGAGTTTGACCTCTTGCACAGCATGCCAGATCAGCAGCTCTAACAGTTTGTGACGTGATGAATTCCAATGACTTATTGGTAAACACATGAAAAGTTAGTCTCACCTACAATGGGGAATCTCCTAGTATTAGATAAAGTCTGTAGATCAGACCTTTCTATAATAAACCTTTCTGTAATAAAAGGTCAATGCTGAACTAGTTCGCTTTGAACCAAGGTAGTTTTCAAAAGTAAAAGTAGACTCACTGATCCTCCATGAGTTAATTGTCTCAGATTTTACCAAGTATTTTCTAGTGCCCTTCTTATTAAATAATGTCTTTTTAAAAGACAAAACTAGGAAGCCATGCCATGCTCTCCAGGGAAGCTTGCCATAGTAAATGGTAGCACAGAAAGTGAAAATTGTAAATGTCAAGAAAGAAACATTATCTTCTTGAGACACATTTAGAAGGTTGATCATTAGCAAAAAATAAAGTAGAAACTTGCTACTTTTCTGTAGGCCATGCTGCACAAATATTATGTTAGGATTATTTTAAATGAAGATAATTGCCAAACTAGTAGATTTTTGGCACTGTATTCCACAACCCACTTGGAATACAGAAAATTGCTTCTAAGTAAGAATTTTTAGCAAGAGTATATTGATAGTATGCGTGGTAAATGAAGCTGCTACGTCACGCTCAATATGTGACAATGTTTCTGTGATATACGCAGCAGTTCTCTTAAATACTTTGTAAGGCACTTTAAAATCCTTTGAGATCAAAATTAAATACAAGCCTGTTATTAAACAGGACCTAACTTCCTATTTTTTTTTACATGGGATATTGCTGGTTTTAGGAAATGTATTTCTAAACCGAGCCCACCATCGCAGTGCAATTACTGAGTAAATCACATCCTAGATAGTCTTTGCCCCCCCCCCCGATAAAATAACATAGTTTAAATATCTTTTCCAGTGGTTTGTAGCCAGATGCAAAGTCAGCTAAAAAAGATTTATTGAGAAAGATTTCTTTTCTATATCATTATCCAACTAAAAGTAGTTGCTGTAAATACTGCAGAATTTCATGGCAGTCTTGAAAGCTATGGCTTCTCTGTTGCGATTCCTTCCCTTGGGAGGAGATGATGGCAGTTTAGATGGTCACATAGTCTTTATGGTCCAGAGCTGGGTAAGCATTAACCAGATAACTAATTCAGTAACAGCATGACTCAAGAAAAGTGAACTGCTAAAAAACAGTAATTATTTTTGGCAGAATGTGGCAGACCCTCTGTTTTTTCAATTTAAAAAAAAAAAAGAAGAAAAGAAAAAGAAGTTGCGGGTGTATTTGTTGTTGAGTCCCCATATGCTAATCCACGTGTGCTCATTTGTATCTCTGAAGGGTTTGTGGTTTTTTTTCTTCTTTGACAGACTGATGTCTTGGTGTTGAGCTGCGATCTGATCACAGATGTTGATTTATATAAAGTTGTGGATCTCTTCCGGACACACGATGCTACTCTTTCCATGTTGATGAAGAAAACTCATGAACCCACAGAAGTGGTACCAGGACAGAAAGGGAAAAAAAAGCCAGGTATGTAGATAGGAATACATATATTTATTAATAAATGATAGAGAAACCACTGGTATGTATGAAATGTTTAGTTATCAATCCCAGAGTGAAAGAAATAAAAAAGCTCCAGATACCTTATTTTTCCTCAGATTCCCTGGTGGGGGTGTGACTTGGTTTTTTCCAGCTCAGAATTAAGTATTAGACTCGTGTAATCTTGCAGGCTCTGATCCAAAGCTCACAAGAGTTAAGGGAAAAGCTCCAGGTGACTTCAGTGAGTTTTGGATCAAACCCTAAATTTTTGTTACATATGAACATTAAAACCATTAGGTTTTTCAAGAGCACTAAGCATCAGCCAGATTCTAGCTGGGAATTTACTGTTGACTGTAGGGACCAGCGTTAGATGGGTAACAGATACTTCTAGAAATTCTCCCCTCTCATGGTATGCACTGAATTACTCTTCTGAGATCACATCCAGGAGCCTTTTGCTAGGCAAAACTCCCACTGATTTCAAGGACCTTGTCAGATGCTTATCTTGTCCCTCTTACCATAATATCTTAGTGCCTTGTAATCTTTAATGTATCTATTCTCACAACACTGCTGTAAGGCAGGGCAGGGCTATTATCCCTGTTTTACTTACATGCTAAAAGTACTAAATATCATACAGTTGTTCCCATACCATACCTCTTATTTTCTTTTAATGATATCTGTTAAATTGTTGAGGCTTGATTATTGCCAGCTTCGTGGCTCCTGGTCCATGATTAAAGCTCAGAGGCATTACAGTAATACAAATAAGAAAGCGTAGCTTCAAACTGAAAGAGGGGTGAAATGCAAGCCAACAGTTGCACTATGTGTGTGTCTGAAAGTGGAGAAAATGTGTTTTTAAAAGAAAGCTGCTTAGACTGTGCATGAAAAGATTTTCTGGAGCAAAGTGTAAGGATAGTAAGGCTGAAAACATTTAGGACTTGGACTCTCAAACATCTCTAAACCCCCTTGTTTTTAAAAAGGCAATCTAAGTGATAATGGCACATAAAAAATTGTCAGGAGCGCTACTACAGCCACAGAGTTGAGCGTTTGGGAGTTATAAACAAATGGGTCTATGGTTAAACATCATATTGCTGCCCAGTATGTGAGCTCTGAGTGCACAGGATAGGGGCAAGGAGGTCTGTGAGGATAAACAAGATCATATGAAGACTCTTCATAAATGTAAACACATCAGGCTGCACATGCATTCTTAATTTCCTTGGTTTTTAATGTCTGTGTGCTTGACTTTGTAGCATTATGCTTCTTACATGACTTGTTAAAATTTGTGTATGATTTCTCAGATCTTTAAAAGACCAAACTTGAAAACATATTAAAACTCCATCATGTGGAAGTGTTTTGATGCCCACAGTGTTTTACTGTGGGGCTAGGTGCTTAGGTCTCCCACTCGAAGCTACTCTACTTGAGCTGTCATGGATAGCTCTAGTAAGTTGTTTTCTGTGGATTGCCTCGGATGAGATACGTACGCTACCAGACCTTTTTCAGTCATTTGCTAAAAGCGGGGGAGTGCCGAGACTGAGGCATTTTGGGTTCTTCTCCAGGTTCTGGAGAGAAGCAGCTCAATTTAGGGAGTGCTGCACCCTCCTACCTTTCATTCCTACTTGACTGAGTGCACCCTATTGCTGTCAACATCATCCTAGCTAATCACTGTCTTTTTTCCCATGCTGGCTTCTTCTTACCACCAACTTCCATTCTTGTTCTCTTTGCTTAGCAGTCTCCTCCTTCAAGGATCCTTGTCAAGAGTCTAGCTTCTATTTCTCATGTATTACTCTTTTCTTTCACTACCAGTTCCATCGCCTGTTCCACTTCTGACTTCTCATCTCAACCTGCATCAATTATCTGCCCATAGTCGCCTTTTTTCTTCTCTTCCAATTCTTTTCTCTATGGTCCAGTGTACTTTCATGGGCAGTCCCAATTTCCACCAGTTTTCAGGAACTACCTTCTCTCTCTTCCAGCCTGTCTTGCAAAGTCCTTGTTTTTATGACTTTCTTTCCTCTCACTGATGTGAGCTTACAGGTTTTATTTCCATGTGAAAAACAGGTTACAAAACCAGAACAGATCAAGCTCTTTCTTCTGGAGTAGTCATCACAGCATGGCTGTGGAGCCTCATGGCTTGTGTGCTTTGCTTGTACCACCCGATGGTACAGAAGACCTTAGATGGCACCTGCCATTTGATCAGTTATAGGAGCTGAGGAACTGAAACAACCTTTCCTTAAAAATAAAATATAGAGATTTTTTTTTTTACAGCAAAAATAGAAGTCTTGAAAGTGCATGTGAAACTGCAGTTTTTCTAGGAATTATAATGGAGTCAGATGGCAAAAAGTACACTCCTGTTAAACTGGAATACCAGAGCTTTTCAAGGGAAGGACCACCTATAAGCTTAGGCTAAACAGTTCTTTTTTTCTTTAGTGTTAGAAGCAGCTAGATTGTTCTCGATGAAGTTTTCCAAATGTTGCTCTTAAGGGAAGCACGTGGCATTGGAAATTTCATTCCAAACAGTTAAAACCTGTTGAAGTTTATAAGCAGGTGAAGACAAGATATTAACATGGAATGTGTCAGGCAGCTTTTCATAGTATGTGGCACTGTTGGCTCCTTCTGATAATCATGACACATATACGTTTCTTTGTACTTGCGCTGTACTGGGCAAGTGTTAGTATTAGGAGATGGATCCTTAGTCCTGATGAGCCACTAAGTATATTTGCAGCTTTATTTATTGTGTCATTGTTTCTACAAATTCATCAGTCTTTTGAGAAGGAGCAGCAAGACTTTTATTTCACATGTGTCATGAATCCAATACAAAGTCCTTGCTTTCAGGGTATTATTGAACATTCAAGAACTGTGATATAATTTTTAAATTAGCATGAACTGCAGTGTTAAGCGGCTGTAAATTCATACTGATGGTTTCCTGAAATGCTTGACATAACTCAGCTGCAAGTTACAAGGGGAAGTTCATTGGTTTTTAAATTTAGAGGATCATACATTGACAGTAATCATCTCCTTGGCTTTTTTAATTGATTAATAAGCGGCATGGCAATTTAAAAAAAAAAAGGCAGTGTATTAGTGAATGGTAGTAACCCAAATAAACAAAGAGTGTGAGGAATTCAGACACCCAGAATGGAGCCATGTGCTTAAAGATGACTTGCAAGGGATTGAGTGGAAAAGAGTTTCTGAACCTTTCTGTGTATAAAGAAAGGCAGAAAAGATGGGGATGGTGACTCTCTCCTGCTTGTTTTTCTTGTCTTGAAAGCATCAGGCATGTCATCACTGGTATTCCCTGTGTTTGCCAGAAGACCTCTTGGTGGTCTTGCAGGCTGCATCGTGTGAATTCTCTCGCTTTAAGAGAAAGGGTGGGAATACCAAATCTTTAACAAAGGTGTCTTTTTCCTAAGTGTCAATTAATTATGTTTGATTAAAAAGCATTTTAGAAAATCTGACTGAAAATTATTTCAGCTGTCGCTGAATTGCTCAACTTCCATTCTCTTGTGATGTCATGATTTGTTTAGGTCATTAAAGCCCTCCAAGTTGATGGGGATCTAATTTCTAAGGTAATTAATAAATTGCAATAGCTGTGTCAAATCCTTATTTATCTGTCGTGAGGAGCCAAAACACGTCATGCATTCCATTTTTATACTTTAAATGATTTTTAGTTACCGACTCTGCAGCTTTAACGTTTTTCTCATGTTTTCCTTGCAGGGATTTTGTAAACTAGATATGTATTTGTTCTTCCATTTATTTTTTCCTCACTAAGTTATGTCAGTGTGATTTGAAACATCACTCTTGTGATGTGGGTAATTCATTTTAGTACTAACGCCTGTCTTTTCTAAATTACAAAAGTAAAGCTATTTATTACCAATGTACAGTGAAAAACCTAACCTGACCTGGTGTCTGCTACAAAGAAAGAAGTACAGCGATCTCACATGGTTTTGCTGTCTGTGTCTTACCTATCCACACAAGCAAGAGAAACCAGTTTGGTGGCAGTCGTGTACCTGGTCCTGTTTTCATCAAGTTTTTTTTTCCCTTGTTGCATGAGCTTTGCGATAGCAGTGTAAAGTGTTAGAAGTGTTAGTTTACTGTAGGAATGGTTAGGAGATGGGCAGCCATGACCTAAACTTTGAGAGAAGCATCGGTACCTTGATGGAGGAAAATCTTGTCACTGTTGTGTTTCTAGCCTGTCAGGAGACCCCAGTTAGGTGGCAGTGGCAATGGTTGGTTAGCCCCTACTCTCAAATTTCGTCGCTCTCCTCAGCATGAGGATCAGCACTGCTTTTGAGACTTATTTCTGAGTTTTTACAGCAAGTGAGCTTTATCTTAATTTTGTACATAATTTGTCAGTGTTACATATTCAGGCCTATTCATATACTTCTTTATTGTAGGATTAATTTCTGAGAAGGGTTGGGAGGGGGGGAGTTTTCTGAAAAGGGTATGCTTGATCACTTGGATCAAAGGCTGCCAGTAGAAGAACTTTCAACAGCTGCATAGATTTAACTGTATTTGGATAGTGGTTATTACTATGGTAACTCTGAACGAACAGATAAATGGAAAATAAGGGATGGGGCTGAACTGGGGAAAAAAGCTGATAGGATTAAAAATAGTTTGGCTGAGAAAAGATCTTAGAGAATAACTACTTGTAGAGCATGCTGTTATTCCACTGTGGTTAAAGACTTAGAACTTAGGAGACTGAGTATTTGCCAGTTTGGCCCAGAATAATAGTATTTAGTGGGGTAAAAGAGGTTTTTGTAGAACTGTACCATGGCATTCTTGTACAGCCTGTGTTCCTGTAAAGATCAGTGTATGGTTGCCACCAGAGTGATGGCTCGTACTACAAAGTGCAAGTTAGAATAAGCTGCCACTACTGTATTCAGATGTTGTGGAAAACTTAAAAAAATAAATGCTTGACATTTCAGTAGGCCAAAGTCACTGTTCATGCACAGTCACTGACTACAGGGGATGGGAATTGCCACAATGATATGTGTGACTATTAGGTATTCTCTTGGTTGGCAATTTTATAAATAGATATTTAAACCAAGTTAACCCACCCAGAAACATCAGTGGTGGGAGTCTGAGAATCTATACCTTTATGTGTGTTTGTATATGTCATTCAGGTTTTCTATTGCTATCAGTATTTATCTGAAATGGGAAATCAGTTGCAAAGTGGTTGTCTTAACTGAAATCATAATCTTCTCCAGACCACCAAGTTCTAATGTGGAGTGATTTCTGATGAGGAAGCAGCAGTTGGGTTTTGAAGAACTCTCTGCTTGCCTTGGGTTTGTTGTGTCAATTCAGGTAGCAGGGTTGTTGGTTTTTTGGGCTTTTTTTGGTTGGTTTTTTGGTTGTTCTTTTTTTTTAAAAAAAGGGGGGGAGAAAGGGAGTGAGAAGGAAAGTACAGCTCAAGATGAAGTGTTGCCTGTCAGGACCTGTAGTTGATATCTTCATAAAAAGGATGTAAGAAGCTTGCAGGGCCAGTGTTTTGAATGTCAATATATGCATCAGCTACCCTGACTGAAAAGAAGTTAATAAATATTGTGGATAAATTTTGCAAATTCATTGATTTGCTGGGCTAGTTTGAAACCTAGTATTTCATATTTTGGGGGTGGTTGGTGATCCTGTTTGTCTTTCTAGCCTGCATTAAGACAGGGTTATATAATGATTGTGTTTGATTTTCTACTTCAGTGGAGCAGCGCGACTTCATTGGAGTCGATGACACAGGAAAAAGATTGCTCTTCATGGCTAACGAAGCTGACTTGGATGAAGAACTTGTCATTAAAAGATCCATCCTTCAGAAGTAAGCTGATGAGTCCTTGTAATAGCAACTGAATTTATAATGGGGGGAAATAACTTTGGACTAGCAGTGATGGTTAAAGACAAAGTAGGATGAGAGGGGAAGAGGAAAAGCAGCTTTTCAGGGAGCAGTATTTTATTATTCATTACGTCATTACAACCAGTTGATAGGCTTGTCTGATACCTTTATTGTGAAAATTCCAGGGAAAGAAAAGGAATGAGTGAAAAGGTAACTCTCCTTGAAATGAAGCCAGTATTGCTATAGTTCAGGTACAGTTTGGATTCAGAGATTCAAAAGTGGTAGACCTCTGTCTGTGAATGAAATGCTAGTCTCATTGGCTGAGTCCCAAATGGATTTACAGAGTATCTAAGAGAGGCTCTCAGGATTTCATGACACTTTTCTGCATATAAGGCACAACACCTCAGCTGTATTTCCAGGCCTAAAAAGATTCATTAGGGAATCCGAGTTACATCCACCATTAAACTGCACTGGGGGCTTGGACAAATTTATTAAATATGCCAGACGAGCTGAGCTTCCTGCACAGCATATTTCATATCCATTAGGAGAAGAAGGAAAGATGGCTTGTTGCTATTTATGCTCTTCTGTACAGTGAATTTAGTTTTTTCAGACACACGTTGTCTGACATGTTCTGTGGAGAGCTCTGCTGGCTGCTTGAGAGGGCAGCCTTTGTGGTCCGTCCCAGGCTGACAGTCAGACTAGACACCTGTGGGGCAGCATCTGAGCTGGGAAATTTGTCCATGTGGACCTTGTAAGTCAAGGATGCGGACATCTGGGCTCTGCTCGCAGATAATCTCTTCTGTGAACATGCCTCTGGTGTGTTCTGTGGGCCATAGCTAGGTGTTATCTTTCCTTGCACATCCCCCTACCAGATGCAAGGGAGGTGCTGTGTGCCCCTGGAAGGATGACCCCTCTTCTGCCCAAGTTTAAGAATTGCCCTAGAAGGAGGGTGTTCAAGAGTGAGCCCTGTTCACTGCTGTGATTGAAAGAGCCTGTCCCAGCGTGTTCCCACTGGCACTCTCCTGGGTTTTTCTTGGACGTGGCAAGGACCAGGCTGCAGGAAAGCCTTCTGTACGTATGCAGCAGCTGATTGTGTAGGAAATTCAGTACTGTTATATTCTGTGGTTTTGTGCAAAGAAAAACTAATAGACCTATTTTGGGCTGGGAAGGAATATTTTACCTATCGTAAGTGACGGGTTTGTCTTTGTGGTTTTCTCCTAGCACTAGCAGGTGGCTATGATATAAGGACTTAGAAATTTCGGTAACATGTGTGATCTTAGTTGACCTCTGATTTTACAGGTTCATCTAACCAGAGGATTCTCATTCCTGTTACCCTTTAGCTAAATTAATCAGGCTTTATCCTGCAGGCCGAACTTTGCCTTCAGGAACACCTGTTCAGTTACATTGTCTTCAGCAGATCTTCCTGAGCATAACTGGCATTTGGTAAATGTAGTGTTGGTGATATACAGATGGGATAATAATCCGTATGTCTCCCTGTCCTTCTTACATTTCCATGTGCACAGCTATCAAAGCTAATCTAAAGAGTTAGCCACCTTCCAAACAAAGCCCACAGGTGACAGGATAGTCTACAAGCACAGAGAGATCTGCTAAGTGTTAAAAGAAGGGGGGGGGGGGGGGGGAAGTTAAGAAAAAGATGCTTTGAAGCATCAGGCAGAAGCATTGGGCCAGTATCCACCTGGGTGAGCCTCTGACATCTGAAACTGCCTGCTGTGGATGCTTGTGCACACTCTGTTTTACAGCTGCCATCTTGGAAAAGCTCTGAGGGAAGCAAAATAGTATATGGAAATCATCAAATATTTTCAAATGAGGCAATTCCAGTGTAGCAACAACTGTGGGAGCTCTAAGAAGAAAAAGTGTTGGCAGCTAATGATGTTTTAACCACTGTGTTGTCTAGACCTGCTCAAGCCCTGACTTTCTCACGTGAGAAACAAAAGCGACGCTTAAAACCATCTTTGAAGTCTTTTTTTTAATACATCATAGTAAAGCAAAGGAGGGGGGGAAGAAAAGAGCAAGCCCAGTCTCATTTTTCTTCATGGATCACTTGAAATGACTGACTCTCAGCTACCATGTTGGCCGTTTCTTGATCTCTGGACTTTGTTTTGATGAAATAACAGACTTTGTGGCAAGATGGGAGAATTTCCAGTACGCTCATTCATTCCTCTGAAAAATACAATAGACATCTTGAGAGTACTGCTTGTGTTTGTTTTGCTTTTAGTGGTCCCTTTGAAGGGCTATGGTGGTCTTGTTACATGAACTCTGGAACTCCTTCAGTGCTTGTTTTGCTCTTCAGATCCTTTTCTTTTTCTATTTTCTCTCCCTTTTTAAGGAGAGGAGTGGAAGGAGGGACTGGGAGGGAGTGCTGAAAGGAATGGGAAGAGGGAGGATGAACTTTTCTTTAAAGCTAGGAATCTTGTTACTGGTAAAAATCTAGATCCCATACAGAAACGGTTCAAAGGACCTTTGGCTTCCCCTACTCACAGGAGGGAAGTTGTGTTGACAAAACATCCAAAGCTGTAGAACGCTAATTTAAATCCTTGAAGAAAAACCTTTTTCCTGACCTTTGCCTTCTTCCTATCATTGGATTTCATGCTCTTCACTTTCCTGCCATAAAAGAGCAGCTGGTGGGGAGGGACAGGGGAAAACACACATTCTCCTGAGTACCTGTTAAGTATTAAATATTTATTTGCTCTTGAGTCAGGCATTTTGTAATAACAAAAGTGTTACGGAATGAAACTTTTTAATAGGATTTCTAAGTTCATGGTGTAGCCCGTTGTTCTCTTTCTCAGTTTGGTTAGGATTTCTTTTCCAGATTTGTTGTTTTGATTTGTTTTGGGTTTTTTTGTGAGTTGTGGATAGCCATTTTGGTTTTGAGAATGCTTCTCCTTGTTACACCGCAGAATGGAGTCTGGATTTTGCTCCTTTGCTTGCCAGAGCAAATCTGGCAAAGCTTTCCATTCAGCTGTTAAAATGGTCTTCCCCCCCCCCCCCCCCCCCCCCGTTCTGTTAATCACTGATGACAAGTCCCACAGGTAGCATCCTCTCTCCAGTAAACAAGTGCAAAACAGTATCAAATATATCCATCCAGGCACGTTTTGGTGTGTATCAGGATGGGCCAGGAGACAAATTTATTGATGGTGCCTAGAGAGACTGGGGAAAAGCATTTTCAAGGAAATGGTTCCCTGTTTGGGTAATGAGAGCTTATAAAAAGCCATGAACAGCCTGTGCATGTCATTCACTTTGGCAAATAGCTGCAAGATGAGATACTAGAATGAGAGAAATACAGTTTGGGGAAGTTTCAGAGCCAGCTATGGGCCCTTTGAAGAGAAAAAAATAAAGTTATGTGCTCATCCCTGGAGCCTGGTTTCGCCAGTGACATCTCTCGGACTTGGGTCTTGGCAGGATGAAGGAGTGAGGAAATGATGAGAATTCCATAGCTGCCGCCTTTGCTTTCGGAGGGGGCAAAGGTATTTGTTTTCAAAGCATGATTACAATGGACGGGGAGCTTTTTGCTCCACCTCTGATATTTATGGTCATGCAAAGTGAGACAGTAAAAGACACCTGTTGGAGCAGGTCTAAATTTGGAGCATTTCCTTTCAAGATCTTGTGGGCTGTGTAGGGGTGAGTTCAGCCTTCGTGGGTGTTCTGTCTGCACAGACGCAGGTGCAGGGCTTCTCTTACAGAATATGATAATAAATCACCATGACAATTCCAGCTACTTATTACCTCATGTGCTTCAGACAGAAAGGAATACCTCATCTATAAATATATACAGTACTAACATTAATAACCTTGAAGTAACAATACAGATCTGTTTTGAAGATATTTTAATAAAAAGAGGGGGGGTAACATAGGGGAGTTTTTTCTTCCTTTTCCCTTTGCATCATGAGAGTAAAAATGAATGGAGTAGTATAGTATTAAAAGTCAACGTTGCCAAGTGGGTAGGTAATGGGAGTTTAGGAATAGCTTTGATACACTTGATTTCCTTTCTGTTGCCTTGGGATATTGCCTTTTTTTCTGCTGATAGTTTGTTTTAAATGAGTGGATCATATATAAACACACTGCAACTTGCTTAGTGTTTCTGTTCTCTGAAACCACCCTCCTTGGGGAGCTGGCATCTCTGAAATACTCTGCCACTCCTATGGTGGTTCTTTTGTTGTTTTGGGTTTTGGTTTTTTTTTAATCTACTTCCATGAGAAAGGCTGGGAACGGCACAGGTATAGGCAGATGCTCCACTGTGTAAAGCATCCGAAACTAGATCATGGTCAGATGTCCTCTTCCAGATCCAGTAGTGCTGGTGAAGGGGGCCACCACCTCCAGCTTGCCCGCAGCTAGATGTATGATCGAGTACTTCATAAGCCACATGTCAGAATGAGTTGCGTCACTTTTAATAGATTAAACGGCAGGACTTTGATAACTTCGTTCTTTTTACTTTGTGCGTTAGGGAGTGGTCCCCACAAGCAGTGCTTCTGGTAGGGAAGGGAGGGATGCAATAACCCAACTCAGGAGGAAAATCTTGAGTTGCAACTTAGGACAGACCAAGGAACAAAAACTCTTTGCTGTGCTCAGCTGTCTACAGGATGAATATACGTGTTATTACCTTTGGTGGTGGTCCCATGTTGGAGAAATCAGCAGTTTTCACTATTAGCAAGCTTTTGCTACTAAGTTTCTTTTGCATTCAAGTGATATTTTGAGGAATGCCATAGAAAGATGTTGGATATTTCTTTTTTCCCTAAAATGTGACTTTTAGAGAGTGATGCATAGATGTTCATTTCTTTCCTGTTAGTCCAGATCTGCTTTTGCGGTTATTCCAGATCTGCTTTTTTCATAAATAAAAATAAAATTTTCTGTCTAGCATCCAGAAAATAAGTCAGGTTCTTTTTGGCTCCTCCATTACAATAATAGAAATTGTATGTGTTGATTTAGGTAATAATCCTTTTGCAGATGCACAAGCCAGAAAAGAATCTGGTTCCCCTTCCCAGAACTGAATTGGTTTCACAGTACTAGTAGGAATTTAGAAAGTTGTAAAAAGTTATTTTAGCCAGTAAAGCAAGCGGATCTGACTCTGAATCAAAACAGGAGAACTAGGTCTATTGAATAAGAGGGTGTGATTTTTACATGCTAACTTCTCAGACTGTAACCACACTTTAAAAATGTTGGTGTAGCTTTAATCATATTTCTTTGCAAAAGAGGATTTTGCTGAACATCTCAGAAAATGATATTAGCCTGTAAATTGTTGTTTGAGCTGTGAGTTGGGAGGAGATGTTCTCAAGATGCCCTTGGAGGTCTTGCTTGCCTGTTTACAAGTTTCTCAGTTCACTGAGAGTAGCAGCTGTAGCTAAAAGACATTCATTTTTCCCAGAAAGTTTGCCCATTTTATTACGCGTTTAAAATTGCTCTGCTTTTTCTGTAGATATGTTGGGGATGGCTGTAACCTGCAACTTCAGAAATTGAGTATTTTTAAAATGATTTGTTGTTTCTAAAATTGTAGCCAAATACAAGAAGCACATTTTAGTTTGATGCTTTTATATGCTTTTTTATGCTTGTAGAATAAATGTGAACATACTATCAAAGCAGTTTGAAATGTTGACTTTATATTTTAAAGAACATACTGCTATTACTGATTTTAATACCGTTGCCTCCACAAGATTTTATTGTGTTTTGCTGCTGCCATGCTATTTTATTCATTCATTGCGGGGGGGTTGAAAGGAATGTACAACATATCCAGGTCCTATTTATAAAAGAGAGGTCATGCCATGTGTTGACAGCTTGTACAGGTAAGAGGTCATGAATCTTAGAATCTGGAATATTAGCAACGACTTCTGTTGAATGTAGCTATAGAAAGACTTATTGGCAATGGGTTTAATTTTACTGCAAGATTCTTGCCAGTGTTACAGTATGCATAAGACTAAAAGCAGAGAGCGCGAGGCTCAGCATTTGGTTTCTAATCGTCAGTAAATGTATGGTGTGTGGATCGTCATTAGTCATTTGTCTGTCTGTCTGCTGCGGTCTCAGGCCGGCACTTAGCCCGTGATTCGGTTTTACTTTTTAGAGGTTTCAAAGGAGGAAGAGCTGACTGTATTGCTTGGACACCCTTGAGTCCATGTGACTCGGTAAAAGCAGTGCTCTGGATGAGTCATCAGGTTGGACAATACTGAGGTTGAATCTTGGTGTTACTCTAAGCCAGGCTTGGGTCTTGATGACAAATGGTCTGTTCGTTTTAGAAAGATGTCTTAATATTTTAATGCAGTTGCCACTGTGTAGTTTTTAGCAATGCTGTGAGTCAGTTTATTTCACAGTTGATGGGAAGTGCAGCCATCACCAGTTGTTTTTGTGACCCCAATTGACCCAGATGTAACCTGTACAATCTAAAAGTTCCTCCGAATGGTCTGGTTAGGGGTAAGACAGAGAATGATTAATTATTTGCTTTTAACGTATGTTTTCAGCCGTCGTGTGTATTCAGTAGAGCTGCCGGTTGAAACCTTAGGGTTTCAGCTTGTGTCCAGTCATTCCAGAATGACCAGTACGCAACAGAGGGGCATAGACTCCTTATTGTGCAGTTGGGATGGTACAGAGAAAAAAAAGCCAAAGGTCAGAGGAGTTACGCCTGCTTGTGCAGCGCTGTCAGTCTCTCCCCTACCACATGTCGGCCATGTGTTCCTCATCAGCGGGATGTGGAACTCCATGACGCAGAGCAGACTGGAATGCGGAGTTAGTTAACACCCGCCGTTGGGGAATTTATCAGCCAATGTGGAATATGGTGGGGGGGAGGAAACAGCCTAGTTTAAAGCGAAGTAAGGGTGAAATGAGGCATGTGACTGTTCCTCTTCAGTTAAAAGGTCTGATTCTGCTTGGGGCTGAGGTCCTGGCTCCCAAGCCCAGCCAAAGTTTGTGGTTCCCTTACTGTTCTGCGTTGCTCTTTTTTTTTTTTTTTTTTTTTTTTAATCCTTTAAATTGTCATGCTTAGCAGAAGATTTTTGCAGTGGGCTGGAGGGAAATACCCTTGGGATTTTTGCAAGGAACCATCCATCTAGTTTATTCTAAGAAATGCAGGCTTTGAAGAGCCTTTTCTTTGTCCTGGTCCTTGAGATCCGAAATCACTAACTTGCAGGAATACATAAAAATGATAGCCTCGCCTTTAAAATTAGCTACACTTGGTATCAATTGAACTGTAGTTGCATAATATTTTTAGTGCTGATTTATTACACTTACTTCATGGCTACTGTGAACTCTAATCTGGGTAATATACTGTGATGTTTAGCGCTGCTAAGAATATTCTGAAAGTCATAATGGAGAGTCAGAATACGCAGCTGGTTGAAGGTGTATGTGTGCCCACAATCCTTACTGCATTCGCATTTTACTTTACTCGAAGCAAATATATATCTTTCAAAACGTTTCCATTCATTCAGAATACAATGCTGAATTCCCTCTTGAATTGCCGTTGTGTGGTTCTCCCCAAACAGCATTGTGCTGGCAGTTTCTGGAATTACACAGGAAATGAAGAGCATAGCAAACTTTCCTTTCTCTTGCTAAGACTTGCTCCCCGGGAGTTCTTCCAGTAGATCGAGTAAATAGCAGAGATCTGTTCCCAAGGGCAGCATGTCCTCTATGTCTCTGCTTTGAGAAATCCGAATTTTCACTAGCTTTAAATCCTTCCTTTCTTCATCAAATTTATTGCATCATTTCCCCAGCTAGCAAAGATTAAATAGAGATTCCTTTTACATGCAGTAAAACTTCTTATCCACTTGTCTTAGAGATTTCTTATAGGACTCTGTCCTTCCCCAGTCACCAAATACGAAATACTCTGTTAGGAATTTAGAGGAGATGGCTGTTAGACCTTGATATGTGAACTGACAATGCAGAATGCTATATCTTGTGCAGTTACTCATTCTAAGTATAACTTGCATTTGTACCTGCATACCTGCATATTGGCCAGCAGTAGCTGTTGGTATTTGAGTCCATCATCCTGAAATCCTTTAACCTTTTAAAAAAAATGTGGAGTGGTGAAGTGGTGATATTCATAATTCAGGTTAGTGGAAGCTCAAGATTTTGAAAAAATGGGTCAGTCAATACAGAGAGATTTAAAAAAGAAATAATTTAGGGCCTTCAGACAGAAAAAAGTTGGCTGATGGACTTTAATTAAACTCCAAGGGTTGGAAGCGAACCAGTAAGAAAGCAAGGAAAATTCAAGTTAAAGCTCAACTTTTAGTTTTTCTGCATATAAATCCTCCAGCAGCTGGTGATATTTTCAAGAGCACAAGAGACTGTCTTTCAGTATTCCCTTTGATTTTATTTTTTTCCCCTTTGCTTTATTATTCCCAGGTTGTAGCATTAAATATAATTTCAGAGGGCATGTGTGTCCCTAACTTCTCTGTCCCATCTCTATGGTACGTGTGTTCATACATGTATGCGTAAGTGGGTAATATATAGCTTTGTTCACTAATGTGTGGGTACAGCATTTCTAGAGCTAGGTATTTATTTTTTGTCGTTTTTTTTTTCCCCAAAATGTGCTACAGCATTTCTGAAAATACCCCTGAAATTCCCACTCCTGTGACTTTGAGCCTTAGCCAGGTAGAATAGTAATAACAGGATCACAGCCAGTGGTGCCATAAATTTCAACTAACGTATCGGGCAAGAAGGCTGATTTCTGTTTGTACTGTTGTTAGAGATATTTATGCAGGGCAGGTCTTTCAGCAAGTGTGATTATTTTCAAAGAGGCCCTCTCTCCATTCTTGCATTAGAATGTGCTGGGGATGTGTGCGGGGAACAGCACCTGACGAACAGCAGCCAGACACAAGGAATAAAATCCTTTGGGAATCAGACTTCTCTTTATGGCCATTTTTCACTTCTAAGGCCACTTGAAAAATATTGTTCTTCAGGTAGATCTCCTTCCTAGATCCCTGGGTTAGCATTTGGGTGCCTGCCATTTTCCCAGACCAAGGAGCTACTGAAGACTTAAGCTTTTCAAGTAGGAAAGTATGCAAGCACATATTTTGCAGCACCAGACGCTATTGAAAGAATAATGGACCCTTCCCACATTCAGCTCCATTCTTCTTGCACTCGCTCCCAGACCTCTGGAGCCACTATGCTAGCAAATGATTACATTCTGTTTCTCTTCCGTAACTCTTCCTAAACAAAATGTTAATTGAGACGTTGATTTATACAATTTAGATTCATTTGTTAAGTCAGTGTAGCTAAAAGTAGCCTCTGGCTATTGAGGGGATAGATCAGTGAGACAAATTAGTGCTTGCTGGTATGTTTTTCTGTATCTTACCCTTTGAGAAAATAGTATATATTTTAGATTCAAGGAATATATCTCTTGTATGTGTTTGTTTTAGATGTACCCCATGATAGTGTAGCTCTAGAATGCAGGTTTCTGGGTGTTTTCTGATTTACGTTATTACGTGAAGGAAGCAGCCTGAAAAACATAGACTTTGGCATTTTTTTGCTGTACCCTTGATGTTTGTCAACTGAAAAGAAGGCGGTATGATACTAGGGTTGTTATACAGATTCCAGGTTTTTATATGTGACAGGGATAACCTCGTGCCTGGGGTAGAAAATGACTTCTTATGTCCTGGAAAACTGTTGACTTAAAGGGTTTGCAGAGAAGTTGTCTGACCTTGATGGTCAATAATCTATTCTTGTCTTTGGAAAAAAAATAGAAATGTTAATCTATTTGAGTGTTGTAGAGAACAATTAAAATAGGCAACCTTTGTGTTTGCCTATGAAGAGTTCTCTTCCACAGATGATCTGGTGCTGGAAAGGGTAAAAGTTAACGTGAGCTGATATACTACCGCCTGTTTGCAGTAAGATTGTCTTGTGATTAATGTACAAAGAGATCTCACTTCTCTACTTGGCTGTGTGGCCTTGAGAAGTCCACTTAATGTGTGTCTCATATTTTCTTCACTTTTTAAAAAGAATGCAATATTATTTTCCTGTCTCATAGGGACATAACTCATGAATGTTTATGTCAGAACTTTAAATGTAAAATGCTGCTCTGAGTACAAGGTAGTAACTGTTGGCTTTCCTACGTTTAGAATAGGAATAGTACTTGTTAAAATGACCCGCAGGAAGCAGCTGACGTAACACTGCGTACAGCATGAGCTACAGATTGTGTTTAAACCTAGATTTTCAGTTTCAGCACTTGCATTTCTGCATGCCAGACACCAGTAGTATTGAAATGTATTATCATATAGTTTATTGGGTTGTAGATCGTTGTGCACTGCTATTCTTATCATTTCACTGTCTCAAATTTCCTTTTAATGTACTCTTTGTCTAGTTTTTCATACAAAAGCACTGGACATGCAGTGAAAAATGAAATGTTTTCTTTTGCATTAACCGGCCACTGCTCCTGAATGTACATGATCAAACTGGTAGATAGGTTGTTCCTTGCATGTGCATGAACTGGTTTTACGGGTGCTGGCTGGAGTCTGGCACAGCTCGTAGCTGCGCACCTGAGCGGAGGTGCGAGGGCCATGCTGCTGCCAGGGCTGGGGGGAAGAGCGGCTCCTCAGCTGGGGAGTGCTGGGAGTCCGGGCACGCTGCGGAGGGGCCAGGAGGGCTGCGTAGGACCCCATTTTGCTGCAGAAACAGTGCTGTCGTCTGGGCTTGCTCAGGTCCAGATTACTCTGGATAAAGGAGAAAAAGCAATGTTTGTGTTCCTTTAATCCTTGCGTTTGTTTGCTGCTCTCTGCTTCCAGCTTGGCCACCTGATGGCAGCTTTTAAATTCTGAGATAAGAATTGTGATTTTGTTACCCATACATACAGCTTTGGTGAGCACTATCAGTTTCTACCAAAATACAAATATCAAACAAAAGTTAATCTCTTATAATTCTTCAAAAAGCTTACTTTTGACAGTAGAAAAGCAATTCCCTTTAGAAGGTGATCTCTCCAATGACTGCTTTCATTTCTCCTCAACATTTTAAAAGCATGACAGCTATTCCTTACGAGTGATCTGCTATAAAACACCTTCTGAGTTGATTTGGGCTGCTGTGTGTGATCTGCTCCTCACTTTTTTTAATGGCAATTTTGTCCATGAAGAGAAAGAGTTAATGTTTTCCGAATGACAGGTTATGATAATAAAGGTGATACTGACCTGTTAAATAATGGCCTCATAACTGTCACATACATAAATGAAGAAATAATGAACCTGTAAGTCAAGAATGCCATGAACAGCAGAAATGCCAGAAACCAGAGCTGAAGCACAGCTGCGTAACCTGCTGCAAAGAAGTCTGTCACTTTATCTGTTCCTTCGTTTCTGTGGTTTGAAGTTGTAACTGGTTGATTCACCATCTTGAAGGCAGCGAATGCAAGGATACGAACTTCTGCACATGAGAAAGGTGTGTGGATGCAAGGATCTGAATTTGTGCATCTCTGAGAAAGGCATGTAGCACTAAGCACGAGTCTTTGAGTGACAGAAAGCTCGTAGCAGACTGCAGCACAATAATTTAAAGGCTAGTTTTGCTTTGACAGTCTTTCTGTCCTTTGACTTCTTTCTTTTCCTAAATGAAAACATGTTGTGTCCACAGTGGAGGGGACTCACAGGTTCCATTCAGGACTTCTGGAAGGCTTCAGTCTTTTTACCTGCCATATGTCTGCATATCTACTGCTGATTTCAGCTCCTCCTACAATGGCAATAAGAAAAATGGCCACAAGTGTTAATTCAAGTCTTGATGCAAGTACCCAGAGTCTTAGGTATCTTAGGATACTGCTGTTTCCTCAGGTTTCTAGATGTACTGACCTGTAGCTGGTGGGTGTTTTCCATCATTGGTCAGTACCTGAAAAGTTATCGTATGGTGACGAGGTGAAAGCTGAACCGCACTGTTCAGCATGATTACAGTTGAAATGAGGAGGGATGATGGGAAGGTGTGCTGCACTGTGGTGATCTGAGACCACAACTGATTGTGTGCTATGCATGTGGGAGATTCAAGGACAACTGCAGTGTATGCAAGTAAAAGATGTTGCGGCTGTATTTTTGCAAAGGCTGATCTGATTCCTGAGTGTAAGTTTACCGGTCCAAATTGTTGATCCCTGCTTGCTGCAGGCAGGGTAGAGCGTAGATACGGAGAATTAGGTGAAGTTATAAGGAGGAGAAAAATTGATGAGCCTCGGAAGCGTTCCTTCAGGTAGGCACTGACTTGAACTTGCACGTTGTTTCTGAAAGTACATAATATCTTCCTATTTACACTTACAGTTAAATATTTATTCCCAGAATTCTGGGATGTTTTGGCTTTTAAATCTAACATGAGGAAGGACAAGCAAAGTTTATGCTAATCCAGTTCAATAGTAAGACCCCAAATTGAGATTAACAGTTGCCAAAAAGTAAGAAGCAAGCACACTGCTGTCTTGATAATTTTGTGCTTACTTGCTAAGCTCAAATTTTCAGCAGTTACATTTTTTGATGATTTGAGTATCGTTCATTAATAGAGTTATTTCATTGTTGAATGACAGCATGTTTTTACACACAGCTGTCGCTTCTAGCTTCGTTTTGAAAGGAGAGGCGATTCTCCTTTCCAGAAGTAGAACTGTTGTGCTGTAGTGGTTTGTACTTCCAGAAATTCCTTCAGGGCTTCATTTTGTATTTGTTTTTTGGCTCGTTTGCAAGAATATATGATCCAATCGATCCAGTCACATTTTTAATTGAAAACATGCGTAGTTTGTATATATTAAAAAAGGATCATTTGCATGTAAGGAAGAGCCCATGAAAGTGTGTTTGAGAATTCTTACCTGCACCAGGGCACAGGAAAAGTTTAGGAAATTATTTTGTGTGTATTCATTGTGCATTTGTTTCTTTTTTTAATCAATGTACGTCAGAAGTCTGAATACAAATAAAGCATGCTATGCAGGCTAATTAAATCAATGCCTCTGTGGAAGAACTTAGTTTCTGGAATTGCTCTTGTAAATCTGAGATGTAAACAAAAACCTAGTTATATTTATATCATTTCCCTTTGCCTCGTGCATGATTCTGGACGTTGGAGAGTTATATGCTTATACCTCTTTTTATAGCAGAATATTTGCGTGGCTGAATTTTTATTGAAGCATAATTCCTGGTTGCCTTAAAGCTGAGCAAGGCTACTGTACAGTGGGAACAGGCATTAATTTGAGTTGCTGTGAAAAGCTGTTCATTTTAAAACCGTCAAGGCAGCAAATTGTCTTGAAGTGTTTCTTCATCAAGAGTTGTTTGCCGCTTTTGTAGAATCAGCTGCTTCAGCCACCGAAAGTAAATTGGGAGCTTTTCCTGAAAGAAGGATGTGCAATGAACAGCATTTAGGCCATGGGGATCTTACTGTCCCTCCTCCTCCTGCCTCTGCCTGCCTGGGGACGATGCAGGCACTGCATTTCATTGCTTCATTGCAGCTGCGTGTGGAGATGAGCAGTCTCCAGAGGCTCCATTTATCTGAGGTTGGCTTTAGTTTGTTCTTTCTTGATTGGTTTGTAGCTTTCTCATAGACTATGAGCTCCTTGTGCTGGCTTCTTTAAAATGTAGAATGCAAAGACAGTACCTGTCTTAGGAGGTTAGACTCTAAATGGACTGTATGATTATGAATCTGGCCCTTGCTGCCACTAAGTGTGACATTCCAGCACCTCAGAATAAACCTGTTTTCTACTGAATTACAATATAATCATAAAATCTTCTCATTGTGAGGAGCACAGCTTCTTTTTGTGTGAATAATCAGACCCACTTCTTCAGCTGAAGTGCAAAAATTCCCTATTATTTTTAATAGCAAATTATTTTGAGAGGAGAGCCCAGAAGCGTGGGATTTTTAGAAGTAAACTAGTCTTTCAAGGCCTCCTGTTCATTTTGGTTGTGCTTATTGCTTCTTACCTCTGTGATTTTTATTTTTTTTAAACTGTTCTCCACAAAAGCAACCAATGTAGACTGACCCTTTTTTATAATACTAATATAGTCTAGAGGGTTAGCACAGGTCTTTATAGTTACAGATTGTTTCTAATACATTTTTTTCTTTAGAAACTAAGGGCAGGACTGTACACGAAATCTCTGTTATTGTATTTGTGCTTTATACTCATGTACTTGTTGACTGTTTTACAAGCCAGTAACGTAGTAGCCACAGGCTAGGAAGCTTGCCCAGAAATCTGGCATATTTAATTAGTGCTAGTAAACAAGCAGAGTTTCAAATTTAATTTTTCCTTCTTTAATTCCTTTAAACCTCAAGCCATTTAAAACTTAATTTTGACACTAGTTTCGTTTATGCAGTTGGATAATACTGAAACAGTCCACAACCACAGAGGGAATGGTCCCAGTCTCTTCCAACCAAAAAGGGAATAGAAGTTGTTTTGTTTTAATAGTATTTGAGGTTGCTGTAAAAATGTGAATGATAATCTTCAGGTCATCCACGACCTATTTTCTTTTTATTTCTGTTAGGATGAGTGTTTCAAGATGAGGAAATTGTCCTACCATGGGTTTAACCTTGTAAAGGGAACGGATTAGATTTGTTGTCATTTTGGTCTTTATACAGAGAACTGTTCTTAGAGCAAATTATGGAGGCATCTCAAGTCTTGCCATGGCCAGTTTACTGTTTCCAGGCTGTGAGGTTTAAATCACTACCCCTGGTGGCATATGCAGCAGAGGGTTCAGTTGCTGTCTTCTCTCTTGCTTTTCAATGCCAGCTTGTGTTCAGTGGTGAAAATGGTTCTCTACTACTGATTTCGCTATTAGGGACCACTTCAGTCTAGATTCATGACATTTCTCCTGTGTGTTTCATTCCTGAAGCCAAACTGTTGCCAGACAAGTAGTGGGCTTATGTCTCCTTATCTCAGCAATAAAATACTGGCTAATTTTGGCCAAAACTGGGCTTTGTAACTGCAGCTAAAAAAAAAATAAAAATTGTATTGTTGTCATAGTTTAACCCAGCAGCCAGCGACTAAGCACTGGACAGGACTCGCTCACCCCTCCCCTTCCCGCCCCAGGGGGATTGGGAGGAGAAATGGACAAAAGGAAAACAAAAGGTTGAGATAAAGACGGTTTAATATGACAACAAAGTAAATACTAATGCTACTAATAATAATGATAATAACAATAATAATATTCAAAACAAACTATATACAATACATTTTTTCTCGCTACCTGATGACCAATTCACAGTCAGTCCCTGAGCAGCGATCGCAGAACCCCTAAATCCCGAATTTCCCAGAAAAGTTGAAACTCCTAGGCAAGAGAGGATTGAAACTCACAGAAAACGAGAAGAGCAGATAGCTCCCTGACCCTGGCCAACCCCCATTCATAAACTGAGCAAAACGTCCATTGTGTGGCATATTTATGTTGACCAGCTTGGCTATCTGTCTGGCTGCACTCCCTCCCAGCTCCTGCACACCTGCTCCTTGGCTGAATATGAGAGACTAGAAAAAGTCCTTGATTTCATAGCAACAGCCGAAAACATCAGTGTTATCAGCATTCTTCTAGTACTAAATCCAAACCACAGCAGCTACTGGGAGGAAAATTAACTTTGGCCCAGCCAAAACCGGGACAATTGTGAAAATACACAGACGAGCAGTGTCTTACTAACTGTCCAGGCAGCGTTTCCTTCAAGAACATGTTTTGTTTTCTTTTTAAATGAACAGTGACTGTCTCCTACTTATTATAAAGGCAGCTCCCACCTGCTGTACGAGGTGAGCTGGCACATGCTGGGCTGTGCAGAACAGCACTCTTGTTGACATGAAGTTTCTCAGTCAGCAGTAATTATCCAGGGAAGGAAGTTAACTTGCTACTTAAAGGACTGTCTCGCTGCATTGAATTCACCAGGATTTTCTTCTGTCCACTGCGATATTCTAATTGCTGTATGATCACTGTTCAAGAGGAGTAAAAATCCTCCCGCCCAACCTTAAGCTGTTACTCAGGTCCTAGTAATGGGTGAAAGATGAGAGAGATTTTTGGAAATCCAGCTCTGTCGTCAGTGCAGTGTGTGCTTCTGTTCAGTTGGGCTTAATGCTGTAGTGCTCCAACTTCAGCATTCTCCTGAAAGCATTTTATGTGTAAGCTCAGTTTCTTATAGTAATACGATGCAGCAACTTCTGTTATAGCTATTAACAAACCTGGAAATTTTAAATCATGAGTAATCTGGTCTAACCAGAAACTGATCCAGTGTGGTTGTAACCACTGTAATTACTTGTTTAAAAAATGCAAATTTGGGTGGATGTTAAGCTTTTCTTTGTGGTAATGACAGATTTTTCTGTCTTGTCTTTTTTTTCCTCCCTCCCTTCCCAATACGTTCATCATCCCATGCTGTTTTGTAAAACACCAGCTATCTATTAAAATAATTATTTATAAAGTTCTTTTGGTTTGAAAAGGCGAGAGAGGGCTGCAAGTGCCTTCAGTCTGACTGCAGTTCTCCTCTGGTTTTAAATTCTACTGTCGTTCTGCAAAAAGAATGCTACATTTTCTAATGTTAAAGCCTTGTTTTAGTGAAGTTTTTATTTGATACTGTTGAAATATTAGCTGAAAAATTAAAAAGGTTCTTTTAAACTAGAAAAGAATGCCAGTATCTCTGTATTTTTTGTGTGATGTACCTATCACTTGGGGTATTTCTTCACTGCAGAACTGGGCTGTATTCTAATGTTGATGATGTCCTCAGCCTTGATGATTCTCAGTGTCCCGAAATCTCATGGCTCAAGGTTAATGTTGCCCTAAATCCAGACTAGCATGTGTCTGAGGGTGTATCTGAATACATGGGCCGAGTCATGACTCCAGTGTAGCCAAGTCGGGAAACCCCTCTGTTTTTCTGTAGGGAACCAGGATTCATCAAGTCTGACTGCTGATACCTTAGCGTAGTTTCCCCTAAAATGTGTTTTTCTTCTGTGTACCCATTCAGCATTGCCGAGATGTGGAGCCGCCTTGTCCTGGCAGTCACAGGCAGGCTCTCTGTGCAGTGGCGGCAGAGCCAAGTTCTGTGCCCACTGTAATTCCTGCCTGAGCTAGAGCTGTTTTCATTAATTGATTAAATATTTGACACTTAGAGTTGTTGGGGTCTTGTCAGGATGAAGTGTGGTTACGGTGTTACCAAATGCTGAAGTGTCCAGGTTTCGGTGGAGTTGAGATGTGAATAGGTACGACTGTAAAACCTTATCGTGAATCAAAAGTGAGACAGAAGCCGTAGGTTCCAGGGGGAAATGAAAAGGAAACACAGGTCAAAGCACCAGCTGAGGAAGCTGCAGACGCTTGAGGAGCAGGAGCTAAGTCTAATTGGCTTACTGTAGATGAAGGAAATGAGCATTGCCAGGTTTACTGCAGAGGACATCCTACATGAGCTGAATTTGGGTAGGTTTTGGTGGTTTAAACCATGACACTGTAATTTTTCTCTCCTTTGGATTCAAAACTCGTGTCTTCTTGCTTTCTAAACTGTAAGTTGGGGGGAATCAGATGCTGCTTTGTCTAGCACACGTGTTGCTCTTCTCTCTCTCTCTGTTCTTCCGTCTAACCCTAATGACCTGCTATCAGACTCTTGACAGGTTGTTCTCCAGTCCCATGAAATTTAACTGCTTTGAATGCAAATATCTTCTGAAGAAAGACAAACGTGCACCTTCCATCATAAAGGCCCATTTCCTTGTCAAGCGAAGATCCTAGCAAAGGAAAGTGAGTGATCGGGTATGGCCTATGCACAGTAACAGGTTTAAAGAGGGATTTTTAATTTGAATAAACTGATGGTACAGAAGTATGTGGTTTTCATGAGATACTCAGAATGCTACTCACAATGGGAAATCCAACGGTATGTGTGACAGCTTCAGTTTGTGCTGCTTCTGGGCGCTGTAAAATAAAAAGAAATGCATATACTGCTTATTTCCACTTTGCTTTTTTCACTTCTGCTTTCACTTGGAATTTAAGGTCGGGAGAGGGGGGGATTTCTTCTTGCCTGTGTGCTTTAGTAGTCCAAAGGTATGTGATTACCTTAAATCTCCAAATTTTGCAGATCAGATTTAAGTTCTAGCCACTAGTAAAACCTGCCTCACCTGAGCGGCACAGGTCTTTGGAGCCTTAGCAAGCGAGGCTGCGACCAGCCAGTCGTGCTGCCGAGTGCTGTTTTGTTTGCCTTTCAGGCTAGGCCAGTGCCATAAAGAAATTGAGGCAGCCTTGCTGTGTTTAAGCTATATGTTGCTAGTGACCTACAGCTTTGACCCAGTATTCGGTTACACCGTTTCCCATGCATTTACTGTAATTATTTGATTTAAGAAAATATATCATATGTCTACTGCTTAGCCCTTTGGGAACTGGCGTAGGAGGGATCAGCAGGAGCTGCTGTTCTTCAGTAGCCTCTGTACAGTCCTCCAGCTTCAGTTGTTTGCTTAAAACTTGTTCCTCTTATGTGTTGTCATCCTTTCAGCCCTGGTGATTTTAGGGAACAGTTATTTATGAAGGCGAATTTCCACGAAGCAGGAAGCAAAATGAGCTGAAAATTGGAAATTTTTAGGGTTGCCAGGTACACACTTTTAGTTTTCTCCTTCTTTAGTAAAGAATTTCCCAAAGCTTGATTAAATCTCTTAAATCACAGTTTAGCCCAGCATAAGAAAAACAAGCTCAAATACCAGATCTGAACCAAATGACTAAGCCGTGTCCTGTTGTGTTGGAATTGAATTGGTTGCAATGCACAATAATCTACTTTATTGTCATCCTGGCCTTAACTGTAGCATAAGATGATTACACTGGATGTGTATAATAATAAGGCTTACACTTTGTATATACTGCTTTAAATATTTTGGCACACCATAGAAAGAACCTTTACGTGCAAGGTTTGATTAATCCTTTTCCTCTGTGTATAGAACAAGTAGTTGCCAGAGCTCAAGAGTAAAACCAATTAATAATGTCTCCGGCAGTCCCCGCCCTCCTTCGCTGTGTATTCTCTTCTGTTCACACCAAACTCTGGAATTACCATCATTTTGGTCTCTCTTTTACTTTCCCAGTTTCTACACAGCAATCGAGGTATTCTAGCAGACTTGAGTCTAGTATAAAATATTTGCGTTTTCTCTGTATTTTCAGTGGGAGACAGGGAAAGAGAAAAAGGAGCGGGGGGGGTTATGGGGAGCCCGGCCCCTGCATTTTTTCCTATAGCTTTTAGCACTCACTGTGGCAGCAAAGACCCTTCAGCCCAAGCCTAGAGAAGTGCTTTGCCCGGCAGCTGTGCCTGGCGTGCTCCCAGGGGGACGCACGTGCATCCTGCGACACGGCTCTGGGGAGCGCTCCTCTGCCTTGGGGTGGGTGAGGAGTTACTGTTCTCATTTTCATATGGGGAAGCTGAAGCAGGGCGAAGAAAAACATTTTACGTAAGGTCACGGGATGAGTTGGCCACGCAGCCATCGGCACCCTTGCTGTTCAGCGTCGAGGTCAAGAGAGACGTTGATGGTAAAGCATGGTTTTAGTGCCAAGACAACGACGCTTTTCTACGGGAGGTCACACAGGCTTGTTGTAAACCAGTACTGACCTTGAACAGATACTCATCGTGAGTTCTGACTGCTAACCTGTGGTCTTTATACTAGAGAAAATGATTTAATCTTTGGCTTTCAGTGAAAGTTGCTTCCTTTACCAAAAAGTTTTCAGCATGTTTTTGTCAGAAGTAGGTTCATAGTTTGTATTACAGTCTCACGGGGATATTAATAGTATAATACAACAAAGAAAAATGGCATGTGGTAAAGGTTTTAAACGAAAAAATATTTATTATTCGGAAGGCCTTCAAGCAACTGAGGTCATTAGATCAATAAAACATTTTCCTTCGGGAAGTCCTTCCCCTCCCTGACGCAGCGTCTCTCCGCAGCGATGGATGGGGCGGTGGGTTCCGGTGTTGGGCTGCCGCCGTGGCGGGGTCTCAGGGGACCAACGTGCGTCTGCCACCCCCCCCGCCTTTGCCAATGGCGCTGTTGCGGAACGGGAGGAAGGGGAGCAGCGAGGGGGTCCCTCTGAGCTGCGAGGCACAGGCCAGTGCCATTTTGTAAGACCCCTCGTCGTAGCCTTACGCCGTGTGGGAGCCCGGGGCGATCGCTTTCGCGGGCCGCGTCCCCCTCCCCGCCCGCTCTCACGTCGCCGCGGCTCCCCGCAGCCGGAGCCCAGCCCGTTGTGCGCCCCGAGAAGCGGCACCCGGGGACCGAACTCCGGGGGGGGCCCGGCCCGGCGGCGGCGCCGGTGCGGCCGCGCGGCCCGGAGGGGGCAGCAGCATCATGTCGCCGGCGGGCGGCCCTGGGGACGCTGAGGGGAGAGGGGTGCGGGGCCTGCTCGGCCGAAAGCGCCGGGGAACCAGCCCGCTCGGAAGGTGTCCGGGGTTTCTGAAGGGCCAGCCTAACAGCGGTCTGTTACCGTCAGCGAGCTTGCAGCCGAGGGCTGTCCCGTCAATGAGCGATGGGATTTCGGCTTTTTTTTTTTTCCCCTTTAGAAGCAGAAATGCTTGAGACGTTAAAGGTGGTCTGGCGGCTTTTGCTGTGAGGCTTCTCTTGGTGTCGATCTGTCCGCTGGCTTCATATCGACACGAGAGCAGCACCGCCGCGGCGACAGCCCCGGGTCGGCACGGTGTCGGAGCCGGACGCTTCACGCAGGAATACGGCGCGTGGTGGGGGGTAGGAAGAACGTGGCAGGTTTTGGCCACACAGACTGTGAGCTACGTGCGAGTAATTAGAGAAGAAGCGAGTGCAGAATGCGTAGTTTGCACTTAGCGTGCTGTTATTTATTAATTTATTTTGGAGGGCTGGGGAAGAAGATGAACTCGTACCCCGTAAGCCCACGGTGGATGCAGTTCAGGCATCAGTTCAGGAGCCAGGGTAATAGCAGATATGATTAGATTTTTATTGTGTCATTGCTCAGTTTAGGGTTAGAGTACAGACAGCCTCAGGTCCTTGAGCTTATTTAAAGACCTTCATATTTTCCGTCAGCAGCTGTATGAAGTTAAAGGGAAAGAGGCCATGGGATTTCTCCTTCTCAGCTAGTTTATTTGCGAGGTGGTGAGGTTAATGTGGCAATATCCCATGCTTAGTAGAGAAGCTTTTTGGCTTTAAGCATTGTGTGTGCTCCTTTCAGATTTATGGTTTTGACCCCAGACTGGCATTATCACACTGTCAGTGGGAGTGCAAGGCTGGTTTGAACCTCCAGCTCTTGGTGGTAATCTCTCTTAATTAGTTTGCAGTTGAAACAATTGTCCATCTTTTTGCCTTTAAACAAGGGAAGTTTGCTCTATCAGTGGTTGATTTCCCTGAGGGAGGAAATCCTCAGAGAGGTTATCAGGAGAAAAAAGCTCCGGGCTCCACTTTCAAAGCAATGCCATGTAGGAAGCATGCTTCAATCCTGTTAGTACTGCTTATTATTTCACAATGGCGTGTCAGGAATTACGGGCACAGACCTTTCTAAGGACTCTTGCAGACCTTTATGCACTCTCATCCCGAGTCAGGATTTTGTGGAATTATGTGCTAATAAAAGCTAATTTTACACATTAAAGTGTATTCTTTGAAATTGCTCTTTTAATTGCCAATCTTTCCCTGACTTCCCCACAGATCTCTCCGAGCCTCCTCATTGTCGACTTTCTGCCAGGGAGCCCTCCATGCCTGATCATTAAGGCTAAAATCTGCCATCACTTAACATAACACACCGAGCTTACAACTGGGAGCAGCCCCCTCCCTTGCATGGGAGCACAGGCAATAATAGACACTATAGTGGCAGCGCCAATGGGAGTTTTACCATGTATTTTAATGACTTGTGCTTGATTACATTTGCTAGATTGAACTGAAGTTCATTTAGTAATTGGTATGATTCTTACAGGGTTCGCATTTGACATTCCTGGCTCATTAAAGAGCTCCAACAATGGTTGTTACAACTTTCATCTCTACAGTGACCCTCTCAGATATATATCCAGTCTTTTTCTTTTGATAAACCACCCAACCCGGCATTCATTAACACTTAGCCATCTGCAGCCAGCCCCTCCCAGTACCTTCTCCCTTGCTTTGATGATATAATTAAAAGCCTTCTGTATTATCTCCCTCAGAGCGATAAGTCTAGGTGCATCAGCGCTTCAGCTCTGAGCACATGCATTGTTTGTTACTCGATTCTGTCGGTATCAGCTGTTGCTTGCAACGAGCTCATTTTTCATATGTTGTAAAGATTAGATGGTGGAGTGGGAGATCAGAGGCATGAGAAGGGAGTGTGGCTTTCGATATTAGTAACCAGATGCTCATTTGAAATGGTGATGGGAGTTTGTTGTTATCTATTAGATTATTTGGCTCCTTTGCTTTTACCTGAAGATAAACTGGTTTAAGCACTAGTCAATGAAAATTAATATCATCTGTAGTGGCTTGTTACGATAGAGTGCTCTTATCAGTCTGGTTTAGTGTGGCTATTCTCTCCTTGAGCCTGGTTTACAGAAATCGAAGCTTTGTTTATGCATGTGCCCAAACTTGCCTGTTTGACCTTTAAACTGTGATTATAATATTAATCTATGGGACTATTCTGTTGCAAATCACTTAGGTGGTCTGTATATCAGAGGATTTTCGTTGCAGGACCTCCCTCTTGTCCAGCATGATGTTCCATTATTGTTAGTATATTGTACATTGAAAGCTAAATCACAGTGGTGTTTCAGTACATCTTGTTGTCTGGCTGGGCTTTTTTGTGGGTTTTTTTTGTGTGTGCAATGAAGCTGCAGCCAGGATAGCACTGTGCTACTGTCTGTCCCCTTGGACTGATTTTGTATAACTTTGTTATAAAGTCGCTTAGCTACAGAAAAACTTGGTACGATACTTGCATGCAGATACAAACGTCAGCCCACAAATCCTCAGTACCCTGCGGTGTAGCTAAATAGTATTATTCCAGTTTGCAGGTGGGGAGACTGGATGTGTGAAAGCCACACAAACACTGGCAGCAGAACCAGCATTTATTGAGGAGTTCCTGTTTTACACTCTTCTGCTTGACGTGTAGCCCTTGCAGCCTTCCCCTGCCTTGTGTTTAAAGGGGGTTGTCCCTGGAGTAGGGAGAGAAGACCCTGGCATTCTAGCACTAGAGAAATTGTGTCCTGTTTGTCATCTTCAAGTTAAGAATTGTTTTTTTGACTCCTATTTTTCCATCTCCTTCCCATGTTGCAGTCACTTCTATTTTTTTTTTACGTTTCCTGCCTTGTTGCATTGTTTTGTTTGTTTTCCCAGCTTTCATCCCTGCTCCATTTCTTTTCCATTTGTCTCGTTCACCCATTTCAATAAACTATTATATTCATTATAGAAATACAAGGGAGCCCTTTTTCTCAGAGAAGATATGAATATCCTCCCTCTCATAAATACACAGAATGTGGAAACCATCCTCAGGAGGCAGAGCAGGAGGGAGTCCACAGACTTCCAAATGCAAGACCTCATTAAAATTAGTGGATTCCCCATCCTCTTTGCATAAGGAACATTATTATTTAGGCTGACTTCCACAGCAACATCTGTGCCACTGATAACATCAGTACTGGAGCATTGCTAGGTGAGCTCATGTTTTGTTAATGAAGTAATCTACTAAAAGTGCATATATCATTTTTTAGTACCACATACTTTACTGCAAAGTGTCGTACTACTATTATAGGAGCTTTCCTTTGCAAGTGGGACTTAAAGAATTTCGTTATAGTTAATAATATGCTTAGCTTGAATTGAATGGCGTGCTTGAGAAATGCCACCTAAATAATAAAATTTTAAGACTTAAATACTTTGGTAGTTCAATGCATTAATTGAGAAATACACAGAAAAATGGCTTACTAGAACACCTGACACTCTTAGTAGCTTTGATGTTACTCAATATTCGGTGTGCTAGTACTGATTTACTACCCAAGTGTGCCCAAGTTGTGAGTGGTCGCTCTGCTGAGCTAACTAAATAATGGAAGTGATGATCACGAACATCTGACTCTAGCATGTTCTGGAATAAGCAAACAAAGGTTGGATGGAATATACTGAAAGATATGCTCATACAAATTTCATTATGAAATCCGGTCATCAAAGGAGGAAAAGTGGAAACAGAGACAATTTCAGGTGTGGATTGAAATTTCTCTCCTTAATAGCCTCTGGACTGTGCGAGCAGTTACAGATCTCTTGAACAGACCAGTGTAGTCCCTGACTGGTGTCGTGTTTTGTCTTTTTTAGTTTGCAAGCTAAATATTCTTGTGGCTTTTCTGTCCTCAGAACTAACGGCAAGTGTTCAGACAGCCAGAACACTCCTAAATGAGGCTTACAGGTGTGTGGAAGGGAAGGCAGTATTAGCATAAAATACCTAGATGCTTTGATGGTTTCCACTAAGAGCGGAGAATGCAATAAAGAGATGTAATAGAAGTAAGTGATGAGTCTTTCTGATTTAAAACTTTGTATTGAAGCTATTGGAGACTTCTGAGTTTCTGAAATATTAACCTGCCGCTGGTCTGAAAGTGAAGACTTCCCTGTTTGCCATTGTTTGACTAATGAGGAGAGGGAGTTTTACTCATCTTTTCCATCCTGCTGGGCTGGATAGGCAGACGCTTTGTAACTGAGCTGTGACAGTCACTTGTGATGTGTAGTGTAGGAAAGGTGAGCAGACCCCATCTCCTTTCCCTGTCCCCCTTCCGGAAGTGTTGGAAAAAATACAGTGATGTTGTTGTGTTTGCTAGCAGAACATGCACAGCCTTGCTTGTTGAGGCAGGCACTTAGCCAGAAGCTTTGAATTATTGTACCCTGACATTACCCACTGTAACTTTTAGCACTCTGGGCCCATTATTTTGGCTTCCTGCCCAGTAATGTGCAATTTCCACTTACATAAGAAGATACAGCAGCAGTAATGACTCCTTGGAGGAGGTGTTTTCTTTTGCAGCAAATCAGCCCAGGGCCAGCAGGTGTAAGTTTACAGACACAGTCCAATAATGGCAGCCTGCACTGTTCTCTTCTGTTAATCCAGCAGTAGATGGAAAGGAACAGACCTACCTTTGCAGACTTTTCAGTATCCACTGACTTAATTGCAAAGTCAGGCTCTTGTAAGTGGCCATGGAAAGCTCCGTGATTTTCCTTTTTTTTTCCAGGCACCCCAGAATGCACATCAGAACTGGGCTGATGGATGCCCATCTCTACTGTCTGAAGAAATACGTGGTAGACTTCCTTGTAGAAAACAGGTAAGAAACCAAGCAATACACAAGGTAGTAGCAGGTGTTTGCATTGACATACAGTTTGTACCAGAGCTTTTAAGGGAAAATTTATTTCATTAAATTGGCTAGCATAAAATAGACATCAGTTATCAAAATGCTTTAACAACACTAAAAAGAATGCCAAGCATTGTCTGAGCTTCTTATTTAGACCTTTAAAAAAATAATCTAATAACAGTGTAAGTGAAAGCTAAAATTTTTCCCTCTTTTCTGCATCCCTTGTTTTCCTAATGTATCTGTGCTTTTTGGCTGCTCATTTCTCCAGGACTCCCCCATTGTTAGGGCTGTGAATACATTTCTGACCTTTGATTTCCCCCACCACAGTCTGTTTTGGCCTTTGCAATCACCTTTTCTCTCCCCCTTCACATGCACCACCACTGCAGGTGGGCTATCTCTGTAGCATCCTATGTTTTTAGCTTGTGATGTTCCTCTGTCAAAACTCTGAGACCACCCACTGAGAGGAAGAAAAACATCCATTTATGGAAGTGGAGAAGGATCTTAGCTATAATATTTCATGAAACAGACCAGAAAAAACCCTGTTTATCTTTGAAAAAACAAACAAATGAACAACCCCCTCACAGGAAGTAGTTCAATTTTGGAATGATGTCCTGTTCCTAGAATTTTTGTAGCGCTCTCATGCCTATTACATATATTGAATGCTCGATGAGTTCTCAAGAGTTTTTCTCCCCTTTTAAGTAAGATGAAAGATAAAGCGACTGACTAAGTATTGCGTTCATAGTGCTTTTTCTTGGCAGATAAACTGATGTGAAAAAAAATGGGGAGGGAGAAGGGATTTGTGGTAGTCTTGACTGTATACAAATCTGGTGATGCAGCTGGATCCATGATTCCAGGAGCCCTTCCAGAATAAGGTTCCATGAGTGACTTAAAATTATGTGGAAAATCTGTGTTAACCACCAGGGCAATTTCTTACTATGCATAAGAATAAAGCTTATCCGATACTTTGACTGGCACTTGGGGGCATTGTACAAGTCGTTTTAGTTCCAATTTGTGTATGGGAACAAGTCTGAAAGGTGAGAAAGCTTCAGGAGCAGCAGACACTTTAAATCTGGAATAAGCCATTTATTCAATGTATTTTAGAAAGTCAGTGACAGTTTGGACTTCTTGTATTTCCTGTAGCATGAAGCAGTGTTTACACCTTCTTTTGTCATAATACAACATGTAGGACTCATTTCTTGAAATCCTAGCCATCTAGTTTTGCTGGGATTAGACATTTCCGAAATACTAGATGTTTCACACATTCAGTTCTTTTTCCCTGGTATTTCATGTTGTTTTGAATTCAGATCATTAGGTCTGTGGGACAAGGACGATCTTTGTCAGACATGCCACAGTGCATGACACAGTGAGGCCTTCAAGTGTAAATAGTAGTAATTTCAGATGTTAAGGCTTTATGCTATTTCCATTGAAACTGGTGAGATCTTTGGCTTTGTCAGTGGCAGGATTTACCTTGTATTAACCAAAGCCAGCAAAGTGAAATCCTGCTCTGAACTCCTCCAGTTGCCCCCAGGTGCCCCTAGAACAAGTCTACTGACTTCTTGCAAGTATGACCAGTTGTTTTTTTGTTTTGCATAGAGAGGTCATTCTCTGCCTTCACTGTTTGATGAATCTGTGCTTATTTTCTGTGACACTTCCATGACAAATACATAATTACAGGAGCTATACAGCATTTATTAAGACCGGATAGCAACATCAGGCTCAGTAATGGCAGGTAGCTGCTTTATTCTCTTATTATACACATGCTGCTTATTCAGTCAATTGAGAGAGAGAGTCAATTGCAAGTAATGTGCTTGACTGGCAAATCTGGGGAATGGGACCTTTGCCATGAGGAATAACTTGGTCTTTCAGGCTTCTGGCATTGGTGGGCATTTGCAGCTTGTTTTTCTTCTGTGAGGAAGGGGAGGACAGTGCACACCCGAAGATCTTTCCATGTTTGGCAGCAATATACCAGGACATTTGAAAGACACTGTGGAATATTTTTGCCTCAGAAGTACTGACATCTACATAATTGTTTGGGTTTGAGGATTCTTTTTAATACTTTGTTTTTCAGTCTAGAGAGAACCTACAGTAAGGTTTTGCCTCTCTGCAATTCGCACCAGGACTGGAGAAGCTCAGATGCCTTGTTTAAGTTGTGCATGTTTAAAACTAACAGCAGGGACTGAAGTGAACAGTGAAGCTCTTGTACTGTGCCAGGAAGTACTGACACAGTGTACTTCCTCAATATTACAATATTTACATTGTGTTAATATTTAACAACGGGGTTTGATGGCAGGCAGAGCACCTTTTTTTCATTGTCTGTAGGTCAGAGAAGCAATTACATTTTTTAAAAATTTTATTTTGACGTGCAAGAGCAGAAAAGATGTGGCCCATCAGTAAAAATTTCAGATCCTACAACTGGCTATAGCTTGTCCTTTTGCCGAGGAAAACTGTGATTACTTCCAGGTCAAAGATTACTTGAAAACTAATGTGGTTGTGTATGTGGGATCTGTTGCTCCAAATGGGATAAAAGCCCAGTGCAGTCCCAGCTTAGCTGCAGAGATGTGGCTAGAACAAGCTCTCCCCAAGCGAAAGTAGTTTGTAAATAGCTGCACCTGTAAAGGTAAATTGCATTCCTCCACTTCAATCGGATTAATATATGTGTTGTATGTAGTCACTAGCAACTAATATGAAAACGGGAAAAAAGAGAATGTGAAATGGCTAAATGTTTGTTTTGTCCAAGTATGTGAATCTTGCTTTAGGATTTGGGACAACTTTTGTCATGGGACACCTCTGGAAAAAGTCTGATTTTTATTGTTCCGCTCCAAAATGGAGTTGTGATATCAAGGTTTTTTTATCAACTCAGTAACTATCTTGCTTTGTGGTACTGGACAGATCCCTTAATTTTTCTGTGCACTTGTTTCCTCTTCTGGGTGGGATTGTTCATCGAATAACAAGTACTTGTTTGGCAGTAGAGTGAGATTCGACTACGGGGGATGTTAGGAGAGGTCAAAGTACTGTTTGGTAGTCTGTAACTCCGTTCATAATCTTTTAATATATTTTTATGAACTATTTTAAAAGGCCTGAATAGTAGATTCTCCTGCCTGAAGTTTTATTGCACTATAGCAAACCAAACAAATTCTTGAGTTTTAAGAAGCAGAGATTGCTAGTGCCTTTGAATAAAAGTCAGAGGAAATAGTCTGTTTATTAGAACCCCCTGAAATATATATGTCCAGACAGAAATAAAAAATGATGCCTCTAATGTTGTTTAAACCTGGGGAATTTATTTTTCAGGGAATGAAAGTGCTTTCTCTTTCCTCTCCTAGGAGGAGAAAGATGCGTTTTGGCAGTTTAAATCCCCATGTCCATTTATCTCTCATCGACTAGTTCAGCACCAGATCCTAGTGAAATTGAGTCTGCAAGCATACGACAGTCCTACCCTGTCCGAATCCACAGCGACTTGGAGAACAGCTGAAGAACCTCTTGCCCCTAGCAGTTCGTTATTCACTGCAGCTGGAATTTACTCCTTCCCTCCTCTCCACACTTCTGCATCCCCGGGGCAGGGTGATCATCTGAGCGCTCCCTAATCAGCTCCGAGGCAGAGTCAGGCAGAGCAGCGAGCGCTGGCAGCCTCTGCCATGGGTGCCAGGAGAGCACTTGGAGCTCTGCCCTGGGACGGACACCTTCATCCCTGAGTCCACAGTGGATACCCAGCACTGCCAGCTTCTGGGTCTGCTCGTGCTAGACTCACAGGCGGTCACGGACCATACCCCGCTACCAACCAAACTGTCCGAGCAGGGACTGTGATCTCAATATGAACAAGCAACAGGTTGCTTGGGCTGAATTTTCTGCTGATTATAACTGTCCCTGGGGTTTTTCTCTCCAGAGCTTCTGGTTCTTTCCCAGTTCCCCTTCTGCGTAAGTGAAGTTAGAGTTGCTGAGGTCTTGGCTTGGCAGCTGCACCGAGTTTGCCGAATTGCATCACATCTTTGCACAGAGCTGATGTGAGGAGGAAGGTCTGTTAAAAATCTGATCTCCCTGTACTCAGGCAAGAGCTTTTCTTTCCTAAACATTTCCTTTTTCAGAATACAGCTAACCTGAGGATCGTACAGGTGCTGCGCGTTGTAGCATGGGGAAGACAGGCGAGCACAGGCCGTGTGTGTTGCGGGAGCTGCTCTGCCAGCACAGGGCAGGGATAGTTGAAGGTGAACACCTGCACCGCGTGATGAACTGCACAATATTGCTTTTCTTAAACCGATCACGACGCAGGCTGAGCCAACAGGCTAGACAGAAGCAGAGGCTGTAGCTGGCTGGGGGCACGGCTCCACCCCGCAGCTGGCGGGCCTCACACCCCTGGGGCCCTGGGGTGGCAGCCAGCACAGTAGCCAGTCCCTTTTTTGGCACTCTCCTGAGTGCGAGATTGGAATCCTGCCTTGCTGCTGCATTCAGGGTGGATGGAAGAAGAGAGTCCTTCTGCTCTTTCCCCTGTGAACTTTATCTGTAGCGGAGGGCGGCAGGATCTAGGCCTGTGCTTTGCGAGCCCGGTGTGTTGCACAGGCATGCACTGATACTTCTGTACTGTGTGCCAGCAGTTTGCTTGCTAACAGTCCCAGCAAAGCTGCTAGCAGAGGAAATGTGATCAAAGTGAAATCGCATGCTAGTTTGTGTTCTGTTTTTCCAGCAGATTTCTGAAGCTCCAGCGTAGTGAAATAAGATACCTGATTTGGGGAGGGCAAGGGGGGAGATAGTTATAAAGCAACCCCTTCCCCTGTAAAGTTTTAACGTGGAAAATTCAAACTTGCTTTGGAAATTTAAGTGTTGAAGGTGGGTCCCTCTCTTTGTGTCCTGTCTTTATGCTTAAAAGCATATATGTATTATGCATTTATAATACATGTGTGCATTAATGGTATTGTGCCTGTGATCCGTTCTGGAGGTACAGATGACAACATTTGGTACGTGTGAGGATTTCATCCTGCTCACAGCTGAAACCTGTAGACATGCGAAGATCGCTATTATTTTCACCTCTCATTGAGGATGACCAGAAAATCAGAGGCCAGACTGAGGCTGCCTAAAACAAAGCAGTGTGTGGTCCTGCTTACTAAGTTACCTCCCAAAATCACTTTTGTCAAATCTCATCAGTGCAGAGCTTGTTATGAATATGCTAGTAAAACCTTAGTTACAGGTTGGGCACATGAAAAGCTGTATTTAAAAATACTAACTGTGCAAAGTTAAGCACTCAGGAGTTAGGAAGTGCCACAGCTGAGGTTCCCTATGCAACCTTTTGCTTCTGGATGTGCCACAGATTGTGGTACAGTCTCTGGTTACGTGACACTGTACAGTTTTTGTCCTCTGTGACCATTGCTTCAGTCATTGCCCGAGATGCTCACTGAAAGGGCTGCTATTCAATACTGTGTGTAATTTCTGTAGTTCAGGTGAAGGCCACCAGCCTTACTTGCTGCTAGCTGTTTAAACCCTGTCGTGAAAATAAGGTAAATACTTTCCTTTTGGATTCTTGGTGCTCATCACTGGTACTATAATACTCTGCACACGTTTCATTAACCATCTTTCCAGCACCCCTATTAGTGAAATAGTGGTCTTTCTCCATTCTGAAAGGGAGAAACTAAGGTACACAACAGTTGAATTTTCAAGCATCTTCGTCTTAAGTATCCCATTTTTCAGCCCTTAATGTTAGACAGAGCTCCTGATGTTGGAGGACTGTCTTCCATTGATGATAGTTGTCACAGGGTGACACTGACCAAATCAAAAGCACACCATCAGTGGTGACCTGCAGAAATTAGATTTATGTTCTGCATTCAGCAGCATCTGTAAACTCCTCTGACAGAAGGGAAATAAAAAAGAAAATCAGGTCTTCAGACATCATTCATTTGACTTAAATACTAGTAGTTCTTTTCTCCTCTCACAGCTCTCTGCCTTGTACTTTTACACACATGTTCTAACAAATGAGGCAGGCACTCTTCTGCCTCATTGCACAACCTTGATTCATCCCCAGGGTATAGTCCATTTGTACACTGGGTGAAGAAGAGATTGGGCAGAGAGGAAAAGTAGGTGACTGGGGTTTTTTTAAGGATTGTGTCATAATGTGTACACACGAGGTCTTAATTAAAGTTGTATAAGCAACATAGTTCTAACTTTTTCAGGGCATGGTGGTGATGGGTTGATGGTTGGACTTGATGATCTTGGAGGTCTTTTCCGATATTAATGGTTCTATGATTCTATTATTTAAAAATTAGTGTGTATATATTATTTATATATCTGACACTTTTAGAATTAATCACTGAGGCTACTGTGACTCTTGCTAGTGGAGCAGCTGTTATCAACATAGATTTATCACCTTTCAGGTCAGACACCAGAAGGAGATGGGATGCTCTAAACTTTAAAGAATATCCAGCTTAGCCTTTGTAACCTTGGTCTGGAGCGTACCCTGTTACTCTGTGGAATAGTGCATGAGCAGTCCAGTTATCTTGCAGAAAGAGAGAGAGAATGGAGCATGCCCAGTGTAGGACTCAAAAAATTTAGCTGCAAAACAGGTCTCTTCCAAGCATGTGCAAACAGTGGTTTTCAGACTTAGTTTGCTGTAGCATGGATACTTTTTATGTTTACAAATGTAATGCCCTCACGAAAACACAACCTTGTGCCAAATTGCAAGCATGGAAGTGCGAGAGCTTTTCAGCAGAGCAATTGAAATATTTTTGACATGGACAAACCAAAGTATTTTTCCATAAATCTGCTCTTGGAAATAGCTGAGATTTTTGATGAAGCTATCAGAAAAAAAAACATCAGTTTGGGGCAAACACCTAGCATGGGTGATTTCAGCCAAAACAGTTAAACTTTGTCAAAGTTTACAAACAGATGAACACAGAAACTTACAACAGGAAATGCTGGGCAATTTATCTATAAGCACCCCAGTGGCACCACCTGTGAGCACAAGCCATCACAGCTTTTCTGAAGGCAGATGCCACTGTCTATTTGCTCAGATGTTACGGCTTCTCTGTTACACACCAGAGTGGCAATTGCATTTTCTAACATACAGAGATCTTTGGACCTCATTTCAACAGTCCATGTCCATATACATACATGAAAAAATAGTTGATTGTTAGCACACGTCTTCCTCTTATATATTAGAACATTTTACATACCTCTGTGGTGACCTTCCCCTTTTTTCTCCTTTTCCTTCAAAAAGCA
The DNA here is from genome assembly GCF_030867145.1 of Opisthocomus hoazin. Taxonomy (NCBI): domain Eukaryota; kingdom Metazoa; phylum Chordata; class Aves; order Opisthocomiformes; family Opisthocomidae; genus Opisthocomus; species Opisthocomus hoazin. The sequence continues at coordinate 11,789,279 of NC_134419.1, forward strand.
AGGTAAAATTTTTATTATGTTTGGTTATGTGTTTTGCAAGTCACCATTTTGTTCTGAATCTAGTACTTCTAAATTGCTGGGTCTAGAAGAAGCCACCGTTTCCCTTGTACAGTCACCTGGGAGCTGGGCAGCTCTGTCTGTGGCCAGAAGGAATGATGTGTGTGGTACTGGAAAAGCAAGAATGATAAACACCAGCGCTGTGGTCACTTCAAAAGCTTTAAGTAAGCACTCGCATTGCCTTGTCCTGGGAACACTGAGTGCTAACATCTTGCTTGCCACCAGGGAGATCCACTTTCCCTGGGGAGCCCTCTTCTCGGGGTGCACCCCTGCTAGAGGCTGAGCTGGAGCTAAGGAAACAAATTCGCTCTTCTGCAGTTCTTCCAGCAGTGCAGAGCTGTCTGCCAGAATTCAGCAGTAGAGAAACTCTGAACTGAGCAAACTTGCAGTAAGCTTTATAGCCAAAGTCAGTATGATTTGTTTGCAAAGTTAAACACTGGGGTTTTTTTTTGAACTGCTGAAATAAATAAGAGCAAATCGTGTGAGGTCATAGCGCTCTGTGTTTCCAAACTGCTTCAGCTGCAATCCCAGAGCAAGCTTCTCTTCTGAGCTCCCCTCTGTGTCCAGAAAGCCTCTGCTGGGCCAGCACTAGGAGGGGAGAGGAGGAAGGTTTGCTGTCTTGGTGCTGTGTTCTGAGATCTGTGGCTGTGAGAAGAGCTGCATTGGAGCCACCCTCCTCCTCCCCGATAAAAGGCAGGGACAGCATGAGATCTTTGAAAACTTGAGGTGTGAGTGAGTGGCTCTGAAGCGCCTGCTTGGATGGCTGTGTGCTAAGCTGTACACAAAGGCCTCTGCAGGTTTATATTAAGGTGCTGCCCAGACTAAACCAGTGCATTTTTTCTTTTTCCCCTCTAAATGCCTTTTTATCATTCAGGCTGTCACCTGTGTTTCCTGGCAAGGGCTGCTGGCTGGGGGAGGTCTGGCAGTGCTGAACACCCAGCTTGGTGGTCTTTGTATGGCTGCCTGAAAGATGGCTTAAAACAGAACCTGCTCTGTGAATACCTGCAAGTTAACATGTGTCAGCCGTGTGGCTGGAAGGTTTCTCCTTTGCTGTAAAGAGAGATTTTTATAATGAATACTTTCCTTGTGATTAAAATGGGTAAATAAACAAATAGCTTCTACAGGAAGTGTACTGTGTGAAGACGGGGCAAATAGATTGTAGCTTTCCAAACAAGGAAAAGAAAAAGGGGAAGAAAAAAAAACCCAGCAACTGAACTCAAGCTCCTCCTTAGTGTATTTAATCTATTAGAATGTGAAATGGCAATTTATCTTTCCCATTTCCTTTTCTTGTCAAACATATCCAGCTGTTGGAGCTTTCTCTGCTCCTTACTAGAAATGCCAAGACGTAAAATTTGTTGATGTCCTCCTCCTCCAGAGTATCATGACTGTTATCATCTTTCCGTGGTACCAGTCAAGCTTACTTCTGAAACCTCAGGGGAAAAAACCTTAATGATCTAAACTAGATTTAAACAAATTACGATTCTCAGCAAATCACTTCTGTAATAAATGCAACTCATTTTCCTGTTAGCGGACTACCTGGGATCAGACGTGTCTTTGGATGTGCTGAACTGGAGCTGATGAACTTCATGAATAACTGCAAATCTTTCTTTGTGAGACCACGATGTGCCAGAATGGCCATGTGCCTGAGACACTCGAAGCATGGTGACTGCATAGTACTCTGTGCACGCAAGCTGCTCCCAGGGCAAATTTTTGTAAAGTAAATGTTAAAATCTGTTAATTTGGTCCTCTTAACTGTGATTTGCAGAGTCAGATAATGACCCTTTGGTTTCCCTGTGAAAAGTGAATGTAGGGAGGACATGAAAAAGGTCATTCAAATGTCAATGCAAATATTATGGAATCATAAAAAAATTTAGGTTGGGCAGGGACCTCTAGCAGTCTGTAGTCCAGCCTCGTGCTCAAAGTAGGGCTGACTTTTGCGTTGCTCAGGGGCTTTTTTTGCAGCTGAGTTTTGAAAATCTCCAAGGATGGAGACTGGGCCTTGTCCCAGGACTGTACCACTCACTGAAAAGTTGTTTTGTTTATGTCCCAACTGGAATTTCCCTTGTTGCAGCTTGCGTCCGTTGCCTCTTGCCCTTTTGCTGTGCATCTCTTGGAAAAGTCTCTCTGTCTTCTATATCGCTTCATTTTTGCTAGTGGAAAACTGTAATCAGATCCCTCTGCAGCCTTCTCTCCTCCCGGCTGAACAAACCCAGCTCCCCCAGCTTCTCCTCCTGCGTCACATGCTCCTGGTGGCCTCAGCTGGGCTTGCTCGGATCTGATAATAAACATTAAAAATTGTTAACTGTTTTTTCCACTGTTTCATGCAGTTGCAGTTTCCCGGGTTAGCCTTCAGTCACATTGACTTTTGTCTTCATATGAGAAGTGGATTTTGAACCAAGGAGAAATGATGATTTTTTTATCCATCTATGTGTGATTTTTTCTTTTTTTTTTTTCCCCCTGAAATCATTGCCACTTGGACAGTATCATCCTAGACATTCTTTCATCAGTGCAGTACATTATCTTCATTAAAATGAACATGAGCACTACACAGCTCTACATGAGCACTACTCTCATGTAAGAATACTTCGGGTGAAATGATTATCTTACCTTGCTGGATATTTTCCTGTGAGGATATAGTCCTTGTATGTGATATAATGGTATATTTCTCTTGCAGTGAAAAACACAATTCTGCTATATTCTCTGTTGTTCAGATAATCTGAACTTCTCCCCAAGACTGTGAAATTTTTCAAGATAATATTTTTCTTTCTTCCCCTCTCTGATTTGCTTCTACATCTCTTCCACACCACTTCAGTCACTGCCTGATCCTTTTGAAATGCTGAGAGTCCTCTTTTACTCGCAATTTGTATTTCTGGGATAGAGAGAAAATAATTATAGTTTCCCTACTATTCCACTTCTCATAGTTTTTGTACTGTAGACATTAGTTCAATGTCAAATTTCAACGTGCTTTAGCCAGTCCAGTGAAACATGAACAATAATAAAGATGTCTGTAGTACTGTTACTGACTTTATTATTGCATGAAATTATCATGATGGGAGACTTTTAGCGTCCTGCATATAGAAGGGAGAGTAAATGCTACTAACAATGACAGGGAACAGATGCCTGAATAGAGTAGCTAAGAGGTATCTTCATTAAGTCAGTGAATCATCAATAGATACAAGTTCCATTTTAAACATGGTAAGTAGCTAGAGTATGAGGTAAGGGCTGACCTTAGAACACAGTCTTGAATCAGTAGCTACAACTTTCTTCACTTAAAGTGAAAAAAATAAAAAAATGGAGTATAACATTTTAAACAGCCATGGGAAAGTCTATGGGAAATGCTGAGTGCTGTCTAGTGAAGTTACTGTTTTTGAAGAAAGTCAGAGGCCTGAATGTGGAGGAGGAGTGACATTTTCCTAAATCAAAGACACACAGATGAACTGGAGCACATACAGCATTTTACACCAGACTTTTCTGGATGAATACTACCTGGAAAGACCATCATGATTAGAAGTAGGCTTGTGAAGAAGAGGAGATGGGATTCATTCACCACAAAACTTCATCCTAGAGTTCTTCAGGAAAGGGTAAAATGACAAAAAAAAAAAAAGCTAATCTTATCACAGGACAGAAGATCATGTTGCAAATGCCACAGTAAAGAGAACAGAGGAGTTCCTACAGGGAGGGGTGGAGCAAGGATTACTAATCAATAGTGAGGATAGGAATTAGTTAAGGTGCAATGATTACAGTGGAGAAGGGTGTAGAAATAGGACTTGTACAGGTGGAGCGGGACTGAGTTACACACCAGAGCTTCCAGTTTATCTCCCAGACTGCTGAAAGAATGACCATGTTGCCAAGTCTAACCGAGAATGGGTCCATTTGATTGCAGACCACCAAACACAGTGTCTGCGTGGAGAAACGGAGCAAAGTGATGCACACATCTGCGGTGCCTTTAATGCAGCCTCAGTGGAGTGGGGTGAAGGAGCTTCCCCGTGTGAAGCTGCAGCCATGTCTACGGTTTTTGACACTTATTTTATACAGACAGGTCTGAAGCGTTTGAATCTATCAGTCTAAATATGTACTTATGCACCCTAAAGTTTACATAGTTCGTCAGTTTTATGGATACATGTCTAACTTTATCAAACGCATCATATGCGTGTGTCTAGGCGTATTATCAGAATGCTCCTGTTTGATGCACTTTTCAGAAAAGGAGCCTAATTTCAAAGGCATTTATAAAAGAGTTGGTAACTCAGACACAGATGGCTGCAAAGGCGGAGGTGGGAGAGAATGGGGAAAGATGAGTTCTGGCAAGGAATCACGTTTGGTGCAGGTGCGCTTGTTTTAGAAGAATGGGATGCTGTCTGGGAATGAATGAGATCCATTCCTCAGCAGTGTGTACAACCTGCCAAACACCCTGGGTGGCCTCCGACGGCCTCGGAGACTGTTGGTCAGAGAGAAGTTCTAAAAATGTCTAAACTTGCTGGCATTCCCGTGCAAAAGCTGCATTAGTCGGGAGCTGCAGGGTGTTCCTGGCTGTTTGGCGAGTGGGCACAGTAAAAGTTACTTAAGTGACCTGAGCTGAGTGCGTGCACGCTTTCAAAGGATTTGAGTATGTAATTGAGGAGTTTTAATTTCTGTGGTCAGTTTTTCAGAAAGCTGCCTTGTTTCCCAGAGGGTTTTTTGGCAGAAGTGGAAGTTAGATCCCTGCTCCTTTAAGTGCATCCAGACTTGGTGGAACTTGAGAACAGCTTTTTATGTGGTTTGCGTCCATACTATCCCTTCCATACTTTGATCTGGATCCTCTCTGCATTGTGGTGTCTATGACTGTCATTTGCATATCTTCTTCTGCTTTCTTTCCATCATCCAGGTTGCGGCAATTTCAGTGGTGATTCTGCAGTTTTAGGAAGTCATTCATAAACTTGAGCCTGTAAAGCAAAGCTGTGCAGTTATACCGTCTTGTTCTGCAGTGGCTTTTGAACTACTGTCACGCACGCTCTTATGAATGTCAGGAGTAGGTTGCTGTCAGACTTCAAGGTTTCAGTTAGAAAATAGTATGGAAAGACAAATGAAGCACAAATGCAGTCATGTGGAATTACCTTTGAGTAGAACATTTCTCAAGGTTTCCTTGCCTTCTCTGTAGGCTTTTAGCTCCAAAAATAAGAAGAGACACTGACAAATAAGTAATTAATATGAAACTGGGGGGGACGAGAAATATTTTTACTCTTTTCGTGCTAGAAATTTTGAGAGTAGAAGAGGGCAAATAGAACACAGCAAGAAATAACATCTGTTTGATGCTGTGATTAGGGTTGGGGCTTACTGAATTAGGCATGAGTAATTGCCTGGTAGTTTATTGGCTTGTCTGGGTACTTTGGAGTTTTCCTGTATTATAATTAGTCTTGGGTACACCAAACAAAGATGAAAAGATTATTGCAAGACATAAAGGTAGAATGAGCCTTCTACTGGGATGCAGCACACCCAGCACACCCTATAAATTTATCATTTGATACTTTTTCCTTTTGTAAGTAGTCCTTGTCTGCTTTCTCCACATTCTTAGCATGTCTCAGAAATTCCAGCATTTTTAGTAGTGAATCGGTGAGAAGAAGGGGAAAAGGCCTGTAATTGCTTTTTCCATTGTGCTTGTTAAAACCGCATTGTGGGAAATGGACCCAAACACTGTCTTTTAAGTGGTGTTGAGTCTGAGGCAGGTGGTATTAACTCAGGACTGCATTAACTCTTTTCAAATCTCTTTCCTGTTTCCTTGAGGAAACATGCCTGGTGTATATATGTGGCAAGGGCTGTTTGCCTGCCTCTTGCATTGACATTTTAATTTGGTCCATGATATAAATATCATTTCCCTAATCCCCCTTGCCCTGACCCTGTTTTGTCTTTTCTTCAAAGTGAGTTGACTTTTTTTCTTTAAGGAGGGGGGAGGAGATGGGAATGGTAGCTGGCTGCTCTAGTTTGGAGCATTAAATGCTTGGGGAAAAAAATCTGAGAGTAACTGTTGTTTCTTTCTTTGTATTCACATGGAAATTTTTAATCTCCATCAAAGGATCAGGAGAAAATAACGTTGAGATTCAACAAGAGAACTCCCAGCTTACATGGAATTTTTAAATGTTATTTGGCTTTATCCTTTAAGCGATGAGAACCATGAACTATGTACCTACAGGGTTCAGAATTAACTTTTCTCTTTCTTCTAACACACCCTCTTCTTTTTTTTTTTTCCTTCCCTCCCTGTTTCTTACATCTTTATTGTTCTGCATAAACATGCAACTTCTTTTTGGCCAAAACTAGAAGTGCCTTAGGATTTGTTTAGTTGTATTTATGTATACATTTCTAATGTTAATTATGAGCACCAGTCTGAAATGCAGCCTCATGTTCTCCTTTTGATGTGATCTGAAGAATCTCTGTTGAAGGCCATGGAGCTAAGATCAGAACCCAACCCACTATATGCTTGCATTGTTGTACAAGAGCTAACATTAAGCTGTTTTAAAAAAAAAAAAAGGCAAAAGTAGGTATAAAAGGGCTAATAATCTGCTTGTTTGTAGTGGAGAATCACAAACACTGCACCTGTAGATGTAGATGATTGTGCTAATAATGATAGCAAGGGAGACCCCCTGCAACTAGCCCATGGAGAGTAACAGCAGATTTCACAGGTGGGTGCTGACAGCAATGGTAGATTTCATGCTTCATCACAGATTAATAAAACAGGGAGGATATTAAAATGCTAATACTCATTAATACTGTTTTATGGTGTTTAACATTAAACTTGGAAAATGAAAATGAATGACAGCCGGTAAATGGAACTGACAGTTGTGTTCAGGGTGTCTGAAGCTGGTGAGAACTAGCTGCAGGAAATAAAAGCTGTGGATGCTCCCGCTCCTGCTATGGGTCAAGCCAAACAGCACCTCCTGATACCGAGACTTTTGCAAGGCCACCTAAACTTAGACTTAAATAGACTCTTCTATTATTATAAAATATTTGATGATTTTCTTTACCAGCATTGGTCAGAACCGTTATTTTCTGTGTCATACGAAAGACACGGTCTCCAGCAATACATATGTCTAAGAGCCCAATGAAGCATAAGTGTGAATTTTTTTTCTTTTTTAAGTTTAGGTGGTCAACTTTTGGGTTTTTTCCGCAAAACTTTTCTTGTGTTTCAGTTGGCTCCATTGTTCTTCATTTCTTACTAAAGTTTCAGTAAACTTCATTTCGTCCCAGAGGCAGTTGCATTTCAGCAAGAAGTAAAAGTTGGCCATCTCTGGGCTGTAATGTATGTAATGTAATATAATACAATATAATATAATATACATAGATATGAACTTAATTCTGCCATATCACAGAGTGTTCTAATTTCATTTGTGGTTAAAACTCACCAAAAACTTCTGCATAACTGTGTTTAAATATGAAACTTAAAGATCCAGGGTATTTTCACCAAATGTTCTTCATGGGTAAAAATTTTTAATTCAGCACAAACCTTATCTGTGTGCTTGCTGTCATGCAAAAATCTCAGGAACACTGTGAAGACATCATAGTGTACAGGGTCCGAGGATAAAGGGATTCTACAGACATGGTACTGGTTTCTCTCTGATGGTGATAGTACTTGGTAAAGTTACAGTAGTTTAACCAAGTATTCATTTTTGTACCTTAATGTTTTAGGTTTTAAATAAAATTAACCCTGAATATCCTAGGTTTGTAGTGCCTAGGTCTGAGTCTACAGTCAGCGGAGCTGACGGCTAGCAACTGAAGTGTGCTCTGAGCACATTTAATACAGACTTTTCTAGAGGGTTCCTTTTTTAAAAAAATTTTGTCTTCTTTTGAATTCCCATCTGTTTCTTGTACATGCACCATGAATTTCACTTGCCCTCTTGTCTCAATTTCCCCCATGTATGCACTGTCTCTTGCCAACATCCCCCTTTGTTGTGACCGCTGTGTGAATGGAGGATTCCATGCCAGATACAATTCTGATTTTTGTATGCTTAAAATGTGATCAGAATTGATGCCTTTCAAAATTGCTGCCATCTGCCATTGTTCTCGTCAGACTGAAGCCATGTAAGGTGCTCCAGGGATTAGTCCCCCATTCCTTTCCAAGCAGCAATTTAATGGCACTCTCAATCTTCGGCTGTTTAATTGAAAACCTACTACTTTCTGTCGAGGTGAAAACAGACAGATATCACTTCAAATTCTGGGGAATGAAAGATCACAGAAAAGGCTCCTCACTTGAGCTGGAATTTATGAAAGGATGTTTATTTTGGCAAATATTGCTCAAAAGCAAGTTCCTTTTTATCTTCTCTGCCTTCTGGATTTTCCTGTGAGGTGTCAGAGCATGGTTACTCTGATTTGACTTAGAACTGGATTTCTGCCAAAATTTTGTGTGCCCTCCTCTCCTTCTGCCCACCTTCCCACTTTCTTTCTCCTGGTCATAGTAGGTTTTTCCTTATGTTGATCTCGGTGGGTATTTCATTCTTACTTCTTGGTGCTAAAGAAAATAGCAAGCTTAGAAACCAGGGTGATTCCAAGTTTTAAAACCTGAAGAGAATAAAAAAGCCTGCTGTCTTCAGCATACACAGTCTTACACTAATTTCTTCTTAGTGTAGGCATGTGTAGTTCAAGACTTGATCATTCAAGAATTTTTAACACACTACACCAGAAACCTTTTTGGTTTGTTTTCTGAATCTAGGTTACAAGTTAGTTGGTTCTTCCGATCTCCTGCGAATTTTTTTCTCTCTTGATGAAGGGTCTTCAGTCCTATCCCTCCTTTGATTTAAATTCCTTTCCTAGTCCCAGCCAGATGTTTGGTTTCCCCTGCTGTTGACAGTCAGATAATATTCTCACGCTATCACTTCATATATCCACATTTGCAAGATCTGTCACAAAAAATTCTCAAATTTTTGTCACTGAGTGCCTTACTGTTTATTTTTTGATACAGTCCAAAGGCAAATTCCTTTAATGTCACATATGAATTCTGCTTAAACAGCAAGCAAAGGCAAACCTTCCTGTTTTTCCTTTTCCAGTAAGAAGGGTGGGTTTCTCAGCCACATCTTATGGATGACCCAGGAATTTACTCCCATCTTTGCTGAAGTAATGTGGCTAGCACTTCAGAGAATTGCAGGAAAGCTTCAGGAGTTTGGCCAAGAAAGAGTAAACCGTCAAAAACCAGGCAAAACTTTGTCTTTCCCCCCTTCCAGTGCTTTCATTTCCTACCGTGTTGTGTTGTCCTCTGCATCAGACTATTTAAGACTGCCAAATACTTGGATATTTTATAGGTAATATATCTTATAAATGCCATGGCCAGCCTCTGAGGGAAACACAGGATTGTCGTTTTTGGATGGAGTATAAAACCCAAGCAGGAAATCATTGCTGAATGGCACAGCTGCAGGCAAACATTGTAAGCTAGTAAACTGCCCATCTGCACAGCCACACGTGTGTCGGAGCGCGGGGCCAGGGCGGCTGTGGCAGAGCGCGCCTGTAAGTGGTTAGCAGGGAGAAATTTGGTGATTAAAGAATGAAGTGTTTTGCTTCATTAGTTCCTGAAATACAGCTATCTGAAGGTGATTATAATCTTATTTTCAGGAAGGAGGAGTGGCTGAAGACTAGAGCTTTTCCTTGTCTGTAATAAAAAATAAAAGCAAAATTTCGATTCCGGGATGGATTAGATCATCCCACTGCAGGACAGAGGATGTGACACAACCTACCATTGAGGACTGAAGGAAAAGTTTGTCAAGAAAGAGGAAACACTATTTGTTCATAGATCTGAACTGGTGATCACATCTACATCCTCCCATCAAAGTTAGAGACAGGAAAGACTGTTTTGGTCCTTTTTCTGTTTCACTGTCATTGACCTGAACAGGCACCTGGGCGGGTTATGAGCTGTATGTTTCTTGAAGTTTGCACTGTTTAAGATCCGGCTCTGCTGGAGATTTTGCCAAACAAAATCAGGAGACTCATTCTAATACTTTCCTTCTTTAATTTAACCTGTAGTTAGTTCCTAGTTTTGCTGTCTTCCATTCTAAAAAACTCCTCTTTCTTTGCGGGCTATCATTTGTTGAGTTCCTTTAGCCAAGTTCTCTGTGTAAGTTCTCCCAATCCTTCCTCTGAAGTTTAGCACTTCCTCTTTTACAGGCCAAGTTTGAGTTCATTTTCCGCATGATTTTCCCAAGCACTATTTTAAATAATCCACAGTTCAGTAACTAAATGCAGATTGTTAAAATAATGAAACAACAATAAAGCTCTTTTAAGACTGCATCTCATGCACTCCAACTTTAAAAACTATTTATTTGGTTGGTTTTTTTTTCAAGTACTTAATTGAAAAAGAAAATTATCTTTTAATAGTCAAAATTAAATTACCAGGGTTACAGTGCCATTATACAGTAGACTTTCTACACTGATACTTGTCTGTTGGGGAGTGGGGTTTTTTTTATTCATTGTTATGTGTAAATCAATGCAAGAGGAAAGATAATCTAGTGATCAGGGTCCTTGTTGAAGGCATAGGTGGCTTTGGGTCAAGTCCCTGCTTTACCACAAACCCCTCGTGATTTCTCTGCCTCCTATTATTGGGGTGTCAAAATTAATATGATGAAAGTTGAAATCTGTATGCAGGGAAGATGGGTGTGTTGCCAGATGAAGCCTTTGGAAACTTTCTGTTGGCTGATGTGTTTTGGATTGGGGCACCTAAAGAGCATGAAACTCATGTAAACTTGTTAAAATGTGTTGATTTCTCTTGGTTAAAGAACTGAGTCTTTAAAGTGTTGATGTTTCATAGGAGGAGGAGGACATCATTAATGTGTGTCATAAGTATTTTCATTTGTGGATCAGATATTTCAGATAACCTTGAGCATTTCCATTTTTTGTCACAAAGAAAAGGAGCTGCTTTGGTTTTTGCTCTGTAGGCACTTTATTCTGTCTTTTCCTGTCAATTGATGCTATTTTTTAAGCCATATAAAGTGGATTTCAGTTGTTGTCATTAGGATGTTGGTACTTTTCTGCATTCCAGCTGCACACAAGCACAAATTGCAGGGTAATGCCATATCAATTTATAGGCATCTCTGTTAAAATATAGGGAATTACTTCTGAAGATGAAGCTTTTTCCTTATTTCAAATCTTCCTTATATTTTAATGCATTAAGGAAGCATGCGACTAGTGGACATTTTCTTAGTGCCAGATATGTTGCGTACCTGGCATTTTGGTTCGTTCTCATGAAAAATGTTTAAAATGACTGATGATGTTATGCAAAGAAAGTGAAGACATCTAAGTTTTCGTGTCACGGACTTCATGTGTGCTTCTTCTTCCCCAGGACAATCACATCTCTCCGGAGTGAACTGATTCCACATCTGGTCAGGAAACAGTTCTCTCCTCCATCGGTGCAGCAAGGACTAGACAACAAAGAAGAGGACCAAAAGAAAAAAGAACAAGCATCCCCAGGTAAGTACAAGTATCAGAAGATTTGATGAAGGTTTTAAAGCCCACATGCTACAGCTGAATTATTGGGTAGAGTACAGAATTAGCCGCAATACTAGTTTGGGAATTTTTTTTTTGCCTCTTATAGTTCATGATAGCAAAGATTCTAGTAGATTTCTTTTTCAAACACTATTGTGCATTATATAAATAGTTTTGTCCTCCCTTATTTTGGTGTAAATCAAGAGCAAATCAGCTAGGTGCTCTGTATTTTTTTCTTCTGGAATACAATATAGGTAAATGCACTTTTACAAATGTAATTTTCACAGGGAGTTCCTAAGACTGCATAGGGCAACAGACTACGCCTTAACCTCCTTGCAGTGGGAACTGGACAAGATCTTAGATCTTGGAAGTTATTTTTAGCATTTCCAGTGTCTCCTTGTGTGACCTTGGGCAAAACATTGCATCTGTCCTGATCCCTTGATTCCCACCTGCAGAATAAAAATAAGCCCTTGCTCACTACATGTGATAAAATCTGTTAAAGATTACTAAGTATCTAGCCATTCAGATGATGTGAGGCAAACATTTCCTTTCAGCAACAGTATTTTAATAGTATTCCTCTTCAGAAAGTATTTCATTAAATCCTGTCTAACTTCATGCATGTGTGTGTTCTCCAGACATTTATAGTTTCATAAAGGAAGATAATAGCTTGCTGAAACCTGCTCCAGATAACTCTTGTTGGAATGATCACAGAGGAGATATGAATGAAACTCTTCATGAAGGAAAAGTGCGCTGCTACGTCCATTTAATGAAAGAGGGACTGTGCTACCGAGTAAATACTCTTGGATTGTATATTGAAGCTAACCGACAGGTGAGAAAAATACAGAACTGCCATGTGGGAATACAGCAGTAGTTTATGGGACATTTTAGCCTCCAGGAGTGGCTCCCAGCGACACAGCTGAGGAGTGTGGGAATTGAACCAGTGCCATGTTATCTAGGCACATCACCCTACTGGTTGCTGGGTAGGGACATGAGGCCAGGAAGCATTTCTGTCCCTAATTTACTCCATAGCTTTGATTTAGCTAAGAAAACCCCCACCCCACACACTCTTCTGGGCTTTTGGGCCTGGCAAGACCTGCAGCCAAAGAGCCAAAAGGTGTGGAAAATAAGGCTGAAAGAAGCTTTGATAGGTCGTCTGATCAATGTCCTCCATGTCCTAAAGGCAAGATCAGACTCTTCCTAACAGATGTTTATCTGAGTGATAATGACAAAGGTTATTAATGTTTTGCAGAAAGACTTACACTACCCATACATTCAGATTGCCTAATGCTTTCCATTATGAAAGAATTATTTTACGAACAGATTTCACTATAGTGGCACTCAGGCAAACACAGAGGTGAAATGTTGATCTGTTGCAGCTTTCACTTTCACACTACTGAGAGTTCATAAAATAAAAGATCACAGGGGAGGATTAGAGGACTCCTGTACTAGTTAATGAGTTGATGATTAAAAGCTTTTAATATGGGGGGGTGTCTTTTTTCTTTTTGTTGTTTTTTTTTTTCTGATGCAATGTACAAGTTCTCATGTCACTGCTAGTGATGAACTTCGTGCTATCAGAAGTGGACAATTTCCTCTAGTTTTGAAAGACTGATAGGGCATGCAGTGGGGAAAGACTCAAGATTTCTGGAAGTGGGGCTGGGAGAGCGGTGAAGTTATATTGGGAATCCTGGAAGTGCTCACTGCTTGCCTTTGCTCTCAGATTGAGTTGATTTCTTTTAGCTAAAATGAATGGATGAATTTATGCAAATTAAAATTGCAGCATGGCAGAGTGAGTTCACACACTGGAGCTCTTTCTCCTTGGTGCTTGTAGAGGAGCACAGCAATGAAGTGATTTTTTTTTGCAGTTCGGGACATGAGGAAGAGAGGAGGAAGGCAACGCTGCTGTCAGAATGGGAAAACTTACCCCAAGAATATCAGGAACAAGGGTGCCCAAAGGGTTAAAGGAGAACACCGCATGCTAGGGGAAGTGTATGTGTACATTTGGCAGCAGACACTTCAGTAAAAAGTTATTGAGTTGAGCCAGTCAGACTCCATGTGGGTTTTTTTGTGTTGGGTTTTTTTGTTGTTTTTGTTTTTTGTTTTTTTTTTTAACCTACATATTCTACATTTTGGTCAGTTCAGGAAATGTGTTTGCTCCTGGGTGGTACATAGAATTAGTGTTTTGAAATCACATTGGGGCCTTCAACATTGGAAAGGATTTTCTTTGAATTTTTAACTTTTCCAGAATGGTAAAATTTCTAAGGAAACTATGTGGAGGTAAAACATAAATGGAGCTTAATGAGAGGTTGTGAGAAAGGAGTTCCTTTTTTCAATACCACTGCATTTTGTTTCTCTTGCTAATCCTCATAAAAGATACACATGTAATTTTATCAGCCTTTTTTTACCTGTTTTCTTGGTCTCTAAGGAAGACTTTTGATTTCTTGTTTGCTCGTATGTGGGTCTTCACAGACCAGATTCTGATTCCCTGGCTGCAAAGCCAGGATGTGTAACTTTGCTGTCCAGGAGGGCAGACTGATGGAGCAGTAGCAGTCCCATCCAGTAGCCCTGGAAAGGAATGGCATCCTAACCCATTGCCCTTCTGGTGAGGAAACACTTTACTCACATCATTTCACTTCCAGCTGGGTTTCTGGATGCCTGCAGCCTGTGTGTGGGCAGGTGGGTTCAGGAGGGAGTTATCTTCAATAGCAGGAAATAGTTTCTTTGTAAGATGAATTAAATCCAAACACATCTTAAACCTTCCCTTGACCCAGGCACTCCCTCTGACTCCTGCCCCCTATCTAACCTTCCTTTTCAGAGCAAAATGCTGGAGCTGGTAGCTTTCTTGGGTCACCTCTTAGGCTGCACTACCATTGACTGATTCTAATAAGGGTTTTGCTCTGGCCAGTAAAATCCTTTATTTATTTCCCAACACCAGCTTTCCACTGAGGAGGGCAAGAGCCTTTCGTCATTTCTTTCCCTTCCCACAGAGCAACACTGGATAGTAGGAATCTTTCCAACCTATGCTGTAGGTATGCTTTGGTGTGTATTCCTCTCTTCGATCTGTATCTGTTGTGGCTGCCCAGCTGTGTGTCAGGTGAGGACGACGTCCCTTCACCAAGCTGCCATCATCCAGGCAGACTGTCCTAGTCAGTGGTGTTTTGGTAAGCTGGTGGTTTTCTGTAGTGCCTGCAACTTGAACTGAAGGATCTAACCTATTCTTGCTTTTAAAAAATGAAGAAAACACAAGTCTAGTGGAAAAGGACCATCTTCAAGATGTAAAGAGCTACAGGTGTGGAAATGTCTGCTGGGGACAGCTGGCATCCTGAAATGATAACTCAGAGGTGTTAACTCGTCTGAGCTCATCTCATTCATCTGAGTGAAGCATCAACTGAGAAAATTCTTACCGTATGCAAAACAGCACATTTTATCCATCCTTGCATGCTGGAAGGAAAACGTGCTGGTCATATGACAAACAATTTCCTGCAAGTATCATCTCATTTGAGATCTTGAGATTTATTTTTTTTCTGATCTGATCCCAACTTCTTCAGATCTGTGGGATCTGCTTCTTGAGGTTCACTCCCTAGCCATCAGCTCTTCTTACCCAGCTTTCTAAGGAAATCGTTTTACACAATTGTACTGTGTGGCAGCCCCTTCATAGCAGCTTTGGAAATTGCTGGCAACTCTCAGCCAAATTTAGCAACAGAGATCTCGAAGATAAACATTCCTAAGAGTTTTGTAAAAATAGGTGCCTGGGTAGAGAAAAGAGAGACTTAATGAGTGCCGCTTCCTCCCCTCAGGCAAACCCAGTTACACCATCACTGTGCTGAGACTCCATTTGACCTCCCTCCCAGATGGACAGGCAGTGCAGGCATCCGGGCTGGCCAGACAGCCTGTGCAGAGCTCCACACCAGCCCTGGCCCGCGCTGCCCCTCACTCAGGCACACGGTCTGCCGTGACACAGACCTCTTGGCACTCACCCGTCAGTTTGCCACCTTCTGTATCTCCTGTATTTCTTTATCTCCTGTGTTTCTTTGACCGCCATCTCTGTCCTACCAAGGCGCATCATACATTGCATCACCGCTGCAAGTAACTCTGCACAGCACTGTGTCTGTGCATTGCTGCGGGACTCCCACCTCCCTTGAAATCCCCTTCTGTGCTGTCGTCGCCTCTTCTGTGATGTGTGACCTTGGCCCCAGCCGGACGCCAGGAGATGTAGAATGCCCCAGGCTGCCCTTTCACCCAGAAAAGGAGGACTGATGGAGTGATATCCCATCCTCCTGCAATGCTGGCTCCTCTTTCTTTTCAGGAGCCAGTTCAGAATTGCTCTCCATGGATTTGTTCTTGGCTACCTCGTGGGCTGTGTCTCTCTCTATTACCATCGCTGTTTTGTCTGCTTATCTAGCACCTGCCTTCTCTCTGTCAAGAACCTTTTCTTCTGCAGCATTCTACTGTCTGGAATAGCCACTTGATCAGCTTTAGTTTCTTTCTCCTTAAACTTCTGAAATACTTTTTTGTTGCCTGTACCTTAGCATGCTGCCTTACTGAGTGGGCTGAACATAGGCATCTTTTATTGCAGTTTACTGGTTTATATTTTAGATTACTTGCTTCTCTCTCTTGCATTACTGAATGGTGTAAAACAAGTTGAGCTGCATTTGAAATGGGAGATGCTGGACTTTGTAGTAATGTACAGGGTGCCACTGTGTCCAGCTGGAGCCAGCCTGCTTGCTGATGATGATCCAGTGCTTCTCTGCAGGTGGGACGTTGAGAGGAGACATGCAGTGCACTGCAGTGGAATGTACCTGTCTCCTTTACAAAGGGGAAGCTGCTATAACTTAAAATGTTTATGGTAGATGCATAGCTGCGATGGAAACCAAAGCCGTCTTTGAACTGTTTATGTAACGTGTGTATAGTGCTGTCGTGTTAATTGGTGATGTGGGTTTTTCCACCCAGGTTCCCAAGCTATTGCTTAATCTGGGTCTGGAAGAGCCACTGGTTCATGGGTCTGCACAGATCACTGACCGAGGCATGGTGAGTGTTCCCTTTCCCCATCTCAGCTCCTTCAATACAGTCTGCATGCAGTTTGCTTTCCTAAAATTCAGTCCCAGTGTTGGAAGTGAAGCTGAGTTCTGAAGTACAGAACTACAATGTGAATGGTACAGCCCAGAGTCTCCTCGTAGGCTCACTCATGGGTTCCTGCCCTTCAGACTCTGTCTTTTAAAATGTTTGGTAAAAATTCTGTCTTACACCCAAGTCAGACACTGCAGTCTCTTGTTCCCTAGTTTGCCTCCCAAAGGGCACCAAACTTAGAAGGGATCAGTATTTTAGCTCTGCTTCTTGCTAAAGCATTTTGGTTGAATACCAGCTTCAGAACTCCTTTTCACAGGTCTCACTGGGCAAACCTTAGTGAAACTACTGAGTACCAGCAGGACTGTCCTTACTGTGCTTACCTTGCTGTGTAAGGCCTACAGAGACAGAGCAGCTAATGTAGTTTCACCGAGCTAATGGACCTTGAGAAAATTGCAAGGTCCATTTTAGGTCTTTGTTCTGCAAAGGACCCCTAAGAGTAGAGCAGGGTACACTTTGTTTGATGAGTGCATGAGATGTACTGTTTGGAACACATGTACAGAGAAAAATATCAGAGAGCTCTAGGTACTTTTGCCAATTTCTATTCTTTTTTTCCCTAGGTTGGATCAGACAGCATTATTGGGTCATCCACACAAGTGGGGGAGAAGACATCCATTAAACACTCCATCATCGGCAGCATGTGTACCATCAAAGACAAAGTTAAGATAACTAACTGCATCATCATGAATTCTGTTACAATTGAGGAAGGGTATGTCACCTCTTTGTATCTTGGTCCCCTAAATTTGCAATTTCTTTTTCTAGATAGATTCTGAGTCAGTAATTTTTGTCCTGTAAGCAGTCCTTAGCCGGAACAGTCGATACCAGGGGATGTGTTTCTAAAGACTGAGTCAGAAATAAGTGTCTATAAACAGGCTATAAATGCACAAGTGAAATGAATTAGTGAGAGGGGTGAAGTCTTGGAACATAAATTTCTTCTTTTTAGCGGAGATAATATCTTCAGAATGTGTAAGTAAGTTAAGTGGATGTATGAGTCTGTATGAGCTTGTGTGTCATCCTTCCAAGCTTTATTTTGGTGGCTGGGTCTATGAGTATACCTAAAGTATTTGAGGCACAAAGCCCATTTTAAAGTGCTACACTTACCAGCTAGAAGTGTTATCACCTTTGAACATTACAGCTTCACCGAAAGTGTCGTTTTCTTTGGCCTTTTTTTGTCATCTTGCAGCTTTGCTTTACCATTGCATACGCTGAGTAATAGAATAAATGAATAAACTTTTCAAAGAGAAAACCTGCCAGCTAGCAGAGGTTTCCCACGCATTAAAGACACTGACTAAATAGGTAGCCTTGAGCTGTTCATTTCCAAATGTGGGAAAAGTGGCCTGTCTGTAATTGTTGATGTCTGCATGCCCCCATCTTTCCATACATGCTGGCTTCCTGTGGATGTCAGTGGAAAGGAAACTGCTGATTGAGTCTGTGCAGGCCTGTATAAATTCCCTGCTCCTTCATGGCTTGAGGTTTGCTTAGGGCCTCAGGAAAAAGGCCAAACTCTTAAAAAATGCCAAGTTGGCTCTGAAAGTCGCATATCTGAAAAACAAAAAACCCCAAAGGATGTGGGGTCTATGGAGGATACTACTGTTACATAACTAAATTACAGGTAAGTATGGTACCTTACTGCCAAGTGTTTGTCTTTAATGGAAATCCACAGTAATTTCAAGCACATCATAAATCAGAATTCTGTTGAGTATAGAAAATAGCTGGTTTCCAGTTCAGTTGCAAATGGATCCAGAATGGCTGTATCACAAGCACTGCTGTCATAAGAAGTACCAGAACCTCTCTCGTTTGATCATGAGACGTTCTGTCATTTTGATTAATGAATTGATGCCACAGTTGTAATGGTATGGTTTTGCATACGAGGTGAGCAGCTCTACTGTTAAATGACGGAGGCAGCTAAGAGTACAAATAGTGCTATTTTTACAAATAGTCCCAAATCAGCTTGTGTTTGTCTGGACTGGCATATAGTGTTTTTCTCTTCTAAATTAAGCTCAGAGTTGTTATCTTCAGCATTGTACAAAAATGCCAGAAGCATCATAAAGATTATGATTTTTTTGTTGTTGTTTAAAGAGGGAAAAAGTAACTTTTAGTGTAACATTTTTTGTGAATTTCTGGAAAACAATGTAATCCCAAGTCACTGTCAGTGAGAACAATGTAGCCACCATGGAGTGAAAAACCTCATAGTCCCAGGGGTTTACCCTCTTTAGCTGCTCTATGATTACTGCACACTGATGCACTGGAGTCAAATTTATAATTATTATTCTCCAACCAGAATAAGTTTATAGATTGTGGAGCTTTATTTCAAAGCATACTGTAATTCATATTATATAGATCTGCACAGATACTGAGCTGATGAAGTATTTCATATTGCCTCATCGTAAGTCTTGAGATGAGGGGTATGAAGTCATGCACACACAGGTAGCAAAATACAGAAATATTCTAGGAGGTGAGTTTTATTGAAAGAAGTCCTGCTTGTACTTAGTGAAGAATTTGTATGTAATTTGACCCTTTTCCATGACTTTGATTAAATCCGATAGATTTTTGTTAAAATGCTAATGATTCTTGCACGTGTTGATGGATCTGTTTGCAGCAGGTGGGTAAATTATATGTGGTTTTGCTTTCAGCTGCCCACAGTGGACAACTTCTCTTTACAAACATCTGTTCTCCCAAGTATCTCTAAAAATAACTCACGCTTTATCTAATCACCAACTACAGAAAATATCTTGGACTTTAACTGGAAAGTCCGCATATGTTGTCTGATATGGGTCAAAATGAGTGTAATAAAGTGCCTTAACGTACCTAATTCGTTTTTTGTTGCATAGCATATGTCCAAAAAGTAAACCAATTTTAACACCGTGTAAGGCATCGTATATTAGAAACTTCTGGAATAGCACAGAGAAGTGGATAAAAACTGTGTCATTTAAAGAATATACATTTTAATGCTGACATGAGCAGCTCCACCAAACTAATGGACTAATATCTTAATGTCCTAGTCAAACATGAGTGGTAACTGAACGCTAGTCCCAGCAGTGTCTATTGCAAGAATACCAACTTGAAGCAGTAGGTTGAGAAGACTGCAGTAGGACATACATTATGGAAAAGACAAAGCTATTTAGATTACCCAGAGAAGAAAGAAAGATTGAGTAAATCATTTCTGAAAGTTGGGAGACTGGGAACAACCAAATGCAAAAATTGCTCTGCATTCTAAGTTCATTTATCAAGAGCTATGATTACAATTGGCACTGCCTTGGTTATTCTGTTAGCCCTTACATCATCTCTAGCTTCTCTGGGTGAATCTTACCTTTTTTTTTTTTTGTCCCATCTCACCTGCAAAAGAGATCAGCAGCTTCAGTTCACCATGTCAATATAGGAAAACAAGACAAAACAAACAAAAAACAACCAAACAACAACAACAAAAAAAACCAGATTAAAACGTTTTCTCTCTTGACAGTTTTCCTGTAATGTGATTTGAGGATCCTGTGCCACATTTCCTGCGGCTTCACGTTCCACAAATTGTATCTCCAAACCAGAAAAAATTTTTGAATAGCCTCACCACATTTGATACCAGCTTCTGGAATGGGTAAATAGATTCTTTCTGGGCACATGGGAACACCACAAGGTGCTTAGGACAAAACTAGGTTCCTGTTGTTAGGCTGTGGTTGGCTCAGTATTGGAGAAACAGAGGTTATGACCTAGATGATGATGACCTTCCCAACTGAATGGATCGAGGAACGGGGGTTTGCTTGGGCAGTGCCATTGCATACTGTTTGCAAATTATGATCTGTTCTCCAGCAATGGCTGGTGCGTTTGATACTCTGGAGGACCAGTAGCCGGATTCTTTGTTTTCCCTGGTGTGTAGGGCTTCTGTTACGTTATATATGTCTCCTATGAAGTGATTTGAGTAGATAGGAATCCCCCCCTTAGAAGAGATTACAGAGGATTAAAAAATTAGTAACACAGGCAAAATAATTGGTAGTCTTTTCTTACTGTGTTTCCCGCTGTGCAGCTAATTCTTCCATCAATGAGACAATAAAATAGCAAAGATTACATATGTGCTGAATGATGGACATACTTGACCAAGCTGGGAGGGACGTAATTTCTACAACAGCACAAGTGCTGAGAGATGCTGACTGCCCAGGTGACAGGCTGCAGCAGGGAGACAGTTCTTATTTCCCTCTGGACGGCTCCCCAGAGCTCAGTGACAGATGACTGCACTGAGTTACATAGTTGGAGAAAAACTACTAATCGAGCTGAAATTATAGGTCACTTGAAAACTGTGTGTATCTGAATGCTCCTGCAGTAGCTGGACGTGTCCTCAGTCTCTGTAGTAGCTTGGGGCTGCCCCTTCTGTTCTGTTTGCATTAGGGGCAGTGCAGCGTAGCAGCATCTCTGGGTTCGTTGGTGCAGGAGTCCCCTCATTATAGCTCGCTTGCAAAGGAGCAATCTGTAGCACTGGCAGACTGACTGAAGCTGGTTATGTAGGGAGACTGTGCCACTTGCAAATGAAAAGTGATGTCTTTGGTAAATTAACTCCACCCTGATCTCTTCATAGAACAGAACTTACTGCTGCTGGGGCTTGGAGACAATCTTGCAATGAATTATGCTGACCTGAGCACGCTAACTTTGTTTCATTTGGTATATTGAGGCACGTCTAGCTTCCTTGAAATGAGACCTAGATATGGATGGAGGAATTGAGCTTCAGGTTCCTGTTTTGGCTTTTATTTTGGTGTTTGGTTTGTTGGTTGGGATTTGGTTTTTTTTCAGATGTTGGCTTTATTAAGCCAATTGTTTATTAGCTACCAGCCTTGTAGTTTTACTTAGTTTGTTAGCTTCTGGCAGCAGGAACGTCTAATTGCTCTGGTCATACAGGACCTTATGCTGAAGTGGTCTGAGCATTACAAATAATATTAACAGGAAAAGCCTGTTGAATCCTTTATTCCATCCCTGCAGATAAAGATTTCAAAATCTGTTGTTTGTTAGTAAAACTGTCTCAGTGTATACACTTACTGAAAAGAGCTTGGCCATTTTGTCATGTGTGCAATAGATCATTATTCCTTGGTTGTGGAAGATGAACATCTCCCTGGGAAAGATTCAATAGATGGGACTGCAGCAGGGAAAAAATACTCTGATCTTTGGGCTGCTTAAAGGTTTGTTGAGGAGGCAAGCATGAAAAGCTTGGATAAATATCGAGTCCACAGTCAGCCGTGCTTTGAAATGGTCTTGTTGACGTGCCAGTAGTCAGTACCGTAGGGGCTTTGTGGTAGATTTGGTCTCTGAAATGAAGTACTTTGCTACTTTTCTTTTTTCAAGGAAATATAGGAAAGCAGTATGCTTCAGATGATGTTTTAATGGAAATCATAAATAGGCTGCTGTGAGTATCAGAGGGGGTGACAGCAAGATGCAAACGGCTTAAGATTTGCATCAAGATTTCACCTGCACAGCTAGGAAGTACCGGATATTCACAGAGTAACCAAGATATTCTTGGTACCAGATATTCACAGAGTAACCAAGGAGGCTCAACCTGCTTCTAAAATCACCTATTATTTTATCAGAAAAACTGCTCATTGGGGATGATCGCTTTTGGGCTATTGAAAAGATAATTGAAATGTCTGGTCATCTGCGTGGCACTGGACACAGAGTTTTAGGCAGTACCTGCCGAGCTGAACTCAGCAGCTGCCGAGTTCAGCAGATGGTGGTCTGCATTTGAAAGTCAGAAACAATCCAAGGTCTATTGACCCCCTTGGGAAGCTGTTGCAATGTTCATTTTAGTTTCCCTATTTCCATTTGTAACATATCGAGACACATCGCTGTTCCTGAGTGTTTACAGTCTGTGGTCAAAGATGCTCTGTGTGGAGCAGGGGCTTGCCACCACAGGTGCAGTTTGTGGGACGTGGAACCGGAAGCTCTGATGGGCAGGTACTGCCTTCCTGTGGTATTTGCATTGCTGACATTTAACAGTTCTCTGGCTGGAACTCTGCAAGGTTCCCCCTTCAACTGTACAACAGTGTCTTTGTCCTGGTGTCCGTCATGTGGATATACTTTGATGTGATGCCTTGAAAGATTCCTCGCCATTGAGCTCCGCAAGCTGTACCCCAAACTGGGAATAGCAGTGGGAGAAGAAGAGGGTTCCTTCCAGAAAGGAGTTTGCAGCAGACAGTTGCCAGATAGCCTGATGCAGTGGGCAGTCTCAGTTCAGAAACTGTAAGACTGGGATTGCAGATGTGACTGAGGTTATCATGTGTGTGCATGCAGGGCAGGAACTATTGAACAACAGCCTCATCTCCTTGTTGTGTTCGTAAAGCTTGTAGCATGTTGTTGGAACTACATAAAAACATACTACCCAAAAAGAACTGCTGAAATTCCCCATATGACACACTACTAAGGTTACCTTTTGGAAAGGGAAGGGGTTAAAAAGACACACAGATACGTTTCGGGTCAGGCTGCACATGATGGCGGCAAACTGCAGAGTGTTGCTGCATCAGGGAACTTGGAATGCAGGGGAGGTGGCACCGAGCACCGTGGGTTACGAAAATTGCAGGGAGGTGACGTGAGTATTGAGGACAGTAGGAAAGTTAGGTGAGTCGCGCGGGGAGAAGTGGTAAACCTTGGGGAGTTGTGATGCCTGGGCAGAAAGAATGGGCTGGATTAAAAATTTGTGTGAAGGACCGAAGTACCCAGATTTCTGGAGGAAGGACTGGCACTGCAAGTGTTATGTTGGCCAAAACTAGCATCTTCCTTGTTCAGTCATATGAAGACAGTAAGTTGTGTGTTGAGTTCTTTTAAAGGTGTTCTGGCTACCTGTGTGAAAGTAGGTGGCACAGATACTGTGACGTTACGAGGTGAAGGACTGGAGAGAGACCACGTGTGACTGGTTAAAGGCTACTCTAGTTTACCACATGTCTCCAATTTATTGCTGCTTTCTATGAGAAAATGTACAAAAGAAGAAAACAACAAGCAAGCCGAGCTGGATTGACTACTAACTGCAGATTGATTGTGAAGTTTATTGGTTGTTTCCTCAATAGTGCCAAATCAGCACCTGATGTAGAAACAGGCAGTGGTTTGAAGAAAGTCCTAATTAAAACCAGGATGGAATTGGGCATTTATAGGGGTTCAGCACATAAGTAGTCTTTTTCCCCTTGGATAATGGCAGTACAAAGGAATGATCCTATTGCCAAGGCAACATTTGTTGAAATTGTAAAATATATTTTACAGCATATTCCCTCATGAGAAAGAATAAGGAGATGGAGTTGCTTCCAGCACCATAGCTTGCAAAGCTGGACAAAAAAGATTTGCTCATGCTGGGATTCCCAAACATTTTGTGTCTTGAACCATTTTTTAAGATGGCTGTTGTCTTCTGGGCACTTTGTCTCACAGCACCAATTGTCCCCCTGCCCTGTGTTAGCCCTAGAAGGAAAAATGAGTTCAGAAGAGATATCGCAGAAAGCACATGAAAAGTGAGAACTTCATTCACAAGAAGCACATGCTTAGCTTAAATATATGGATAAAGTGTATATACGGATAAAGTATAACATAGATATGGAAAAACATGAATGTATGAAGAAAGCTAGGTGTAGTCCTTGCCTGGAAAAAGGGCTCTTACTTCTCTTGATTATGTAGCGATTATGTTCTGTCCTTTCTGTCACACTTTGTGGTTTTAAACTGGAAATGCTTTTGATCAGCAACCAAAATGTGCATTCTGCTATTTAATTCAATGCACATGCTGTATAAGATACTGAATAGAGAAGACTCTGGCTGGCAGAGTTTGCTTTCAGGAAGATAAATTGAAGAAGAGAGGGCAAACCTGGAAACCGATGAGCAGGAAGCAGCTGAGCTACTTGCGGGGCTAGTTTTCAGTTACTTTCAACTGAAGTAAAATTCTACTGTAGCTAATGTATTTCGGATATTTCTCATATAGTACCAGTTACCTTGTGAATGTCTGAACCATTATTACTAGCAGCTCCTCAGAAAAAAAGTTTTCTTCTGGCTGACTTCCTGGTACATCAGTCTGTCTGAAATAAAACACCTGTTCTTTTATCTCAGGTGCAGATGTTTCCCTGACAGTACAGGGAGCTCTTCCCAATTTTCCAAACATCTTGTATATCACATGTTGAACTTAAAGCACAGATCAGCTCTGAAAAGTGGCATTTTAAAACATCTCCTCTCATTCTGCTGATCTGCTTCTTCAGGTGGCCAGGGTTACGTCTGACTTCAGAGCTATAAATAAACTTCTGCCTCCTTCTAGCCACATGGGTCTAATCAAAGAGTATGGAGATTTTTCACAAACAACTGAGTGCTTTTTGGGCTTTGGTGGGAGTCTGGGTGTGAGTGTCTCTGGTGCTCTTGAAAGTCTTCTCCAACTTGGGTATGGAAAAGGAAGAAATTATCACATTGTGCCAGAATCATGCCTGTGAGTTCCTAAGCGGACTGCGGGCTTGAACAAGTTCAGCTTGGATCTAAGAACCAAGGCTCAGTTTGTAAGGGTGACATTTAAAAATCCTCTTAGTTGTTAACCTAGCCCCTATGATACGGAAGCTGGTTTAACCAGTAATGTCCTATGGAGAGCTACAGCTTTCAACCCAGAATTGCCCTTGAAAAACCCCAGAGCAAGTGTCTTTCTACTGTGTGTGCCAGTTACCCAGCTCAGTCTGACTGTGCCAGCTAGTGAGAAAGTAAAGCAAACCCAGAGATGGAAGTGAACATGTACTTTTTCTGCTTTGGTACCTTCACATCGATAGCTTTTCCCGGGCACCAGCTGAGTGTCTGTAAAATCGTGCAGGACATGTCCCTTCCACTCTGCACAAGAGAATCCAAAGGGACATCAGTTCTCCTGCCTGTGGGGTTTCCTGATGTAAAACTCCTCGCAGCCTACTTTTGCTGGAGTGTGCAAAACTGAGCTTGCAGCTACATAAAAGGCCACCAACTTGTTTGTTCCAAGCTCAGCTGGATTTAACTGAAGTTTCAGAGGTGAGGCACAACCTTCCAGGCGACCTTCCCCAGCAGCCTAAGTTTCACTTAATAAAACACATCAAGGTAGGTTTGAAGCAATCCTTTAAGGTCAGTTGAACTTTCACTGGAAAATACGAGTGCTGGCAAGTATATGCAATATGTAATGCAAAATGTTTAGGGTGTGGGGAAGAAGTGTAAAGGAGCCATACCACAGTGATGAGCTTGGCTAGAAAAGAGACATGAAACAAGTTCCTCAGCAAAAACACCCTCAGAGACGGGTGAAGAATTTAGGGGGGGTGGTAGAATGTTTTTGTTACCCCCAAGGGGAAAAACAGGAGATCAAAGCCCGAATTCACTTAAGAATGCTTGCTTTGAAATGTATCTATAAATTATAGCATGTACTGCTGGCATCTATTGCAGTCTTTGGTATTTACTTGAGTGTATAATGTGAGATTCACAGTGCCCTGAGTTTGCTTGTTAGTGTGTAAAAGCATGTTGGTGTAAAAGTGTATTGGTGTGTAAAGCCTGTTGGTGAAGGCAACATTTTGGGTTCTTAAGTTTCCTAGCAGTGTTTTTGCCTCTTCCCTGTTTTCCCATGGTCTGTGTGCCTCCCCCTATGACCATGTGTCCCAGGCACCGACTCACTGGCTAACGGGGGATTCCCTGAGGGGTTGCTGCTAGGTTTTACAGCTCTACCTGCCTCCTTGCCACCATTCAGTGTTGTCAAGGTGCATGTTGTGGCTGTTGTGTCAGGACAGAATGGGATGTTGCTCCCAGGGGAATCCACAGCTGTTACCCCTCAGTCAGCAAAGTATCTGCCGAGGCACGTCACCCTTTGCTTTTAACTCCTGAATCAGTCTCTCCGTTTTGTAGCTCATCTGGAGGAGCAAGAGACCTGACTTCTTGGCGTGGTGGAGCAGTACCAATAGGCTGTCCTAAGCTTGTGCTCCAGGCTCTTTCTTCCTTGTGAGTGTATAGTTTTAAGCGTTGCATTTTAGACACCTCATTTGCTTTGCTGCCCAACAGAGATTATGTCGGGGTTTTGGCACAATTGGATTAAACTAGCAGACCTGGATAACTTCCATTGGCATTTCAGGAGATTTGCTGTAAGGCAAACCTGTGACATTCATACCTTCCTAAGCTTGCACAACTGGGGCGAGAGCTGCAGTTGAGGTCTTGACCTCAGTTACTTAAGCCCCTTTCTCCCAGGAGCGTTCATCACTTTAATCACAGAGTCCTAAATAATCAGTGGGTAGCCTGTAATTAGGGGGTTGTGTCTTGGACTCCTGCAGCCTGCTCCTGGTGTGCTGAGCGCTGCGTATTTTGATTTCCCATTCCCCCAAAGGATGTTTGATCTCAGATTTACACTGTAGAAAATTAAGAAGGGTACGGCACCTCGTCCCCTGGCAATCTTCCTGCTTTCAGTGGTAGGTGCCGTGCTTTTCCTAAGTATCGCAGTGCTGCAGCGATTGACACACTTGATTTAAGAGTTTGATTTATAGACTGATACTCAGGCTGAAAGTCAGCAGTTCCAAGGCTGCGTAAATCAGCCTGTCTCTGGGACTAATACTTCCTTATTTATAATTTCGACAGGAGATGGAATGCTTTCTCAATTCTTTACATTTCTTTCAGATGTAATCGACCACCCTGTCCTTTGGTTTAGAGCTATGTGACTTTGCCACAAACAGAGGGAGGGGAAAGTAAGCCTAGTCCAGGAATTGCTGCGCTATAAAAGCTCCATATTGTATGCTCTTGGACTTTGCTTTCTCCCAGCTTCCTTCAAGCCCACACAAGAGATGGACTTGAGGTTTTTTGGCTTTCTTCCCCTCCCCCCTCCCTCCATACATACGCTGACCTTTTAGAAAAATAAATAAAAGATAAAGAAGGACCTGGAATGTTGCAGAATGTGTGTACATTTTGCTCTCTGTTGTTTTCTGCTGGGATTAGTTGTTTACAATGGGGGAGAGAGGGAGGGCAGAGGAAGGGAGGTCTGTGGCCTTAACTGAAATTAGTGGCATTTCAGAGTGATCTTGTTAGGTGGTCTGCAGTTTAAAGACCTAAATCCTTGTAATCCCCCCATGCCTCCTTGGCCACTACTCCTTTTGCTCTTGTTCTCTCACTTTCAAAAAAAACCACCCCAAAGTCAGCCTCTCTGTCTCTCCCATACAGGCGCGTAGCATGCACGCGTGCACAGACACAGACGTACACGCACATTCTCTCTCATGTGCTTCCATTCGCACGTTGTACCTGTATAGCAAATAATTGTCTTAGCTACATCTGTTCCTACTACAGGACTGGGCTTGTAAATTGCTCTCTCCAGAATGCAGACACACACTGAATATTTTTATTTATTTTCTGAAAAACACCCAGCTGCCAGACTTTCAATTTGTGATTACACTTAAAACAAATTCAAATTGAAATTTCAGCCATAAATCAAATGCCCCAAATTAGTTCCTCTTGTGGGTTTGAACATGCTCTTTGGATTTTAAGGTCAGAAGATATCTGTTTTCACCGTGCTGAAAAGTTTAAAAATATACTACATTTTCGGGGAAAAAAAATAAATGTGGTTTGTATTATAAAGCAGTACATCAAATGTGCACGTATGCGCACACACAACAGTGTGGATGAAGCTGGATGCCATCAAAGCACCTTTGAGGACTAATAGCACCTAGTTGTTAAGCAAGGCAGGAACTGCTGTGGCTCTTTAGCCAGGGAGAATACAGCAGAGTGCCCTCAGATGTGATATTTACCCTGTAAGAGAATTGAAGTTTATTCCTTACTCTTCAACATGAAAAAAATAGTAAAAATTAAGTAAACACACAAAATACTTCTCTTGGCAGGCTTTATAACATACTTTTTTTTTTTTAAAAAAAAGGCATTTACAAGTGGTTTCAAAATGGCTGTGTTACATCTGTCAGCGGGTGAAGGGAACACCCACAAATTGTGTTTTTATCTCTTGGAAGTTTTGTTCCACTTGAGCAATAAAAGACGGATTCGCTGCTGGTTTGTGTGATTGGGGTAATCTGAGCATTGAGTATGGCTTTAAAACTTCTGCAGTTGGTTGGGTTTATAAGTTTTAAGAAACTCCTGGGGTGGCGGAGTTCTTGGGTTTCGTTTTACCCTGGCACCGGGGAAGGGTTGGTTTGTGAGCACCTGGCACAGACAAGTTCAGCTTGGTTCCCTGGCCTGTCCCTCCCAACAAATGGTTTGGCAGCAACCCCCCTTATCTTTGATGTTAATGTCATCAGCAGTTTCTTGGTTACAATGCTATTATTTCTCCAGGAGCTGTAAAACTATCCCCAAGTAGGCTCTGAACACACATCCAGTATTCTCCAGCCTGAACTCCAGACCGACAGCTTAAATCCTCTCTCTGTTGCGAATATCCCCCCGTGTGAGGATAAAGCCAAGAGGTGTAGTGCATCACGGCTGCTCTCGTGCTCAGGAGAAGTGATAGATGGTGGGAACCTAAAAGTTTGCAGGGGAAAGCTCTCATCTGCCTGGCTCGAGGCAATGGAGGAGGAGGTAATTTGGAGTATGCGTTTTGGATGGGAGCCACTTCAGTGGGAAATGAGCAACCTCTTCCATCGCCTTTGCTAGTCCTGTTGAAAGCCAAGTCAGGATGGCAGTCCCCCCTCCATCGATTCATTCCCCAGCCCGGCTGCAACTGCGGAGCTGCTCTCGCTCTCGGCGACCGCTGTTGCGCAAGACGATGGCCTGAGCTGCTGCGCGGGCACACAAAGCTATTGGAAAGGAAGCCGATCATGACAGTGCGAGAGCAAAGGCAGGCAGGGGTCTGCTGTGTATCTTTGCCGCTTTTTATCTTATTAACTTGTTAGTAAAAACCTTGCCAAGGCAACCTGAGCTGGTTCCTTGCAGCATAATTGCCCATATTGCCTCCTTACAGGTCAGAGGAGAGGGGGCTTAAGCGAATTAAAAGAATAATTGTTCAGAGGGGACAGTCTCTTCAAGGGGGGTCGTAACTGCTAACCACTGCAGCTGAGGTCCGGTTTTATTGCTTTTACTCCTGCAGAATTAATGCCGGTTTTGTGGGGCAAATGGTTTGTGCTCTTACTCACACAAGCAACAGAATTGTAATATGTTTAATGGCAAATTCTGTATACTAGATAATAGCAATGTGTGAGCAGGAAGATACTAGGGATTCATTTTAGGGCTGGTGGTCTGGAGTGAGGATTGATGTTTCTTTCTCCTCCTGAGGACCACAGCCGGCTAGCTCCATGCAATACCGAACTGAGGCTCGGAGCTCTGACCTGATACCAAAGCCCCTCTGTGTTGTTAGTTCAGAGTCCAGGGAGACAATTCTGTCCACGGGCCAGCCCGATGGTGCGGTGCAGCTGTGTTTCACTACTGCAGTGAGTAGCGGTGACGCCTGTGACCGAGGTGGGGAATGGCTGCACGTCATTAAACTCCAGAACTCGCCATGCAGAAAATCACTGAAGGCAAAAACTTCAGAAAGAGATCAGCTGTTTGACTGAGGAATTTCCACAGTTGTTGTAATTAATATTAGCAGAAACACTGGGAAGAAGATATGAAATGCCATGTTTCACAGTAGGATTAATATGGGGGAGCAGATGACCTGCATCTCTCTGGGGTTATAGATCTCACTTATACCTTCCTCCCAATCAGCTGGTTTTGATGTGTGTTAGATTTAGTATTTTTAGACACTTCTTAGCTGGGTGCCTTCAAATTTTCTGTCCTTCGGTGACTTCTGCCTGTCTTTGCACACGTGAAAATAAGGAAACTAATAATTTGCATTGTGGGTATTTTTTTCCTCCATAGCTTTGAAAGAAATTACATTTAATACCGTTTAACACTACTCATGATGCTGAGTGAACAGTGTTTCAGGACACATCACGGATACTAGTAAAGATTCACAGCTGCCATTTTACTGCATGGAGGGGCTCAGACCAATGCAGTAACTCACTCAGCATCTCTCAGCAGAGGAGTTACAAAGCCAGCACTTGGACTCTGAACTTCCTTCCTATCTGCACAGTTAGATCAGCAGATTTGAAAGCTGGTTATCACAGATTCAGATACATTCTGGAAGAAGGTGACTTGCATTTCAGACTATGTGGTGTCAAAGGCTGCGTGAGCGTGAAGATGTCCAAAGCAGGTAGAGCAGTTCTAGTGTGGGTTTCACTAGTTTAGTACTGCAGAGTAATCGTGTTTGGGTGCTTGAATGTAACATGAAAAAACCGAACCAGCTGAGGTATTGATCTGCCTCTTCTCGCCACCCTTTCCTAGTGCCTGACAAGCTGGAATGTATGAAACTTCTCAGCAAATTCACAGGGAAGGACTGGGCTGCTGCTCCTCTTTTTTAATTGGGGAGCTGAGCAGAGAAGCCACTACGCAGACCGTCTGTGGAAAATACGAGACTTGATCCAGGTCCCAAGTCCCAGGCCAGCGTCCTGTCTATGAAATCCTCTGGCAGTATTTATTGTGTTAAGGAAATGTAGAGGAAAGCTGTTCTAACAGGAGGTAAAACTGGAAACTCTTTTCTTTGCAAACCCATTCTGACAGCTGGCATTTCAGCTTTTCCAGCAACTGAGTGTGAGGATCAGGAAAAGAATAGTGGAGTTTTTGAGAAAAGAGCAGAACTGAAGCTACTTACAGGATCATGTCACAGACTCATTAGATATTCCGGTGGATGCCTTTGTTTTGTACTTGTCATTTTAAATTATTTTCTTGCTTTACTTTGTGTTTATGTTGTAGGTGCTGTCTTCAGGGCAGTGTTATTTGTCATAACGCTGTGATAGAGAAGGGTGCAGACATCAAAGACTGTTTGATTGGAAGCGATCAGAGGCTGGAAGCCAAAGGTGAGTAGAGGAATTGTATTTACAATGCATTTGTAATACTTTTCAGAATTTCTTTCTTGAGATTTTACTCCTGCTTCTTCATGAAGTGCCAGTAAACAGTGGCAATTCTACAGTGTGGTGTCCTATAATACTAGGATTTGTTTTTCATGGAAAGTACAGTGTCTTGGCATAAGAATAGTTCAGGACTTGCTCCTCTGAAGTTGGCAGAAAAGCTCTGTTGTTGTTGTAATAAAGAACAAGATTGGGTGCTGAGACAGTCTTTTCCCAGAGACCACAATTAGATCAGCCTGAAGTCGTCCTCAGCAGAAGGAGCTGTTAGTTTGACTAGTAATCTTTGTCAGTGTCAGGGGCGATGCAGTCAAATTATTGATCACACAGACATCCTTCTCTTTGTACATGCTGCCAACCCACGGTGCCAGCGTGCTCCCATTCACCTTGCTCCAAGCAGAAGCCCGAGGTGGAATATCAGGCTAGGAGCTGCTGTCCTCAGTACTAAATACAAAGGCAGCTACGTTCAGATCTGCCTTACTGCAGTGAAATGCTATTTTGGGGCTTCAGAGAGGTTGCAACTACGTGGCCCTTGTTTGGGCAGAGTTAGGCCATCCAGTGGAAGTGTGCCTGGCGAGGGCTGGCTGGTAACCGCTGGAGTGGAACTGTTGATTTCCTGCCCTAAGAGATAATGGGCAGGAAATGGCTGTCTCGGTGACTGCATCCCAAGCAGAGGGCTTTTTAATGAATATTTATGGTTGGGGTTTGGCAGATCCCTGCTCTAGGGTGTGGACTGAGGACAAAAGTGAGTTCCTTTGCAGGCTCCATGTGAAGTTGTTTAGTCAGATCAGGATTTGTTTGCTCGCTTTGTCTTTATGGGTGGATTGTCAATTCTAAGTGTCCTGACGCAGAGCAGGCTTCGCACTTCATGTGGTACAGCGTAACCTATTGTCAGTATTGGATATGACAAATTTTCCTTTAAATTGAAACTGAAAGGAAAAAACACACATGAAAACAAAGTATTGATCTTGCAGTCGCAAGTCTGGGGTACTGCAGGAAACACCCAGTGAGTGTTCTGTGCACTGTGGCCTTGGTCCCTGTATACCAGAGTCTGTGCCTACTCGTGGCTTTGCCCATCACATCAGCGTGGCCCTTGCGGGCTTCATTGCCCCCGAATCACTGGAGATTTGCAGTATTCATGGTGCTCCATCTGTGTCCTCCCCTGAGCATAGAATCATTTAAGTTGGAAAAGACCTTTAAGATCATCGAATCCGGCCATAAACACTAGCAAGTCCACCACTAAACCATGTCCCTAAGTGCCACATCTACACATCTGCCATGAATCACTAGGAGAGCTGAATCCGGTCGCGTTGCGTTCTTAACCTGCAGCATGAACTATGAGGAGACAGGGTGTAGATTTAGCTAATATTTTAGGAAATAGGAATATGTTTTATTTCTTTAGTAGATTATATCAAGCAGAAATATCACCCTTTGACCTCGCCCACATCTGCTTCAGTAGTCTGTTCCAGGCTGCAGAACCTAGTCTGGTTGATTTGAGTATGGAAAACGTTCTTTCTTCTTGATTGTCCGTGTCAGCCTTGTCTGAATATTTTTCAGGGTCTGTAGATGTATGTGCTGGGAGAGTAACAAGAGCTGTAACCCGTGGTTCATTTGCCTATTCTTGCAGAGTCTACTGCTTACCTCTCCAAAGCTTAAACCCACTTCTTAATGAGTCTGTGGGCCCTCTAGTTAAACTGTTCAGAAACATATGATTGACGTTAGCAAAGACACATTCAGGTAGATTATGAATACCCCATTATGCTGAGCAAGAAAAAATAACACAGCCTCAGTTCATTTCCCTGCCTCAGTTTCCTAACCATTCTGGAATTTTTTTGGGCTGGGGGTCAGGTTCTCGTCGGTGGTCTGGGATCTGTCTGCGAAGTTCATGACTTATTTCCTGAACTGTGGAGTCTTTCTAGCCCAGCATGTCTCTTCTGACCTTGGCTAGTCCCACAGTAAACTGGGCTCTCTCTTTTTTGCTGTGAAAGCATGCCATGACTTCCTTTCCCCTACCCAAGACTTCCTGTATCTTGTGCCAAGCTTTTGGTGTGGCCCTGTAAGTCTGTTTCCATATTCCACTTTTCATCAAGACTTTGGCTGTGTCGTTCTGTTTGGTAACTTTTCCTTTTTCAAACTCGAGCCGCTATGGCCAGGTTAGAAAAAAACTAGTTCTCTTGGGTTGGAGCCACCTTTTGTTGCAAGCTGATCACACTTCAGCAGACGTAAGCGGTAGCAGCTGGCTGTTGACCCTAGTCTGGGAGTTACATGCTAGAAACCTCCTCAGTAAAGCTGTATACACCTTCCCAGAAATACTAAAAAAAAAATACAGCAGTCCCTTATTCCAAAGCATCAGCCAGGATTCATCAAAGGTAGAAATATCCCTGCATCGTCCTACACAGCCCCACGCAAATCCCACAGTTGACTTTGCTGCAGAACTGGCTGTGTGCTTCCTGCACTGCCGTATAAGTCCTGGCCACGCTTCCCAAGCAGCTCAGGGTACAAGAGCTCTTTGAGCCAGTGGTGCACTGACCTTCTTTCATAAAACGAACTCCAATCCCATGCAAGGAGGATGGCAGGAGAACAGCTACCGCAAATGACAGGCAAACGTAACTCAAACCAGCTCTCATGCTTTTCCTTCTGTGGAAGAATATGGGCATATTTAGGGTGGTCCAAATGGTACAGCTGGGAGTAATGGGATTGAACTAAACACAATTTAGGTTGGCTATCTGGAACGTTTTCTTAACGATGTGGTCTGGTAGGCTGTGGGATAATCTCCCTGGGGACATGGTGGGAGACCTCATCACTTAATAATGGGCTTGGCAAAACTCTGGACACCTAAATAGAGGGAAGACTCCAACACTGGTGATTGGGGTAGATCAGATGCAGCCTAGAACTTTCAAACTGGAAAGAAAGTTAGAGACACGGGAGGGCCAGGTAACTGTCAGCAATGACATGCCAGTCCTGCATTGACTTCGGTCCTGTCACAGCACTGGCCAGAGATGGTACTTTGAAGTGCCTCTGTTAAAGTCAAGGTATGGAGTTTTATTAAACTTCTGGATTTGCAAGCCATGCCTCCTGAGAGCCATACTATTCTCCTCCTACTGCTTTTATTACCATGCTTAGGAAGCATCCACTTTCCTTCCTCTTTGAGACTTTAAAGAATTTGCTAGCAGAGCATTAACAGATGGGCTTTGTGAAAGCTACCTCACGCAGGTAGCAGTTTGAAAAATGTGTTGGTACCTAAGAAAAAGGAGGTAATTATTAAAGGGATAGGAAATGGTAGGTAGCAGTTCTGAAAGAACTTGATTGCACACAGCATTCAATCATTGTTTCGACGACAATTAGGATCACGCTCCAGCCTTTTTTATGAACCATTTTTTAAAGAGCTCAAATTAGCAGATACTCACTGAAGTAGGACTAGAGAGAGGGAATGCTGATGATGGGCCAGATGAAGAGTCAGATGTGCTGAAGAGTCAGATGTGCCCTAGAGTCAGTGAGTGCAGTTCCCTAAGGAGTCTCTAGGCTAGATTCAGCAGGGAGTATGCTATAGCGCTGGTATAGGTTAGCCGGGAAGAGGCATACACAGTCAAGTGGCCTAACCTTTCTTCAAAGCAACACCAAGAACAGAGATGGTAAAGACACACATGTAGGGTAGAACTAGCAAAACTGACGTGAAACTCACCACCTTATCCCTTGCATTCATCTCTGATGTCGCTGGATGAGGGATGTTTTATGTGCATTGGATATTAAAGAGCGAATGTCGTTTGGGGACAGCTTGAGTCAGTTGCCACAAAGCGTGTGTTCAGAAAGGGGAATGAAACACCAGCAGCCAGGATGCTGATCTAATGTTAGCTTGATACGCTGGTCCGTACTTCGTAGTAGCATTATCTCCGTGACCAGGCTGTAGACTAAGACTTCACTGGGCTTGTTCCTGTGCAGTTTTTATGCCACCACTTTTATTTTCCTTGGTGCTCTGACACAGTCAACACCCAGAATGATTAGTGGTTGCTGAATGCGGGGGTTTTCCGTATTCCTCATTTGCCTGTCTTTTTTCAGTTTGTGTCTGAAACCTTGATTGCTGTACACTATGCAAGAGACAAGATCCTGCTTTTCTGTGGCCTTTCTGCAACGTTTGTCATCTTAATGCTTCACAAGTGTTAACAACGTCATTTTCACCCCCTCAGTATGAACATGGTTGGTTTTTCCTCCTATTTTGCAGAGACCTGAAAGACAGGGAGATTCTGATCATCTGCCCATTCATTTGGACTGGCCAGCTTAAGTGCTAAAGCTGCATTTTACATGTGGCTTTTGCTAGCTACTAGAGACTTGACATTTTAGCCTTGACGTTTTCTTTGTAAATGTTGGGAGGAAGGGTTCAATCCACTGAAAAAAAACCAGTTTTGTTATACAGGATAATGCTGGCCCTTGCATGGATCATTAGCAGTGTCAGAAACTTGAACGCCATTGTACAGCTTCTGCTGCTCCAGCTGATGGGAACTGATGGTAGTGGATCATCTTCCTTAAGTGGGGCTGGATGTGGGATGGTCCATGTATACCAGAGTCTGTACCTACTCGTGGCTTTGCCCGTCACATCAGTGTGAATCGGTGCCAGGCAGTTTCGTGGATGCCCATGGGCATCAGCAGCCCTGAGATCCAGTCCTGGTGCTGGGGTGGAGAAGGCTCTAGTTACTGTTGGCTTTACTGGTCCTGCCCCTGGCATCAGCCGTTGGGCCCAGAGTACGTCACCTGTGTCCCACCTGATGCTGACTCCTGCTTCACAGCTCCCTGCTATGGCTTTGTCCCAGGACCAGTCTCATCCCATTCCCAGCCTTCTCTTTGTTTTTTCCTCTGCTCTTTGTTCCATGGAGATTCTTTGTTTTCTTTCTTACTTGGTTATTCCCAGACACTCACCTGGACTGCTCCTCTGGTCTGACCGTAGCTTCTATTTCCAGTCCCCTTGCCTAACAGTCCCATGCTCTATTTCCCATCTGGCACTCGCCCCCTGACTGCTTTGAGTCAGACTGCATCCTTTTCCGTACCGCCTTCGTGCCAGGGCAGGATCATCCTGGGTACAGCAGGGAAGCGGTTCTGTGCCGAGTGCTGCGCTGGTCCGTAGAGCAGGGATTCAAGCGTGGGGAAGCCCTGCCTTCCTCCTGCACTTCAGTGCTCACTGCAGACAGAGTCTCTGGAGCTTTTAGCTGCCCTCCTGAGAACATGTGCAAACTGGGATTTTTTTTTTTCCAGAGGCTTATCACATAGCCAAAACTATGTGGTTTCTCACAAGAACAGAAAAAGGCACATATCCAGTAAGGACTGGCTCCCGTTTCCAATCATTTTCCAAGTCCTGTTCCAAGCTTGGAGTCCTAGGACTTCTCAATGAAACAGAGTAAGATTGTTTTATTTTAATGAGGGCCAAAGAGCACATTTTTCTCTAATGTCATCCTCTCAAGGCAGGTACAGTTTATGAAACCTCCACATTTGAATGGGTGATTGCTTGTGAAGATGCTTCACCCCAGCCAAGATTTAGCAGGCTAGGGCCAGGAAGGAACTGAGGGACTTTCTGATGCTCTGACTGCGTTCAAGTAGGGACGAGCATGTGCTCTTGCAAGATGCTGAGTACCTCCTGCTGAAGTCTTTGGGAACTGAAAACACAGCATAACACAAGGTCGGGATCAGAAAGCATGCTGCAGTGCAGATGGGAGTTATGAAAGCTCGCAAAGAACAGACACAGACTAAACAGTGCACACATGTGTATGGTGCACTGGGGTGCAAGATGAGCTGGAGATGATGTAGGAATGGTGTAAATTCATAGCAAAACTGAAAGGTCCATGTGATTTGTTCCCTGAAGCAGTTTAACTACTGAGTGTCCCTGACAAAGATATTAGTTGGCAGTTAAAACAGCCATCTCTTAAATACTTGTCATTTTTGTTTCAGTGACTATGCAGTGACTACATTTCTAACTGATCGTAATAAGCCTCTTTTCCAAGTTGTATAAAAATGGTTTATGACTTATGGCCTTAGCAGTGGCATAAAACTTCCCTAGAATATCCGTCCAGCGACGCTTTGTCCTCCTCTCCGCCGCTGGGGACTGTTGCACTTGTGCACACTGTCATTCCCAGCCGGGGAAGTTCAGGCTTCCTGAGTGAGCAGGTTAAACGAGCTGCCACATTCGCAGTGTGTTGATTGTGTGAAGTCTGCCCATAAGGCAGCAGTTCATAACCTTGTGGAAATATTTTTACACGCTCCACGCAGAGAAAATAACCACTTGTACTCTGCTAGAGCTCAGCCACATGAAAGAGCCGGGAAGAACACCCCAATGGATACCGAGAAAGGAAGGGGACCTCTGCTTGCATCCAGTGCAGCAGGCAGCAGTGTCCAGGCAAATATGACTTCTCTGCCATCTTAGCAAGAAGTTTGGACTTCAGTCATTCAGACTGACGTTTCCGAGATCCCTGCTTGCATTTGCTGTGAGGAGGTGATACCCCATGGGAGCACATCAGTACAGTACAGTCCCTTTCTTAAACACTTTGGTAGGACTCTGCCCCAGTACTAGAACTCCAAGTGTGTCCCCCTCCTCAAGGAACTTGCTATCTTAGGCAGATCCCCAGCTCTTGGTCTCCTTTTCCCTTGACTAATGTTTCTGCTAAGACCCTGACTGATCCCTTTCCCATACACCTCTCTTTCCAGTTCCTTCTCTCCCCTCATCCATCTGCTCCAAGCCACAGTAAATTAATCTCTCTTCAGGCACTGAGTTCAGTATTGCCTTTACCTTTACACTCCCAAGACACGTCTGTTCCCTAGATGGGTTTGAGGGTGAAGGGGTTAATACTGATTGAACTCTGAGAAAAGCCTCAGCTCAACCAGGTGAGCACGGGCACTGTGCAATGGCAGTTGCTGGGGATTGGTGTAAGGCAGGAGTAAGATCTCTACTGCCCACCTGTTCTGTGGGCTGGAGACCCCAGAGCTGGTTTGCCTGAAGATGTCACCAGCCCCTCTCACCCCTGGGGTGAGCTGCACATCCCACCTCTGGGCTGGGGCACCCTGCACACGGGAAGCATCACTCCTGGACAGCCTCAGACTTGGCCGACGGCTGCACAGCAGGGCTGATGTGGCACCTGGGAGAAATCTGTGAGACACTTCTGGCCTTTGGGGCCACAGCATGGTCACCCCTGATCTCCAGTGATCACATAAGTAAGCATGGCTGGGGAGAGAGCAGGCCTTGACTGGAAAGCCCCACTGCTCTGTAAACACAAACAAATCGGCCCCCATCACCTGCTTCCCTTCTTTATCTCTACATGTAATTTAAAACACCCTCCAGCCTCCCAAAGTCAAGCTTCAGCTGCTTCCCATCCCCTTAAGCCCCTTTAGTTCCTCTCCACCCCCCCCACCGCCCCCCCCCCAACCTGGCTGCTTTTCCAGGGCCAACCATCACTGCAGAGACAAGTTGCACTTCTCTCCCCCTCTCTGATCCTTTCTGTCCTGGGTGAATGTGGTGGGAACCACCCACAGCGTGTTTTCGTGCATGCGTTTCTGCAGCCACCCCTCCCCCCCGCCTAGTTTTTTAAGTTAAACTATCTCTTGCTTTAAAGAGAGCAAATACACAGCAGTGGCTTTCATCACTGCTGTATAATAGAGCAGTAATTCTGTGCCAGGGACTGTTTTCTATTTTATTTTAAAGGGTTTATAAAACAGTGTATGTAATTGAGTGAGTAAACTGAACGTTTTCTGGAGCCCCTGAGGGCTGGAACTTCGTGGTGGTCCTGGGCCTAGGCCCTAACCTTTTTTTTTTTTTCCCTCTCTTCCCCCCCCCCCTTTTCCCTCCTTCCCCTCCTGCTTTACAACCCAGCGTTGCCACCAGCAGCAGCAGCAGCAATCTGTCTGGGGCTAATTGAGCAAACAACAAGGAGATGCTTTCACATGGCTTTTCAAGGAATGCTCCGGCATCCCCTTTCTGTGAGCAGCTTGGCAGGAACCTGCCGGGAAGGCAGGGGAGCGCGGGGTCCCCGGCCCGCTGGTGGGGTTTGCACTGGGCTGCACAGTCATTTCCGCCGCTCTGTTTATTTGCATTAGAATTTGTTTTTAGCCAAGCACCAAAAGCTGCGCAGCTCCCCTGCTCCCTCGCTCTCCTTGCCTTGTGCGTATGATTTTAAGGGGCTAGTGTACAGTATGTGTAAACAAATGTCTTCCAAAGCAGGAACGCATATATAACGAGTGACAGGTTTTTGATTTACACTCAGTGAAATCTCTGTGGACGCTCGGTTCAAGCACCCAGGCTGACTTCAGGCTGGGCTGCGTCAGCACGTTGAAGCAAAGTGCTAATCAGGAGGTTGAATGTGTTGATCAGCTCTGGATTTGCTTAGCACCAGATGCTCCCAATCTGAGAAGATCTAGTTGAACATGATTTAAGGTTGCAGAGTCCAACTCTGAAGGCTTTCTGAAAGTCCTTTCTCTAATCCCCCTTCTTTCTCTGTGGGCTGAATGCATCTGTAACCCTGCCAGTGTCAGATAAAAGGCAGCCTGGTAAAAAATCCCTAATGGGGAGCTGGGGAAGGAGAAGGGAGCTGAACAGCTAAGCATGTGAGGTACTTCTCCCTCCTCCCCCAGAGTTTCAGGCAGAGTTTCTGCATGAGCTGAGCTTGCTGGTACCAGCCAGAGCCACTGGCAACTGGCAGCCACTACTGATAATATAACGTTATCCGCAGCTCGGCTCTCTGGCACACACGGTGGAGTCTGGATTCCCTTCCCTTTGCAAGGAGGGCTTTGGGAAGGGAAGAGGGAAGCGGGGTGAATCCTTATCTGCCTATCGCATCCCCTGGGGGTGCCGAATCAGGCTTTGTTTCTAGCAAAACCATTCCCTTTATCGCTTAAAAACTTTCTCGGGATTCAAGGCAGGCACATTCATGTGTTTTCTTTTAGCCCGTACAAGGAGAAATGAGCGTGGTGATTTCACGCGAGTCTGAGGCAGCAGTGACATCCCAGGCAGGCGGTGTGTGACCACTTTGGGGAATCTGGGCCACACAGATCAAGGAGGAGATGAAACAGGCAGAGGGATGGGAGATGAGGGAATGCGAGCTCTCATTTCCCGTGTGGCTTTGGCCGCTTAAACTCCCTAAACTGACTGCTGCCTCAGTTTCCCCATCTATAAAATGGGAATGCTGCTGTTTGCCCACTCTCGAAAAGCAGTTTGAACTCAGCAGGTGTAAAATGCAAGATAGCCTAAGGCAGCCACAAGCATGTCAGCGCAAAACACAAATAGTTGGTACCACCTCTGCAACAAAGTATGTGACAGGACCCGTCCCAGCTCTGCACGTGTAGGACAGTGCAGGATGCTGTCTGAAGTGAAGCAAGAAGTTCCTTATTAAAAACTATTGCTACAGATAACCTATATATAGAACCATAAATTGACATGGCTCTTTACAAGCCTAGGTGAAGGCATGTTTAATCTGCAGAGGCATAACGTAATTACTCTCACTGGATGGTAGCCAGGGTCTTATTCACATCACAGAAATCAACATGATAGGTAGTCTGCTTGGAGGAGGTTCAGGAATGGAGTCACAGGAGTTGCTACAGGGCCTGTTTGAGATATATTGGGAAAGTTGTTGGGGGTGAGGAATGTTATAGCAAGAAGTGCTGCAGGTT
Source organism: Opisthocomus hoazin (assembly GCF_030867145.1). Classification (NCBI taxonomy): domain Eukaryota; kingdom Metazoa; phylum Chordata; class Aves; order Opisthocomiformes; family Opisthocomidae; genus Opisthocomus; species Opisthocomus hoazin. Next base: position 11,830,363 of record NC_134419.1, read on the forward strand.
GGATTTGAGGTACCTTGGCAAAGCTGTGTGGGGTCCAGGACGGGAGGAGAGAGGCGCTGAAGGCTGGACTTGGGGCTATTGGCAGAGCTGTGCTGGAGAGGTTGCGTGGTGCTACCTACACCACGCTTGCACCTGGCACTTGTACAGCCAGTCTCTCATTTTCCTGAGCACTGCATCCACCTCTGCTCATCCTGACCAAAGTGCTGGAGATTGGGCTCCGCGTTTCCAACTTGGAGCTCCAAGATGATAGCGTGAGGCTTTGGGATTAATTGTCAGTTGTCGTTAAATACCCTGAGCAAAGAACTAAAGGACTCGTTCTGATGCTGATGGTGAGAAGCAGCTCCTTGATCTCCTTCACAAAGGGTCTCTGAAAGGTGATTGTGCGACTAACCCAACTCTGTCCCCCAGGCTGAGGAGACAGCAGGAGCCATATGATTGTGGGGTCGGGGCTGTAGTGGGAAATTGTCTTGCCACAGTCCAAAACTCCTTGAAGTTTGTAGAGCAGTTTTTGATCAGATCTTTTCTGGAGCAATGGTTTGCATGGTGCTGAGGCAATGTCTTGAATTTTAAACCAAGAGAAGCATCGTGTTGGCCCGTGTGGTTTGGGGATTGCCAGGAATTTCTGCATTTAGCCAAAGGTGGCATGTTTGTTGTTTTGCAGCAGTCTTGCAAAACCCACTCCCCTGAGGGGAGGAGTTTTCGGTGGGTAAATAAAACACAACTCGTTATTTCCACCATCCTTGGCTATCCACCTCCACTGTTGTGTAAGGTGTGGGAGGCGGCACAGTCCCCACCAGTGTGACCCAGCATCTCACAGACCATGAGGCTTTATCCCCGGCTCCAGAGCCGATTGCTCTTCCTAATGTGCAGAAGGGGAGATGGAGAGCCTAGGGGCATGGGTCAAACCACCTGAGCTCTGCCTGAATGGGTGCCCAGCTCCCAGAGAGCAATCTGGATGCACGGCGTCCTCCGATGGTACCCCAAGGACACCCACTTTGAGCACACCGGCTTTGTGTCACGCTCTGAGGCCGCATGCTTGGGGATTTTAGGCACTGGGCTTTCAGTTGCGTGTTTTTATTATTTTGGCTTTAGATCCATTGTTTGCAGTCCTTCCCTGACAAGCTGCTTTTGCATTTTAAAGGGAAGGGAAGGCTCTTTCAGTACAGTGCTTTAACAGTGCTGGGGCAGGGACTGGCACGTGAATGTGTCCACTGGGGCTGTGCAGAGCTCCTGGGAATAGGCGAAGGAGTGACCTTGTAGAAACTGCCCCTCTGACAAATTCGCTCCACAGGAGTCTGGGGAGGGCTGCTCACAGTTACCCTCGTAGATGGTGGCTGTGCTCAGAGACCTGGCTTCACACGGGTGCTTTTGGAGAGGCTCCATCCAGATTTTTTGAATCCAGGAAGGAGAAGTCAGGTTTAAATAAAAAAAAACCCAAACCAAAAACAAAGCCCCTTTTTTTTTTTAAGCCTCCAGGGTTGAGTGGGGATTGCTGAGAGGATCTCACGCTGCGTCGGTGATGGCCCCCCAACGCTGAGCAGCCCCTCTCCTCCCCAGCCTCCGTGCAGTTTGGGGGCACACAGCACGCTTTGGGGCCCAGGTGGATTACTGGTCTCTAGTTTTTAATGTTGGATCTCTGTGCTGGATGTCGATGGTTCCTTGCCTCGACCTAGGTGTACACCTGTCAGCAGCAGCTGTGGCTTCCATCGGGCCGCTCTCGTTTAGTAGTGACACATCCACGTGAAAACTCTCATTAGAGGAACCTCCTGATGTTTAGTCAGTTGTTTAGGCATTTGCCATGTGTGTGGGATGCTGTCAGCGAGACACTGGAGTCCAAAGAAAGGCAGCAAATCCGTGTTCGAGTTCCCCAGAATCTGCTTTTCTCATTTGTTTTAAAGTTGCAGATTTGAAAAATGCGAGGTCTGAAGCAGTGTTGCAAAGCTCAATTCCTCTTTTCCTCCCTCTCTCTTTTCAGCCAAACATGTTAATGAAGTCATTGTGGGCACCGAACAGCTGATGGAGATATAACCCGAGCAGGTTTTAAAGATGATTTTATGGAAGCCAGCAGCAGAACCAGATGTTCAAGCATCGTAAGATCATCCGTACAGATCAGCACTGGCACGGTTTACCCTGTCATTGCTCCTTTCCTGTTCAGCTCTATATTTATGTCTTAATAAAGAAGTATTTACAGAGCGGTGTGTCCGTCAGCCCCTCCCCCCTCATTGGGATGCACGCGGGTTTGTGCCGGGTGATATCGGTTCCTGCGCGCCCGCCGAACGCACTGTACTTTTCCAGCAGGAGGGAGAGCGGGGACCACACAGGCTGTGCCCACTCCGAAGAATGACTTCGCCGCCCTCCCTGCAGCGTAAACCACGTCCCTGCAGTCCTGCGCCGCCGTCCCCGAGCCTGGGAGGGACCGCTGGGGATGCTGCGTGTGCATCCCGTCGGCGCAGCAGGTGGGCAGCGAGGCGCGGCGGCGGTAACGCGGGCTGCGCTGTGCAGCCCCGCAGCTTCGCCAGCCGCCGCCTCCTCCTCCTCCTCGCTCTTTCTCTCCCCCCCGCCTCATGCGGCTGCCCCATGGCACGGACGGGTTTAAGCTGCGCCTCTGCTGTAACGCAGTGGAGGAGTTGGGCACCCATTTCCGTCGATCCGTCACTTTGAAATCCTGCTCGAGAGCGAGTATGCGAGAGGGCTGAAGGGGTGGGGGTGTGGAGGGGAAGCGGGGCGTAAGCAGTGGGCGCTCTCTGCCTTATTTTGATGGTTCGTTGGCGTGTGGGTCCGCTGCTCCTAATCCCAGACAAGAGGTCCCTCCCCACATCTGGATGAGCTGTGGGTGACTGTACCTACGCCAGTGAGAGGAGTCGAGCGCGCAGCCTCGTGCTCAGGGGTTGTGCCAGGATTGTGAAGCCCCTGGATGGGGGTGAAACACAGACTGTTCTTTAACGTTTATAAATTGGACACAAGTTTCTACCTAAAAGCTGTTTATTAGAATCTGGTAGGGTTCAAGGGGACATTTATCTGCCCCTGGCAGTTCGACATCCAGAGGTGCTTACAGCAACTGGCTGGGATGAGATTTCATTAACTGAAGTGATAAATGTTAAACCTGTGCTTCACAGGCACGGGTGTCCCCGGAGGAAAATTACCGTTTCCTAGCTGATTTCACAGGAGAGAGATTATAATCCAGACATTCCCCAGGTTTCGTAAACAAAATTTCTCCTCCAAAGGACCAAATTGGAATGGAAAGTATGGGTAAGGATGAGCTTCGAGGCCTTTGACAAGCTGCAGAAAGAAGGAACGCGCTGCAGTTTGGCTCCAGCCTCGCGCTAGAGGTTTTGCCGCACGTATGTGCGCAAACATGTTCCGAAGGTGCGACGTCTTCCTCGTCCAAGGATCGCAGAGCCTTTACAAAGGTTAATTACAGAGAGTTCTTGTCTCGGTGTGCGGCAAGGGAGCGAGGCATCCATTCTGGGTGTGTGGAAACAGCAGCAGAGTGGAGTGTAATTACCTGGCTTTGCATTTTACCAGAAGGCTGCGGCAAAGCTGACAGAGGTCCGCAGGGACTTTGACTCCCGGTCCTTTTGCTTAAACACAAAGCCTTCTCCCGCTCCCTTTTTAGGATGCGTCTTAACTTCTGACAAGCCCGCATCCCCTTACTTAACAGCTGCAGGTTTACCTCCTTGTGCCTTAATTATATGTTAAAGTCTCAGTCCTTTTGTTTAGCTAATTTAAGAAGAGGGTGGGGGGGCTCTTTACTATGTTGGTTAGAATTTAGCATTAATTTAGTGTTCTCTGACACTTGAAAACCTGGCCGGGATTTTCTTTTCCTTTTCGCCTTTTACGACCTGCAGGTGTTTGGTGTGAGATAAAAGTAGATCCCAAAGTGAGATTTCACAGCACAAATTATCAAAGTGAAGATTCACTCTTGATGTAGTCTACGTGTGTGGCAGTAATTATGAAAAATAATTCAGGATAATAGGGCCTTCAGGAATCCCAAGGCGGGCACGGGGAGGTTAACCCTTCCTCATCTAACCTGGTCTCCACACCACTGTCATCGTCAGGTGAGCAGGTGATGAGTCAGGTCAGGCAGCTTTACAAACCCAGTGGCAATTGTTACTGTCTTCCAGAAAATCGAGGAGGCGACCAAGGAAACGGAGTTCTGCTCCCAGGTGGTTTTGGCTGTCACTGGTCCTCAGTCATAACAGACCTTCAGGAAGGCGTTACCGGTACGGGCCGCTCACCAGCATTGAGGAGCGGGTCGCGGCTTGGATAGCGAGTGAGCCTCCTCGCTTTGCTGCTCTGCCACACCGGCCAGCTGAGTGTCGCAGCCCGTGCCCAGCACGGTGCGGTTAGCAGCAGGGTGGTGCTTCATGGGCAATGTTTCTCCAAAAAAATGGAACTTCCCAGCTCTGCAGATGCTGGCGGTCTCTGGACCGCTTGTCCCGAGCACTTCCTTGGCAGATGGGGGACCCCTTGGCTGGGGTCCATGTGAGTAGGTTCGGGCAGTGGCATGTCACATGCTGCAGCTGCACGGCTTGCTGTGATGCCCGGCGAGGTCTCCAGCTGGCAGCGCCTCTGGCTCCTGGGTTTCACCAAGCCGTGTCCTGCCAGCAGCTCCTCATAGGGTTGTCCTGTGACCAGGGCATCAGGCTTGCATGGCGCAGAGCCCGGCGGCAGGGTGGGTGCACACCGGGCCCGTAGTTCTTCCCGTGGGTCCCACACCCCTAGCGCACTGTGACAGTGACACCCTCACCATCGCTCCACCTGCAGAGCAACGGCCAGCGCCTTGTGTGTTAGCGAGTCCTGAGGAACCCCGAGGATTCACTGCAGGGGATCCTGAAGCTCTGGCCCCTTGCCCTGGCTCCTGCGAGAGGTGGGGACCACCTGCAGCAAGCTCAGCAGCGCGGGCCTTCCTGGGATGTTTGCAGCCAAGTCTGTCTGCAAGGTGCAGATTTGGGAAAAGCGTTTGTCGGGTGGTTACGGGTACCCAGAGCCGTGGCTCGCCTCCTCCCGCAGCCGCTCCTGTCTGCTTTTGTAGGTGACTTGTTGTGGCCTTCAGGAAGCGGCAGCTCATCTGATCCCTTCTGCAGTCAGACCACAGTGGATGGCTCCCATCTTCCTGGCAGCCTTGGAACGGAGCCACACGAGGGGGAGGTGAGCAGCCAGCCCTTCCCGGGGACAGCAGGCTTCCCACCCGGGCTGTGTTCAGAGGGACACAAAACCTGCTTTGCGCCAGGCTTTGATCTGGCTTTTGGGACAGTTTTTTGGCTTGTGGGCAGGAAGAGGAGAGAAGCGCCAGGCTGAGCCATCATGTGGCCTCAGGTCCGCGGGTCTGGTTCCCCTTCACTTCTCACATCGGTGCTGCATGTGCAAAGGACTCTCCTGAACCTCCTGGAGCTGGGCATCACAAGGACTCACCAGTCTTTTGCTGCCTCCAGTCTCCAAGGTTTATCATGCAGAGCCATGTTGCTCCTGCTGGGTTCCTTTCCGGTTTCTGCACCCCACTTTCCTTCCTCTGGCTGCCTGGGAAGGGTGGTTTTCACCATGCCCTGCCCATCCTTCGGGCTTTGCCGGTGGGACCTTCTCATCTCGGGAAAGTAGAATTTTCCTTAAGAAACCCTGCAGGTCTGAGGAACAGTGGTGTGTTCAGGAGATGCTTTGCTGCCTCCATGCTGGCCCGAATCCACAGCGAGGCCAGGGGCCGCGCTGGTCCCTGCCCTGGTGTCTTGCCAGGGTTAGGTCGAGCCCCAGGTGGGGGTTGCAGAGGCATCGCAGCGATGGCGTGACGGCTGCGCATTGCACGTTGCACAGCGCGCGGTATAACCTGCTCCTTGGGTACCACCGGTCTCAGGACACCACAGTGGCTGTCAGTGCCAGCCTCCTGTCACACACGGCCATTCCTGTGGCCTGTGGTCACCTGTTTCATAGGACTGAAGATTGCAGCGGGCAGTTGGGGCCGGGTCTGCTAGCACTACGGGCTGCCCACCATGCCCCGTCCCAGCCCCACCGGTGCCACGGCGGGAACACGGGGCCCTTCTCACCAGGCAGGGTCTCCGGGGTGTGGAGCTGCCGTCACCGGGGCCCAGTGCCCAGCAAACCCCCCGAGCACCTCTGCAGCAGCGTGCCCGCGGAGGCTCGCTCGCTCTCAGCTGGGCGGCTGATTCCTGGATCCTGTCGGTTTTCGCTCCATCTCCCAGGAGCCAAGGTCCACAGCCGCGCCTGTGCCTCCCAGACGGGCCGGCAGACGAGAACTTCCTTCCAGGCCCTATAGACAGACATTTTATATATGTTAAAATACGTGTGTGTATATAAATACGGAAAGCAAGAGCTGGGGAGAGCTCGAGTCTAAATAAACTTGTATGTTTAAGGCTTTTAAAATGCTAATGTTGAATTTCAGGGGAGGGGGAATGCAAGGGGATTGTTGGACTGAGCACCAAGACAGCTGATGAGCTTGGATCGGTGCCTTTACAATTCAAGGAAAAATGGGATAGTTTGGGAAGGAAAAAGGGATTTTCTTGTTTTTGTTTTTAGTAGAAAATAAAAGAAGCTGCCTTCTTATTTGCCTCCCTCCCCCAGCGCCAGAGCAGCGAGCGACTGGTGTTGTATGCATAAGCTATTCCTTTGTGCAACATCTAAATGGTTAATTGTGTTTGAGGAAGATGTACGGGCGAATGGAGGGACCACCCAGCAAGAGACAGACAAGAAAGAGCGATCTCTGAAATGTTTAACCAGAGAGAGAGCAAAGTTGTTTAAAAATATTTAATTTACAACATTCCACACTGCTGATTATAAATTGGCCGTCCAAAAACACTGCTGCGTGCGGGGAGGGATCCAGGCAGCATGAAACAAATTCTTGTGATTGTTATTCTTATCTTCCTCCCTCCTTTCCCTGGGGAGCTGAACCCCACGGCGGGATGCGGGTCACCCCAGGCAGGGACAGCGGTGACCGGCTGCGGTCCCCCTGGGACTCTGGTCCCCGGTGCCAACACCTGCGCCCGGGGCAGCGGCACAGCAAGAGCTGGAAGGGACAGTGAGGAGCAACCGACCAGCAACGCCAGCAGCAGTGTCGGGCACGTTTGAGATGGCCAGCGGGTAAAGGTCCCGCAGCCCCTTCCTGCTGAATTTCACCCCAGCACCGGGATTTCCCCAAAGCGTTCGGCCTTGCTCCCAGGCAAGAAAAGCCGAGAATCCCCCGGCGATGGGTCAGGAGACTCGCAGAGCCAAACCTGGCCGGGTTGTGCTGCTGGCGAGAGGTCCCTCGCCACCGCCACGGTGCCTGCTCTTCAGGTCTGCAGTGCTCGGCCACGTCAGCCGTGAAGGACCCAGGACCTGGGCCCTCACAGGGTCGTTGAGCAACAGCGGCATCTCCCCCTGCTTGGGCCCTGCTTGAAAGAGGGTGGTTGGTGCCGGATGCTGGGAAGAAGGGATTTGGCCGCGCTCTGCTTGCGGATGCTGCTGATCCATGGCTGGCTTTGACCCACCCAGCAGCCCTGGCTCTGCGTTCCCCGCACGAGGGGCTGGGGCTGCTCTGTGTGGAGGGACGGTTCCCTCCGGGTGGTGGCCAGGCCATCTCCCCCGTCACCTGGAGACGGCTCCTCTCCCACCACGATGTCCTTTCCGACCTTCATACCCCCTGTGCCCCTCCTGGCAAGGGAGGTCTTGGAGAGGGGGCTCCTCACAGTGCTGCCACCGGGAGAGCGGGCAGGCGAAGGATGACCATGGCGGGGGTCAGCCCCTTCCTCCCCAGCCAGCACCAGCCCTGCCACCATCCACCCTCACAGACATCACCCAAAGGGTTGGAGAGCCACCATCCTCGGAGGGTGCCAGGGAAGGGGGGAGACGCACAGCCCTCTGGGGTCCCCTCCCCCAGGCTACAGAGGGGATCTGAGCGGAGCTGAGGGACGGGGGAATGCGAGAAGAGCCAGGACCCAAAAGCAGTGGCTGCTTTTGCTGCAGATCCCTCCTTGGCATCTCCTGGCAGATCCTGCCTTCAAGAGCGAAAGCCTAGCTGCTTTCACACTACTGCTGCTTCGGGACCCCGGCCACGCAGCCAGCCCCCCGGGACCCCCAGCCGGGGCGAGGGCAGGGGTGTCACCCCAGCTCTGCCAGCAAGAAGCGGGGCACTGCGAGGGCTGCGGAGCTTTTCGCCGGGGATTGCTGCAACTTTCCAAACCCCACATCAGCTGGGAAGACTTGCCGGCCACCTGGGCGCTTCCTCGCGTGCGGCGAAGGACCCGGGGAGCCGGGGTGGGTTTGGCTGCTTGCCCCCGTGGCGAGCTCAGCTCTCGGTGCCTGAACCTCTCCGGGCCCTGCCAGCCCCAGCCGGTGCCGGGAGCGAGAGCCGAGACAAAAGACCTTGTGTCCTCCTGCCAGCAGCCAGCCCCGCCGACCGGCCGCCCGCCCAGTTAAACCGTGCCCGCTTCCCATGCGGCGAGGGGCGCCCGGCAGGCTGGCAGACCCCCCCCACCCTGCAACCCACTGGCCCCTGGGGACCCCCAACCCCCAGGGACCTCCCTGGTACGCTTCCTCCAGCCCCTGGTGAGGACACCTCCAGCGACTCACCCCATCCCCAAGCATCTCCTCTCCCCCCACCCCACTTTCTTCACACCCTGGGGGTCCCGGCACCCGCTGACGCTGGCGGCGAGGGGCTCAGCATCCCGCGGGGGCTGGGTCGGGACGAGACCCGGCAACAGCAGCAGCCATGGCCGCAGCGGGAGGGTCCCCGTTCCCCAGCCCGGTGTCACATCCACTTAGTGGGCCCCGAAAATCCCTCGCCCTGACACCTTGTTAAATACCCACCAGGGGTCACAGTTCCTGGGTTTCTTTTTCCTCCTTTCCTTGAGACGTTTCGGTTGGCAGGAGCTCACCCCCACCCCTCCCCGCTATTAAGTATCTTTCGGGAAAACAAGAAACCTAGATCGCTTACAAATTAATTTGGGGTTAAACCTACAGAAAACGAGAAACACGCCGCTTTGCAGGAGAGAGAGCGCTTGGCCAGCGATCAAGAAAAACACATCCAAAACCGCCCGATGCGACGGCGGCCGGGGAAGCGGGGCTGCGCGCTCGGGGTAGCCGTCGCCTGCATTCGGGGCGCGTTTTAACGGGGCCGCGGCCTTTTCTCCCAATTAAAACCGTAGCAAACGAACCAAAGGGAGAACCTGCTCCCCGTGCAGCAGCTTGATCCGGGGGTGGTCACTGAGGGGACACCCCACGGCGCCGTGGGGCGAGGGGACGTGGGGCAGCGCAGGGGATCCCAAGTCCCCTGGCAGACAGATGGGTAGGTGGGGGGCAGACGGGAGCAGCCCCCCCATGTTGGATGCTCCCGAAGGGTCGTGGGCGCAGGGGCTGGCTGCCACCACGCATTGTGTCCGCGGCGCGCGGAGGGGACCGTGCCGGGGAGGCGGAAAAGCGGTGATAAGATAAAAGGTCTGCTTTCCCATGCCGAGGAGCCCAGGGAATGGGGGGGGGGGGGGTTGGACGAGGACGGGGGGGACTCCGAGGCCACCCAGGTTTCAAGCGCTCGGCCTCGGCGCCTGACCCCGGCACATTCAGAGAGCACTTCCTAAATTTGTCTCCTGTGTTCCTGACTCACAAGCAATTTCCTCACCCATAAAACGGCGTCGGCATGAAAGGACTGGCCGGGACACCAATTACTTGTCACCGTTTTACCACCCCGCTGCTCACCGGTTCGCAGCCCCCGGCCAGGATCTGCCCCCTCCCCGCAGAGCCCCTCTGCTCTGCGAAGCAGGGGGCTGGGACGGGGCCATCAGGGTCCCCTGTGCCGCGGAGAAGGTCCCGTGGGGCAGAGGGATCCTTGGTGTCCCCAGGCAGAGCCGTCCCATGTCTCCTGGGCATCCCGAAGGCATCTCCCAGCCCAGCCTGCAATCAGGGGGATGTCGGCCATCCCCAGGTCCCTCGGCCCTGTGCTGGTGTTGTCCCTGTGCTGGCACTGTCCCCATGGTGTTGAAGATGCTCCCGCGTGGTTGCATGGGAAGGAGCAAGGCTCCGTCATCACCGCCCTGGTGGCACCAGGCTTATCGCTGAGCATGGCCCCGCCATGAGGCACACGGACCCACGCTGGCACAGGGCTTTGCCATCCAGGTGCCCCCATGCTCTGCCGCATCCCCCGCTCCCTGCCCCTCCCTGCCAACCCATCTGCCCCTAGTGCCATCCCCAGCACTGGCACGTCCCCAGCTGCTCCCCTGTCCAGAGGATGAGGATGAAGACAGGCTGGTGCAGAGGGGCAGGGCGATCTGGGGGGGTCTCAGGAGGGGCTGAGCATGGCCAGGACCCCTGGGAAGCCCCCATCGAGGCCTGACCTTCCCCCAGCAGCGACCCCCCCCCCTCCCCGCAGCAAATCGCCCCCAGCTTCGTGCTGGCGATGGGCGAGGTTTGCCCAGGGCCCGACGAGCGCCAAGGCGGCTGCTAAATGGGTTTTATGGTGGGATTTAGGGACTTTTCTGCCGGGTAATTGATTTGCCCAGGCAGTAAAAAGATCAAGGAGGGGGCTCAGGCGGTGGCTCCCGGCATCTGCCCACCAAGCAGGCCGGGGCACAGGGACGGGGGTCCCCAATGCCATGGTGGGGTGTTGCGGCCCCGCAGCTGCAGGGTGAGGTCTGCAGCTCCGTCCAGGAGCCCCCTTGCAGACCCCCCCCCTCCCGGCCCCGCATCCTTGCATCCCCCTCCCCACCCCACCACAAAACAGCCCCCAAAGGAGACAAAAGGGGCTGTTTGGGGACCTGCCACCTGCTAGTCCCCATCCTACAATGCCGCAGTAAAGAGGCACCAAACAAAGGCCTTAAAATCCTAAAGGGGCCCATTCATTAGGGTGACAAAGCGGGAAAGAACGACATTATCATAATTAATCCCGGTGCTGGCGGTGGGTGGTAGGGCCCTCTGTCTTCCAAGGTGGTGTGGGGACGGCCGGTGTCACCATGTCCACACGCTATTGTGCGCCGTGGCCTTGCGGGGCTTAGGAGGGCTTCAAGCTCTGTAAACACCGCGGGACCCCCCCACCGATGCCGGGGGTGCCATCCGACCCCCCGGCTCCTCCCCAGCCCTGTCTGGGTTTGTCTTCTCACTGCAACCCCCCAAAATCCCGGGGCTGATCTGGGTCCGTCCATGCCCCCTTGGTGCGCCTGCACCCCAGACCCCTGGGGTTGGGGCAGAGCGTGGACCCCCGGGTCCCACAGGCAGCGCTAGCCCGGGGCCTCACTGGCCACGTTCCCTGCGCCTGTGTCGCCATGGAGAATTACCCTGGGTGGGACATGGCAGAGACCCCTCTGCTCCCTCCCTGGGGGGCATTCCCTTGGGGACAGGGCTTTATCGCTTTCCCGCTACCTCAGCCCTACTTTTTTGGGGAGGGGGATGTCTCTGACTTTGGGACCAGCCTCTCCCCGCCTCCTTCAGCCTCCCGCCGTTGGGGAGGCGTGGGGAAACTGAGGCACGGCACGGCAGGCGGAGGCGCTTGGGGCTTTCAAGGGATGCAGAGGCTCCGTCTCCAGTCCCCTGCGAGGGATGCCACCTCCCTTCTGCGTCCCCCGGGGACACGCACGGGTGTCGCAAAGCCCCGGGCCCCCGCCTCACACCCGTGGCTCTCGCAGCCCCCCGCGTGCCGCAGAGACACTGCGCAGGGCGGGGGCTGCGCGGAGCCATTTGCCTTTAATTGAATTTATTTGTTACAACCCCAAACAATGTAAAGCAGGCTTCTCCCAGGCTCCAGCTGCCTGCCTGCCCATTAAAATACCATCTAGAACAGCAAATCCCCCCCTCCCGCCTTGATATAAAACAGCCGGTCAGCAAGCAGCGGCGAGAGAAGTCTCCCTGCGTGCGAGCCGACCCCCTGGTCCCCATCCCACTCCCCCACGGTCAGCGGCCCGTGGGGCTCCAAGTCCCCTCCCGGGTGGCTCTGGGGGAAATGAGGGTCCTGCAGGGACACCCAAAGCCCCTGGCTCAGAGCAGGCCCGCTGCCCGGGAGCCCATCGCTGTGGCATCAGGGCATGGGTGGGCTGAGCCCCGTCCTGCCCACAGGCGTTTTCCAGTCGTGACGGGATCAGGCCCTGTCGCTGGGGTTATTCCCCCCCTGCCCCGAGCTTGGGAACCCCAAACCGGCTGCCCTCCTGCCGAGCCCTGCACCCTGTCCCTCGGGGTGTGGGTCACCATGCCGTGACGGTGCCGGCTGCCGCAGGGGCCACGCGTGTCCCGGTCCGGGGGACTGCGGGGGTGGCGGGCGGGCAGTGGGACGGGGCTGCAGGGTCCAGGGCAGGCGGGGGTGGCGGGGATGATCCCACCACGGCCTGTCCTGCGCCGTGCTCCTGTGGGATGGGAGTCTGGGGCTGGGGAAGCAGCGACAGGAGCCCAGATCCCTGGGAAACCCTTGGTGGCCCAGGGTCAAGCAAATCCAGCTCAGCCCCGGGCCGTGGCAGGCACCGTGTGGGTCTCCATTGACCATCCCACCACTTTTCCAAGGACGGTGATGCCATTTCCCCATCTGCAAGGCACCAGCGGGAGAGCCCCGGGTGGAAACTGATGGTGGCAGATGGGAAGCGGATGGAGAACCTGGGGAACCGGTGGTGGCCGGAGAGGAAGACAACTTAGTTTTTTGAAATTGAGTTTATAAAACACAGCAGCTGCCCAACGGTACTGCGGGTCCACCGAGGAAGAGGAATGGTGGAGCTGTTAATAGCAATCAGGCAGCAGAAGTGCTGAATAGCCGTTTCCCTTCCATATCTGGGGACACGCCAGATGCTACAGGCCCATCGCCGGGCGAGGGAGAAACCCTTTCCACGCCGCTAACGCCCGGGAGAGCTCGGTGCCAGCGGGTCGGGTCGGCGGGGGCTGCTGCCGGGGGCACAGAGGAGCCACCCAAGGAACTCGGGTTGTTACAGGGGTTTCGCCCATTTTTGGCCGGCGAGGAGACACCAGGATGAGCAGCTCCGGGGGAGCGGGGTGGGCAGTGGGGATGGGGATGTAGCGGGGTGGGTGCTGCTCCACATGGGTTTGCTGACCCCCCCCGGTTGCCCTCACCAGCTCCTTGGGGTGCCGTTCCCGGTGGGAGCAGCACCAGGGCTGTCCAACGAAGACCCGAGGAGGGTGTAAAACAAGCAGAGAAATAATCCTGATTGCCCCACAAGTTATTGGTGCCATTCACCCCTTGCCCTTTTGTCAGCCCCCTGCCCCGCAGACGGGGGGTCTGCACCCCCCTGCCTCCAGCCCTGGCGTGTTCGGCTTGGGTCCCCGCGGCAGGGGATAGGGCAGCGCCTGGGGGCACCCCCAAAGAGCGGGACATCTCCCTCTCTCCACCGTGGCCCTGGGGGAAGATGTGGCCCTTAGGGAGGGCAGCTGGCACTGGGGGCGGGGGGACCCCCTCCTCTTGGTGGGGGGGGTGGTTTGCTCTTGGGAAAAGGCGCCGAGGGGATACCTGGGGGAGGACACCCGGCCCCTGAGGGGGGGCCGCGCATCCCTTGGGGTGGCTAACGGGCGGCGGGGGGGCGGCGGGGGGGGGTGCCGCCGTGTGTGGCCGCCGGCGGCGGGCGCGCCGTTGCCTAGCAGCGGCGATGGGCGCTGCCGCGGCGGCGGCGGCCAATGGGAGCGGCGGCGGCGGCGCGGCCCCGGCGCCCCCCGCCCCCGCCTCCCCTTTAGAGCGGCGCGGCGGGCGGCCGGCGGCACACACGGCCCCTCCACACCGGCACCGCACCCGGCATCGGCCCCGCCGCGCGCATGGGGGCCGCCGCGCTCGGCCCCACATAACGGGGGGGTGCCCAGCCCCGCCAGCCGCCCCCCGCCATGCCGGACGAGCCGCTCCGCGCCGCCCGCCGCAAGACCCTGCTCGAGGTAAGCGGCGAGCATCGCCCGCTCCCGCGCCGGTGCCCCCGCGCCTCGGCGACCCGCTCGCTCCCCGCCCGGGGGGGCGGGGGGCTCCCGGCCCCGCTTCGCAACCCACGGAGAGCGGCCGACGCGGGCATCCCTCCCCGCCGCGGGAGCCGCTTCCCCCGGGGGCGGGGGCTCCCCCGCCCCGCTCCCGGCCTGACCGTCGTCCCCCCCCTCCGCAGGGCAGGGCCGCGGGCCGGAGGGCCCCGCTGTGGCTGCGGGCCCGCTTGCAGGCGCTGCTCTTCGCGCTGGGCTGCCGGATCCAGCGGCACTGCGGGAAGGTGCTGTTCGTGGGGCTGCTGGTCTTCGGGGCGCTGGCCGTGGGGCTGCGGGTGGCCTCCGTCGAGACCGACATCGAGCACCTCTGGGTGGAAGGTAAGCGTGGGAGCGCTCCCGCCCGCCGCTTTGTGCGTGACCCCCGTGTCCTGTTTCCACACCACCCCCCCCCCTTCGCGGGGCGCGGAGGTGCGGGGCCGGCCCGCAGGCAGGTGACAGCCGCGGGAGCGGGGCGGGAGGAGGAGGGGGCCGCGGGTGCGTGGGGCTGAGAGGCGAAGCGGCCCCCCCCCACCCCCACGCGTGTCCTGGGATGGGGGGGTGTCTCGGCGCGGAGGTGCGGTCGCGTCCCCGCACGAGCGGGCGCGTGCGGCGGGGGTGGTGTCTGGCGCCGGCCGAGCGTGCGAGTCCCCACGCGTGGACACCCCGTCCCCGCCCTGCTGGAAGAGCCCCCGGGGGCGGTCGCAGCCCCGCACCGGGGCTCTGCCGGACTCGGGACCCCCGCCCGGCGGGGACGGGGCAGGGGCAGGGGTCAGGCAGGAGGAAATCCCCGTTTCCAAGTGGAAGTGGCGGATCCCCCTCCTTTGTTATTAATAAACCCCAGCGTGGATATATTTCCCCCCCACCCCACCCTGTCCCCGCAGCTCCGCTCCCCGGTGCTGGGATTCGCTTTCCCTGCGCCTCCCTCCTGCTTTGGGGGCGGGGGGGGGGGGCAGCACCCCGCATCGCTCTCCCCCACAGCCCTGCCAGGCCCTGGCCGGGGCTGGGGGGGGTCTCTCCCAGGCTGGGGTCCCCGGCGGGGGTCCTGTGCCGGGGCAGATGTTGCTCAGCGGAGGGGTGTCAGCCATCTTTGTGCGGGAGCGCTGCCTCCTCCCCCACGCCCGGCTCCCTGTGTGGTCCTCAGCTACTCTTGGATTTGGTTCAACAATAGAAGCAACTTTGCTCTCCCACCCCCTTTTTTTTTTTTCTTATTTAAAAAAAAAAAAAAAAGGCTCCGCGCTTCCTCGCTGCTTGCACACAGATGCATGGACGCCCCCCTGCCCAGGAATGCCCGGCTGTCCCACCTGCTGCCCCCTCCCCAGGGGTGTTTGTGCCCCCCCAGATCTCGTCTCCATCACCTCCTCCCTCTGCAACACGTAGCAGAGGAACCCAGCGATACCTCCCGGTCCGGCAGGCGCCTGAGCGGTGGCTGCTGGAGGAGGGACGCCTTCCCTTCCTGCTTCCCTTGCTCCGGGTCGCGGCTCTGGCTGTCGGATTTTTGGTGTGCTTTTGGGGTTGCAAGGAGTCGGCGTTCAGCGCAGCCAGAGCCAGGGAAGCGGCTGTGGTTGTTGCTGTTGGGGGGGGAACGGGGCTTGTGGCTCATCGGGGTGGAGAGCAGGACGGGGAAGGGGCCGAGCCTGGGGATGGCTGAAGTGCCCAGAAGCCCGGCTTTTCTTGCACACACGCTCTGCACCCCACCGTGTTTCCCTGCTCGCACAGGCACGGCCGGGAGGGACTGCGGCTGCCGGTGGGAGATGTTTCCCCCACGCTGCGGTGTGCCTGTAAGGTGGGTGCCAGGGCCCTCTCTGAGGAGCTGGCTCCTTCTCGTGGCTGGGGCATCTTCTTCGGTGTCGGGAGCTGGATTTTTTTTTAACCCCGTTGTGAAACACGGCTGATCTGGGCTGTCCTGCCCCTTCCCAAGTGATGGGTGCACTGGGGTCTGCACACAACCGCTGCTCTGGATCTGTAGCGCCTGGGGTGGGGGTGACGGGCGATGCTGGGGGTGTCTGCAGGGTGCTGCTCAGAGGCCCCCCCCTTGGCCTTCCTGGGAGGGCTCTGCCCCTGGGAGTGCGCACTTGGGGCAGACCCCTCCGTGCCTTGCTCCTGGGTGGCACAGCCCCAGCGTGCTGGCGGAGGCTGTCCTCAGGCGCTGGCACTACCTGAGACCACCAAGGATGATGTGGCTGGGGTGGCTTTAGTCCTGCGGCGTCCCGGGCGGGCATGCGTGGGTCAGGACGTGGAAGGAAGGTTTTCAGCGGTTCTTTCAGTCTCATGTGTTAGCTGTGGGGCTGCCTCCCTTCCCCACGGCCGTCTTTGGGTCCTTGCCTCCCCCACTGGCCTCTGCTTCTGCGTTTTCTAGTGAGATTGAAGCATCTCCTGGTGTCCTCAAGTGTACCCGGCCCTCCCTGATCTCTGGACCCCATCCTGCTGGTGTGGGGATGCACGTTATCAGAGAGCAGGAGGGCCTGGGCTGCCCCTCAGGAGCCAGACACAGTTTTCCGGACTGTGTTGTTGGATACTGAGCACTTCAAGCTTCTTTGGGATTTTTCTCAGCCACCACTGTTTCCCATCCCAGGTTGTGCGTCAGGGTGGTTGGGGGGGAGTGTGTGTGTCCCACTGCAGTGAGCCTGGTACTGCTGTGTCAGTTCCAGGCAGCGCAGCTCTTGCCCTGGGCTGGCAAAGCTGGTGCCACATCAGCCTGGCTCCAAAGCTTTGGGATCCCCAGGGTGCCAGGGGACCCCTGGCTCCTGTCCTCTCTGGGTGTGTGTGAGGAGATGTTTGCGGGAGCGTGGTCCGTCCCGGCCCCGATGCAGTGCCGTGGGTTGTCTAAGGGGCAGGGCATGTGTACGGGGAGTCATGGTCCCATCATCCTAGGGCTTAGGCCCCAGCTCAGAGGCAGGGTGGTTGAAGGTTCCAGGAAGCCTCTGATGACCCCCTGAAGCTGGTCTATACCCGATCGCCTGCCTCTGCCTAGCCAGGCTGAGGGATGCTCCAACCCAAACCACCTCGCCGAAGGTGAGGTCGCAGTCCCGCAGGAGCGGAGCGTGACCTCCTGCCGGGCTGTCCCCGCTGCAGGCTGAGCTCAGCCCTCCGGGAGCTGAGGACCTGGTGGGCAGGGGAGGGAAGAGAAGGGAGCTGCTTCCCATGGAGGGACCGTGCTGCTGTGATCCCCCTGCCCAGTGGAATAGGGTGGGCAGCCTTGCTTTGGCTGGGGTCAGCTGATGGCAGGTCCCCTGATGGGCCCCTCTGAGCCTGGGCTGTGACCCCAGCCACCGTGGGAAAGCACAGGGTCCCCTGTCCCAACCTGGGGGGCTGTCCTCAGCCCCGGGGGCTGGCTGGGGGGGTGCTTGCAGTGTCCTGAGGTTATGCCTGACCCGCATCCCTGTTTGGGAGATGGAAGGAGGCCGTGTCACCCCATAAATTGGACTCGACTGTGGAAATGTTCAATTAGGCTCCTCCGAAGCAATTAGCCACTCGGAGGCTTTGAAATCCCGGCTAGCGGTGAGTGTTGAGTTACCTCTAGACACCTGGCAGCTGTTCCCGGCTCTCCCAGGGCGTCTGCAGGGCCGAGGGGCCAGGGCGGCCAGCTCTGGGCAGGCAGATCCCTGGGTGGTGAATGGGTCTGCCTGATTTATAGCGCCGAGGGCTGGTTCAAAGGAAGGCCGGGTTAATTCCTAACCGGAACAGCCGAGCGCCCCGCACAGCCGTCGCGCTCTCAAAGAGCTCCTGAGTTCTCCCCCCGCCCCCGGAGAAGACCCTGTCCCTTTCCTGGAGGGGTCAGGGACATCGCAAATGTGCCCGTGGCGTGAAACGGGATGCGTGGTATGGGGGCGAGGGGAATTTTCTGCCTTATTCCCAGCTTGGGGCATGAAGCCGAGACACCCTCAACCCCTTTGGCAATAGCTTTTGTCCTTCCTTGACCTCTGCAACAGGACTTGGTACAGGGCGTCCCCCCCCCGGCATCCAGGGCCGGGCTGGGGTGCAGCCTGGGGCTCCCCCTACGGCAGGGACCAGTGGGAAAGGAGACCCTGGCTGGCCCCATCTTTGCAGAGAGAGGGGCATCAGGGATGGGAAAGCTGCCATGGAAAGCCAAGGATGGGGATCGAACACCCTGCCCACGCTGCCTCCGCCCTGGGGAGAGTGTCTTCATGGCCCCTCTTCCCAGCCCCTGTCCCCACTGTGCGTGGTGGGACCCACGGGGGTTGTGGGGCAGCAGCTGTGGCACGGAGCGGGGTGCCATAGCCATTCCTGGGTGGGCATGGGGAGAGGTGGGTGGTCTCGCTGCTGCTGGCGGGTGGGTTTTGTGGAGTGAGACACTGGTGCAGAGGCTGAGCAAGGAGTGGGCAAAGCTGGGGTGTGGGGCTGGTGACGGCAGCATGGGGGGCTCTGATGGCAGCTTGTCCCTGCAGCGGGGGCAGCGAGATGCCCGCTGAGATCCGGCCTGAGCCGGCCTCGCCCCTGAGGGGCGGCTCCTGGGCTGCCATGTCCCTGCTTCATCCGCAGATGGGTGTCCTGTGGGGACAGGGTCCCTGCTCCATCCCGTGTGTGGTGGCACAGGTATCGCCCCATGGGGCGCTGCCCTGGGGACCCTCCTACCTGGCCTGGTGGGATTTTTCCTTTGGGACCCTGCAGTCCTCTCTGTTTGCAGGGTCTGAGTGTCCTTGGGGACCCTGTGCCCCCATCCTCGGGGGCTCAGAGGAGCAAGGGGCAGCTGGGGTGTAGCTGCCATGGAGCGCCAAGGTCCCCGTTATCCCCAAAACCCGCCTGCCTGGCTCTGCCTTCTGCCCCAAAGCACCTTCTCCCCCGCAGCCCGGGCTGGCTCTGAAAGGACCTTTCTTCAGGGGGGGCTCACCCAGCAGCCCCCCGCCCACCCGCAGATGGGGCGCGGGCAGTTTGCCTTTATTTATCTTTGGGAGGCGAGCGCAAAACCTCTTGCTTTTGCTTTTCCCTTCCTTGACAGCTCAGTCAGCTTTTTCGGGCTGGAAAATTTTGCTAATTAACCCAAAGAGACCGGGAGACTCTTTACAGATGGCTGTGGCTTATCTGTCCCTATCCATTTTGCTTTGCTTCTCAACTTATATATATATATGTTTTCTTTTTAATTCCTAGAAAGTGTTTTGGTGTGTGTTTTTGTGTTTTTTGGCTTTTTTTTTTTTAAACTTAAACATATCCACGGGCTTAGGGAGGGGGCTCTTTCTTTGCGTTTTTAAATGTTATTTGGCGGCTGGGAGGGGGCAGCGCCAGGGCCCGAGAAGAGGGTTTTATTATCTGCCTCTCCCTCGGGCCTGGAAAAGTGGTCTGAGTTCAAAAAATTCATTTCTTGCCTGAATGAAGCCAGCAATGTGGAAAAATTTCACCATTCAGAGGGGGATGAATGTATGTTTCAACCACACATTAAGTGACATTAGCAAGCAGTGGAGTGCCTAATGTGGCCATTTTTCACAGCAGCCAACAGAGGGGGTGATTAGCATAATTAGTACAGGCAGCCCTATACATATGGAAATAGCAAATGCCTAAATGCCAACACCAGTGGAAATTTATGTCAATGCTGACAGGAGTCTTAGCGGTGAATAGTTCCCAACTGAATCCCCTCTCCCTTCCCCCCCCCCCCCTTTTTTTTTTTCGGGGGTCGCGCTGTCCCCTCGGTGCCGGCCGTGGCGGTGCGAGCTCCCGCCTGCCCCCCCCCCCCCCCCCCCAAACCCCCTCCCCGCGCTGGGAACCGCCGCCCCGCGATTTGGGGGTAATAAAGACATTAATTTAGCTTCGCCGTTTAAACAAAAGCGTTTTGGCCGGGGCCGACCGGCCCCAAAACGGGCCCTTTCAGCCCCCTTCACCGCTGGCTTTTGGAAGGCTTCCCCCCCCCTCCATCCCCTCTGCCGCCCGCCTGGACTTCACCGGGCGGCGGCTCGGGGGCAGCGCGGAGCCCTGGGCGCTGCCGGGACCCCTCCTCCCCGCCTCGACCCCCCTCCCCCGCGGGGTGAATGGGGCCGGGAGGACGTGTTTTGACAGGACGGGGCCGCGGGGCGTTTGGCGAGGCCGGCGGTAGCGGCCGGGACAGGTAAAAATGGCTCTTTCAGCGTGCCCTGGGCGAGACTTCCTCCGGAGCAGCATGGGTCCTTTCACTGCCGCCCTAATCCCGCTAATCCGCCCCACAACACTCCCGAGGTGGCCTCCGGCTTGCGAGCCGCTCGGCGCGGGGGAGCGGGCGGCCGGGGGATGCTCGGGGGGGGACCCCCGCATCGGCTCCCGGTCTGCTGTTTGCCCCCTCGTTGCAGGGGGGGGGGGGGGTGTGTGTGATGCAGGGGGGGGTGTCCCCGTGGGGATGGCTTTTCCCAGGGGATCTAGGCGTGACCTTCCCCCCCCTCCAGTTGTGGATTTGAGATGGGGTTTGTAGCGTTGGGATGCGGTGTGGAAAGGGGGCTGCTCCTCAGGGGACACCCCCCTCTCCCCTCCCTTCTTCCCTCGCTTGGGGACACAGCTGGAGCTGGAGTGTGGCGCTGGGACAGGGCTGCAGCATCCCCCCTGCACCCACCCAGTCTGGGACTTGCGACATTTGTCACCATGTCCCATAGCCCCCTTACACCAGGCAGGAAGACAGGGCCTGACTTTCGGAGGCCAAGCGGGGACATGTACCCGGATGTGCTCCCCTCCCTCCCACGCTGTCCCACCCGGGTCACCCGGGCGGTGGTGGCAGCTGCTGGCAGGGTCCATCAGCAGAGCGGTGGCACTCCTGTTGACCACAGCCTTCACCCACCCTGTGGGGACACAGAGCGGTCCTTGCAGCAGCAGACATCTCCTGGGGGGACACCAGTGCCTCTCTGCACTCCCCAACACCTCCCATGGCCTTCCCTCGCCGACGGCTGCTTTGCCCTTGCCAGGCAGGGAGGGCTCAGTGTGGAGCTGGCAGCCTGCCCCGACCCGCTGCCCTCCCGGTGCCACCCAGGCATGCTAACCCCACCCACCCATGGGCGCTTGGGGACAGAGATCCCATGGGGTTTGCTCACCTCTGGCCCTGAGCAAGCATGGCGGGATGTCCCCTTGCTGTCACGCCAGGAGAGGTGGCTGCGTGGGGGCCAGCCCTGTGCCGGGGGGCTTGCAGCTGCGCCAGGGGCAGCAGGACCCGACATGGGGTCCTCTGATCCCAGACCCTCTGAGCTGAGTCCAGGGGGTGCTGGCAGCCCCTGGGGGGATGTGGGGTGAGCTTGGGTCACCCCACCCTTCCTGGGCAGGGGGGCAACGCAGGGGCTGGGGGTATGTTCTGGCTGGGAGCAGAAGCAACCCCTCCCCCCCACCCCAGCTGCCCATGGCTGGCGGGGGGGCTGGTTTGGCACGGGGCAAGGGGTCCCAGCACCCACTGGGGCAGCTGAGGGCACAACCCTGTCCCACTGGGTGAGAGTGAGCCGGCTGCAGTGCTGCGGCCATGGCCGTGGGTTCTGTGCCAGGAGGGTTTGGGGAGCGGTGGCAAGGGGGGGGGTGGCTCAGGCAGGGTGGCCGGGAAGGGGGCAGGGAGGCTCCCGCCCTGCTCTGTAATTTTGCAGCGGATGCTGTAATTACGGGGAGGGCTCCCCCGGCGTGGCCCGCGGGCGGGAGGTAGCCGCACACGCAGCCGCCCTCGCCGTCGGGACCCCATCCCCTCCCCGGCACCCATGCCCTCCCAACTTGGGCACGGTGGGAACCCACTCTGCACCCCTGGGTGTTTGGGGTGCGGTTGGGCATGGGGTCCCATCCACCCTCCAGCCCACACTGCTGCGTGCCTGCGGCCCGTGACCCCCATGGCATGAAATCCCCAGCCAGTGGTACCCAGAAGTGGTGCCCACCCCAGGGAGGATGCTCATGTAAGGCACGGCTGCCTCTGGGGACCTGTCGTGTGGTTTTGGAGGGTGTTGGGGTCCCTTTGCCCAGCGGGGGGTCTTGGGGGGGGTGTGAAGCCAACTGCTGCCGGGGAGCGGAGCAGGCTGTTAATAAGCAGGACCAGGGCGCCTGATTGGAACCAGAGGGCCCTTTGCATGAAAAAGCCAAGGGCTCCCTTTGTTAATTGGAATTAAAAAAAAAAAAAAAAGAATTTACATACAGTTCCTCATTAACATGCTCATTGTTGGTATCGGGGCGCCCCTCCGGCCCCCTCCCCAGCCAGGGGGCTGCGTGCGGCGTGGGGCGTCTTGCCCTGGCCCTGCTGCCGGCCCCGTTCCCGGCCCCGTCCCCGTTCCCGGGCTGGCTGGCGGACGCGCGCCCGTTTGAAGTGTCCTTGGCAGCCCTGTGTGCGCTGCCTTGTCTTTTCATGTTGCTCTTTGGTTAATTAGGGTGTTGGAATTTGAGGCTTCCTCACGGCCTTTGAAGCTTGCTGACGGCTCGCAGTGCCCTGTTCCAAATTAACAGTAATTACAAGGGACGGCTTTTTATTTTCTCTCTTTTTTTTTTTCTTTCTTTAATTTTTTGGGGGGCTTGCAGATGTGCAGCTCCTCCCATGGCCAGGCTGGGTGGAGATGTCCGTGGGGCCCCACAGGACGTGTCCCCTGGGAGCGGCGGCCATGCTGGGCACCCCCCCACCCCCCCAACCGCCGTGTCCCACCGCCCACCCGCGTTCGGCGTGGGTGGCATGGCTGAGATCAGAGCAGCTCAGCGCACCTCCCGCCCGACCTCCCAGCCTGCCGCGAAGGGCACGGGTGTCCTGTCTCCCCCCCTCGTGACACCCACCCTGCCTGTGTCCTCGTCTCCTCGCCCCAGGCGCTGCCGTCCCCTCTGACACACACAAAGGCCTCGGCCGTGTTCCCCCCAGCCCCCCCCGGCCCTGGCACAACCTCCATCCCAACTGGCATCTGATGGACACCAGCTGCTCCCCAGCCCAGCCAGGAACAATAAAGACGCTTCGCCCTCCCCGTTCCCCAAAAGCAGGGGGAAAAAAAAAAAAACCACCAAAAAACACCAACCCATATAATAAGTCATTAAAAGGGAAGATTCTGCTCTTTATTTGCGGTCTCGCTCCGGCCTCCTCGGCGCTGGCGGGGGGCCAGGCCCGCCGGGGCCCCGACTCTTGCTGAGGGAGTGTCCCGGTGCGGATGGATCCTGACACCCCCCCCTCTTCCCCAGCAGCCGGGGCTGGGCAGGAGCCGGCGTCGCCCCTGCCCGCAGCACTGCCTCGGGGTACGCCCAGATGCCGGGCACCCTGGGGCATCCCTGGTGGGTGGCACTGGGGTGGGGGGCACATGCAGCCTCCCCCTCCCGGGCAGGGCCTGGGAGCTGGGCAGCCGGGCGTTGCGCTTGAGGGAGGGGGTCTCAGGATCGGCCTCCCACCCTCCTCCGGGCTGTGTCGTACCCCCTTTGCTGTGCCACGAGCCGTGGGAGCCCGTTGTTGGATGGGGACGGGGGTGGCTGTCCCTGGGACGCTGCTACGCCATGCAGAAGGCCAGGCAGGGGCGGGTGGCAGCCGTGCTGCTGGGGTGAGGAGGGATTTCTCTTCCGCATCGAGGCGGCTGCAAATGGAGTTGCTGGCTTCTCCCAGAAACCTCAGTCCCTCCGCGCTTGGAGCTCTTCCGCTGACGTCGAGGATGGATCCCAGAGTCTTGGCGGGAGGAGCGGGGTCCCACAGAGCTCCCCAACGCCGTGTCCCTCCCCTGTCCCCAAACCCCGCCCGGGGCAGCCTGAACCTGTGGGGATTCGGGGGTGCCCGCATCTCCCTGCCCTGGCCAAAACGCCGCCCGCCTTGGGGTGCCAGGGAGAAGCCGGGCAGGGACAGGGTGGGGTGTCCCTGGTTTTGCTCGCCGCGTCGGGGTCCGGCTGCATTGGGCATCTGCAGCACCCACCACAGCGCGCGGGTGGGAGGGGGCAGGATGTGTCCCATCTGCTTCACCGGCCATCTGTCCGTGGGGTTTTTCTGCGGAAAGCAAAGCCAACGAGCCGCTCTGAGGCTGGAAATACCCGGGTTGGTGGGAAGGGGGATGCCTGGTCTGGTGTGGGCTGGGGTGCTCCCCGCTTGGGTCCTCTGGGTGCAAGCGCCCGGGGGATGCAGCAGTTGGGGAACCCCACGGCAAGAACCCCCCGTTGACGTGATGCCATCTGATGCTGCGGTTCCTCGCTCCGGCCGGTCTCCTTCCCTGGGCATCCCGATGGGCAGGACGGGTTGGTGGGACGGGGGCTCTGCCAGCCTTGGCACTGATGGGGCGCATCGGGGTCCCCTCCGCAGCGGGCAGCCGGGTGAGCCAGGAGCTGCGCTACACCAAGGAGAAGCTGGGCGAGGAGTCCGTCTACACCTCCCAGATGCTGATCCAGACCCCGAAGAGGGATGGGGAGAACATCCTGACGCAGGAGGCCCTGCAGCTCCACCTCGAGGCGGCCCTGGCCGCCAGCAAGGTCCAGGTCTCGCTGTACGGAAAGTGAGTCCGGCGCCGGACAAGGGGGGGGACAGGGACCCCCGCCGTGTCCTGCCTGTGTCCCCTCTCACCTCCTCGCCGTTTCCCCCGTGGGGTGATGCCCGTCCTCAACTCCCCTTTCTGCCTTTCCAGATCGTGGGATTTGAACAAGATCTGCTACAAGTCGGGTGTCCCCATCATCGAGAACGGCATGATCGAGAGGGTGAGTGCCCCCAGCGAGCCCCCCCACGGGGGATCGGACCCCGCAAAACGGGGGGCTGATGGACCGTGGTGGGGATGGGGCTCGCAAAGGCACTGCCGGCTCCGTGTGGGAGGGTGCAGGTTGGGGCAGCCCAGCAGGGCTTGGGGGGGAGCCTGATCCATCCCTGCTGAGCCCCCTGCCTCTCCTGCTCCCGCAGATGATAGAGAAGCTGTTCCCCTGCGTGATCCTGACGCCGCTGGACTGCTTCTGGGAAGGAGCCAAGCTGCAGGGAGGCTCAGCCTACCTCCCGTGAGTGCGGGGTCTGTCCCGGGGTGCAGGGGGCCACGGGTGGGAGCAGGGGCTGGAGGTGCTGCCGAGGGGCTGTGCTTGTCCTTCCCTCGCAGCCTGGCTCTGCTGCCCTGGTCCCTCGCTGCTGCTCCTTGTGGTGCTCAGCTCCGGGATGGTCCCACCACCACTGACCCTGTTGGGTCAGCAACCCGGGGACAGGTCCCTGTCCTCGTCCGCCTGGTCTTGGTGCCATGAGCAGGGCTGCACCGCTGCGGGGTGGGCTGCAGCCCACGGCAGGAGCTGCCTATCCATGCCACGCCGTGCCATGCTGTGCCATGCCATGCCATCACACCAGCCAGGGATGGGGACACAGGGACAGAGGCTGTGCCCCAGGCAGGTCCCTGGGGGCTGCTCCTCCCCCCCCCAGCGCTTTGTGGGTGCCGTGGTGGTGAGGAGGCACCCACACTCCTGAGCTGTGCCCGGGGACAACACGGAGGGCGCAGTGCCGCCGGGGTGGGTGGTGGGTGACTCCCGGCCAGCTCCCCGCACCGCGGTGGTGGGGCTGGGGACCCCGGGCTGGGCGGGGGGAGCCCCCCCCCACATTCCTTCTGTTTACGCGTGTGTTTGTCCGGGAGAGCCGGGCGGCTTGTGCATTGTCAGCAAACGAAGCCCCGCGCTTTCTCATGCTAATGCTGCTCTGAAAGCTGCCCCTTGCCAAACAGATGAAATAGTGGCCTTATTCAGGCTGCTGCTGGACAGGAGGAGGGGGAAGGGTCCGCAGCATCCCCAGCCAGGATTGGGGGGCTGGCTTTGCCTCCCCCCAAGACCTCAGGTTCTGCCCATTCCAGCTTGGGGAGCAGCCAGGAGCGGGATCGAGCAGGGCTGGGCTGGCCGTGCCAAGCGAGATGCTGGTGGCATCGTCCACCAGGGTGGGCAGCGATGGGTGCTGGGGTACCTGGCAGGTGGGGTGGCACCCACAGCAGCGGTGGGACCCACCTCTCCTCGCAGCCCGGTGAGCGGGTGCCCGGGTGGGCACCCCGGCTGAGCGCCGGCCAGCCCCTGGGGACTCGGTCCCCCTTTTTTAACACCGAGGGGTGAGCGGGGCGGGAGCCGGGAGAACAAAGAGCAGCAATCTATGGAAAGACAAAAGGATTTGCCCTGGCTCAGTGAAGCAAGCGAAAGCAGATAAAAGGGGCTCTCTTTGGAAGCAGCAGCAGCTCTGGTTGGTATGTGGGAATCTCGAGCGGCCGGCTCCGGCCCAGCCAGCCTTCATGAATTATTAGGCTGCGTTTCTCCCCAGAGCCCACACTCGCTCGGGGCTTTTTCTTCCCCTCTTTGGAGTGCTGGGATGGGTTACTGGCTTTTTTGTGTGTCCTTTTCTGTCTTAAAAAAGAAGCGGAGCAAGGCTGGCCCCCAGCACCCCGGGCTGGGATGGAACGAGCAGAGCATCCACAGGCAGTGGAAAAGCTCCTTTTCCCGGGTACCTAAGTCCCACGGGGTCCTGCTGGACCTCCAAGGACCTGATCCACACCCAGCTCCCAGCACTGTCCTGAGCCCCAGAACCTCCAGCGCGGGGGGAGATGGCAGGAAGGGCTGGAGGGGATGCCGGGAGCCCTTGCCTGCCTGCTCCCCTCTATCAAGACGTTAGCCCGCGGGCAGTAATCGGCCTGACTGCTCGCACAAAGCGGGGCCGGGTGCTGGGGCTGGCTCCCCCCCGCTTTGTCCCAGCCTAACAGGATCAGGCACGCTACTTGACTCGGGGCATGGCCCGCTGCGCCGCGGAGGGCACGGGGGATGTCGCAGGCGGCCCCGGGAGGGGGTAGGGATGCGCTAGGGACTGATGCTGCCCCTCTGCGTCCTCCCGCCCCGCCTGCAAGGGCACCCACGGGGCGGTGGGGTGCCTGCAGGCAAGTGTGGGTGCCAACCCTGCCGCACGGTGCAGTCCCGTGTGTGGGATGGGACCATGGTGATGGTGCCACTTGTGGGTTTCGGCATCCCACGTCAACCCAGTCCTGCTCTCTCCCCAGGGGCCGCCCAGACATCCAGTGGAGCAACCTGGACCCTCTGCAGCTGATGGAGGAACTGGGGCAGTTTACATCCCTGGAAGGCTTCAAAGAGCTGCTGGACAAGGCAGAGGTGGGGCAGGCTTACATGGAGCGGCCCTGCCTGGATCCCCGGGACCCCCAGTGCCCCCCCAGTGCTCCCAATAAGCAGAGCCAGCAGGTGGGTCACCGCCCATGGGGACCAGGAGGCATGTGGGGGCTTGCTGCTCTCCCACCCGCCCTACGGTCCCACATCCCTGACACCTGCCCCTCTCTACCTGCAGAGCCCCGACATCCCAGCTGAGCTCTCGGGGGGCTGCCACGGCTTCTCCAGGAAGTTCATGCGCTGGCAGGAAGAGCTGATTTTAGGTGGCACGACCAAAGACTCCAAGGGCAAGCTGCTACGGTGAGAAATGCTGCAGTGCAGGCGTCCCCAGGCACAGCACAGGGGCCCAGCTGCAGCACTCACCCCTGGGATGAGTAGGGGCAGGGTCCCCTCATCCTTATGCGGTGCCCACGGGAACCCACCCTGGCTGCAAGAGCGGCTGCGGGGCTGTCTGGGAGCGTGTGCGAGGTTAGCGAGTGTGTGAGGCTGCCAAGTGTATGGGGGAGCGGGAGAGTGCTTCAGAGCGAGGGGGAGGGCAGGGGGCAGGATTCCTGGGTCCTCTCCTAGGTGTCCATGGTGGGACTGGGGGCTGTGGGGTGGGGGATGGACCCATTCCTGCATCCCGGGGCACTGCAGCCGGTCCCAGCAAGGTGCGTGCCTGTCCCCCAGCGCCGAGGCCCTGCAGACCATGTTCCTCCTCATGAGCCCCCGGCAGCTCTTTGAACACTTCAAGGATGACTACGAGATCCACGACATCAGCTGGAGCGAGGAGAAGGCAGGCGCCATCCTGGAGGCCTGGCAGAGGAAATTCGTGGAGGTGGGCACCGGGAACAGCCTTCCGTGTGGGGCTGGGCGAGGGTGAGCCTGTGCATGGCATCCGCCTGTGCCCGGGTGTTCACATAGCCACGGGTCTTGGCACTGCTCTCGTGTGGTCTGGTGCATCGCTAGTCACCCTCCGTGCCGATGGTGACACCCTGGGTGGCTCTGGGGGGGACGTACTGGGGAGCGAGGGGGTCCTGACTCCTCTAACGGGGTGCGCCTCTGGCAGCTGGCACAGGACTCCATCCCGCCCAACGCCACGCAGAGCGTCCATGCTTTCTCCACCACCACGCTCAACGACATCATGAAGTCCTTCTCCGACGTCAGCGTCATCCGGGTGGCTGGGGGCTACCTCCTCATGGTGCGTGTGTCCCCTCTCGGAGTCCCCCACCCTCCCTCGCTCGCTCCCCTGTCCCTGCTAACCCACTGTGCTCTTCCAGCTGGCCTACGCCTGTGTCACCATGCTGCGGTGGGACTGCTCCAAGTCCCAAGGGGCCGTAGGCCTGGCCGGGGTCCTGCTTGTGGCTCTCTCCGTGGCCTCTGGCCTGGGGCTTTGTTCACTGCTGGGCATCTCCTTCAATGCAGCTACCACCCAGGTATGTGCTGGGGAAGAGCCGGGTGCCATGAGGGTGGTGGGACCCTGGGGGCTGTGGAGTGGCCAGGTCACCTCCTGGGCAGCGGCTGTGTCCCCTCGCTGATGCCAGCTGCTCTCTGGCAGGTCCTGCCCTTCCTGGCCCTTGGCATCGGTGTGGATGACATGTTCCTCTTGGCTCACGCCTTCACCGAGACCAGCCAGCACATCCCCTTCAAGGTGAGCACTGAGCCCTGCCCGGGGGCTCCCCGGTCCCCTCCTGCATCCCCACGGCCCCTCTCGTCACCCCCTCTGTCTGTCCCTGCAGGAGCGGACGGGCGAGTGCCTGAAGCGCACGGGGACCAGCGTGGCTCTCACCTCTGTCAGCAACATGATCGCCTTCTTCATGGCAGCCCTGGTACCCATCCCTGCCCTGCGTGCCTTCTCCCTCCAGGTAGGGCCAGGGTCCCTCTATGGGGTGGCGGGGGCAGGAAGGGATGGCCAGACCCCACTCTGACATGTCCCCCCCGCCCACAGGCTGCGGTGGTTGTGGTGTTCAACTTCGCCATGGTGCTATTCGTCTTCCCTGCCATCCTGAGCCTGGACCTGCACCGCCGGGAGAAACGCCGGCTCGACATCCTCTGCTGCTTCTACAGGTACCAGTGCCAGGCTGGCCAGGCTGGGGCTGACCGTGTGGCTTCCCTCCAGAAGCACGGGGTGACTCTGCTCCTCTCCCTCACCGTCTTCTCCTCCTTCCCTCTCTCCTCCTTTCCTCTCTCCCCTCAGCCCTTGCTCCTCACGCGTCATCCAGATCCAACCACAGGAGCTTGCTGATGCCAACGACAACCACGCCTGCCACCCATCCCCTTACGGGCACCCTGGCATGGCCACCAGCACCCAGATCACCACCACCGTGCAAGCCTTCACCCGGTGTGACCCCTCAGGCCACCACGTTGTCACCGTCCTGCCGCCCACCTCCCAAGTGTGCACCTCGCCTGCCATCCTCCTGCCCCCCACCGACCCCCTGGGCTCACAGGTCTTTGCCCCGTCCAGCTCCACCCGGGACCTGCTGGCCCAGCTGGACGAGGCCAAGGGCGGGCGGGAGTGTGTCCCCCTGCCCTTCTGCCGCTGGAGCCTCGCTGACTTTGCCCGGGAGAAGTATGCCCCGCTCCTCCTGCGGACCCGGACCAAGGTGAGGTGGGGACGGCCCCGGCGGTGCCACCCGGGGCGGGTGGGTGGCGTGGGACCCTGCCTGACACCCCCCGCTGTCCCCGCAGGCGGTGGGTGGCAGTGCTGTTCGTGGCACTGCTGGGGCTGAGCCTCTACGGCACCACCATGGTGCATGACGGGCTCTACCTGACGGACATCGTGCCGCGGGACACCAAGGCGCACGCCTTCATCTCGGCCCAGTTCAAGTACTTCTCCTTCTACAACATGTTCATCATCACCAAGGGCGGCTTCCACTACCCGGGTGCCCAGGCTGCCCTGCTCAGCCTGCACCAGGCCTTCAGCACCGTCAAGTACGTGGTGCGGGAGGGCAACCGTGACCTGCCCAAGATGTGGCTCCACTACTTTCAGGACTGGCTGCGAGGTGAGGGACATCCCCCTTCATCATGACCTCTTGTGCCCAAGGACCCTCTCCCTCTTGCCTGGGAATGCCTTCCCTGCTGGAGGGTGGGCCCATAGTGTCCCCAAGACTCCCAGCAATGCAGAGCTGAGCCCCTGGGGTTCCTGTGTGCCCATCCCGCTGGCACCACACTCCCTGGGGCACACGGGATGCCATGTGGGGTGCCTCATGGGATGCTCACCCCCCACGCTGTGTCCCCAGGGCTCCAGGCCACCTTTGACAGGGACTGGCAAGCTGGGCGCATCACCCACGACAGCTACCGCAATGGCTCCGAGGACGGGGCACTGGCGTACAAGCTCCTCATCCAGACCGGCAACAAGAAGGAGCCCTTCAACTTCAACCAGGTGTGTGGGGAGGGGGCTGGGGCAGCCGGGCTAGGGAGGACGCTGCGCCCGCTGCCCCGCTCACGCCCGCTCCCGCTCTCTCCCCGTAGCTGACCACGCGGCGGCTGGTGGACGAGAACGGCATCATCCCCCCCGACACCTTCTACATCTGCCTGACGGTGTGGGCCAGCAACGACCCCCTGGGCTTCGCCGCCTCCCAAGCCAACTTCTACCCCCCGCCGCCCGAGTGGATCCATGACAAGTACGACACCACGGGCGAGAACCTGCGAAGTGAGTGAGCGCGGTGGCCTCCCCGCGGCCCCCTCCTGCCCCCCGGCACCCCCTGCACAGGACCCGGCTCCCAGCACCTTTCCTGCCCTGGAAGCGTCCCCCTCAAAGAGAAACCCTCCGCATCCCGCATCCCATCAGCGTCCTCTGGTAGAGGAGCTGCCCTGCTTCCCTGTGCCCCACACTCAGCCCCCTGCATCCCACACCGGGAGCAGCCCACCGCGCACTCCCCGTGCCCTTCACACGCAGCAGCACGCTGCTGCTCCAGCCCACGATCATCTCACCGCAAAGAAGCCCCTCCACGCTGCTCCCCCTCTGCCCCACAAACACTCCCCTGCAGAGAAACCCCCTGCTCCCTGTGACCCCCCACCCCACAAGCTTCCCGCCGGCAGAGGAACCCTCTCCTCCTTGCCACCGGTCTTCTCCTCACACGTTCCCCAGCCCCGTGGTGCCCAGGCGTCGGGGGGTGCCCCCATGCTACCTGCCCACCTGTGCTGCCTGTAGCCTCACGCTGCCCGTGCTCTCCTCCCCAGTCCCGGCAGCCCAGCCGCTGGAGTTCGCCCAGTTCCCCTTCTACCTGAGCGGGCTGCGTCGCACAGCCGACTTTGTGGAGGCGATTGAGAGCGTGCGGGCCATCTGCCGGGAGGCCGCCCAGCGCCACGGGGTGCTGAGCTACCCCAGCGGCTACCCCTTCCTCTTCTGGGAGCAGTACATTGGCCTGCGCCACTGGTTCCTGCTGGCCATCAGCATCCTGCTGGCCTGCACCTTCCTCGTCTGCGCCCTGCTGCTGCTCAACCCCTGGACGGCCGGCATCATCGTGAGTACGCACCCCGATGCGTGGGGACAGGGGAGTGAGCGGCCATGCTGCCCTCCTGGTGGCACCCATCCAGCCCTGCTGCCGTGCTGCTGGGTGGCCCTGGCTGCCTGCGTCGTGGGGATGGGGTGGTGGGGTGGCCGGGGGCACCCTGGGTGGAAAGGACTCCCATGTGGAAATGGTAGTGGGTGGGGGACACCCATATGGAGGGATCAGGGACCTGGCTCATGAAGGGAACGTATGGAGGGGACAGGGGCTTGGAGACATCCCTGCAGAAGAGGGTGAGGAGAACACCCATATGGACGGTGGCAATGAGTGGGGGACCCGTATGGAGGGATCAGGGGGACCGTTTATGAAGGGAACGTGTGTAGTGGGCAGGGGTTTGGGGACATCCATGCACAGGAGGCTGAGGCCCACCTCCAACAGGCGGCACAGAGGGACACCCCAAATAGAGGGAAAAGGGGCAATGGGGTGAGGCTGCCCTATATGGAGGGGTAGAATCAGGCATGCCAGGCGGAGGGGCAGATGGGACAGCTGGTCAGAGCCACTCCTCACTGATCCCACCCCACCCCCAGGTCTCCATCCTGGCCATGATGGCGGTGGGAGCTGTTTGGCATCATGGGGCTGATGGGCATCAAGCTGAGTGCCATCCCTGTGGTCATCCTCATTGCCTCGGTGGGCATCGGCGTGGAGTTCACCGTCCACGTGGCCCTGGTGAGCACAGGCAGACCCCTGCCCAACTGCAGGGCACCCCAATTCCCACTCCCTGGCACCCTCATCCCCTTGGCCGTGTGCCGATGGGTGGCCACATCCATGGGTGGCACGCAGGGACGAGCCCTGTGTGACATCCTCATTCCATGCAGGGCTTCCTGACAGCGGCGGGGAGCAGGAACGTGCGCTCGGCCGCAGCACTGGAGCATACCTTCGCCCCTGTGATGGACGGTGCTGTCTCCACCCTCCTGGGCGTCCTCATGTTGGCCAGCTCTGAGTTTGACTTCATCATGAGGTGCGTGCCGGAGGGGGGTAAACCAGCTGCTTGCTGCCCCCCAAAAGCTTTGGCAACGGGGGCTGGTGAGCGTGGCAGCCACCCTGGCTGGCAGTGGGGACGTGGGGCAGCTGGCGAGGACATGTCTTGCTGAGGGCACCCACTCCATCTTGCGTGGAGGCTGGGGAGACATGGAGGGGCTGGGGTGCGTGGTGTGGGAAGCCGTGTTTGGGGCGGGACGGGGTTTATGGTGCCTGTGCCCACTTACCCGCTCTGCCTGCGGCTCCCACAGGTACTTCTTTGCGGTGCTCACCATCCTGACGCTGCTGGGGCTGCTCAACGGGCTGGTGCTGCTGCCAGTCCTGCTCTCTGTCATCGGGCCACCCCCGGAGGTACAAGACCCCCATCCTGCCTCTCCCTGTCCCTCCCCAACCCCATATCCACATTCCTTGATCCCCCATTGCCCCTCACCCTGTCCCCCCTTCCCCCTATACCCATCCTTGCCTTGTCTGGTCCCAGCCTCGCCTCATACCCACCTCAGCTCATCCTTCACACTGTGCCATCCCTGCTTTCCCCCATACTTTCTCTGCCCCACATCCAACTTGCCCCATACTTGCTTGACCCCATTCCTGCCTCACCCCACACTCGACTCCCCCTGTCCCTCCCTGACCCATTTGACCCCCATCCCTACTTCACCCCGTATCTCCTTTGCCCCACGCAGCCCTCCCCCCATCCTCGCATCACCCCATACTCCCTGCCACCCCTCGCTCCTCCATCCCTCTATGTCCCCGGTCACTCTGACGCTGTCCCCTCTCTCCCCAGGCATCCCTGCTGGATAACGGCCCCCGCCTGCCCCAACCGGAGCCGGTGCCCCCATGCCTGGGCCCCGGGGGGCTGTATGTCCGGCGTGCCCCAGCCTGGCCTGCTGCCTTCCCCGACCCCTCGGACACAGAGCGCTACGTGGACGGTGTGGGACCGGGCAGCCCCGGGGGCCCTTCATCGTGCCCTCCGCCCCGGCACACATCCTGCTGGAGGCCGGCAAGGACCCCAGCTTCCCACGCATCACCGTGAGTGTCTCTGCCCGCCGTGGCATCGCCGGCTCCCCCGGCATCGCGTGGGAGAGGGTCACAGATAGAGCCGGGGACAGGGGCTCGTGAGTCCCCTGTGGTGCTGATGGGGTTGCCAGAGGGATGCTCGGTGTGGCTGGGGGCCTCATTCTCTGTGTCCCCCCTCCAGGTGCTGAAGCCCTACAAGGACAGCCCGGAGGTCCAGGGGAAGAAGGAGGCTCCTGGCCCGCAGCCTGCACCCCCCCTGCCCTTCGGGGAGCCGTGCCCCGTGCCACCCCGAGACTGCCCGCAGCCGTGCCCACCGGGCGCCCGGCCAGCCCCCCCCGCAGCCCTGCCTGCCTACAGCACCCACCTGCAGGGGTCCCGCCGGCAGCTACGCCACCGTCACGGCCACCGCTTCGGTGACGGTGGCCCTGCACCCCACGCTGCCTGGCTCCTACCCCAGCTTCGGCCCAGAGGGCTTGGCCGGTGGCGAGCCGGACTGCCTGGAGGAGCCCAGCGTGCCCAGCGCCGCCGTGCCCGACGCCTTCGAGATGCAGAGCGTGGGACGCCACGGGGCAGGTGCCCGGCGCTAGGTGAGCTTGGGGACACGGGCACCCTACCCCGGGGCTCGTGCGCGGCAGCGTGGGGGTGCAGGGTGGCTTTGGAGGGACCCGGCTGACCCCCCCACCCGTTCTTTCTCCCCGCAGGTTGCCGACTCCTGGGCAGAGCATCTCCCCGGCGCCCGGTGGGCACAGGAGGGTGCAGAGCGGGGTCGCCCGTGTCGTGCTGCTAATCGCCGGAGTGGCGATGCCCCCCGGTCTCGGCCGAGGAGGACTGGCCCCACCGCATCCCCCCACAAAGGGGCTCAGCAGGGCAGGCTGGCACTTCTATGCAAGCTGTGTGCGGGCCACGCCGTGCCCGTGTGTCCCCCTGCCCAGGGCCGTGCCGATGGTGCCGCATCCCCTCACCCAGGGTTTGGGGGTCACCCTGCCCCGGGCTTGTTGCCCCCCCAGAAATGGAAGCACTAACCCTCCCCTCTGTTTCTGGAGCCGCTGGCGAGGCAGGCTCGGTGCCGTGCCAGCTCCCCCCCGCGGGGTCACTGCCTGCTCCCCATCACCTCCTCCTGGGATCCCCCCCACCCAGGCCACGAGCTGGGGTGCCCCAACAGGGTGCCCTCATGCTCCCCCCCCCCCAGCCCGATAAGGGGGCATCCCCAGAGCCAGCCGTGCCCTGGGGTGCCAAGGGCCAGGCCTGGGGTGGGCACCCCCCACCTTTATTTATTGCAAAGGGAAACTATCTATAGAGAGATATATATTTTTAAGCTTATTTTAAAAGATTTATTTCTCAGCCTATGGCCTCGCCCAGCTGCCCAGGGTGCAGGCGGGGAGGGGGCAGACCCTTTGCCGGTGCAGGGCTGCCCGCTGGAGGCAGCCGGAGCCCGGGGTGGGGGCACAGACCTGGTTCATGCCCCTGCTCCGTGGGTGCTGGGTGGCCACGGGCAGCTCACCCCCTCCGCCACGCTGCTCCGTGCCTCAGTTTCCCCACCGGCGAGCGCAGGAGTGCTGGAGCTGGGGATGTGCCGGAGAGCCTGCTGCTCCCACCGCACAGGCAGGGTCTGGGGGGGGTGGGAGGGGGTCCTTGGGTTGGTCCTTGTTGTGCCAAGCCCTGAAGCTGTCCCACTGACACAGCCGCTCGTGCTCTGCCCTGGTGACACAGGCGCTGGTGCACACTCAGGGCAGCGCACACTCAGCGTGGGTGTCCGCGGTGCCACATCA